>NC_037357.1:115052337-115766305 GCF_002263795.3 Bos taurus
TCTTTTTGAAATAGTTTCTTATTTAGTTTAGTTTAGTTTAGCTCAGTTTGTTTTGTCTCTTAAAGCAATTTCCTCCCAAAGGTTTTGAGGAATATTCCTGAAAAAATTATGTATAAACAAAAGTACTCTAACAAATAGATTGGAACACGAACACTTACACATCACATTGCCAGAAGACATGAAATATGACTTCTGTCCTTCAAGACTTAGCAAGCTAGTTCAGGAGATGGAAATTATTCATATGAAATAATGAGACAACATAACATATAAAAAGTGATGGCTAAATTGTATAGTAGAAAAAAACAAGGGTTACATCAACTCTGAGGAACTGGAAATCACTGTGAGCAACAATGTTTGAGAAGGAAAAGTTCACAGGTAATGCAGAGCTTGATGGTGAAGCAATGTTTAACAAGATTAAGAGAAGACAGGGCAGATGAGAGCAACACTAGATGCTATGGGCAGTAATGTTCATGTTGGCTATGCCTATTTATCAAACAAAAGTAACAATGATGCTCCTTGTCTATGGCACATATGTATCTTATATAATATCTACATTAATCAAAAACCCTCTTCAACATAATATCTGTATAGGAGAAGAAAACCCAACAGAATATTCTTTCATTCACTCATCCATCCAATGTGTATTTATTGTGTGCCAACTACATGACTACATCACTATGAACTACATCACTACGAACAAAGCTAGTGGAGGTGATGGAATTACATCTGAGATATTTCAAATCCTAGAAGATGATGCTGTCAAAGTGCTGCACTCCATATGCCAGCAAATTTGGAAAAATCAGCATTAGCCACAGGACTGGAAGTGGTAGTTTTCATTTTAGTCCCAAAGAAGGGCAATGCCAAAGAATGTTCAAACTACCATACAATTGCACTCATTTCACACGCTAGTAAGGGAATGCTCAAAATCCTTCAAGCTACGCTTCAACAGTACATGAACTAAGAACTTCCAAATAGATGTACAATGTGGGTTTAGAAAAGGCAGAGGAACCAGGGACCAAATTGCCAACATCCGTTGGATCATCAAAAAAAGCAAGAGAATTCCAGAAAAACATCTACTTCTGCTTCACTGACTACACTGAAGTTTCTGACTGTGTGGATCACAATATAATATGGAGAATTCTTAAAGAGATGGGAATAACAGACCACCTTATCTGCCTCCTGAGAAACCTGTATGCTGGTCAAGAAGCAACAGTTAGAACCAGGCGTGGAACAAGGGACTGGTTCCAAATTGGAAAAGGAGTATGTCAAGGCTGTATATCATCACCCCGCTTATTTAACTTTTATACAGAGTACATCATGTGAAATGCCAGGCTGGATGAGGCTCAAGCTGCAATCAAGATTGCCAGGAGTAATATCAATAGCCTCAGATATGCAGATGACACCACCCTTACGGTAGAAAGTGAAGAAGAACTAAAGAGCCTCTTGATGAAAGTGTGAGAGGAGAGTGAAAAGGCTGGCTTAAAAGTCAACATTCAAAAAATGAAGATCATGGCATCTGGTCCTATCACTTCATGGCAAATAGATGGGGAAACAGTGACAGACTTTATTTTCTTGGGCTCCAAATTCACTGTGGATGGTGACTGCAGCCATGAAATTAAAAAACATTTGCTCCTTGGAAGAAAAGTTATGACAAATGTAGACAGCATATTCAAAAGCAGAGACATTACTTTGCAGACAAAGGCCCATCTAGTCAAAGCTATGGTTTTTCCAATAGTCATATACAGACGTCATAGTTGGACCATAGAGAAGGCTGAGCGCTGAAAAACTGATGCTTTTGAACTGTGGTGTTGGACAAGACTCCTGAGAGTCCCTTGGACTACAAGAATATCAAACCAGTAAATCCTAAAGAAAATCAACCCTGAATATTCATTGGAAGGACCAGATGCTGAAGCTGAAGCCCCAATCCTTTGGCCACCTGATGCGAAGAGCCAACTCATTGTAAAAGACCTTGATGCTGGGAAATATTTGAAGGCAAAAGGAGAGGGGTACGACAGAGGACAAGATGGTTGGATGGCATCACTGACTCAATAGACATAAGTTTGAGCAAACTCCAAGAGGTGGTGAAGGACAAGGAAGCCTGGCGTGCTGCAGTCTGTAGGGTCAAAGGGCTGGACGCGACTGAGCGACTGAACAACAACTACTACATGACAGATACTGATCTATCAGTAAGTGACAAATGTTCCATTCCCTACTGGAGCTTACCTTCTAGTGGGAGAAGATATAAAAGGTAAGAAACATAATAAATAAATAAAATTGCTCTTTTTGAAATGGATAACCAACAAGGATCTACTTTACAGCCCAGATAACTCTGCTCAATGTTATGTGGCAGCCTGAATGGGAGGGGGTTTGGGGGAAAATGGATACATGTATATGTATGGCTGAGTCCCTTTGCTCTTTGCCTGGAACTATCAAGACATTGTTTGTTAACTGGCTATATCTTAATACAAAATACAAAGTTTTGTATTTAATACAAAATACAAAGTTTTGTATAGCTGAAACTGGCTAATCGGTATTTCTTTTCCCAATTTCCCCTCCAAATTCCAGACTTGTTTATCTAATTCCTTACTTAATATTCTCACTTAGAGGACTAATAGACACTTGAAATTTAAAATACCCATAAACTATACACCTGATATTCTCCTCAAAGCTGGTTCTGCTCACACCCTTCCAGTTATTCAGAAAAGAACTTCAGTCTTTCTTCATTTCTCATTCTGCATTGCTCCACATAAAACGGTTCTCACATTCTGTTGGCTTGACCTTTACAACAGATCCAAATGGTGACCACTTCTTTCTACCTCCACTGGTACCACACCAGTCTAAATCATTATAATTTCCCTGCTGGATTGCTATAGTGATACTTGGTCTACTTTGTCTGCTTCTTCCCCTCTTCTGGTCTATTCTCAACACAGAACCCAGATGTCAATAAAATAATCAGTCCTCTCCTTGAAATCCTGCAGTGAATCCCCAGACCACTGAGTAAAAGCCAAGGTCTTTATAATGGCTTACATGGCATAATATGAACTGGCCCCCATTGTTTTTCTGATGTCATCTCCTACCACTGTCCCATCATTCATGCTGTTCTACACGCAATGCCTCCTCACTGTCCCTAAAACATGCTAGACACACTCCCACCTTAAGGCTTCACACTTACTGTTCTCTCTGCTAAAAACAATTTTCCCATGTATAATCCTATAATCCCTTTACCTCCTTCAGGTCTCTGCCCAGATATCATCTTCATGTGTCTTACCCCCTAGTTTTAAATTACAGTCTTCCAACACTGCACTCCCACTTCTGGTGTATCTCATTTCCCCTGCTCTGATTTAGAGTTTAGTGTACCTTCCATCATCATATATAACTTATTTATTTATTGTTTAAAACTTTGTGTTTTGTATTAAGATATAGCCAGTTAACAAACAATGTCATCATAGTTCCAGGTAAACAGCAAAGGGACTCAGCCATACATATACATGTATCCATTTTCCCCCAAATCCCCTCCCATTAAGCCTGCCACATAACATTGAGCAGAGTTCCCTGGGCTGTAAAGTAGATCCTTGTCAATATAATATTTATAATCATAGCACTGCATGAAATGACCAAGGAATAAGTTTGGCATCCCCCATCATTAAGACTTCTACATGAAGAGACAAAATCAACAAAGGTAACTGAAAAGGAGCAACCAATGAATCTGGAAGGAAACCAGGAGATGGTGGTTCCTGGCAGACGAGGGAAGACGATCCTCTGTTGCAGGAAGGTCAAAGTAAAATACAGACTCAGGACTGGACTGGATTCAGCCATGTGCAGGTCACTGGAATCCTTGGCAAGACCAGTTTAGTTGAAGCGGTAGTTTCACAAACCAGATTGGTAGGATCTACCAGAACTGGGAGGAGAGCAAATATTAGGCAACTCCTGTTTCACTTGAAAGGAAAGAATAGAAACAGCAGGAAGAGCTGAGGGATGGCATGCAGAAAAATTGAGATTATTATTAAGATTAGAATTGAGTTATAATATTATTATTGCTATTATTAAGGGGATTGTTCGTATATAAAATACTGTTGGAATGCTAATAATAGTAAATATTTAATAAGCAGTTTCTGTTATTGTACTAAGCATATATATGCATATGTATATTGTGTATGTATATATATATGTGTGTATGTGTGTGTATAATAAATTGTTACAACCACTCTAAGATAAGCACTACTATTAGCCCATTTTACAGGTGAGGGAAGTGAGACAGACATGCAGAGGCCCAGTGTCCTCACACAGGTAGAGTCAGGATTCAATCCAACTAATTTGGCTTCAGAATTTGTGTGTTTAAAAATATACTCCCCCCAAATAATTAATACAAATGAGGTATCAAAAAAGGTACTTAAACTACTTAGGATACTGCTGCTGCTGTTACTGCTGCTAAGTCGCTTCAATCGTGTCCAACTCTGTGCGACCCCATAGACGGCAGCCCACCAGGCTCCCCCATCCCTGGGATTCTCCAGGCAAGAACACTGGAGTGTGTTGCCATTTCCTTCTCCAATGCATGAAAGTGAAAAGTGAAAGTGAAGTCACTCAGTCGTGTCCGACTCTTCGCAACCCCGTGGACTGCAGCCCACCAGGCTCCTCTGTCCATGGGATTTTCCAGGCAAGAGTACTGGAGTGGGGTGCCATTGCTTTCTCTGACTTAGGATACTAAATTACTCTAATTGCCTGATTTAATAAAACAAGTGTTTATAAAACTCCTTTGATACATTATCTATTTAAAAAGTCCTCTAAGAAATACTGCAAAGGAGTTCACACAGTATAAAAGGTTAACCTGAGCCTCTTTATATATTTATAAGAAGCAAAATTCTGCCTCTTTCAGAATGTTCGTGGATTTAGAATGTTCTTCCAATAAGGCAGTCTAAATGAGGTTGTACTCACAACACAATGCAAATTAAAATTTGATACATGAAGAACTATCCTGAAAACTTTTATAAGAAAAATTTAAAGAGGAAATGTTCCTGCCTGTGACTACGTAATTTAATGCTCTCTTCAGAATTCAGTATAATCACAATTTTGTGTTTACTCAGAACTACTTCCACTCAAATGTAACCTACTCTGGAGCCTCCTGAGCTACTTGCCTTCCTGTCCCAAGTCTGGCTATTGAAAAGATCTTTTTCTAAGTAGGCCATCCTCTGCCTTAAACCTCTTAACTGGCCTTGCCGTTTTTCCTGCCTCAGACTCTGGCTCCTTATGATTATCTTCAGGGCCCTGGTTACCTCAACCGTGCCCATAGCGTTGCTTTGATTCTTGCCCCAGTTTTCCAGGTTTAACTTCTAAATAGCGCCTTTCTCACCTTCCTCCACTCTACTCTCAAGCTGCCCCTCGGCCTCATTCAACCATTTCTTTTGACATCCTTATTGAAAAGTTCTATTTTCTTTGACATCTTTCTTGCAAAATCCTTTTATTAGGAGAGTTGTCTGGGGTTAGGAGGCAGGGGGGAGGAAGGAAGAAAAGAACACAGGCACAGAACATTTGCACAAAGGACAAAGACTCCGTAGTAGTCTCATGTCCGCAACTCCTCACTTAGCAGCCACCTCTCTCTCTTGATCTAGGACTTGGCCTGCCTCTCTCTCAGCCGGTGACCCTTCACACACGGACATGAACTGAAGGTGCCATCCGTGTGGCTTTCCTCACCATTCGGCTTCATCACATCATCGAGAGGATCAGAAGCTCTTCAAAGGAGAGGAAATGTAATGGCATAATAGAACTGCCTTGCTCCTTTTTTTTCCCTCCACATTTTCCCATCCAAGTGGGAAGAAGTTAACATAACCACAAAAGCAGACTTCCCTAACAGCAAAGGACATGGAAGAACACTAGCAGGGCCATCAGTCATTATCTTTTAAATGCAGTCAACTGGATTTTCCACACCCAGACCTACTGACACAGTAAAGGAAGAATACTTCGAAGCAGAATGTAAAATAGTTGTATGCATCCTCTAGGATGTTTCTTTTAATTATGAAAAAGAAAAAAAAAAACCTAAAATTAAAGGGAGAACAAAGGAATGTGACAAATATTCTTTTAAAAGAGTATGTGTGACATAGTAATTGTATACAATTAAAAGCTTTGAGGTGGGTGATCCTATTTTGAGACCTCTTAATATGGGGATATCATTATTACATCAGCCACCTACTAGTTTATCACTAATACACTAATTAATCTTTCTAGTGCTGAGCATTCTTACAACTGAGTCACTTCCTCCTTGCTGTCATTTCGCCAAACTTTAAATTGATCTCTGTGGCCCTAAGATCAATTACACTTAAACCAATGTGTAAAGCCTGGCACGTTCATTAATTAGAGTCAAATTTACACTTCTGTAATTGAGACTAATTATTTGTTTGGTTTAAGTAAGTTGTTGGGCGTTCATTAAAGCCATCGGTCATAGGAAGTAAACGAATATAGTTTGAAAATCTATGTATTCATTAAAACCTCAGCCCTGGGACTTCACAAGAAGGAAATCTTTCTTAACTGACACCTAGAAATAAACCTTAGGATATTACTCAGGTTATTGCATGGGTGTAAAAGATATGACATAACTTAACATTTGCTTGACATAAGAAACACACCACACAGTTCAACACATTTAATTCACTATTCAAGAAACTGGAAAATGTCATTAGTTTTTTCTCTGTTCATTTTGTTGCCAGAGCTGCACCAGGTCCTTGCTCAAGACCTTCCAAACCCCAACTTTAGCAGGAGTTTAACATGGATCTTTAAGTTACAGGGTCCAGTATTAATAAAGGAACCTATAAGGAGAGACAAATAACATCAACAACAACAACAACAAAAACAGGTGGAACAAGCTGGGACCAAAACGGCAACAAGTCTGACCTCCAAGAGATCCTGAGTCTCTTTATTTGCTGAAACCACTTTAGCATATCAAATGACACACATCCACCAGTGGCCAAGATCCAACATTAAGGATCACAAAAGAGAGTGGCACCCCACACCCTTGAAAAGTCCTACCCCTTCTCCCATAGACTAATGCATATGCCTCCCCTTCATTAGCCTCATTCCTCCTCCCTTTGTCTTTATTTTTTAAAATGAAATCCCTCTCACCACGCTCAAGCTCAGACCCACGTAGTGGTGAGCCTGTGATCTCAGCTTCTGTTATTTGGCTGTTCCAACCCAAACAGAAGAGGAACCCTTCCCTACCATGGCAGAGAGCCTTGCCTCGGCTGGGTTAGAGCCCCAGCAGGGTGCATAGGACTTAATCTGGTAACAATTTTCTTACTCAGTAGTTTTGTCAAAAAGACAGTTTTGAATAAGTATATTTAATCTATGTCAGATAATACCACAGAAAATACAGCCCCACATTCTATTTAAATAGACATTGCTCTGAACTCTTCTCCTCTGAACATATAACAGTTACATATCCAGTAATAAAAAGAGAAAGAAACCATAATGTAAAAATGAAAAAAAAAAAAAAAAAAAGATTCATAGCACTTTCTCACTACTCACAATGCTGTATGTGTAAGAGACACCTAGGTTTAAGAACTGATACCTCTGGCCATTCAAATTACTGAGGCCAGTATATGCTGATTAAGTTAAAAGGGGAATTTCCAATGATAAAAGTTTTCATTATTATGCTACAATTTAGAGTTCTCAAAGGAATAGCTGAGACAGCAACAGGAATCTCAGCAAACCAATGAGCTTTCCAAAGTAATTGTGTTTTACTACCTTAACAAATGCCACAATAAATATAAAATGAATTTTTAAAAAAATCATAATTGAAACAAATAAGGAAAATCCCGTATAGGAAACTATCATAAAATAATTTCAAGCCATGGTAGTGTAGCTTTTAAGAGAAATATTAACTAAAATAGAATGATAAGCATAAAAGCTTGTCATAGGATTCTACTTGTATTAAAATAGAACAGTATTTCACGAATTTTTAAAATTAATCTATTTTAAAATTACTAAGATTTTAGTCTCACAAAGATACAGGCCCTTATTTTAAATACAACTTTTCCCTTTCTTTTCAGAATCTAACTTTAAAAAATAATATTCCATAAACTTTTAGACTAAATTTACTCAAGCCAATCATTGGAAATATAAAGTCCTAACATGAACTACTACTCCAGTCAGTTTGTGACTTTCATACATTCAACTTTCATGCAACCCATTATCTTAACACATCCTCTCAACCTAAAATATCCATTCATGTGCCAAATTCAGACCTCCATACATCAGCTAAAGAATAAATATTTCAAACCATGGCTTGTAAGCCAAGCCCCACTTCAGTACAGTTGCTCAGTCATGTCCGACTCTTTGCAACCTCATGGACTGCAGCACGCCAGGCCTCCCTGTCCACCACCAACTCCCGGAGTTTACTCAAACTCATATCCATTGAGTTGGTGATGCCATCCAGCCATCTCATCCTCTGTCTACCCTTCTCCTCCCACCTTCAATCTTTCCAAACATCAGGGTCTTTTCAAATGAATCAGTTCTTCACATCAGGTGGCCAAAGGATTGGAGTTTCAGCTTCAGCATCAGTCCTTCCAATGAATACCCAGGACTACTGATTTCCTTTAGGATGGACTGGTTGGATCTCTTTGCTGTCCAAGGGACTCTCAAGAGTCTTCTCCAACACCACAGTTCAAAAGCATCAATTCTTCAGTGCTCAGCTTTCTTTAGAGTCCAACTCTCACATCCATACATGACTACTGAAAAACTATAGCCTTGACTAGATGGGCCTTTGTTGGCAAAGTAATGTCTCTGCTTTTTAATATGCTGTCTAGGCTGGTCATAACTTTCCTGCCAAGGAGTAAGTGTCTTTTAATTTCATGATTGCAGTCACCATCTGCAGTGATTTTGGAGCCCCCAAAAATAAAGTCTCTCATTGTTTCCACTGTTTCCCCATCTATTTCCCATGAAGTGATGGGACCGGATGCCATGATCTTAGTTTTCTGAATGTTGAGCTTTAAGCCAGCTTTTTCACTCTCCTCTTTCACTTTCATCAAGAGGCTCTTTAGTTCTTCACTTTCTGTTGTAAGGGTGATGTCATCTGCACATCTGAGGTTATTGATATTTCTCCCAGCAATCTTGATCCGTTTGTGCTTCATCCAGTCCAGCGTTTCTTATGATGTACTCTGCATATAAGTTAAATAAGCAGGGTGAAAATATATAGCCTTGATGTACTCCTTTTCCTATTTGGAACCAGTTTGTTGTTCCATGTCCAGTTCTAACTGTTGCTTCCTGACCTGCATACAGATTTCTCAAGAGGCAGGTCAGGTGGTCTGGTATTCCCATCTCTTTCAGAATTCTCCCACCATAGAGAAATATGTCCATTTGAATGCAGAGTTCCAAAGAATAGCAAGGAGAGATAAGAAAACCTTCCTCGGTGATCAGTGCAAAGAAATAGAGGAAAACAATAGAATGGGAAAGACTAGAGATCTCTTCAAGAAAATTAGGGATACCAAGGGAACATTTCATGCAAGAAGCCCCACTTACCCAGTATAGCATTCAAAAAAATTACATGAGATATTTAAGACCTTACTATGACATAGACTGTGTTAGATGATTTTGCCCAACTAGAGGCATTTTCAACATGATACTTTCAACATACAATGGGTTTATTGGGATATAACTCCATCATAAGTTGAGGAAGATTTGTATACTTGATTCACATCTGCATGCCACATTGAGCATCACATTATCAGTTCTCAATAAATAGTTGCAGGATGCACAAGTAAACATACAGTTTAAAACAATTCAACTCTTGGAAAGGGAAGTGACAAACAAGCAAAATAAAATTCACAAAATGGAGTTAAGGTATCTTCCAAAAACCTCAATTCTTTCCCAAGAGATTTTTTTAAAGGATTCACATACCAAAGAACGTTTAATTCTTCTGTCCAGGCTACAATCCCCTCCCAATACACCACCCAAGTAAGACATAAATTGACCAAAATATGTGATTCTAAACAAAGCTGTGGATATGAAAGTGTCAGATAAGTGAGGGCTGATTAAGGTTTATCACATTTCCATAACCGAAGAAGATTTAGACAAAGAAGTTATCATATTCTCTGGTAGACACAATGGTGAGCAGCCCAGATACCCCTTCTCTGAACGACTTGGTGTCCCAGCAGCTGGAGTGGTAGCAGCACTGGCATCAGCCATCAGACCCTTCAGGGTTTACCTCAGCTCTGGACAGCCGCCTCTGCAGGGCAGTCCATGTCCAATAAGTGATTAACCCACAGTACAAAAGTCTATTCATCTTGGCGCTATCCGCGACAACCCTGAAGGGTCAACCCAGCTCTAGCGCATCCTGTGGGGCTGACTAAGGGAGTCTTCAGGCCTTTTAGCCCAAAGACTTGTGGCTCAGCTGGTAAAAAATCTGCCTGGGTTTCTTTACCAATGTGGGAGACCTGGGTTCGATCTCTGGGTTGGGAAGATCCCCTGGAGAAGGGAAAAGCTACCCACTCCAGTATTCTGGCCTGGAGAATTCCATGGACTGTATAGTCCATGGGGTTGCAAAGAGTCAGACACAACTGAGCAACTTTCACTTCACTTCACTTCACTTCACTTTCTCCTTTGCACTACTGTTGCTTCATCCCCCACCTTCCCACCCAGTTTTGATCCCAAAGATACTTTTTAATCAATATCCTGCACAGTAAACTGCTCCTTTAAAGTCTGCCCTCTGGGGAATACAACCTACATCACATATCCTTTATATAAATAAATACATATAAATTTCTGATCACAGAGTATGGGTTCTATTATTCATAAAGTCATTTTTTATCTTCAAAAAGACCCAAGTTAATGATTCTTCAGAGGCAAAATTTCAAATTGTTCCAACTGCTATTAAGTGAGCACCAACTAATTAAAATAGACATCAGTGTTAACAACAGTATCCCCTCTGAGTCAAGAATTCAAGACCTTCACATGCAGAGAGAAAGCGAGTCCCTCATTGCTCTGGTCTATCTAGTCATTTGGTATGCCATCTAGTTGCTTACTTTGACCTGAAGCCATACCACCTGGTAGATATTCTGTCTATAATTCATCTCTGGTGATATGTTACCCCCACTAAGGGTGGAAACATCATATCATATTTAAGCAAAGTAAAAAAATAAACCACAAAACCTACCATATTCATTGTATCTATTATTTTAAGAATGTTTGACCAAATGTCATGAGCATTTCACTGTTAGTAAATATTTCAAGGACTTACTCTCTCTTTGCATGGATTATTTTCATCCCTGCATTTTAAACTAAAAAATAAGTTATTTTCAAAACATCAGACGAGCTTAGCTAGCTTCCCATTTTCAGGGAGTTTTCTCTAACATCTTTAATTGGGCAACTGTATCATGAATATGAAAGTGTTTCCAACTCTCATTAATCACTGGGTAAAGTTTTTTTGAACTTAGCCATTTCCTCAGCATATTGGCATTAGACATATTCCTTGCTTATATAGTCTTTATTATTATTAAGATCCCTTTATCTTCAATAATTCATCATAAATCAATTCCATTGGTTCTTAAAAAATTTGTGTTGTTTCTATGTTTTCCTCTGGGTGCTTTTATGCTCCTCTATATTTCATAAGAGCATATATAACCTAATTTAATGAACTCTTCAAACAGATCTATTCTGTTCCCTTCATGCACTAATTCTGGAATCCTACCTTAAAAAGTTATTAACTTTGTACTCAGTTGGCACTCCCTTGGCTATTACCTTGGCTATTATATAATCATAATGGAACCAAACGTTTCCCACTGGGAATTTTATATGTATGTGCATATATATATATGTGTGTGTGTGTGTGTGTGTGTGTGTGTGTGTGAATTTATACACATATATATTTATATATAATCTAAATTTACAAAAATAATATATTTTGTATTTAATAAATACACCTCCCCAAAGCATTTTGGTGAATCTGAGAAATTATTTGCTAACTACAAAATGAAAGTCAGTTACTTTATATTTGCACAAATTAAAGTTCAGAAATGATATAATTATAGTCATTATAGTAGCATGCAAAACATCTGAGATGAGCAAATTAGAATATCTAATAAGGTGACTAGATTGGGCTATAAAGTGCTAAGCTTTAAAAAATTCAAAATATTACAAAGAAGACAGCATGAAAGCTTCTTCAATGCCTACTCAAAGATTTTTAGAGCAACAAATATCCAAATATCTGAGTATCTAGTTTATTCATCCATAAAATGGGTTTATTCATCATATGAATTAAAAAGGGTTTTAAAATAAGGAAGCACAATATAGGAAGGTTCCAATAAATATATACTATAGCAATATTCTTGGAAAATGTTTATATGGAAATAAAGTATTTCTGCAAATATTATAGAATACTACTTGCTAAGGCTATCCCATGTGCTTTGAGGTTTGAGGCTCCTTCTTAATTTCTTAGAATAAAACAAAGTCATACTATTTCCCTTTTGTGAAGTGTGGAATGATCTTTCTTCTGAATAAACAAATTATTTTAGAGATGCCTTCATTGTAAACGCAGTCTGAATTCCCTAGATGAACAGCCTACATCTCTGGATGACATGATGAGTTGTGAGTTGGTGGACGATGGGTATCTGCAAAGAATAAACTTTCCTCCCTCCCTCTGAACAGAGGCATTGCCAGGACAAAAGTTATACAGGACTTTGTACATCAATTCTATTTTATATTCTCTCTGATTTCAATATATAATGAATAATGCAATAAATGAAATTAAAAACACTCTAGAGGCAACAAATAGTAGAATAACAGAGGCAGAAGATAGGATTAGTGAATTAGAAGATAGAATGGTAGAAATAAATGAATCAGAGAGGATAAAAGAAAAATGAATTAAAAGAAATGAGGACAATCTCAGACACCTCCAGGACAATATTAAATGCTACAACATTCGAATCATAGGGGTTCCAGAAGAAGAAGACAAAAAGAAAGACCATGAGAAAATACTTGAGGAGATAATAGTTGAAAACTTCCCTAAAATGGGGAAGGAAATAATCACCCAAGTCCAAGAAACCCAGAGAGTCCCAAACAGGATAAACCCAAGGCAAAACACCCCAAGACACCTATTAATCAAATTAACAAAGATCAAACACAAAGAACAAATATTAAAGGCAGCAAGGGAAAAACAACAGATAACACACAAGGGAATTCCCATAAGGATAACAGCTGATCTTTCAATAGAAACTCTTCAAGCCAGGAGGGAATGGCAAGACATACTTAAAATGATGAAAGAAAATAACCTACAGCCCAGATTATTGTACCCAGCAAGGATCTCATTCAAGTATGAAGGAGAAATCAAAAGCTTTTCAGACAAGCAAAAGCTGAGAGAATTCTGCACCACCAAACCAGCTCTCCAACAAATACTAAAGGATATTCTCTAGACAGGAAACACAAAAACGGTGTATAAATTCGAACTCAAAACAATAAAGTAAATGGCAACGGGATCATACTTATCAGTAATTACAAATGAATATACTTAAAGAGTTTAGGGGCAAAGAAAATCACAAATTCCTTGGAAATTATTTGGGAGTTATTATTTACATTTTTCTTCCAGAATTTCTTTTTCACCATATTTTCAAATAGTATGTGTTTCCTCAACAAGAAAAAAAAATCCCATCATCAAAATCACATAACAAAATTGAAACAAAAAAAATTACTTCTGATGTTACATTCTCTTGATTTTCATGAACAAAGTAGACTAAAAATTACTCCCTCCCTCTCACATGTCTGCTGGAATGTTCCTATCAGGGGAGCAGATATCACAAGCTGTCCTGACCTTTAATCTGCTCCACTTGGCAGCAACAAAATGTAACACCTTTCTACTGCTCAAAGAGAAATAAGCTGGCAAAACTGAATTGCCTCTTGTTTTTCTGTCCCCTCAAGAAGCTAATAATCAATACAAACTTTACTGAAGATGATCAGTGAGTCTGTTTCTACTTAATGAACAATATAACTGGGCAGTATTTATGAAGAAACTTCAAACTGAGGGACCATTTATAATATTTATATAAAAGAAAAATCTAAAGTTTATATTAAATTAAAAATCTATTTTTTTAAATCTATTTTATCCATACCACTAATTTTATTTTCAGCTATAACTTCAAGTGTATAGCTCTTAGATCCCCAACTAGAGAATTTATTTGAAACCAAACCCAATCTAATATTCTGCATCTTATTTGCAAGTTTTACAGAGTAGATACCTAATCATAATGATGATCATATAAATGATTATTTTCCACTGAAGCTTTTCCTTGAGGCAGGTCCAGTGCTGAGCTCTTTCCATTTTCATTAGCTTATTAATTTCTAAGAATGCTGCATATTAAATATTAGTATTTTTATGTGACAGATGAGAAAACTGAGCCAAAGAGAATAATCAGGACTGAGGGTCCAAGCTAAGTGGATGTACCTTTGATAAATCTGATTCAGCGTCTCTGTTCAAAGCTATCATATCAACATTTCCTGAATTCCTATGAGCATATAAGTCCTTGGGGTGAAAAAAAATATGTGAAATTGTGTCTGATCTCCCCTCCACATGAAAAAATAATTTTTTTAAACAAAGGAAGTTTTGGTTGATTTTTATGAAATGCACACAGCTACGTGAAGACCGTCTTGTTTTTTCCAAACAATAGTGGGAAAGGATTCTTATCCTTGGTCCAAGAATATTCCTGAAATTTAGCACCTAAAACATCTCTAAAAGCCAAACTGGCTGGACCAAGTAAGACTCAGATAAGGTAATTTTATGTATCTTTATCTATATGTGTATATACTTTTTCTCTTTGTTTGCAAAGAGCTGCGTTTTCTTTCCTTTAAACCACAAACTGCTCCAAGATAACCAACCAGCCAGACGAGATTCTATTTCATGTTTAGCCTGATAAAATGGGAGAGATTACGTTCATAATACTTATAAAATTCCAATAAACCATGATTTTCTAACATACAATTTGCCTAAGTTGCAGGAAAATGTTGTCTCTTGAATTTATTTCAGAACTTGCTGTAACTTGCCATGGCAAGAGGTTTTCCCAAAGAATTATATGAAAAAGCTTTTGTCTACGAAGAAATTTTATGTGTGGATCAGCCATCTCCTCTTTGTGATACTTTTCTAACTCAAATGCACTGAAAAATCTCCAATGTTCACATAAATCCACTCATATTTCACAGCAAAATAATTTTTAAAAGGCAATTAAATAAGTTCTATAAGAAATGATCGAGACCTAATTTATTTTTAGATTTATACTAGAGTGAATTAGACATACTTAACTACTTTATCTATCATTTTTTATGAAAAATGAATACATAAAACATTACAAGATATAACAGAAACTAGCAACCATCAAATAGAAGGTCATTTATAATTGCTGTAGATTTAAAGGCATGCTTTGACACTTTTCACTGAGATATCTTAAGTATCAACAACAGTATAATAAATAAAAAGTATTTCTTGAACAAACGAAAGCAATGAATGATTTCTTTTTCTCCTCCCTGGCACTCTTGATTTGGCATTCTATTTCTAAACAAAGAGTATTGCATAATAGTAAGGACTATTTAAATTTACTTAGAGATTTTCTTACAGTTTTTTAATATATTTTGAAAGAAATAATGTCCTTAACTTTGATTTATCCTATGAGTTAATTAACACTGTCAGTGAACACCAGCATTTCAGGGAGTTCATTTTGGAAAATGCTGCATTAGATTATTTTTTCTCTAGACATAATGAAACACAACCTGAAAATTCTTGAGAGAAAGTATTTTGAAGATCACTGAGTCCCCAAATAGCTCCAAAGAGGGGGAGGCAGGAAATACATACAGTTCCAGCTGCTTCTTTGCCAACTCTGCAAAAAGGCCCTCCACTCACCACACCCCTCCTTCCATTCTCAAACCTGAGGCTCTCGGGTACTAAGACTTTATAAAGATGCATGAATGGTTTTAGTAAGATGGAATGCTTCTTCGCAGCTTGCAGCTGGCAGGTATATGGGAATATTCACAGGCAGGACTGTGAATAATATAAGGCATATTTGCAAAATATTCCACTCTTTCCTGAAAATATGAAAAATCTCAGGCATTCATACCACTAATCATTTCTCAAAACTTACATTTCTCAAAACTTTGCATCACTGTGCAAAAACTACTGCCGATTTCTAGTAGGTTTGACAATATATTAATTCTAATTATTCTACTTGCAAAACTGCTCGTGGGATGTGAGGAGGTCTTTCTTTTGTAAGGTTACTTCTCTGAGTGAACAAAAACTCCCACCCAAAGTCATTATATAGATGTTTGCACGATTTAGAGTGTGCCTGGTCTGAGAATACGATTTTTTAAAGGAAATTATTATATATAATTATAAACAGGCATGGAAGTTTCATTCAGATTGAGAGGCCTAATTTTCTTTCTTTCTTTCCTTCTCTCTTACAAATTTTAGCAATCTATACTCTGAAGCATGGGGTCAGAGAGTCAGACATGACTTAGCAACTCAACAACATACTCTGCATCTGCATGAGCTAGGGATATGAAGATCAGTTCAATTCAGTTCAATTCCTCAGTCGTGTCTGACTCTTTGTGACCCCATGGACTGCAGCACGCCAGGCTTCCCTGTCCATCACCAACTCCTGGAGCCTACTCAAACTCATGTCCATTGCGTCGGTGATGCCATCCAACCATCTCATCCTCTGTCGACCCTTCTCTCCCCACCTTCAAACTTTCCCAGCATCAGGGTCTTTTCAAATGAGTCGTTTCTTCACATCAGGTGGTCAAAGTATTGGAGTTTCAGCTTCAGCATTAGTCCTTCCAATGAATATTCAGAACTGATTTCCTTTAGGATGGACTGGTTGGATCTCCTTGCAGTCCAACAAAGATAGATGAGAGTAATTCTGTTCGTGAGTTTCACAATAAAATAATCAAATATGGAAGAAAGATAAAAGGAACCAACACTAACATGTTGGAAGAATCAAATGGCCCAGGAAGCACCTGGACTCTAAAGAAAAGGACATAATGATTCAGTCAGAGTGTACGCTGGAAAAAAAGAGACAGGTTTCAAAGTAGTAAGCAGGGACAGAAAGTTAAGACTTCTCAAGCAAAAGAATAAGAAAGGATATAAAATCACTGGGAGATTCAGTATATCTTTAGTGAAGCATTTGTAAGATAATCATAAAAATATAACACTAAAGAAATAAAATTATGTATAAATGATAACATTGACCTACTTACTTAAAATGTGTGATAACACTGTTCAGAAAGCTGTGAAAGCTCATTGAAATTCACCTTTACAAGATATGTCTATTAAAATGATATTGGCATTTCCTGCTGTGTATGTTACTCAGCTTCTTGGAAACTGAAACTTTACATCTCAATCAAGGTTCATCTTCAAATCAGTAGAAATTTCTAGGCATCAGTCAGAACTTGAAAGTCTCATAGACATCATGGGGTTTGCTTTGGGGCAGCGGGGGGCAATTTATACTCTAGTATCTGACGCAAATGGTTGCCTTCCTTCTACTGCTCTGTATGGATTGTCCTCTGACTCTGATATGTTTCTTAACCAAAATATTATGTATGAATTTGGGAACAGAAAGCCTTTGACTCATAACTATCCTCAGTCATAGCTCATGAAAAAGAACATTTGGTAAAAATGAAAAATCTGAGGCAAGATAAGGAAATTCTAGGTCCAATCTTTTCTTGCTCTAGGTTGCCATGATTTACAACCCAACATATATTACATTTAGGGTTTTAGATTCTTTTTCTCTCACAGAAAAAAAATATTAGACACAACATTAAACTGCCTTTTCAAATACATATGGAGCATGCATCAAAATTATTTCTCAAGCTGAGGTCCTTACTTTATAAGGTAAAATCTCTAGATCCTTATTTAATTAAAAGGCAAGTAACTAGATGCATATTCAATAGAAAACTATTTTAAATGCATTATAGAATCAGCAATTTTTAATCTCCTTGGATAAGCCAATAATAGGAACTCCACTCTCAGATAAATATTCTTTTTAATGATAGGCATGCAATTATAAAAATGGATAGAATTACTCAATATGAGTTTTCATATGTTTTTTGTTAGAATTTATATAAAGCTTTAAAATACTATCAAAAAACTTACAAATATGCTTTTTAAAAAAATAGCCTCAATACACACTGCAAATTTTATTATAATACTATAAACAGGATTCTTGTAATTATCATTCAGTTTGGGTTCTTATTATTATTTCTATTAAGTAACTTTAGACACTTATTGGAGCCAAGGGTGAGAATTAGTTCAGGGAGCAGAGAATGTTTGCTGCACACTGCTCTTCAAGTAACAGACAAGGAGCATGGTTTTACTGGGTAAATCAAATTACTCCTCCTCTTCTCAAACACATCCAACAATTCCCAACCTCTATGTAACATAAAATACCAAATTTTACTATGCTGACTTTCAAGTATCTCCATGATTGCACTGTTAACTTTCTATTTGTTTTTGCAAATAAAAAACAAAGTTTATTTCTGGCTTACACGGCATGTCCATCACTAGTTGGCATGGTGCTCAGCTCTTCATAATCACTCAGGGACTCCAGTGAAATGAAAGGGAAAAAAAAAGCCAATCCATAATGCCATATACAGAGAAACTATCCTTTCTTGACTTCTACAATCAATCACCAGGGCAGAGAGAAATGGGGTGGGTAGCTTTCTCCAAATTATCTATCTTCCCAGTGAGAGCCCAGTGATTCCTGGAGTAAAGGTTCCTGGAGTAAAGGCCTGGAAACATGTGCTGCTGCTGCTGCTGCTAAGTCACTTCAGTCGTGTCTGACTCTGTGCGACCCCACAGATGGCAGCCCACCAGGCTCCCCCATCCCTGGGATTCTCCAGGCAAGAACACTGGAGTGGGTTGCCATTTCCTTCTCCAGTGCATGAAAGTGAAAAGTGAAAGGAAGTCGCTCAGTCATGTCCGACTCTTCACGACCCCATGGACTGCAGCCTACAAGGCTCCTCCGCCCATGGGATTTTCCAGGCAAGAGTACTGGAGTGGGTTGCCATTGCCTTCTCCGTGGAAACATGTGAGGCTCCCCCAAAGCATGACCTAGGCCCCAAAGAGCAGTGCTCACTTATCCTAGCCCACACTCAGCCTCCAGCAATTCATCAGAATTTCTCATTTAATGCTCCTTACAGGCATATGGTCTCTGGAGGCATCTGCTCCAGGTAAACAAATGACTCAGTCTGTGCTTCCCTGCAGACACCTGCCTCTCCAGGTTTTGGGATAGAAGGTTGCCTTGAGAATTCAGTTCTTTGATGGGCTCAAGAAAGTCACTGAGGAGTCAGTTTGTCAAGCTTTCTCTTGTTTTAAGGACAGGACTGGTGGCTCCTCAGCTTCTTAATATTTCCATGCTGAAACCAGAAGTCCTCTTGTACTGCTGGTTTATGTATAAATCACAAAACTATTATACATCTATTATCAAAACAATAGTTAGATACTGAAAGTCCACTTTCTCTGCCAGACCTTTGAAGTCTCCTCACCAATGGATAAAGATGATTATCAATACAATGTAACTCCATCCAGACAGGCCTTGGACTGTGTACCATCGGAGATTTCAGGCTGTGTTCAGACCTCATCTCTTCTCAATTTACCCTTTCATTCACTAATGACCTTTACCTAGTCCCACAGTTTTAAATATTTTTATTTATGCTGTGCTGTGCTTAGTCAGAGGTGTACGACCCTTTGTGACCCCATGGACCGTAGTCTGCCAGGCTCCTTGGTCCATGGGGATTCTCCAGGCAAGAATACTGGAGTGGGTTGTCATGCCCTCATCTAGGGGATTTTATTTATGCTAACAGCTCTCAAATTTATATCTTCAGTCTAGATTTCACTCCCAAATTCAGACTCAGTGATGCATGGATGTGAGAGTTGGACTATAAAGAATGCTGAGTGCCGAAGAATTGATGCTTTTGAACTGTGGTGTTGGAGAAGACTCTTGAGAGTCCCTTGGACAGCAAGGAGATCCAACCAGTCCATCCTAAAGGAAATCAATCCTGAATATTTGTTGGAGGGACTGATGCTGAAGCTGAAACTCTAATACTTTGGCTACCTAATGCGAAGAAGTGATTTATTTGAAAAGACCCTGATGCTGGGAAAGATTGAAGGCAGGAGGGGAAGGGGACGACAGAGGATGAGATGGTTGGATGGCATCACCAACTCAATGGACATGAGTTTGAGTAGGCTCTGGGAGTTGGTGATGGACAGGGAGGCTTGGTGTGCTATGGTCCATGGGGTTGGGTTGCAAAGAGGTGGACACCACTAAGAGACTGAACTGAACTGGTATAAACCTTCCCCACTTACAGAATGACCATTTGACACAAAATTCCATCTTCCAGTTACTGAGGCAAAATGCCTTGATACTTCCCTTTCCTTTACACACTACCATTCATCTGTCAGAGAATCCTGCTGGCTCCACTTCCAAAACACTTCTAGAATCTGGCCACTTATTTCCACTGCTAACATACAAGTCTGAATTACCATCATCTTTTGCCTGGTTTGATACAACAGCATCTTAAAAGGTCTCTCGACTCCTTCCCCAACTTGGGTGTTTCTCAAAACACCAATCAGACTGATCCATTTAAAATATAAGATACTTGAAGTTACTCTTCTGCTCAAACTTCTGCAATGACTATTTCATTCCGTGCATAAGCCAAATCCTAATTGTGACTTGCAAGGACCTATCTCTGTGCTTGCTATCCAACAGGGTGGCCACCATCCACCTGCGGCAATTAAGATGTAAAATGTTGCTAGTCCAAATTAAGATGTGCTGCAGGGGTGAAATATGCATCATATTGCAGAGTCTTAGTAGATGAATTTGAAAATATCCCACTAATATTTTTATATCAGTTACATGTTAAAACAATACTATTCTGGATTTATTACCTTAAATAAAATATACTATTAATATTAATTTCACATTTCTTTTTCTGTTTATTTTTTTTTCAAAGTGGCTACTGAAATTTTACAGTTACATATGTGATTTGCACTTTGTTTTGGACAAGTCCTGCTCTGTATATATTTTTGAACACCAAGCATGTTCCTGCCTTAAGGTCTGTGTTCCAGTGACTGTGTACCGTCTACCCAGAGACCATTTTCCTTTTGTCATTTTCAGTTTTTCACCTTCAGGATGAGTCTTACCCTGACTATCCCACTTAAGACTGTCTCTACCTCCCCAATTTGCACATCCCATTTCATGTATCAGTTCTTATTTTCCTTTTTTTTCCCTTGAGCTTACCACCTAACATAGTATTTACTTATTTATGATGTTTATTTTGTATTGTCTGTCTCAATCCAAAATATAAGCTTCAGGAGGGCAGGGATCTTTATTTGGTTCACTTCTGTATTCCATGTACCTAGATCAGTGCCCAGCCTAAAGTTATGGTTCCATAAGTGTTTCTGGACTTGATTAAACCTAATTTTTAAATAAAATCATATATATATATATATATATATATATATATATAACACACACACATAATTCACCAAATAACTGTTTTCAATGCACAATAAATCACAACCATCTCTCAGTGTCAATAAAAATAGATGAGCCCTAGTCCTTTACAATACCCCACAGTGTAGCAATTTAACAATTCTCTTTGAATGTCATTTATTCACTTTTACAAGCAATACAGTGTAAATAATTCTGCCTTCTATATGAACAAAGTGAAAAGTGAAAGTGTTAGTTGCTCAGTTGTGTCCCACTCTTTGTGACCCCATGGACTGTAGCCCACCAGGCTCCTCTGTCTATGGACTTCTCGAGGCAAGAATACTGGAGTGGATTGCCATTCCCTTTCCCAGGGGATCTTCCCGACCCAGGGATCGAACTCAAGTCTCGCACACTGCAGGCAGATTCTTTACCATCTGAGCCACCAGGGAAGCCCAAGGCTGGGTCAAAAGCCACATATATTTTAAATTGTAAGGTGCTGTAAAATTGCTTGCCTAGAAACCTGTACCAATCCATGTTCCTACATACCATCGACTAATCTTCCACTCAAAATCACTTAAATTAGAATAGCTACTCATTCTTCCACCCACAGACACCTAATATGCCATTTTAATTTCCACCTTCAAGCTGCTGCTTGAAGCATGATCACTTTTCACCACCTCCCCACAAACCCACCTCCAGATCCACACATTCCCAAGACCCCACCTTGTTCCCTTTTCATTCATCTATTAATATATCACATCCTTCATTCAAGGTTGGGAAAATTCCTTCCTGTTCTAGAAAAATAGTAATTCTCTTCTTCATCAATACACATTACTATTTTTGGCACACAGACTCGAGTCAGATTACCTGGGTTCAAATTCCCACTCTATGGTGAAACACAGTGACCTTGTACTTGGTAATTCCTCTATGCCCCATTTTCCTCATTAAAAATAGCAATCAACAGTACTTTCTGCTGAATTTGAAATCATTATTAACTGAATTACCACACATGAAGCATTTGGGTTTGTCTATTTTCTGTATGTGCATCCTAAACACCCTCATTTTTATTACGACACACTTGACACATTATCAATTTCACTCACAGATTTTTTTAAAGAGCTCAGATATTTGTAAATTCCTCAAGGAAAGGGATTATGCCTTATAATTAAATGCCTGACAACACTTAACACTGTTCATTGTACAGAGGAGGCAATTAATGCCTATCTGTTGATCAACTGATTTACACTATCTTCATTTTTGAGTCTGGCCATAAGGACATATTAAGGAAACTGCCTTATGGACATTTTTAGGTGGGAAAAACTGATGTCTTTTTCTACATGATCAAATCCCTGAATAATCAGCAAGGCTTTTTCCTAAATGGGGATTCTGAGGTTTTTACACAGCAGAAAAGCAACAGAATCAAAAGTGCTTCATTGCTGGGACACCTGTCCCATGTTCTTTGCACCGTAATTAGCCTTGCAATTGTGTGTCCATGCCCACACTCCACAGCACCTTGCCTAGTTCCTCACTGTTCAGGATGATCCCACTCTTACTGCAACTGGTAGGGACCCTGTGTGTTTCCTGGGTCAACGGGCTTTCTGAACAAAACTACTTTTTAAAATTCCAGCTCCATTTCAAATATTCACTGAGACTTTGGGCTAAATCTTGATGCTTTGAAAAAAGCCATTCTGACAACTGCACTAACTCATTCAGCCACACACACCTCATTAAAGTCAATGAGAAATGTGCTACAAAAATCTCTATTCACGGTACCATGTTCTCCCCTCACTATGTGCCTGTCATTCCAATTTATGCTGAGTCAGTGGAGAGGGGGAGAGACCTTTAAACATTTCTCTTTTACGCATCAGCTCTGATTAGAAGTTTTATAAAAAGCCTTCTCTGTGACTTTGGACTGAATGTGAAGCAATACAGTGTAGTTAACATCATTTGGGTTGAGCTCACTCACAGTAATGTCACCACCTCTCCTTGGCAGCACTGCCACCAAAGTAGATTTTCAGGTGCTTGCCCTCTAAAATTATAACAGTTGAAAAAAGACTAGTCAGTGGCATGATCTCTTCTATACACTCTGAGCAACCCTATATAAATGTGAAGAGCTCCCTTTAATACGGTAAAGATGTTTCTGGAGTATTAACTTCTCTAGCAATCATGGGGGACATGGAGGCTTATTAAGCAAACTATATATCATGCTCTATTTGCAAAGGTACTATCTGAGACACACAAAAGCATCATGCAGGCCTTGAAGTCCTGTTGCTTGTAACTGAAGTGGGAAGAAAGGATACACGTTAGAAAAGAGAATCCTATAGAAAACCATCTCAATTAATTAAGTGCTGAAGAAATCAAAATAGCAACACATGCTGTGAGAGCCCAGAGGAAGAAGAGTCTGACTGAACTAAGTTCTTTGGACAAAGCATGAGAAAAGAAGGAAAAGTTCATTTTTCTAGACTTTGAGGATTGGTGGGGCAGAGGGGAGGAATTAATAAGACAAAGGCCACAACCAGGTAGAAGCAGTGGGTCTACAGAAAAGACAGGGTAGGTGGCATTTGATTTTTGATGGGATATGTAAATGGTCAAGATTTCAGAAGTGGCTACATAGAAAATTGATTGCCCAGTTGACCCAGATAAGGAAGAGGTAGGAATGGGGTTGGGAGGTACTTTGGAGGATCAGAAAGGTTTGTTGTGAAACATACCCAACTGTAAGAGGATGCTCCATTTTTTCAATCTATTTGCAACTAAGGATATATTTTGTACTGATAAATGCCCATTTCTTCTTTCCTCCTGTCCTGAGGCAATTTTGTATCCCAAAGGGACATTTAGCAATGCCTGGTGACATTTAAGGTGGTCACAACTGGATGAAGCAATGTTACCAGCATCTAGGGTATAGAGACTACAATGCAAAGGATAACCCCACACAAAAAGAATGATCTGGCCTAATACGTCAATAGTGCCAAGGCTGAGAAATCCTTCACCAGTCCAAACTACCATGGTCTCTAGCTCACGCTGCTGCAATTGATGACTCGCAGGTTGCCCTCCTTGTCCCACTCCAATCTGTTCTGTCCCACTCTCACTTGCCCTGAGTGATCTTTTAAAAGGTAAATCTAACCATGTTCCTCCTTTGCTTAAAAGTCTTTTTGGTTGGCCATTGCTTTTTGGATAAAGACTCAAGTTTCTGACATGATCTAAAAGTCTGTGTATGAACTGGACCCTGCCTTTACATATAGCTTCATTTGTCACCATTATTTTTCTTACTCCCTTTAGTGGCACCTCCTTTTTTAGAAATGCCATGCTCTATCACACCCACAGGGTCTTTACCCTGCTATTTCCTTCAGCCTTATATGCCTTCCCTTAATATACTCCTACAAAACTTTGAAGTGACACGTCCTCAGTAGCCATCCTGTCACAAATTTTTACAGCAATCTTTACTTTTTCCTCCATAAAATTTATCAAAATGTCTCTTAGTTTGAGTTTCTCTAGGATGCACACTGAGACAATCTGAGTGCAAGTTGTTCATCTGGGATGTGGTCCCAGGATACACTGTTCGGGATGGCAAATGAGTCAGGGAAGGAAAGTCCATCCTATCAAATCAGTTACCACCATGGGCAGCTAGAGCCAAATCCCTCGGGCAAGGTCTGAGTGAAAAAGAGTACGTCTCAAGACTATTCCAAATGAGGATAAGATAGCTGGGGTATTTATCCACCATCACCATCCACCATTGCCTGAGGGCTGCTCCCAGTAGTAGGAATGCCTCGGCACTTAGGGCTTCCACTGTACACAGGCCAACTATGCTCATTTCTAGGAAAAAAAAAATCCTCAGACAGAGATATACAGGCATTCTTACTGAAGTATTTCCTTCACAAAGTGCTAAGAGTAAGTGAATGGGCACCAAGAGCATCTGCTATACTAAATATTTATGTACTTATCTATGAATGTCCATCTTTCCAATTGGACTTGACAAGATATGTCTGTTTTGCTAACCGACGTATACACAGAAGCTAGCACAATGCCTTAAAGATAATGTTTCAAAAATATCTGGAGACGAGAAAATTATTTTATGAAAGGGCGTCTTCTACTTGTATTATCAGTCCTGGTTCAGAGTTGGGTACTTGATCCCCAAAATCATATGACACATTTGTAAACCTGGTGCATGATTTAAAACACTTGACAATTCACATATACTATGATGTTGTTGTTGATCAGTAGCCAAGTTGTGTCTGACTCTGCGACCCCATGGACTATAGCATGCCAGGCTCCTCTGTCCCCCACTGTCTCCTGGAGTTTGCTCAAATTCATGTCTACTGATATTATCAAACTGACAGAAAACAACAAATGTGGGCAAGGATGTAGAAGAACTGAAACTCTTGCGCATTGCTGGTGATAACGTAAAATTGTGTGGCCACTATAAAAACAGTATGGTACTTTACAGGTTCAAACACATGGAAAGTGTTCACTGTGGAATTTGGGCTTTTCATGATCATCTTTTGGCTATACAAAAAGTCACACGTCAACTCTTTCAGGATTTCATTCATTTCTCTATCAAAATTCTATTAGTTACAGGTGCTAGATCATTACTTCAGAGTTCTGACAAAACGTGGTCCACTGAAGGTGGGAATAGAAAGCCACTCCAGTATTCTTGCTGTGAGAACTCCATGGACAGTATGAAAAGGCAAAAAGATATGACACCAGAAGATAAGCTCCCAGGTCAGGAGGTGTCCAATATGCTACTGGGGAAGACCAGAGGGCAATTACTAATAGCTCCAGAAAGAATGAAGAGGATGGGCCAGAACAGAAACAACACTCAGTTGTGGATATGTCTGGTGGTGAAAGTAAAGTCCAATATACAAAGAAAAATACTGCATAGGAACCTAGAATATCATATCCATAAATCAAGGTAAATTGGACATGTTCAAGCAGGAGATGGCAAGAATGAACATCAACATTTTAGGAATCAGTGAACGGGAGAATTTAATTCAGATGACCATTGTATCTACTACTATGGACAAGAATCCCATAGAGGAAATGGAGTAGCTCTCATAGTCAACAGGAGTCCAAAATGCAGTACTTGGGTGCAATCTCAAAAATGATAGAATGATCTCAGTTGTTTCCACAGCAAACCATTCAACATCATAGCAATCCAAGTCTATGTCAAAACCACTAATGCCAAAGAAGCTGAAGCCGAAATGTCTATGAAGATATACAAGAACTTCTAGAACCAACACACACACACACACAAAAAAATGTTCTTTTCATCAGAGAGGACTGGAAAGCAAAAGTAGAAAGTCAAGCGATACCAGGATAACAAGCAAGTTTGGCCTTGGAGTACAAAATGAAGCAGGCCAAAATCTAAGAGAATTTCGTCAAGAGAATATACTGGTCATAGCAAACACCCTTGTCCAACAACATAAGAGACAACTCTACACATGGACATCATCAAATGGTCAATACTGAAATCTGATTGATTATATTCTTTGCAGCTGAAGATAAAGCTCTGTACAGACAGCAAAAACAAGACATGGAGCTGACTGTGGCTCTGATCACTCATTATAGCAAAATTCAGGCTTAAATTGAAGAAAGTAGGGAAAACCACCAGGCCATTAAGGTAAGACCTAAATCAAATTCTTTATGATTATACAGTGGAAGTGACAAATAGACTCAAAGGATTAGATCTGGTAGACAAAGTGCCTGAAAAACTACAGATGGAGGTTTTTAACACTGTACAGAAGGCAGTGACCAAAACCATCCCAAAGAAAAAGAAATGCAAAAAGGCAAAATAATTGTCTGAGGAGGCTTAGAAATAGCTGAGGAAAGAAGAGAAGCAAAAGACAAGGAAGATGAACATTGGGGTACATGTGTCTCTTTCCCTTCTGGTTTCCTCAGTGTGTATGCCCAGCAGTGGGATTGCTGGATCATAAGGCAGTTTATAATAGCCAGGACATGGAAGCAACATAGATGTCCATCAGCAGATGAATGGATAAGAAAGCGGTGGTACATATACACAATGGAGTATTACTCAGCCATTAAAAAGAATACATTTGAATCAGTTCTAATGAGGTGGATGAAACTGGAGCCTATTATACAGAGTGAAGTAAGCCAGAAGGAAAAACATAAATATAATATACTAACGCATATATATGGAATTTAGAAAGATGGTAACAATAACCCGGTGTACGAGACAGCAAAAGAGACACTGATGTATAGAACAGTCTTATGGACTCTGTGGGAGAGGGAGAGGGTGGGAAGATCTGGGAGAATGACATTGAAACATGTAAAATATCATGTAAGAAACGAGTTGCCAGTCCAGGTTCAATGCACAATACTGGATGCTTGGGGCTAGTGCACTGGGATGACCCAGAGGGATGGTATGGGGAGGGAGGAGGGAGGAGGGTTCAGGATGGGGAACACATGTATACCTGTGGTGGATTCATTTTGATATTTGGCAAAACTAATACAATTATGTAAAGTTTAAAATAAAATAAAATTTAAAAAAAAAACAAACAAACTCAACATTCAGAAAAAAAAAAAAAAAGACAAGGAAGAAAGGGAAAGATATAGAGGTCCAGAGAATAGCAAGGAGAGATGAGAAGGCCTTCTTAAATGAACACTGCAAAAAAAAAAAAAAACAGGAAAACAATAGAATGGGAAAGACTAGAGATCGCTTCAAAAATTTTGAGATGTCAAGGGAACACTTCACATAAGGATGAGCATGATAAAGGACAGAAAAGGTAACGGACCTAACAGAAGCAGATGAGATTAAGAAGCAGTGGCAAGAATATACAGAAGAACTATATAAAAAAGTTCTTAATGACTCAAGATAACCACAATGGTATGGTCACTCACCTAAGAGCCAGACATCCTAGAGTGTGAAGTCAAGTAAACCTTCAGTTCAGTTCAGTTCAGTTCAGTCGCTCAGTCGTGTCCAACTCTTTGCGACCTCATGAATCGCAGCATGCCAGGCCTCCCTGCCCATCACCAACTCTCGGAGTTCACTCAAACTCACGTCCATCGAGTCGGTGATGCCATCCAGCCATCTCAGCCTCTGTCGTCCCCTTTTCCTCCTGCCCCCAATCCCTCCCAGCATCAGAGTCTTTTCCAATGAGTCCACTCTTCGCATGAGGTGGCCAAATTACTGGAGTTTCAGCTTTAGCATCATTCCTTGCAAAGAACACCCAGGGCTAATCTCCTTTAGAATGGACTGGTTGGATCTCCTTGCAGTCCAAGGGACTCTCAAGAGTCTTCTCCAACACCACAGTTCAAAAGCATCAATTCTTTGGTGCTCAGCTTTCTTCACGGTCCGACTCTCACATCCATACATGACCACTGGAAAAACCATAGCCTTGACTAGACGGAACTTTGTTGGCAAAGTAAACCTTAGGAAGCACTATTATGAACAAAGGTAGTGGAGGTGATGGAATTCCAGCTGAGCTATTTCAAATCTTAAAACATGATGCTGTTAAAGTGCTGCACTCAGTATGTCAGCAAATTTGAAGAACTCAGCAGGGGGCACAGATCTGGGAAAGGTCAGTTTCTATTTCAATTGCAAAGAAGCCCAGTGCCAAAGAATGTTTCAACTACTTTACAACTAAACTCATTTTACATGCTACAAAGGTTATGCTCAAAATTCTCCAAGCTAGGCTTGAGCAATACATGAACCAAGAACTTCCAGACATACAAGATGGGTTTAGAAAAGGCAGAGGAACCAGAGATCAAATTGCCAGAATTTGTTGGATCATACAGAAAGCAAGGCAATTCAGAAAACCATCTACTTTGCTTCATTGACTTTCACGAAAGCCTTTGACTGTGTGGATCACAACAAACTGGAAAATTCTTAAAGAAATGGGTTTACCAGACCACCTTACCTGTCTCCACCTTACCTCAGAAACCTGTATGTGGGTCAAGAGGCAACAGTCAGAACCGGATATGGGACAATGGACTGTTTCAAAATTGGGAAAGGAGTAGACGAGGTTGTATATTGTCACCCTGCTTATTTAACTTATATGCAGAGTACATCATGTGAAAAGCCAGGCTAAATGAATCACAAACTGGGATCAAGATTGCTGGGAGAAATATCAGTAATCTCACAAATGCAGATGATACCCCTCTAATGGCAGAAAGTGAAGAGGAACTAAAGCACCTCTTAATGAGGGTGAAGAAGCCGAGTGAAAAAGCTGGCTCAAAACTCGACATTAAATATTAAGATCATGGCATCCAATCCCATCACTTCATGGTAAACAGAAGGGACAAAAAGTGGAAGCAGTGACCAATTTTATTTTCTTGGGCTCCAAAATTACGGTGATTTTGGTGATTGCAGATGGTGATTGCAGCCATGAAATTAAAAGACACTTGCTCCCTGGAAGGAAAGCTATGGCAAACCTAGATAGCGTGTTCAGAAACAGAGACATAACTTTGCCAGCAAAGGTCTGTATATTCAAAGCTATGGTTCCAGTACTCATGTACAGATGTGAAAACTGGACCATAAAGAAAGCTGAGCACTAAAGAATGGATGCTTTCAAACTGTGATGCTGAAGAAGATTTTGGAGAATCCTTTGGACTGCAAGGAGATCAAACCAGTCAATCCTAAAGGAAATCAACTCTGAATATTAATTGGAAGGATTGATGCTGACGCTGAAGGTCCAATACTTTGGCCACCTGATGTGAAGAGTTGACTCATTGGAAAAGACCTTGATCTTGGGAAAGACTGAAGGCAAAAGGAGAAAGGGGTGGCAGAGGATGAGGTTGTTGGCTGGCATCACCAACTCAACGGACTTGAATTTGAGCAAACTCTGGGAGACAGGGAAGCCTGGCATGCTGTAGTCCATGGGGTTGCAAAGAGTTGGATAAGACTTAGTGAATGAACAACAAATACATTTTCAACATCAAGTTAAAAGCATTTTGACTTTTTACTTTTCATTATCAGTTACTTAGTAAGGCAACACTGCTCTAAAAACTACAGGATGAGATAACCTCATTTGAAATAAGTTTCTTTTGTTAATGCTACCATGGAAATGATTACTTGAAAAGGCCAGTGGTTTCTTGATATGTTAGACTTTCTTCCTTTTGAAAACCTGTCAGTTGTATTGAAAGTTTTCCTGAAGTTTAAAGTACCAATTACAGTTCTTCCAGTCTGTGCAACTGTGCCATGATATTCTTGAAAATTACCTTTGGGATAAACATTTGAAATATTTTCAATTGTTTAATTTTTCACAATTATTTTCTACTTTCTTTTATGTATAATTTATGAATACACTATTTACTTAAAAAGAGTTATTAGCTAAATATTTGAAGTTCCAACTGTCTCTGAGTCGCAGTATTTTAGAGCATTAAAAATGAAACATAACAAAACAAAAAAATGGAGAGATGGTGGAGTCCACACCACTGTTACAAAGAAGGAGTCTAAAGCCCAACATTTTACATATCTTAACAAGTATCACAAAGCAACTTGCTATATTAAATGCAAATGTAGCTGCACAGTCTCCAAACTCTCAATCCAAGGCTTAATTACATAGCATCATTTATTATCAGATATCAGGGTCTCATTAAGCTCCCCTCAAAAGCCCTATTGTATGAAGTGTTTTATGTTTAATACATGTTGTGAATTGTACCTTCATTTTTTTCATTGAAATATTAGACTGTGTTCTTTAATTATCTTCCCTTTCAACCCTGTTTAAATTCCCCAACCACATTTTCTGCTCTACAACTGTCCTGTAGGAAAGTAATCCAATTAGACCACAAGATTTTTACATATGATTCTGATCCTGAAAGACACAACTAAAGCCATAGGATGGAAGGAGAGGAAGTAGTTGGGTACTGAGTCTCTTCCCATATGGTCTGTAGACAGGATGATCAAGTATCATAATTTCCGACTCCTGCATGAATTCAAGGATTTATCTCTTTAGGTATATACATGTTTTATTTTCAAAGTGAGAATGATAAAATCAAACGAAATACAAATAATTTATATAGCAGTTTTATTCTGAGGTCAAGACATTTAACATATGTTGCTTCATGGATCTTCCAAAGCAGCCATGTAGTTAATACTTGTAATTAATCATATTGTTCAAATATTAAAATTAATCCCTCATCAGTACCATGGCAGTAAAAGAACTGCCTCTTGTGACATATCAAAGCAACAGCAATGCCTTCCTTACACATAGATTTCACATTCATATTTCAATCATTCTAATAGCAAATAACAATTTAGCAAACAGAGTCATCTGAATAGCTAATCATTGGAAAGAAGTTCTAAATTGAGCAAAAGCAATTCACATTTAAACTAATCTTACTCAGTTTAATGCATAGTTTAGGAGCCAGACTGGAGTTCAAATGCCCAGCTTTGTAACCCTGGGTATGTTGCTTAATACCTTTGGGATTCAGTCTCCTTATGTGTAAAATAAGTATAATGGTAAGTCCTAATTAATAAAAATGGTGTAATGATGAAAGGAATAACATAGACAAAGTGACTGGCAACTATAATGATAATTATCATTATTATATTACTTTAAGAGTAAGTAGATAGGCTTCCCAGGTGGCTCAGCGGTAAAGAATCCACCAGCCAGTGCAGGAGCCGCAAGAGATGTGGGTTCAATCCTTGGGTCAGGACGATCCCCTGGAGGAGGGCATAGCAACTCACTCTAGTATTCCTGCCTGGAGAATCCCAAGGACAGGAGCCTGGCACGCTATGGTCTATAGGATCACAAAGAGTCAGACACAACTGAAGTGACAGTATGCACGCAGCACAGGTTGGATATAAGCTTTAATTCCCTCTATGTAAATTATGTACTTACTTTTTCCCTATCTCAATTTATAGAACTTTATACTCTTATTAGGTAGTAAACGGTATCCCTATAGAGTCAAATAGTATTTCTTAAAGTCTTCCCATATTTATTTTATAATTAATTTCTTGTACCTATGCAATATAATTGAGGATGATGTTCTCAAATAACTTTTATAATAGTTGGGTTTCATAATAAATTTGTTATTATTAATTGCCTTTTCATTCATACAACTGAAAAACCAGGTCTCTGTCGGAGTATTAAGCCTTCCATGTCAGTTTGCTTATGATCTAAGAAAGCACAGTGTCCACTGGCACATCTATTTTATACTCCTCAACTGAGTGACAAAGGGTGACTGAAAGGTTTGATGACTGTGACATAGTTTTAAAACAATCTATTTTTAACTATTTTTGCTTAAAATCAATTTAAGTTTCTGACTTCCAGCCCAGCAATGAAGGTCTTTTGTTGCCTTCTAAGTGTTCATCTGTCACTCTGTTCACTATTTACATATGGCTCATCGACAACTGATGGCAACTTTACCCATCATTGCATATGGTCCATTAACAGTTGACAGCTGTCAGTAAGACAAGACTACTCAAGCCCTTCTCCATCCAGGAGGGTTTGACAAAGAGGAAGAGAGAGAGTCTGAACTAGCCACCTGCTGAGGCCATCTTAATCTGGCACTAATTAACTCTGCTGGCCGGAGTCCTCCTTTGCTACAGGAGAGAAGATACAGTTCAAAGAAAATGTTTGACTAAAATGCCTGCCTGAGTCAATCCAGTTATGCTTTTAAGAAATATCATCCACACGCATATGTGTCAGTTTATCCACTTCACAATATTTTTTTGCCACTGTGTAGATGTGCTCTTATTGTGTTAACAATTTAGGGGGAAAAAAAACTCTTATTTTGGAGACAGTTAGTGAGAAAACCTAAAAGTCAAATTTAAAATTGTAGCAGAGACACCTACTGAACACCTACTTTGTATGTAGCAATCTGCTGGGTGTTGAAGGTATATTTTATACAGCCATAGAAACAAAAGGCACAGTCTTTTGAAAGATTAAATAGAATACAGGGAAAGCTACCAAGTTAGGTTTTAGTTGGCTGTGATGTACTTTCTAATACAACCCAAGTAGGAACCCATTCTCTGGCTCAAGGAATTACTTGATCTATCACTTGATCTTACTATCGATTGCCTGTTCACTTGTCAATATTAATGGAACAAGATGGGAAAATGACTCAGTGTGTTATACTAAAGTGACAACAGACAACAAAAACAGAAATAAAACAAAGAATTTGGGCAAGGCTTTAAAACTGGGAAAGTCACTGAATAAAAAATGTTGAGGACAGAATATCTATTCTGAGATTCCCATAAACTACAATTTATGTCCTTGAACTTATTTCTGTGTAGTAAGCTATGGCTCTGCATGACAGAAAAGCCCTTCCTTTATCTACTTAGCTCATTCAGTTTGTTTTCTTATTCAAACATACAAGATTTTCACAAACTGTCATGTATACAAACATGAATTTATCTTTGTGTGGTGTTTTAACAGTCTTGCCTGACAAAGTTCTTTCTTTATATCAATGACAATCTCTGTTTCAAATATATGTCTATGCCAGACACATATGACTATAAAGGACTATACACTTAATTTCTGACAAACTATGTTTTAAATTGTTTTCCAAATGGTAAATAATTTTTCATACTTTTCAGTTCAGTTGCTACACGGTCTGCTCTCATTAATTATCTATTTGATACAGAGTAATATATATATGTGGGCTTCCCTGGTAGCATATATATATGTCAATCCCAAATTCCCAATTCATCCCTCCACCCCTTCGCTGCATGGTATCCATACATTTGTTCTCTAGATCTGTGCCTAATTCAGCTTTGTAAATTTGATCATCTATACCAATTTTTTCAGGTTCAATACATATACACTAATACATAATATTTGTTTTTCTCTTTCTGACTTAATTCATTTTGCATGACAATCTCTAGGTCCATCCATGTCTCTACAAATGACCCAGTTTCATTCCTTCTTCTGGCTGAGTAATCAGATCAGATCAGATCAGATCAGTCGCTCAGTCATGTCCGACTCTTTGCGACCCCATGAATCGCAGCACGCCAGGCCTCCCTGTCCATCACCAACTCCCGGAGTTCACTCAGACTCACGTCCATCAAGTCAGTGATGCCATCCAGCCATCTCATCCTCTGTCACCCTCTCCTCCTCCTGCCCCCAATCCCTCCCAGCATCAGTCTTTTCCAATGAGTCAACTCTTCGCATGAGGTGGCCAAAGTACTGGAGTTTCAGCTTTAGCATCATTCCTTCCAAAGAAATCCCAGGGCTGATCTCCTTCAGAATGGACTGGTTGGATCTCCTTGCAGTCCAAGGGACTCTCAAGAGTCTTCTCCAACACCACAGTTCAAAAGCATCAATTCTTCGGTGCTCAGCCTTCTTCACAGTCCAACTCTCACATCCATACATGACCACAGGAAAAACCATAGCCTTGACTAGACGAACCTTTGTTGGCAAAGTAATGTCTCTGCTGAGTAATATTCCACTATATATATGTACCACATTTTCTTTAGCCATTCCTGTTGATGGACATTTAAGTTGTTTCCATGTTCTGGCTATTGTAAATAATGCTGCAATGAACATTGGGGTTGCATGTTTCGTTTTGAATTATGGTTTTCTCTGGCTATATATCCAGTAGTGGGATAGCTGGGTCATAAGGTAGTTCTATTTTTTTTTTTTTTTAACGAATCTTCACATTGCTCTTCATAATGGCTGTATCAGTTTATATTCCCATCAACAGTGCAAGAGGGCTCCATTTTTCCCACAACCTATCCAGCATTTATTGTCTGTATATTTTGTGATGATGGCCATTCTGACTGATGTGAGGTGACATCTCACTGTAGTTTTGATTTGCATTTCTCTAATATTTAGTGATGCTGAGCATCTGTTCATGTGTCTCTTGCCCATCAATATGTCTTCTTTGGAGAAACATCTGTTTAGGTCTTCCACCCATTTTTTGATTAGGTTGCTTGCTTTTTTTAATATTGAGATGAATGAACTGTTTGCATATTTTGGAGATTAATCCTTTGTCAGTTGCTTCATTGGCAAATATTTTCTCCCATTCTGAAGGTTGTCTTTTCATCTTACTTACGATTTCCTCTGTTATGCAAAAGATTTTAAGTTTAATAAAGTCCCATTTGTTTATTTTTGTGTTTATTCTCATTACTCTAGGAGGTAGGTCAAAAAAAGATCCTGCTATGATTTATGTCAAAGACTGTTCTGCCTATGTTTTCCTCTGTAAGTTTTATGGTATCTGGCCTTTCATTTAGGTCTTTAATCCACTTTGAGTTTATTTTTGTGCATGGTGTTAGAGAGTTTTCTAATCTCATTCTTTTACACATAGCTCTCCAGTTTTCCCAGCACCACTTACTGAGGATGCTGACTTTGCTCCATTGTATATTCTGGCTTCCTTTGTCATAGATTAGGTGATCATAAGTGTATGCATTTATTTCTGGGCTTTCAATCCTGTTCCATTGATCTATATTTCTGTTTTTTGTGCTGGGGCCATACTGTCTTGTTTACTGTAGCTTTGTAGTAAAGTCTAAAATCAGGGAGCCTGATTCCTCCAGCTCCAATTTTTTCCCCCATCATGACTGCTTTTCAAGCAAACTACTATTAAATCAAGAATAGCAACTATAATACTTAACCTACACATATTGTATATATTGTGAATACATCCTGAAGAGCTCTTGTGGGGTCAAGGTGAGAGCTAAGGGGAGGTGAATTCTTAATTGTTTACTTGCACACTGTAAAACATCATGGTGTCCACTTTCTTAAGCAGTCTGATATGTTTTCAGCTAAGTGATTCACCTTTTCCATTGAAATTAGTTTTTTAATTCCTGTTCCATCTCCAAAATTCAGGGAAGAAAGATGTTGGTAAGAAAATGAGAGCAGGGATGCCAATTACAGCAAGAAAATCATAAGTCAGAGCCTTCAATTAGTGAGATAAGAATATGATGACAACATAGAGGGTGGCCGCCAGCTCTCTTTCACATTTATTCCAGATTGGCTAAATTCAGTCAACCTAATTATTCCTTTTCATTCATTCATATTCATATTCATTCTCTTTCTCCCCTCCCACCTCTATAACTATGGGCTTTGTTTATTCTGACAGAAAATACTTTGAAATAGCAGGATAGTACTGGAAATTGGACAACTTGCTATTCTCTGAGGACTTTCTGCTTTCTAGTCTGAGGATGAGCAAGGCTTTGGGGATGAACAAGGCTTTGGGGATCATTGGATTTAACTTCCTTATTTTATATCAGAGGAAACCAAACTTTTTTTTTTAATTGGAGGTTAATTACTTTACACTATTGTAATGGTTTTTGCCATATATTGATATGAATCAGCCATAGGTTTACATGTGTTCCCTATCATGAACCCCCTTCCCTGCTCCCCCCCCATCCCATCCCTCTGGGTCATCCCAGTACACCAGCCCTGAGCATCCTGTCTCATGCATCAAACCTGGACTGGTGATCTGTTTCATATATGATAATATACATGTTTCAATGCTATTCTCTCAGATCATCCCACCCTCGCCTTCTCCCACAGCATCCAAAACACTGTTCTATACATCTGTGTCTCTTTTGCTGTCTCACATATAGGATTATCATTTCCATCTTTCTAAATTCCATATATGTGTTAGTATACTGTACTGGTGTTTTTCTTTCTGGCTTACTTCACTCTGTATAATAGGCTCCAGTTTCATCCACCTCATTAGAACTGATTCAAATGTATTCTTTTTAATGGCTGAGTAATACTCCATTGTGTATATGTACCACAGCTTTCTTATCCATTCATCTGCTGATGGACATCTAGGTTGCTTCCATGTCCTAGCTATTAAAAACAGTGTTGCGATGAAAATTGGGGTACACATGTCTTTTTCAATTCCGGTAAGAGGAAACCAAACTTTAACACCATTGAGTGACAGAACTACTTCATACTATTAGTGACAAGACCATCAACAGACTTTAGGCTTTTGTGGGTTTTGGTCCCATTGCCATCATCACAGTTGAATGCTTCATCTCAAAAAAAGCAGTGACCAAGCCAAAATCTTGCTCCCCTAAAACACACACACTCTTTTCAGAATGCCAGGAAAACAAAAGGTACTTAGTATCTGTTGAATGTATGACAACTTGATCATATACTTATGTGGAAATATTCTGTTATCTAGAAAAGCAAGATCACTTTTAGGAAATACCCTCAGTTTAATTCTATGGGGAAATGATGAACTTTTTAAAAAATTAATTTATTTATTTTAATTGGAGGCGAATTACTTTTAAATCCATTTATCACAACTACAGGCTTCCCTGATAGCTCAGCTGGTAAAGAATCTGCCTGCAACACAGGAGATCCCAGTTTGATTCCTGGGTCAGGAAGATCTGCTGAAGAAGGAATAGGCTACCAACTCCAGTATTCTTGTGCTTCCCTTGTGGCTCAGCTGGTAAAGAATCTGCCTGCAATGTGGGAGACCTGGGTTCGATCCCTGGGTTGGGAAGATCCCCTGGAGAAGGGAAAGCCTACCCACTCCAGTATTCTGGCCTGGAGAATTCCATGGACTGTATAGTCCATGGGGTTGCAAAGAGTCAGACATGACAGTAACTTTCACTTCACTTCATCACAAGTACCCTTCCACCTGCAAAAAAAAAAAAAAAAAAAAAGTTTAAAAAGTACCTCCATTTTGTGTTATTTTTTAAAGATTTATTTGTTTATTTAGGACTGCCCCCAGTCTTCATTGCAGCTCACAGGATCTTTCTTTCTTTGCAGTATATGGACTCTTCATTGTGGTGTGTGGGCTTCTCTCTAGTTGTGGTGCAAGCTCCAGAGTGCACGGGCTCCGTAGTTTGCATCATGCAGGCTTGGTAGTTGTGGCATATAGTTTAGCTGTCCCAAGGCATGTGGGATCTCAGTGCCACAACCAGGGATTGAACCAGCATCCCCTGCACTGGAAGGCAGGTTCTTAACCACTGGCTCACCAGGGAAGTCCCCAAAAGTACCTCCTTTTTAAAAAATGTTTTTTAAGATCACAGTCTATCAGTGACTTTAAATATTGAAATATTACAGATCTTCTAATATGTCTAGAAGACAAGATATAAAATCTAAAGGACCAGAAAGACTTTCTTAAAATAGACTATAGAGCTAGAAAACAGAGACATCTACTATACAAAACCTTTTAAATATTATGAGAAAAGACATAACAAACAAATTCAAAGCAAATGAGAGATCTGAAAAATCATTTCAAATGCAAACGACATATAAAGGTTAATATCTACAATATATACAGTATACTTAAAACTGACAAGAGAACAACCAACCTAACAGGAAAAAAAAAAAAAAACACGGAAAGAGCTATGAATTGGCTAAGAGAAAATCTAAAAGGCCAACAAACATATAAAGTTAAAAAACACAAGTCATCAGGCAAATTCCAAGTAACCGTGACTCAGCACTCTACAACTATCTTACGAGCATAAATTTAAACCAGTCTCTCACACCTCTTGCTTATGGAAATGTAAGGAAATGTTCACACATACATACTGATAGAAACAGAAAATAAATATACCTTCTTGTTTCATAGCAACTGTCAACATCTATTTAAAATATGTAAAGAGATATCCTTTAACCAATCATTCCTACACTTTGGAATCTATTCCACTGATACAGTGTTTAAGAACAAATATTCAAGGATGTTTACAGCAGCACATTTGCAGTGCCAAAGCCTAGAAGCAATGTGCCTACGGCAAATAGGATAAGGATGAAATAAATGGGGCTACTTCACCATGAAATACTATATATGTACCTTTTAGGAAGATAAAAACATTAGTGTTATGTCTGTTGACTTAGGTTCCCATTACCTATTAATGAGTGAGAAAAGCAAAAAGGAGAGAAGCCAATGTTGTATAACCCAATTTTTCTAAAATGCGTTAAAAACTCTCTATTTGTGTGCTGTGATTTCTAAATAGAAATATAAGAACACAAAAGGAACAAGGGAGGGATACACACTTACTTTTTAGTATGTTTTAATTTTGTTGGGGAGTGGCAGCAAGGGGTATCTGACTTGAATCAAGGAACAGAGACAGAGAAGTCCAGCAGGAAAGGAGGAGGAGGAAAAGGAAATGTTACAATTAACTTATGCATTTATGTAGATTTAGCTGTCTATAAAGACATTAAAATATTTAAATGAAATTTCAAAATACTTTCTGGGGGAAATTATCATTTTTTGACATAGCCTCTGTTTAAAGCATTTTGTTGATTGTTAAACTTTTTAGACTACTTAATCAAATTACTTATACTTTATTTGTAAAGCTACCATTTATCGAGGGCCAGAGAATGCATTAATTATTCTACATCTATCTTGCTAGGTTGTTTTTAACAGTTTAATTTGAGGATCAATAAATTCACATAAGTTACACTTCACGTCATGGCTGGGCCAATATCCAATTTACATATGTAAACTTTATGAATAGAGAATCCTTTTTGTTCACTGTTGAATCCCCAGAGCCTTCCATCATTGCTGGCATATAGCAGACAGCAAAAGCTGTTGAATTGGTAAAATGAATGACTATTCCTGATTATTCTTATGTATCATTAGAAATCAGACTTCTGAAGATGATTAAGTTACATAAGATTTAGTTTAAACTTTCATCATCCTATTTTTTATATTCCCAAACCAAAAATGACCCTAAAAACAGAAAACAAAAACCTAGAAAATTCTAAAAGCTTCAAAGCTTCAAGTTTCTACCTTAGAGGAAAAAGGTAACATGCTTAAAGTCTGATTTAATAACCGATCCATGTGGTAGGGCTTCCTTGTAGCTCAGTTGGTAAAGAATCTGCCTGCAGTGCAGGAGACCCAGGCTCGATTCCTGGACCAGGAAGATCCCCTGGAGAAGGAAATGGCAACCAACTCCAGTATTCTTGCCTAGAGAATCCCATGGATGGAGGAGCCAGGCAGGCTACAGTCCATGGGGTCGCAAGAGTCAGACATGACTGAGCGACTAAACCACCACCATATGTGGTAGAATTTAGTGTGTTACCACATCAAGGACTAAAATACGAGTCGGGCAGCCAGACCACCAAGATTCAAACTCTTGCCCCATCACTCAACAACTGTGTGACCTTGGGGAAGTAACAGCCTGTCTGTGCCTCTTCTCTAAAATGCTGTGAGTCTTAAATGATGCATGAAATAAAGAATTCCTAGCATAAGGTCTAACACATTGCAAAAGCTTAATAAAGTATTTTCTAATACTGTTAATAATGAAGTGAAAAGTAAAACTAATCATAGATTCCTTTTCATCTGTTTGTCAAATGCCAACAGCTTTTGTGCTCTGAATAGGAACACTGAATCAGGGTCTACATGGAATATTTGCTACTCTCGATACAGCTACCTCACAAAGGCCAAGTCTGAGGACTGGGGTCAGGAATGCCCAAGTGGGAACTGGGAAAAAAAGTCAAGAGACACGGAACTACTTATCAAGTTTCTAAACTGTAATGGGTATGAAAAAAACAAGGAGATACTGATGATCAGGATGAAATTGTGGTTAAAAAGCAGGTGGGTCAAAAGTAGAATCCACAAAGCAGAATACCCAGAGAACCCAGAAGAGCAGACTGGAAAAAAAAAAAATCAGGACAGTAGATGTGAGCTCCAAAACCAAAGGGAACTTGCTATTGATGGAAATCTGAGATCACACAGACAGTCCCTCGTCTTTCTCCTTCGAGCCAGCAAGATAGTCATTCTGCCAATTAAACCAAGATGTGGGTATCCCTGAATTGGTTGGACATATAGGAGTGAAATTAAATGAATTAAAAACTCTAATAATGTGAGTATCAAGCCATTTAATTCATTGCTTACCCATTTTAATGTTTTGGTTTTTTAATTGTCCTAAGTATAGCTACACCCTCCATTTATCTTAGATAACAAGCCCAATTTTCATTAACTGTAGTGACTTCTTCAGAGCCCAATTAATATGTTAAAAGCTCCCCAGTTCATACTGCCTATGTGTGGACCTGTGAAATCTTCCTATTGTTAAAATTAGAAGGTGGTTTAAGAAGCAATAACTTCATGCCTGCCCGGTAGGTTGGGCCAGAGTGACTAATGTGTTAAGTCAATTTTCAGTGAAACAAGAGCAATGCTTAATTTATAAATTTACAACACCTTCCTCATTGAAAAAGGAACATGATCAAAACTCCTGAGGCTCAGGGAGAAAGGACAAAGACCAATGCAAGCATATACAGAAAGACTAAAACAAAGCAGCTGTTTGGCAACAGCCTACATGAGAAGGCAGGAAAGTGAGGTACAGCTAGGGAGCATGTTCTCTGGTTTTCTGGGTTGTTGTTCAGTCAATCATGTCCAACTCTTTGTGACCCCATGGACTGCAGCATGCCAGGCTTCCCTGTCCTTCACTATCTCCTGCAGTTTGCTCATACTCACTGAGGTTAACAGGAGTCAAAGATGGCAAAGAATGGAACTGAGAAAGATGCTTCCAGAAGAAAAGCCAGAAACGTGCCACACGCAAGAGTCTCTGCAGGAAGGCAAGGGTGCACATTTCACAAGTGTAGCTGGGCAGGTATTCAACCAGAGGTGGGGATTTCCTAGGTTAGATGAACTAACCCAGAAATCCTAACAAATTCTTTTTGGAAATACATTTCCTTGGCAGGTAGACACAGTTACTTAGCCAGCAATCCTTGTCTTGCATAATTGAATATTGATTGAAAAGATGCAGTTAGCGCCTTCTAAGTAAAGTAGGTGGGTGCCGTATGTGGGCAAGGACTCAATAGTCGGATCACAGAGCAAGGCTTCGTGCTAACAAATGAAGGGTCTGAGCATCTCATTGTCGTTAACACCGGCCCAGCTTGTTCCTTTTATAAATCATCATTGTTATTCCAGACACTGACCATCCTAACAATCCTATCAAATTCACTTGAACTCAATTCAGTAAAAGAAAATTAAAAAGATTCATCCAATTTGATACTTGAAATACCTGCAAATGGGCGAAATGTGTTTTATTGTCATTTGAAAGCAGAACTTCTTCAAAAGGCTAGGTTCACTTTGGGTCTTGAGAAGACATTCGCTGGAGTTAATTGCTACGTGAAATAGAGTCATTATATGGCAAAAGCATAATGAGATAATCAAGACTATTTCTAAAAATCAACAATTTAACCCTGGCAGTTTGGATGGACAGCACATCTGCTGATGGCTTAAAGAAAACACATCATTAAAGGCATATATATATATTTTCTTTAAATATATATATATATATAAAATATATATATATATAATATATATATATATATTTTTTTTTTTTAAGTAGAGAAAAGGACCATCCTGTTAATTTCCTGTTGGATGACAAAACCTAGCTTTGGCAAGACTGCCTTGTGAAGGGTTGTTTACCACTTGGAAAAGGGTTTCCTATTAGGCATGTACTGAATATGTTGCAATGTCACAGAACAGCGTCTGCTGTATAGTTGCCAAAAATGACATCAATTCTCACCCCCACAAAGGCAGACATTGTTAGGGGTACCATTAACAAGGCACACACTTTTTCTTTCCTCTACTTTTCCTCTATGGAGTAAGAGATCAAGGCATTCCAATGGAATTATCTTTCCAGAGATGAAAAAATACTTTAAAAAAATTTGACCCACAAAGGTTTTAAACAATACAAAGGCTGGTGAAAAAATAAGATAAAAAAGACAGTAATGGATACAACTATAAACTTTTCACAGAAGAATATATAGACAGAAATAGAAATATAGGCAGACACACGTGTGTGTATACCCATGCGTATACACTCTTCTCACAACATGTTTACCAAATGAACTGTATTTTAATCCTCTAAAACTGTACACTGAGTTCATTATCCATTTTTCACAGTTTTCTATCTGATTTAAATATCACATATGAACCATGGACATTCAGTAAAGGTTTTCTAATCCTCTATGCTGCCTAATAGTCATTAATAAAATCTAGAATTACTTAATTATCTTTGAACAAAGGCCAAAATGACTATAATTTTTTGAGTAGCTTCTGTATGCCAGGTTCTTCCATTAGATACATAATTACTGCAATGTAATGCCTACAAGGTAGTTATGATTATCCTCTTATGTTACCAAGGAGAAAACTGAGTTCAGAGAGATCAACGGAGTAGACCAGGGTCACAAAGCAAGAAGGTGGACAAGCTGGTACTCAGAAACAGCTTCTGATTTCAAAACGTGCACTGCCTGTTACAAAAGCTGCCCATCACCACTCACATCCTATCGGAATAATTTCTACACTAATGACAAAAAATTACTGAGGAGACATTAATAATTATAGTCTAGAAATTAACTGCTAAATGAGTATGTGACCTGCAATTCCCCAATAATAGATACCTGATGCAAGAGGCTGGAAGGATAGGAGGGAAATGAAGGAAAAGAGCAGGGAGGGAGAGGAAGGGAGGGAAAAGGAGATTTAGTGCTTTCATTCACTAATTCATCAAATATTTACTGAGTGCTAATTATGTCCCAGACGCTGATAGGAGCTGGATACAAAGTTTAGGAAAATAATTCATTATTTCTCACCTCACAGAGTTTCTAGGCAAGTGTGGGAGATTTTCACTAACCAAATAATCACTCAACAAAATATAAAATCACAACTCTGCTAATCCTGCCTGGCAGCAGTACACGGCACTATTCAAAGTGTGTTACAAGGGGATATGACACAGTCAAGGAAGGCCTGCCTGAGGACATAATAACAAAGGAAAAAACTTAATAATCATTAAGATGGAGGAGAGGGAACATGTTCAGACAATGGTAACTGCATGTTCAAAAGCCTGAGGCTGTGCTGAGGGTTGAACACTCATAAGTAAAAAGGACTTAAAGCAGCTGGCGAGGCTGGAATGCAGAGGGTGTGATGGAGTATGGAGGGAGACAAAGCAGGAAAGGTGGTTGGAGTTAAGGAGTTCTGGATTTTCCTAGGAGTACATAGAAGCCACTGAAAGTCATTGAACATTTGAAGGTGTTGAAAATGACTGGAGGACAGGGAAGCCGGGCATGATGTAGTTCATATGGTCACAAATAGTCGGACATGACTTAGCAACAGAACAACAATAGCGACAAAAATGACTGACTTTGTTTTATTATTTATTTTTTGGCTGTACTAGGTCTTCACTATGGTTCACGTGATTCTCTTGTTGCAGATGCTGCCCCAAGGCATATGGGATCTTAGTTCCCCAACCAGGGATCAAACTAGTATCCCCTGCATTGCAAGGCAGATTCTTAACCACTAGACCACAAGGCAAGTCCTGCCAAAGGACTGACTTTGTCAGACTATGACAGTGATAGCAAGTTCAGTTCAGTTCAGTCACTCATTCCTGTCCAACTCTTTGTGACTCCATGAACTGCAGCACACCAGGCTTCCCTGTCCACCACCAACTCCCAGAGTTTACCCAAACCCATGTCCATTGAGTCAGTGATGCCATCCAGCCATCTCATCCTCTGTCGTCCCCTTCTCCTCCTGCCCTCAATCTTTCCCAGCATCAGGGTCTTTTCCAATGAGTCAGCTCTCCGCATCAGGTAGCCAAAATTGGAGTTTCAGCTTCAACATCAGTCCCTCCAATGAACACCCAGGACTAATCCCCTTTAGGATGGACAGATTGGATCTCCTTGCAGTCCAAGGGACTCTCAAGAGTCTTCTCCACCACCAGTTGAAAAGCATCAATTCTTTGGCACTCGGCTTTCTTTATAGTCCAACTCTCACATCCATACATGACTACTGGAAAAACCATAGCCTTGACTAGATGGACCTTTGTTGGCAAAGTAAATGTCTCTGCTTTTTAATATGCTGTCTAGGTTGGTCATAACTTTCCTTCCAAGGAGTAAGTGTCTTAATTTCATGGCTGCAGTCACCATCTGCAGTGATTTTGGAGCCAAAAAATAAAGTCTGACACTGTTTCCACTGTTTCCCCATCTATTTCCCATGAAGTGATGGGACCAGATGCCATGATCTTAGTTTTCTGAATGTTGAGCTTTAAGTCAACTTTTTCACTCTCCACTTTCACTTAAGAGGCTTTTGAGTTCCTCTTCACTTTCTGCCATAAGGGTGGTGTCATCTGCATATCTGAGGTTACTGATATTTCTCCTGGCTATCTTGATTCCAGCTTGTGCTTCTTTCAGCCCAGCGTTTCTTATGATGTACTCTGCATATAAGTTAAATAAGCAGGGTGACAATATATAGCCTTGATGTACTGCTTTCCTGATTTGGAACCAGTCTGCTGTTCCATGTTCCGTTCTAACTGTTGTTTCATGACCTGTGACAGCAAGATGAGGATGCTATTGCAATCATCCAGTTGAGGCCAAGAGCTTGGAGGAGGGTGACAGCAGTGGAAACTTAGAGAAACAAAGAGAATTAAGAGATGTAGGACACTGTAACTATGATTATGCTTATGGGCTGTGGCTACAGTTACCACTATGGTTACAGTTATGGTTATCATATGGCCATGCAGGCTGAAGGGGAGAAAGGTTTAAAGAGTGACTCAGGTTTCTTGCTTGACTAACAAAACACATGGAGCTGTTATTCACTGAAGGAGGAGACAGAAGAGGATGAAGTCTGGTGGGACTTGATCATGTGTTGTAACCTTGACGTGTTGAGTCTACAGTGTCCCTTTGAAACATTCGAAAGGAAGTATCAGTTAGATAGGGCTCTGGCTGCGTGGTCCTGGAGATTAGAGGAGAGGTCTGGCTAGCAAGAGGAAGGCTGCAAGTCAAATGTAAATAGTGGTATGGCAGTTTTGAGAACTGCCCACCAAATATTTCCGGCTCTGTGTCCTCTGGGTATGTGGTTGGGTTGAACATCCTAACCTGAATTTATCAGTCAGGGGCTCATCAAAAACAGAAACCACTTTAACATTTAAACACAGGGAATTTAATACAGGGAACTGTTTACACAAGTGTTTAAAGAGCTGAGAGGCCAAACAGAGGATGGAGAGCAACAGAGAGTGACTCTTGTCTCCTGAGGATGTAGCAAAATAGTCTAACAGGAAGCAGTATTAGCAGACCACAGAAGCCATTTGTGGAAGCTGAAAAAGCATCATGCCTGTCTGCTTGGAGTTGAAATCACAGAGAAGCTGCTGCTGCTGGAGACACCCTCCAAAACGGAAAGAGGGACAGAATGAACCAACACGTTTCTCCACTCTCTCTGCCCCTCCATTCTTGCATCAGTGCCTTTCAATAGCCAAAACCCCCTGGAAGCCAAAGAGCAAAAACATTTGGGAAATGCAGTCCCTTGAAAACCAGAGCAAGGTTTTGATGAAGGTGGAAAATGGACTCAACCCAGGTCCAAGAATGAGGACATAGGAAGCACAGGCCCCAGCTGACCCACAAAGGATGTGAAACCTATAACCTGAATGAGAAAGACATCTTTCTTTTAAGCCACTGAAATTCTGAGATTAGGGAATTGTTTGCTACTTTCAGCAAAACCTAGCCTATCCCGAAAGACACAAAAATCAGAACTGGTAAGTGGGGTGATGCCTCCCTGAACTTTAGAGGGTTGGCTGGCACTCAACTGATGAAACTAGTATTGAAAGCTAGAAGGATTATGATTGAAATAATGCACTGGAGACATATTAGGTAAAGCAGTTGTTAACAACTGTTTACAATGCAGATAATATACTTTCAAAATATATGACTGTTATCCTGATATAATTCTCAGATTTGTCATATGTCCTTACTTCCCCAACTTCTATGCCTCTCTAGCATAAGAGATTTTGGACTTCTGGATGGAATTTATGAAATGTCTCCCTTGAGAAGCAAGTAAGTTTGTTTCTGCTATCAGGCCTAACAGTTGAAAACTAGAAAAGCTAACTGCAGTGGTCATCAAATTTTTTTAAACTCTGCATTCTGGCTCCATGATAGGATTGCATTTTGGTGGGGTCATATGGCTTTTGTCCAAAGAGTTCTAAGTAGAAGTGATGTGTGTTACTTCCACATGGGATGATGGAACAGCTGGTGTGAAAACTCTAGAATTTTCTTTCCCTGTGACACAGAGGCTAGCAACATTTTAGATCCAAGTTAATCCATTAGCCTAGATGTCAAAAGACAACATGATATAGAGCTCCCAGCTGACCTACTAGGACATGTGCCATGAGTAAGAAATAATCTTTATGGTTTTAATTCACTGAGAGGTGCGGTTGTTTGTTATGATGATAACCCAGATCATTCTGTTTTATACAAGTGGTAATTAAAGCCAGGCATGTAAAATGAATGAGATTGCCTAGAAAGAGAATAGATTGTGCTCAGGAGAATATACTGCCAACAGAGTCAGAGAATAAAAAGAGAAAGGAGGACAAAAGCTAGAAGTTTCTGCCTCAGAAGCAATCTGAAGAGGGTGCTTCAGGAAGAAAAGAATGGTCAAGTGTCCATTACTGCTAAGAGATCAAGTATCAAAGAGGGAAAATTTCTACTGGATTTAGCAACAAGTTGGTCATGATCTCAGCAAGAAGTCTTTCACTGAATGAAGGAGACAAAGGCCAAAACAGCACGGTTTGAGGACTAAGTGGGAGTTTGAGGAAATGAAGAAAGAGTGTAAACAACTCCTTTGGAAAGCTTCCATGGAGGAGAGGTTGAATGCACCGAGAGACAGCCTTAAAATACATATCTTGAAACAATTAAGACTTGTGCCCAACATAAATCATCTCCATGGCATAAAGTATCATCTACAGTATAATTATTTAGAATTCTACTTGCTGAGGTGGGATAACAATCACCTTTAATGTAAAATTGAAAGCACTCTGTGATTCTTTTAGAAATCTGCTCTGTACTTTTGTTTTGCATTTTTGTTTTTTTCAGAGATGTGCTTTATTAGTTCTCCATTAGTTCACAAATCAAATGGTAGAATTAAACATACAAGACAGCTTTTTTAGAAAGAATCACTGTTTTCTAAATTACTTTGTGAATATAATACTTATAGTCTAATTATTCATCAATTTTAACAAATATTCCACATAGTGAAAAATGTTAATAATAGGAGAAACTGTTTTAATGTAACTGTGATTGTCAACTTCATCTGAAAAAAAAATGCTAAGAGTCAGAAAAATGTTAAAAAAAAATGAAAGAGTCTAGTTCAACAAGTATTTAAATAAAATATAAAATAATTCTTTACAAAAAATGAAGTTGACAAATTTTATGAATATAGGATATTCAATTTAAATTATAATTAAATATAATTTTAAACACAAATTTGAAATGAAATAAGATACCATTTTTCACCTACCAGATTAGTAAAAATGGATGTGGAAAACTGACTTCTTAAATTTGGAGAGTCATTTGGCAATACATATTGAAATTTAAAATACACGTACCCTCTGACCTAACAATTCCACAGCCTGGAATCTATGCTGTACATACACTTATAGAAGAATGCCAAGAATGTATACAAAAACTATTATGGAAAACTGCTTATCATGGGAGGAAAAAGACAACAATGACAAAAACAACAGAAACTTGCTTTTGTTTTTTTTTGTTTTTTTTTTTTTGTTTTTTTAAGAGAAATATATGCACCTGCAAGTTCACAGCTAAACTTAACCACAAGGGATACCTGCAGATTGTAACATTATTATTTAGACTTCCATATGTTTGCCTCATGATCAAATTTGGTTCTATCAGGCAGAGATGTGTTGTCCACACAGCATGTAGTTTATATATAGAAAAGACTGCACCGATTCCATGTTACAAAAAAAAAATAGTTATTGCAAAAAAGCACTTTTTTTTTTACTCGTTTCACTTATATTCTCAGTGTATAGCTCTGTGCTAAGAACATCCACTGCACACATTTTCACTATTTTCTGATGGCATCCTTCAGTCAAAAAATGTAATTGCTAACAAACTAATTAGCAGCCCATTGTTGATGAAATGGTCAGTCCCTAACATTTTAAATAATTTTCTATTTTTTTGTAGCCCTACAAAATAGAATGCACTATCCAAAGGAAAGATTCATACTGAATGTACAGCTTTTAATTTCCGGTTTGCCACGTTGTATGTACATATTTGCATTTAAAGGCAGCAAGGGAAATACTATGAAATTTAATAATAGTAATAACAACAATGTCAACAACCTTTCATCAAATGCCTAGAATGAACCAAATCTGTGTTAGGTGAATTATATATCTTAATTCAAATCCTTTCAATAAACTTAAATGTTAGGTGTTATAATTCCTGTTTTACACACAAAGTGTACTAGTTTAAGTACATACAGATAGAAGGCGAACCAGCCAGGATGCTAATCTAACCAAGCCCCTAGGTCACCAAAGAGTGGATATTTTTCATTACAAACACAAATAGTCAACCTCCAGATTGACAAGGTAATAGGCATAGAGATTTATTCAGCTTTGTGAAAAGTGTGGCATATTTTAGAAAGAAGTATTCTACCTAGAGCTAGAAGGTAGAAATCTGTTTTAGAGTCTGATAAAGATTGTTATTAAGACCCTCAAGTAGAACTCGATTATGTAGCATTGACAAAAGAAACTCTATAATGAAAAGGTCTTATTTTTCAAAACATTTCACCTATTTATCTCAAAGGACCTTCTGAGTTATCACACAGTAGGCAAAATAACAGTAAAAATAATTCAAAACAATTTTTACAGTGAGACAATAAATAGGGATGGAAAATCCTCTCATTCTCCTATTAATATTTATTCCTATTTTTCTATTAAATGCTTTCAAATTTACCACTTGCTGAGTGAACTTACATGTAAGACAACTGGTCTCATGTTTGTATATAGGGCACATTCATAATTAAAGGCTATTTTCTATACCATCCCACTAATATAAAATCATAATTTAATTTTAAAATGCATCATGCTGAGAATGTGGTTCACATCCTGGCTTTATCATTAACTCCCACCATGGGTAGGACTATCAAAAATTTACAAGGTTATTTTTTCTAAAACTAGCTAACAGAGAAACTTCCCCTGAAGTTCCAAACCATGAAGTGCCTTCAGAATGGACATACAATATTTTTGTTTCATGGGTAAAATTCACTATCACGCATTCTGTTGAGTTTCTATTTAGCTGGTTGTCACATTTCCAAGCACCAATCAAACAAGCAGCTTGATATGGGGAAATGGAAGCACCTTTAAAATCAGAAAATGAGTCTTTAGGTACTGATAATGTACAAATATTATTGTTTTTGACAAGCCATGGAGACCCGTATAAGCCCTGTTTCCCTACTGTTACAAATTAAATAATAATACATAATTCAAAGAGTCATGATGAGAATAAAATGAAAAAGCACCTTGAAAGCTATAATATCAACTTCCATAAATATGTGAGTTATTATAACATGACAGATATTGTACAAAGAGTAGTTCATTCAACGGATAACTGCTAAAATACTTTAAATACTTTAGTTGTTTGCTGGCCAAAGAAAACAGTTTTTGTCCATGGTAAAAAAGATATTGTTCTACAAAAAATGAAGAAAAAGTATAATAAAATCTCAACTTTTCAACTAAATACAAAGAACTCAAATCACAAATCTAGAAATAGTTCAGCTTTACTTTTGACACATCCTAAATTTGTATTCAGCCAATCTTACCTAATAAAACTTTACTACTGTTATTGTTATCATTTCTGTAAATATACACTAAATGAGGATGGTCCTGGAAGACTTGGAGAATGATCCTGGGAAGAAAAAGCTGAACAGTTTTTCTAGGTACCAAAGGAATAATTATGCTGGAATGGATGTTGATTTCAATGAAGATGCATATGACCTCAGCATCTCAAGATAAAGACATTTTGAAACATGTGACTATAAAACCTAAAAAGGAAGCAATACGTGAACCGTGAACTTCCAGATGTTCAAGCTGGTTTTTGAAAAGGCAGAGGAACCAGAGATCAAATTGCCAACATCCACTGGATCATGGAAAAAGCAAGAGAGTTCCAGAAAATCATCTATTTCTGATTTACTGACTATACCAAAGCCTTTGACTGTGTGGATCACAATAAACTGTGGAAAATTCTGAAAGAGATGGGAATACCAGACCACCTGACCTGCCTCTTGAGAAATCTATATGCAGGTCAGGAAGCAACAGTTAGAACTGGACATGGAACAACAGACTGGTTCCAAATAGGAAAAGGAGTATGTCAAGGCTGCATATTGTCACCCTGCTTATTTAACTTATATGCAGAGTACATCATGAGAAACGCTGGGCTGGAAGAAGCACAAGCTGGAATTAAGATTGCCAGGAGAAATATCAATAACCTCAGATATGCAGATGACACCACCCTTATGGCAGAAAGTGAAGAGGAACTAAAAAGCCTCTTGATGAAAGTGAAAGAGGAGAGTGAAAAAGTTATCTTAAAGCTCAACATTCAGAAAACTAAGATCATGGCATATGGTCCCATCGCTTCATGGCAAATAGATGGGGAAACAGTGGCAACAGTGGCTGATTTTATTTTTTTGGCTCCAAAATCACTGCAGATGGTGATTGCAGCCATGAAATTAAAAGACACTTACTCCTTGGAAGGAAAGTTATGACCAACCTAGACAGCATATTAAAAAGCAGAGACATTACTTTGCCAACAAAGGTCCATCTAGTCAAGGCTATGGTTTTTCCAGTGGTCATGTATGGATGTGAGAATTGGACTGTGAAGAAAGCTGAGCACCAAAGAATTGATGCTTTTGAACTGTGGTGTTGGAGAAGACTCTTGAGAGTCCCTTGGACTGCAAGGAGATCCAACCAGTCCATTCTGAAGGACATCAGCTCTGGGTGTTCTTTAGAAGGACTGATGCTAAAGCTGAAACTCCAATCAATACTTTGGCCACCTCATGTGAAGAGTTGACTCATTGGAAAATACCCTGATGCTGGGATGGACTCGGGGCAGGAGAAGGGGACGACAAAGAATGAGATGGCTGGATGGCATCACCGACTAGATGGACATGAGTTTGGGTAAACTCCAGGAGTTGTTGATGGACAGGGAGGCCTGGCGTGCTGAGATTCATGGGGTCGCAAAGAGTCAGACATGACTGAGCAACTAAACTGAACTGAGCTGAAAAAGCCTACCAGTAAAATTACTTCCTTATATACTCTATAAAAATTCTTTCAAAGAAAATGATTTTATTATTTGAGCCTATTCCAGCCTATGAGTAGCTGTTTTGCATTCCTCATACTTTCTCAAATTCTACAAACATAGAAATACACAATGTAAATAAAAATAGAATTACATTATTCACTAATTACTCCAGCTTTGTTGATAGCAGCTTTTACTGTTTCTTGCAAGGCCATTCAGTTGATACGCAATGCAAAGGGGAGAGGGGTAAACATGCAGAAAAAATCTTCAGAGTCAAAAGCACCTCTAATATTTAAAATGAATAATTTCATTTTCATTAGATCATTAAGGTGATATAATTTTAAAACAACAAATGAAGTGATGTGTCCAATTTCCCTAAGGCTATAGGGGTATTTATTAAAGGCTTAAAATAATTCTGATCATTTTCTACTTTAGTAAACAGCATTAATTTTGATGTTGTTCAGTGAGTATGTGGATGTTTTCTAGGACTAGGGGAAATGTTCTGCAGCTAACCAAACATCCAGATGCATTTTCTTTTCCAAGTATTCACACTGTATTTTAGTATGGCAATCACAAATGAAGACCAGTATTTTCAGTTCAGCAATGCTTAGAAATCTCGCTAGAGAAAACTGGAAAGGGTTAGGATAAAAGCAATGGAGTATTACTCAGCCATTAAAAAGAATACATTTGAATCAATTCTAATGAGGTGGATGAAACTGGAGCCTATTATACAGAGTGAAGTAAGCCAGAAGGAAAAACATAAATACAGTATTCTAACGCATATATATGGAATTTAGAAAGATGGTAACAATAACCCTGTGTACGAGACAGCAAAAGAGACACTGATGTATAGAACAGTCTTATGGACTCTGTGGGAGAGGGAGAGGGTGGGAAGATTTGGGAGAATGACATTGTAACATGTAAAATATCATGTAAGAAACGAGTTGCCAGTCCAGGTTCGATGCACGATACTGGATGCTTGGGGCTAGTGCACTGGGACGACCCAGAGGGATGGTATGGGGAGGGTGGAGGGAGGAGGGTTCAGGATGGGGAACACATGTATACCTGTGGTGGATTCATTTTGATATTTGGCAAAACTAATACAATTATGTAAAGTTTAAAAATAAAATAAAATTAAAAAAAAAAAAAAAAAAAAAGAGCTGTCTTGTTGCACGTCTAGAAGAATGCTAACAATTGGGGGGGAAGTCAATTCTAATGGTTTTCCTTAATTATTTCTCCTTAATAAAATAAAAAAAATATTTGTTTTAAATGTCTTCAACACTCTTCAGAGATAAAAATTTAAATTCATAAGGTTGTGTTTTATAACTTCAATTGAATATGTTATAGATTTACTGAGCATGTGTGACTGAGGCAGAGTTGATATATTGATAGAAACAGAAGTGAGCAAGACATGCCCAATCCCTGATCCCACAGATCTTTCAAGCCATGAAAAACATGTTAATTTCATCAATTCAGTTCAAAAATTCAACTCGTGTAGGATAACTGAAGTTCACTAAGGAAAATGCAAACTATAAAAGAGAAATCTCTATTACTGTTAGTGGCAAGATCCCAATGATTCAATTCAACTCCATCAAATGCATTTCTTGAACTATGTCACACAAGCAGGTTCATTTGCATCTTGGTTTCATTTTAAAATAACCAGTCCTACTTTAAAAATAAAAGGACATCCATGAAGTAAACCTTAAGTAGGAAAAAATTTTAAATCCTACTTTGTAAACATTCGTAAAGGAGAATTATACATCTTACAATGGAAAATGTTCCTACTTAGAGTAACCTAAATGACCTCATTTAAAAAAAAATATGTTGCCAATAAATGTAACACAAACCACCATCTCCTGTGTACTAGTAAGACAGAAAAAAAATCAAACGCTGCTAATTAAAAGATGACACATTATAGATTTTCAGATTAAATCCTGATTTCAGAGATGTGAAATATGTACTTAGAATCAATGAAACATGGTAGCTTTTTGTTTGCTTGCTCTATTTACATAAAACATTTAAAAATTAACCCAATAAAAGTTCATAAGCAAGTTCATTCAGTAATGTAAACTCAGCCTAGTTCCACAAATTAGAAGATTATTAGGTAATTATTATGTCACTTATAAAATACCAGAGAACAAATTATCGGTAAGTACAACCACAATTGTGTTATGATATATAAATTCTAGGTACACGTTGATGGCATTGACTGGTTAGCTACAATATTAAAAAACAAAGATGATTTGAGAAGACAGGCCTTACCAGACAGGATGCTGGGGCAAAGATCAGGATGGGTTTTCACCAAGGAGCTGAGGCAGTTAAAGTTATAATTAAAGAAGATTATTGATCCAGTCATATAAGCTGATTTTTGTCAATAGAATACTATACAAGCCAAATACTCTAGGCTTCCCTCATTGCTCAGTTGTTAAAGAATCCACCTGAAATGCGGGAGACCCCAGTTCAATTCCTGGGTCAGGACGATCCACTGGAGAAAGGACAGTCTACCCACTCCAGTATTCTTGGGCTTCCCTTGTGGCTCAGCTGGTAAAGAATCTTCCTGCAATGTGGGAGACCTGGGTTTGATCCATGGGTTGGGAAGACCCCCTGGAGAAGGGAAAGGCTATCCACTCTAGTATTCTGGCCTGGAGAATGCCATGGACTGTATAGTCCATAGGGTTGCAAAGAGTCAGACACCACTGAGCGACTTTCACTTCACTTCACTTCAAATACTCTAATAGTGCATTGTTTAGTTGGTGAAAGTTAACCAGTTTGATATTTAAAATCATAACTTTCTTTATTGCAACCAATTTCCCAGGCTCCCAAAGTTAAAGGCTCTGCCATTATCTGTGATTTTGTTTAGTTTTGTTCCCCATTTTAGAGACAAGGGAAGAACCTTCGGGGATTCAAGAAATATCTCATTTTAAAATGATAACATAGTTAATAGTTATGCTTATCAATGTGAGATTAATTTAGAAAGTAAATCAAAGCCACAAATTTAAAACTCTCCATTCTTTTCAAAGCTTACAAATTTAGTCAGTATTCAACAATTTAAATCATCAAAAAACTAGTAAAATCACACAAAGTGTTAGGTACTTAACTTATAGCTGAGGACCATAAAGTAAATAAAATATGATTCCTTTCCTCGAGAATACTCCCAAATTTATGGACTGGTCAACAAACACATACATGGCATTACATACTATTTATACCAATAATTTGGCTTCTAACAACTCACAATATGCAGAAAAAGGAAATCAATTTCCCTGCTGTTTTCTGATAGACTAGAAAGTGTTAGAGTTCAATTGAGTTTACAACAACAATGCAGATACTCTAACACACGGAACTATATGCAATATTTTGCAATAACCTTTAAGGGAAAAAATCTGAAAAGGAATATATATGTGTGCATCTCTGTGTGTGTAACTGAATCACTGCACTGTACACCTGAAACTAACAAGATATTGTAAATCAACTATACTTCAATAAAAATTTGTTATTCAAAAAATTTTAAGTCTAAAAATTACAAATGATACAGAGGGTGTAGAGAAAAGGGAACACTCATACACTGCTGGTGGAAATGCAAGTTGGTGCAGCCACTATAGAAAACAGTACAGAGGTTCCTCAGAGAACCAAAAATAGAACTACCACATGATCCAGCAATACCACTTCTGGGCACAAACCCAGACAAAACTATAATTCGAAAAGATATATGTACCCCTATGTTCATAGCAGCACTGTTTACAGTAGCCAAGATATGGAACAACCTAAATGTCCATGGAGAGATGAATGGATAAAGAAGATGTGGTACATATATACAACAGAATAGTACTCAGCCATAAAGAGTGAAATAGTGCCATTGGCAGCAACATGGATAGACCTAGAGATTTTCACACTGCATGAAGTAAGTCAGAAAGAGAAAGAAAAATACCATATGAAATCTCATATATGAAATCTACAATATGACACAAATGAATCAACATATGAAACAGAAACAGACTCACAGAGAATAGACTCATGGTTGCCAAAGTGGATGGGCAGTAGGAAAGGGATGAATTGGGAGTGTAGAGTTAGCAGATAAATACTATTATATATAGACTGGATAAACAAGGCCCTACTGTATACCACAGGGAACTGTATTCAATATCCTGCAATAAACCATAATGGAAAAGAATATAAAAAATGTATTTAAATATAACTGAATCACTTTGCTGTGCAGCAGAAATTAACACACTGTAAATCAACTATACCTCAATAAAAATAAACAATAAAATCAAAAAATCAGAGTTTCCTTGCTGGTTTCTGATAGATTAGAAAATGTTAAAATTCAATTGAGTTTATTACAGAACAGTACAGATACAGTTGCAACACAGTAAAAGACATCAGGCTTTTTACAGTATCCAACAACATAAATCCATAAATTTCTGTGCCTTTTCAAAGGCACTGGCTATGTTTACCATGATGAAAAATGTTCATAAATTAACCCATATATGATCTAATATCCTTCCATTTCTTCAAAGTGAAAGAATTGAGAAAGTGCCAAAAATCACTTTCATGCAATAGTGAACAGAATATTATAAACACTGAATTTAGACTTAAACATGTGAGATTCATATCCTAGAACTACCATTTATTCTGAAAACTCAATGCTTTAGAGTCTTAATTGCCCCTATGAAATGTGCAATGTGCAAAAGTAGTCAGTATCATTTTTCCATGAATGAAAGTATTTTTCAGTGAATAAGTCTATGAAGTCCTGAGGAGATGGGTGCACATTTTGGTTTTTTTCTGCTTCTTTTCCCTTAAAGGAGGTGTCAAATTATAGTAAATGGAACAATGAGTCACCAAAGATGTTCATGTCCAAATTTCCAGAACCTATGAACATGTTTCCTTACATGGCCAGAAAGATTTTGCAGATATGATTAGGAATTTTGAGATTATCTTGGATTATCTGAGTGAGCCCAAAAGGATCCTTCTAAGTAAAAGAGGGCAGTAAGAGAGTCGGAGAAGTAGATGTGAGCATGCAAGCAGACATCAAAGTGATAAGACTGGGGCTTTAAAAATGGAAAACAGTTAGTTCAGTTCGGTTCAGCCACTCAGTCGTGTCCGACTCTGCGACCCCATGAACCACAGCACGCCAGGCCTCCCTGTCCATCACCAACTCCCGGAGTTTACCAAACTCATGTCCATTGAGTCAGTGATGCCATCCAGCCATCTCATCCTCTGCCATCCCCTTCTCCTCCTGCCCCCAATCCCTCCCAGCATCAGGGTCTTTTCCAATGAGTCAACTCTTCACATGAGGTGGCCAAAGTACTGGAGTTTCAGCTTCAGCATCAGTCCTTCCAATGAACACCCAGGACTGATCTCCTTTAGGATGGACTGGTTGGAAGACAAGCCACACACAAAGGAATGTCACAACCTCTAGAAGTTGGAAGAGGAAATGTTCTTTCCTAGAACCTCCAAAAAGAACTCAGCCTTACCAATACATTGATTTTAGCCCAGTGAGACCTGTGTCGGCCTTCTGACCACCAGAACTATAAAATAATAATTTGTATTATTTTAACCCACTATGTGTTGTTTTTGTTGTTCAGTTGCTCAGTCGTGTCTGACTCTTTGTAACCTTATAGACTGTACCACACTAGGCTCCTCTGTCCTCCACTATCTCCTAGAGTTTGCTCATACTCATGTCCATCGAGTTGGTGATGCTATCCAACCATCTGCCGCTCCCTCCGCCTTCCATCTTTCCCATCAACAGGGTCTCAATGTGTTGGCTCTTCGCATCAGGTGGCCAAAGTACTGGAGCTTCAGCTTTAGCATCAGTCCTTCCAATGACTATTCAGGATTGATTTCCTTTAGGATTGACTGCTTTGATCTCCTTGCTGTCCAAGGGACTCTCAAGAGTCTTCTCCAACAGCACAATTCAAAGGCATCAATTCTTCAGCACACCACCTTCTCTATGGTCCAACTGTCACATCCGGACATGACTACTGGAAAAACCATAGCTTTGACTAGACGGATCATTGTCAACAAAGTGATGTCTCTGCTTTTGAATACACTGTCTAGGTTTGTCATAGCTTTCCTTCCAAGGAGCAAGTGTCTTTTAATTTCATGGCTGCAGTCACCATCCACAGTGATTTTGGAGCCCAAGAAAGTAAAATCTGCTAAGCATGTGATACAGCAACCCTGAGAAATACACATACCATGGGAGAGTGCATAGCTGGAATCTACCCACAGGGTTGCATGACTTGAAGCCAACCGTTCCCTATTTCAAGTAGAGAAGTTGAATTGGGGTGCTCTCTCAGATGTTCTCCTCCTCAAAAGTATTATAATTAAGCACACCTTCTCCTTTCTTTCTCTTTTCCCCTCTTCAATGCTTCCTCCTTTCTTTGGATTAAAAGAGTTACTTCCTTTCTGTTGTATTTTATGCTTTAGGAAGAAGGTAATTCCTTGTGCAAGCTGGCCTGGTAGAAACTGCTGAGGAATAATGAGGCCCACTTATCCTGACAAGTCATGTCAGCTGCTTTCCTTCACTGACAATAAGTGCGGAACTTCTGTTGCCCACTCCAATTTTCCCTCAGTCTATTTTCCAGGTCTCAAAATACACAGACAGAAGTTACATAGGACTCCAGTATGAACTCAAAGTCCCTAGAGAGTAGTTAGTTTCCTGGGCAATTATATGTAAAAATGTCCTCATCAAGATGATTTCTTTAAAGGCTGTCTTCAGCTCTAAAATTTTAAAAATTCATGATTTTTCATCCCCAATTATAAGCTAGGGAATTTATAAAAAAAAAAATTTGTGGTTTCTCTGGATAAGGCTACTAACAACACATTCAACCTTGAACCAAAAGGGTCAACTAAACTACATATAACAATAGTCAGAAGCTAAAAAGTACATTTATGCTTTCTTCAACTCTAAATTAGAACAGTTTTAAGAGAAGTCTTGAATCCAGGAATAATACTTAATAATAACCCTGGAGTGCTAAGACTAATTCTTTTAACAATAAACTTTGTGACAATAATAAACCCAAGTATTCAGCATTTTAAAGTAACAAGTTTATGTTTTTATTTTTAACTAATAAGGAAACAATATACTACAAGTACCCATACCCTTGTGAAAGAAGGCTGCAAAAGTTCTCTGGGTAAGATGACACAGTAATTCCACTTTGAGGTACTTACTGTGAAACACTGAAAAGAAGTATTTGAATACTTATACATGAATGTTCAGACCATCAATATTCAAAAGGAGTGAATAGTGGAAACAGCAAAGGAGCCAAAAAGTGGAAACAACTTAAATGTCCATCAACAGATAAATGAATAAATAAATGTGGTATGCCCATACAATGGAATACTATTCAGCCATAAAAATTATAAAGTACTGATACATGCAACAACATGGATGAACCTCAAAAGCATGCAAAGTAAAACAATCCAGACACAAATGCCATGTATTGTTTGACTCCATAAAATATCCAGAGTAGGTAAATCTATAGAGACAGAAAGCAGACTAGTGGTTGCCAGGGCCTGAGAAGGCAGGGAAATTGGAATAACTTAGTATATACATGTTTTCTTTTGGGGGTGATGGAAACATTTGGAACCAGATAAAACTGATGGTTGCAGAACATTCTAAATGTTCTAAACAACACTGAATTGTGCATTTTTAAATGGTTAATTGCATACTATGTGTATTTCACTTCAATTTTAAAACAAAGCTCTAGGGTTAGACAGAACTGAATTCCCTTTTGGTCCTGCTACCACCTAAAACGCAGCCTTTGGCAAGTTACTTAAATTATCCACTCAGCTTTCAGGATTAATGTGAAGATTAAATGAAATACTCTAATTACAGGATCTGATGCATAGCAGAGTATTAGAGAAATGAAAATTCCCTTCTCTGGACCTCTTTTCCCTCCTCTACATATTGAGATTTTGTAATGCCAATATATAAACATAAATAAGCAGTAAGTTAAAGAAAGAACAAAGACTGGCAAACAAGACATTGCCATGCAATTTTTAGAAACTTATCCCGAGGAAGTAATCAGATGAAAATAGGATCTTTGACACTCTGAAAGTATGCATCACACACACTCCCATAGAGATTATACATATCTAAGTGTTGTTGGTACTAGAGAGAAAATGTGAAAAAGCAAAGGTTCATCAATAAGAGATTGGTTAAGTAAATTCAGACATCAATAGACTATGCAGTCAGCCATTCTAATCATGATGTGATTTGTGCTTAATGACTCTGAAAGATCCATGCAGTAAGTTGGCAAAGGGGGGAGTGGAAGACAATTTCAAAATTCTTACATCCCACAATCCTTTTTATACCACATACCAACATGCAGAAAAGAAGAAAAGACTATGTATAAGAATACACACATAAAATGTAAGCATCTTGAAATGCTGGTATTAAGGATGAAATTTTAATACATTCATAGTAAGAAAGTCAATAAAAACATATGTACTTTGAAAAAAGATGTAAATAAGAAAATTTAATAACATACCTTTCTCATTAACAAACAGTATAAAATTAGTTGACTTATAAATACATTTCCCCCTATTTCTGATGTAAAAGATTTTATATTGCATTTGTAGGACTTATAGAGCAGAGTTTTCCTTTGTAAGAAATAAATACACCATTTATTGGCTGTGTGACTTCTGAGAAACTAGTTAAGCTCTATACATCAAAATGGTAAAAAGCTGAATTATATAATTGGTACAAGAGTACCAGTCTGTCACCTAAGAGGTAAGTAACCAGGGTCAGAATTCGAGTCATCAGACCTATAGAATGCTACCAAAATCCTCTAAATACAATACTAGCCCTCAAGAAAAGTCAAAATACAAGAGTTAGTGTTCTTAATATCCACACAGAAGATAAAAGGATCTCGCACACTGCAGCACACCCATGTGAACTTGTAAACCCTCTCCTTTTCTGGGTGTTTAATTTGTGATGAAGCTGGTATCTTCTAAAAAATCAGGAAACTGTATAGAGATAAATGCAAATGAGAACTCTCCCTATATCAAACCCTAATTTTTACATTTTTTTAAGAACTGAAGGATGCTTTAAAATCATTTAGCAGGCAAATTTAGAGGATACAGCAATGAAATGAAGGAAAAAAAAAAAAGAAAATGTGGTGGATTAAAAATGAACCATGGTGGGGAAAAAAGTGTAGTGGGCTTGTTACCATTTAAGGTATTTCAACAGTCAAGAATTTCCATTATCAGGGAGGTGAGTTGTAATTGATCCCTTCTACCAAAGTACTTTGTTTAACAATGATGATTAATGATTCAAAAAGTAGTAGGACCCTAAACGAAGTCAGCAGCACTCATGAAACTGATGAATAGAATGTAGCTGCCACAGTGTACGTCAACCAGTTAAATTTCTACGAAGGCTGTGGGACTTGCAGCTTTGCAGACATACATCCCGTATCATGAAGAGTTTTAATCAGCACAATCTAAGCATCTTGTCTATATATCTGTCCTTATATGGTTTCTAATTATTTTTTAACATGGCTGTGTCAGCAACAGGTCTCCCTTATAATTCTACTTACTGTCCTCATATCTGATGGTACCTTCCCCATTCCACCCCTGTATTCCCCACAGCACTTAGCAAAATGCTGGACATTTCACAGATGCACACACATATGTATTGGCTTCAGTTAAAACAAAGAGACAATATAAGCAGCAAATAGGTCTTGTCATGCAGCTTGTCTCTCAATCTAACATCAATGCCTATTTACACCAACCCACTGGGGCTTGGCAAACACACAGAGAATGGCTGACATGCTCAAGCAACCATTATACGACACGTTAGAGGAGCAGTGAAGGGTAAAAAAAGATGGTCTGAGGATGCCCTCAAATGTATCTTTGGACATCATTATGAAACTTGGAAAAATAAGCTGCAATAGTTGGTGTAGGTTACAGAACGGAGAAATGGGATGACATGTTGTCAACATTTACAGTCCAGAAGTAGAAAAGGAAGAAACACCAAGAAAACAACTGCTCATTGCTGCAATATTGTAAGTCAAGAATAACCTTTACGAAATGGCAGCATATATGATGGTTAGATGTCTAGTCATTTCAGTCAGAGCCCATGTACGTTGCTGTTGTTTAGTCATTAAGTCATGTCCAACTCTGCGACTCCATGGACTGTAGCCCACCAGGCTCCTCTGTCCATGGGACTGTTTTGACAAGAATTCTGCAGTAGATTGCCATTACCCACCACAAAAAAAAGTATGTCCATCTTCCCATCACTTTCAATCATTACTTATGAATTTCCCTATATATACCAACCAGGCTATTTCTCGATATATGTATTATGCACTAAAATTAAAATGAAGACGTACTTATTTCTTACTTGTTTTAAACCCATATTGCCAGGCACACTGACTTGAGGATTTAAGCATATAAAATGTGCAAACTTAATATAAAAATAGAGCTGGATATTTTTCAAATTCAGTAAGTTAGTGTAGAAATCAAATTCTTAATGAATCATGCATGCCACAAAACTTATGTATTTCTCCAACTTTAAAAAGAACCAAGTTTTGATTTTTTCTTTTTTTCAAGCTATTAAAACATAAATTTACTTTGATCCAAGAAAAAAAGTAGAATTCTGAAATGGCTATTTTTCCCAAAATAATTATATCTCCAAGAGGACCATATTTTCCCAAGCCAAAATTAGGACACATAGCTTGAAATGCAGGCAGATAATTCAGACTATTTGAAAATCAGGACAGTTAAAACAAATCTAGGATAAATGACCAGTGCACTTATTTTAACTTAGGTAATGAAAACCATTCACATACAAAACATTCCTCTCTCAAAATATTTTGTTGGCACAAAGTCAATAATTTAAAAAGGAACCACGATTACTGTTTTCATCATTATATCTGCAGAATCTGTCTCCATAACTGACAAACAGTAGATATTTAATTTATATTGTTTCTTTGAATAAATGTGAGGGAAGGGGAGACTGTGTGTGTGAAAGAGAGAGAGGGAGGCAAAGGGGAAAGACAGAGAGATGGAGAGATTTTCCCACAACACAAAAGAAGCACCTTGGCCAACAAGAGACATTTATTTTATCTCACTGAGCCCCAGAATAATAAAGCAAATATAGTCATTGTTAAAGAAGAAAACATATGATTAGAAAAACACTATACTGTCAATTGTAAAGCTGAATAAGCTTCTACTGAGATTGAAGAGTAATATTATTTTAAAGTATTTAATTTAATAAACAACCGTATTCTGTGATTTCAAAACAAAATTCAAAAGACAATGATTTGGTTCAGTGTTAATCTAATACAACACACCTGTAACACAGTAGAATAAACCTTATCCTTCTCTACTATGTTTCAGAAAATCAAGATTCTTATTTGATTATATAAACCCAGCTAAAGATGCAGATTTGTCATAAATTTCAAAAACTGTAACCATACACATGGCTTTCACAGTTTAAAACTAAAGTTACTAGGCCAATGAAACAGGTTACACCCATCCTTATAGTCAATATCAGTTAAGACAATTTGTGAAACAGGCATATTCATTTACTCATTTACATATTCAACATCACAGATCTACAATGTTGAAAACATGAAGTGTGAAGCAGACAGTGGAGTAAGAGAACAAAGCTTGCAACTCCAAAATACCTCTTAAGCATGTGGATTACTTCCAACTGAAAACAGTCAAGGTTCAAAAGACTCACGAAGAAATTCTGACCTTCTCCCTAAACTGCTTAAAAGAATCAAAACTACAATGAGGTATCACCTCACACTGATCAATACGGCCATCACCAGAAAGTCTACAAATAATAAATGCTGGAGAGGGTATGGAGAAAAAGGAACCTTCTAAACTGTTGGTGGAAATGTAAATTCATGAAGCCACTATGGAGAGTACTGTGGAGGTTCCCTTAAAAAACTAAGAGTAGTGCTACCATATGATCCAGCAATCCCATTCTTGGGTACATATCTGGACAAAATTGTAACTCAAAAAGATACATGCACCCCAACGGTCACTGCAGCACTATTTACAATGTCCAAGACATGGACACAAGCTAGATGTGCATCAACAGACAAATGGATATAAGAAGATGTGGTATACTTATACAATGGAACATTAGTCATAAAAAAGAATGAAATAATGACATTTGCAATAACATAAATGGACCTAGATATTATCATATTAAGTGCAGCAAACCAGAGAGAAAAATAAGTATCATATGATACCACTCATTATATGGAATCTAAAAAAAGTATGCAAAAGAATGTATATACAAAAGAGAAATAGACCCACAGACATAAAAAACAAATTTATGGTTATCAAAGGGGAAAGGGGGGAGGGGAAGGATAAATTAGGAATTGGGAATTAACATATATACACTACCACACTACTATATATAAAACAGACAGCCAACAAGGACCTACTGTATAGCACAGAAAATGTAATATATATTGTTATATATATATATATATATATAGTACTAGCCTATAAAAGAATCAGTTTGCTGTACACAATTTTGTAAATAAACTACACTTCAATTTTAAATTTAAAAAAAAAAGAATACAGATAGCAGACCTGTGCCAGGAAGGGAGCTATCATCATAGATAACTATAGTATATGAAGTAGGTGTGGTAGACAGGAATCTAGTTAAGTGTGTTTGTTGAAATTCTGCCATATGCTTCATTTTCTCTCCATGGTCCAGCAAAGGTTTGTTTTCCCATCTCCACGTGAATTGCCTTCCCCTCCTTTGAAGTCCCAACCTACTACCCCTAACATCTTCGGTCTTCAGCTGAAGATGGTATTCAAGGTGGGATTTTGGCCATTTTACTGAGTTACTCATTTCTTCTGGGTCAGTCTCATGTATACAGATTATTAAAACTTTTGTTTATTTTCTTCCATTAATCTATTTCAATTTAATTCTTAGACCACCCAGGAAATCCAGGAAGGGTAGAGGAAAACATCTGCCTTCCTGACAGTGGTCAACAAGAGTCATGGATCATGCCCTTCACGTCAGTTTAGCACATCCCACCTCGCCTCTCCCCTATCAGGCCCCTGGGCTCATGTGGTGCTCAGCTGTCTCTAGCCTCAGAAGACAGGGATCAGGAAAAAGCATTTTCACAGTAAGATATTTGCCGCTAAATGTGTTATCCACATAGAGAGTACTGGCCTTTTAAGAGAGGACCTTGGAAAATAAGCAGAAGGCTCACAAGCAGGAATAATTTTTTAAAGGACTGAAAAGATGTAGTCCAAGCAAGACACTGGAAATATGGGATTCTTATCAAGTGGGATGCTGAGACTGGCAGGCAGCTGGAACTGTTGTGCTCCCACTAGAAAAGGGGGCGGGTAAACACAAAGAATATGATCCAGAGCCAGGAAAGAGAAGTTAGATAGGGTGCCAGAGCCCCGTACCAGGATGAAAACTGGCCAGAAGTAAGGCAGGTGAAACTAGGAGTGAGCATGATCAGGGAACTCAGCTGTGAAAGGCACTGGAAGGAAGAGCAAGAGGAGCCAAGATCCCCCATGCATCACTGCTCCTAGTAGGTGGTCATTAAATCTTTGTTAGAGCAAAACATTTGAGAGGAAAGATATCAGCCCCCTTCAGCTTTTATCTTTCCACTCACTCATTTAGCAGCTTTTAACTGAGCAATCAATAAAGTTATGTCTCTCATGGTAACAAGACTCCCTTCATTTATCACGTTTAGTAGTCATATAAAAACCATCCTAATTTTATTTTTTTAACATTCTTTCCTTGCTTCACTAGATGAAACACATGGGAATGTGTTTGGTTTACAAAGTTCAATGATAAGGTCTGAAGGATAAACTCAGTATCATGAACATTTAAAAGTGTAATTTGTCTTTGGAACTGTTCGTAATCCCATCATACACATACAGCTACAAATGTTGATATTTAAGCCTGTAGAGATTATGTTCAATGCAGGCGCAAAAACACTACTGAATGTAAATTATTTTCAGTAAGTGAAGGAGGCTATAATTTTTCTTAGTTACAGAACATGTCAGAAGACGAAAACAGAGAAAAGCTAATCAAATTGCTTACAATTCTCATCCTGAGAAAGGTGAATCAATTTAACACTATGCTCTGAATACTATAAAACTCATTTAGGAAAGCACTGGCAAGTAAATAAATACCAGTGCAGACCTAGAGGTTTCAATCATATTTTGTACAAATTGGCTAGGCAAAGAACACAGCTCAGCTACTCCAATGCTCCTTCTACTGAAAAAAGCCCACATGTTGAGGATCTGTAGAATGGTCTCAGATTCCAATTTAGTATCTCTGGCAGAATAAGTTATTAGAAAAAAAGGTTTTTAATTTCTCCTTTACCTTTTAATTTTAAAAGACAAAATAAAGGTCTTTGCTCATCAGATGAGTTAAGCCTCGGTGGTTTGTTCATGCAGATTCCCCTCTTGTTCAATACATTTAACTCAGAGAGTGATTCTAGATGATTCTTACTACCCAGCTGGATTAGAAATCCAGACTTCTTCATCATCTTAGTTTCTTCATAGCCATCATAGATATCTAGTGAAATCTCTAACAATTTTAAATTACTTGTTAGGTTTAACACATGAGCACTGGACTACCAGCTCAAGTTTCCATTCACAACAGAAGGACTGCAAAATACAAAATGTTATGATTGACGCCATCAGTAGATACTGCTTTCACTATTAAATATGCTTATACCCTTCTGGCTAGCAAATGTGTTGCAAGGAATTTTTCAGTTTTTGTTCTGTTTAAAGTATAACTAGGATACTCCATTCGGCAGCTACCAAATATGTGGAGCCCCTGAGATTAAATTTTCATTAAAATTTCAAGGCATAACTTAAAATGAGCATGTCCCTTTGTCCTTTTGATCTACGTGTTAATGTCTTTTCTGGTTTTTAAAAGAGCCCTTTTGAAGGACTTGAGAAAAAAGCAGAACTGTAATTCCAGAGCAGTTGACCTGGTGTGGGCATTTTAGGAGGCTACAGACTTAAACTTCAGGAGAACTGAATTCTACTTAATGACATTTGCTGGGAATTCTGACCACAGAGGTGTGCTATCTATATTTATAATACTATCTTTTACATGTACACGTGGAAAAAAATGTTCACAGTTTAGTTCTTCTCAGTATCTCAGTATCATGCTGCTGCTGCTGCTAAGTCGCTTCAGTCGTGTCCGACTCTGTGCGACCCCATAGACGGCAGCCCACCAGGCTCCCCTGTCCCTGGGATTCTTCAGGCAAGAACACTGGAGTGGTTTGCCATTTCCTTCTCCAATGTGTGAAAGTGAGAAGCGAAAGGGAAGTTGCTCAGTCGTGTCCGACTCCTAGCGACCCCATGGACTGCAGCCTACCAGGCTCCTCCGTCCATGGGATTTTCCAGGCAAGAGTACTGGAGTGGCTTGCCATTGCCTTCTCCGTCTCAGTATCATACCTTGGTACAAATGATTTGAATCATCTCAATCAGCATATAAGTATCATTATTGCATGACTGGTAATTAGATTAGAATTTAATTCATCCTTTAATGTTTTTTAATCTATTGTATAACAGTTATCATATGGAGCCATTTACTATAAGGAAATTACTGTTATTATACATATGCTTTGGGTTTAAGGCAATAAAGCTGTGAGAGTTTAAGAGACTTACTGAAGTTTATATTAGAGGGTGGTAGAGCGGTGGCTGGGATTCAGTTATTCTGATTCCAACCCCCGTTCTGATTCCATTACCCTGAGATGTTTCTCCTTAATTGAGTGCATGGGACAATGGGCTCTAAATGAGGGAGGAATAAAAGAAAAGGAGGGCTGGTGGAAGCTCCCAGACCACGGACTTTTTGTCCCCAGCAATATAGCAGTCCAGCTGGTAAAACAACATCATCAGACAACTCATTTAGGAAAAACTGCACTGGAGAGTTTACTGAGCTGCTACTACTTCATTCCTAAGCTCCCAACCCTATGTGCCCAGATCAGTGCTAGATGTGTAACTTGTGTGCAAAACAACGCCAGCCGAGGACCAAGACCCAACCCAGGGGTGCAGACAGTTGAGACACTGCCCTTTGATGGTCTAGAAGTGGGACTTTACTGAAGTCAAGCCCTATAGGGGCTAAAAGTATTTACTTGTGGTAGTCTGCACCTACTCAGGATGGGCTAAAGCCAACCCTACGCACACTGAACGGGCACGAGAAGTGGCCAAGGCCCTACTAAGAGACATAATCCCAAGATATGGGCTGCCTCTCTCCATGCTGCTGCTGCTGCTGCTAAGTCACTTCAGTCGTGTCCGACTCTGTGTGACCCCAGAGATGGCAGCCCACCAGGCTTCCCCGTCCCTGGGACTCTCCACGTGAGAACACTGGAGTAGGTTGCCATTTCCTTCTCCAATGCATGAAAGTGAAAAGTGAAAGTGAAGTCACTCAGTTGTGTCCGACTCTTCATGACCCCATGGACTGCAGCCTACCAGGCTCCTCTGTCCATGGAATTTTCCAGGCAAGAGTACTGGAGTTGGGTGCCATTGCCTTCTCCGGCCTCTCTCCATAGGGTCTGACAATGGGCCAGCTTTTGTGTCTGAGATATCCAAACTTTATCCAGGACACTGGGAATGAAATGGAAGCTTCACACCGCTTACACGCCACAGAGCTCTAGGTAAGTTGAACATGTGAATTGGACCCTAAAGACTACATTAGTTAAACTCTGTCAGAAGACCAATCTATCTTGGGTCAACACATTACCCCTAGCCTTACTCCGAGCCCGATGCACCCTGAGGTACTCAGGCTATTCTCCCTTTGAGATCTTATACGAGAGACCACCCACAGTGATAGAAAAGCTCAAGGGAGACCACCAACAACTAGCTGACCTGGAGATGTCCCAACACCTCCAGGCCCTGGAAAAAGTCTTCCACCATATCGCCCGAGAAACCTTAGAAAGGACACCCATTCCTTTGGGCGACGGGGCTCGTCCCTATCAGCCAGGAGGTGAGATATGGGTTAAAGACTGAAAAAAGGAACAACTTCAGCCACTTTGGACAGGCCCTCACATGGTCATCCTGGCAACCCCTACTGCTGATAAAGTTACAGGTGTCATCCCTTGGAACCACCACACCAGAGTCAAGAAGGCAGCAGCTTCCTGTGATGAGCACACCTGGAAAACAGCTCAGGACCCCAAAAACACCCTCAAGGTCTGGTTCCAAAAACAATGGCCCTCACCCATGAAGGATGCTGAGCCCTGCTCTAGTCACTCCAGAAGCTGACTAGTCAACACACGACAGAAGCTTGAGGATTCTTCAGCCTTGATCCAGCCACACTCCGCCAGCTGGCTGGTCAACACACGGTAGAAGCTTGAGGATCTGGCTATCAAAATATCGATGGATTTTCATTGTCAACCCTGGCCTCTGTCCCTGATTGGTATTATTGCTGTGCTCTTCGCTACAGGACTAGCTTCAGTCACACCCCAGGACTGGGACTTGGGTCAGAAGCTGCAGTTAGCTGTCTGTTATCTCACCATAGTGGAAAGCCTCATTCTTATTAGATGTCTCTTATGATCGATTCTCCCCACTAACTAAATCGCTCACAATATAGCTGACCCCCTTCAAGATAGGCTCAGTTGCTATAGCAGCGACAAACCAAAGATGGGGAGAAAACCTTTTGCTAGTGTTCAGTTATCTGTTATATGCAGGCTGCTTTGCAGCCTTTTGGTGTCCTTTGCTGTAACAGATGGTGCCGTTCCTTATCCATCATGCACCTGTCAACAGTATAGTCAACCCTTGGAAAATCGCTTACTTAACCATCAGCTAGGACAATGTATAGATAGGCTGATACCTACTGCCTCCATAACCATGCGATGTATATCCAGGGGCCTAGGTGCCAAAAATGTTTTCCAGCTATGCCCTCCACTGCTGCTACCTTTCACCCACCAGAGGATCCAAACCCCAGGCAGTATCTCAACACCATGGCATTACCATCCATGCCCCTTGGCCTCCATCTACCCCCAAATGCCAAGCAGATGTTACAACCCAAAACAGGTGTCTGTCTGCCAAATACATGGAAAAACCTACTGGACAGGGACAATAATGCATACAAATGAAATCATGGACCAACTTTGCCCTAAAAAATCAGGCTCTGCCTGTTGGCAGTATGACCCAGGTTACAGAGTTAACTCCCCCTTAGACCCTCATCTGTACCAGGTTCTCAATGCAACTCATCACCTTCTTAATGACACCAGCCCCTAGCTGGTCAAGGATTGCTGGCTTTGCTTATCCTTAGGAGCTCCACAGTATACTTAGCTACACCAGTACCACTGAATAATGCAACAGCCATGGGAACTCCTATAGATCCATCCTTACAAGTGCCAGTCTTAAAGGACAATTGAGTTAACTCAAAAGGCTCCAGAATGCTTTAAAAATGATGGAGGAACTGAACCTGCAGGCAATTTAGCCAGGGACAAATATAATCATACTTTAAAAAGAGAGTGGCCCACTCATCCTCCCACAAACACAATATGGTGCTGCCCCCATCAAGGCCTTTTCTTTGTTTGTGGGACAGATGCTTACTTATGTCTACCTGTCAGTTAGACGGGTATCTGCACATTAGCTTTCCTCACTCCCCAGATGAGTATTGTCCCTAACAACCAGACTCTCACCATACCTCTGGTGGCACACACGTGGTCAAAAAGAGCCATCCAGTTTACACCTCTACTCCTTGGTCTGGAAATCATGGCCGGGATAGGTATGGGAATAGGAGAAATTGCTTCATCAACCACCACTGGACGGCGTCACTGACTCGATGGACGTGAGTCTCAGTGAACTCCGGGAGTTGGTGATGGACAGGGAGGCCTGGCGTGCTGTGATTCATGGGGTCGCAAAGAGTCGGACACGACTGAGCGACTGCTCTGATCTGATCTGATCTGATCCAAAGACTTCACAGACGACATTGAGAGAGTGACCAAATCTTTAGTGGCTTTACAGGACCAACTAGACTCCCTGGCTGAGGTGGTTTTACAGAATAGGAGAGGGCTAGACCTACTGAGAGCTGAAAAGGGAGGACTCTGCCTCTTCTTGAACAAAGAATGCTGCTTTTATGTAAACCAATCAGGAATAGTCAGGGACATGGGCCAACAGCTAAGGAGATGAATCATAAAAAGGAGATAGGAACTAGCAAATTCCTGGGATAACTGGAACAATATCTGGAGCTGGGCATCATGGCTTCTCCCTTTAACCAGTCCTCTCTTCGTGTTCTTTGTGGCACTCCTGTTTGCCCTTGTATTCTCAATGCAATTACCCAGTTCATAACCTCTTGGATTGAATCCATAAAGTTACAAATGGTAATAGCTAAATATAGCCCCCTAAAGGATGGGGAGCTCTGAATGTCCTACCAAAACATGAGATGATGCTTTCTACAAGTGATAGAAGCATCAAGCAGGGGGAATGAAGAGGAAAAGTTACAATTTACATAACCTCCTGCTCCTTCTGCCTCTGTAAATCAGCTTGCTCCTTGCAAAGTCTGGGTCACGTAGTCTCAGAAAGTGGGGACTTAACAATACTAGGAACTGGAGCTTATCTCACTCACCCTTGTCCTGCTCTTTGCAATCACCCAGCCCCTGAAAATCTGCTTAATCATGCCTGTCTGTGTAAAGGTCAGACATCCCCCTCCCTATCTTGACCACTGTTCCCACACGAAACCCCTTAGTTTAAACCAGCCTATTAGCAGCTAGTGTTGCCCACCAGAGTAGGTCTATAAAACTCTGTAACCCCTTTGTTTAGGGCTCAGAGCTTCGAGTGTTAACTCCTCTGGGCCCACTGGCATAATAAACCTGAGTTCTCCAACTCTCCAAGTGTGGTGCTTGGTTTCTCGATTACTGGTTTCTGCAACACTAGGGCAGTATGACATTTTAGTTAGGTAATCTAAATATGGTTGTTAAGAATAAAATGAATTGGACAATTGAGAGAGTAGCACTGACATATATACACTGCTGCTACTGTTACTTCTAAGTCACTTCAGTCGTTTCCGACTCTGTGCGACCCCATAGACGGCAGCTGTGTAAAACAGATAGCTAGTGGGAAGCTGCTGTATGTATAACACAGGGAGCTCAGCTCTGTGACCACATAGAGAGGTGGGACTCGGAGGTGAAGTGGAAGGGAGGTTCATATATCCCCTCAGTGGGAGGGGATATATGTATATTTATGGAAAATTCCATGGACAAAGGAGTCTGGCGGCCTACAGTTCATGTGGTCGCAAAGAGTTGGGCACGACTGTACACACACACACACACACACACACACACACAGTCGATTCACACTGATATACAGCAGAAACCAACACATTGTAAAGCAATTATCCTCCAATGAAAAGTAAATTTTAAGAAACAAATTAATGTTCATCCCAGCACTGTTTATAATAGCCAGGACATGGAAGCAACCTAGATGTCCATCAGCAGACGAATGGGTAAGAAAGCTGTGGTACATATACACAATGGAGTATTACTCAGCCATTAAAAAGAATACATTTGAACCAGTTCTAATGAGGCAATGAAACTGGAGCCTATTATACAGAGTGAAGTAAGCCAGAAAGAAAAACACCAATATAGTATACTAACGCATATATATGGAATTTAGAAAGATGGTAATGATAACCCTGTATGCAAGACATCAAAAGAGACACAGATGTATAGAACAGTCTTTTGGACTCTGTGGGAGAGCTGAGGGTGGGATGATTTGGGAGAATGGCATTGAAACATGTATAATATCATATAAGAAATGAATCACCAATCCAGGTTCGATGCAGGATACAGGATGCTTGGGGCTGGTGCACTGGATGACCCAGAGGGATGGTATGGGGAGGGAGGTGGGAGGGGGGTTCAGGATGGGGAACACATGTACACCCGTGGCAGATTCATGTTGATGTATGGCAAAACCAATACAATAATGTAAAGTAATTAGCCTCCAATTAAAATAAATAAATTTAAATTTAAATAAATAAATAAATAAGAATACATCAATTAAATAAATGTATATAACAGTTTTTAGGTGAACTTTTAAACAATAATTATTTTATAATATATCTACTTAAAATTGTTTCCCAAATCTCTTACGTAATTTACACCCTTAGAGTTTTGCTAAGTTAAATTAAATGAGAGGAATTCACTGAATACCTAAATCATTGCCAAATAAGATAAAATGTTAAAAAATTCTGTTTCCCTACTTTTAACTTCTTATTACGAGAGACTAAATACGTTTGCATCTTTTAGTAAATACATGTATATTGTACATTATTAAAAGGCTGTACTATGAAGCAGTATGTTTCCAAAAATTATAAAATGTATTTATAAGTTTGCCAAACCACAAAATGTTAGTACAATTCTCAACTTTTTACTTCTTTATTTGCACTAAAAAATTAAGATTTCAAAGGATTACAAGTTCCAACAAATATATGTGATTAAATTTATAGTAAATAAGTAGATATATAAATAAGGAATAAACTATAAAATAAAGGATAGATCACAAATAAGGGATAAAGAAGGGGTGGATAAATAAGAGAAACATCTCTGTATGCAAGGAAAATGTGGAAAAGAAGATTTATGAAAAAGTAATCTTAAGACTGTTACATGTGGTCAAGCTGGATATGATAGGAATAAATTTAAGCACAGGAGATTTACCATCAGTAGTAAGCTGGTGCAAAATTAAAATTTGTTTTTCTCTCTTTTAAAAGGACAAAGTTTTCTTCAATTATTTGTTTTGTCTTAATGAGAAATTGTAAACAAAGATTTTTTGCTACCTTTAATATAACCTATCAAGAAAAACAAAGATTCTATATTTTGTCTTTATCAGCTCTTTCAACCCTCAGGGGAAAAAAACCTGAGTCTTTTCAATGTTAAAAGAGCTAAGGCTTGACTGGGAACAAGACGGCAGAGAAGAAAGACACTAAGCTCACCTCCTCCCACAGGCACACCAAAAATACAACTATTTACAGAGCAACTATTGATGAGAAAGACCACAATTTAGGAAAAAAGATCTTCCACAACAAAAGATATAAAGAAGGAACCACAGTGAGACAGGAGGGAGGGGCAGAGACACTGTATAATCAAGACCCATGCCCTGGGTGGGAGTCCCACAAATGGGGGGATAATTACAACAGCAGAGGTTCTCCTCAAGGAGTGAGGGGTCTGATCCCCCATCAGGCTCACGGGGGTCCTGCAACAGGAAGATGAACCCCCAGAATATTTGGCTTTGAAAGGCAGTGGGGCCCACTTTGAGGAGAGTCAGAGCACTGTGGTAAATAGACTCCACCCTTACAGGGTGCACACACATCTCACACACTCCAGGACTCAGAGGGCAGATGCAGTCATTTGAAAGAAGTCTGGGTCAGACATACCTGCTGATCTTGGAGAGCTTCTCTGAGAGGCAAGAGGCGACTGGTGCTCCCCCAGGGGACATAGTCATTTTGGGGAGCTTGTTCTACCACAACGACATTAGTGCTGGCAAGCACCATTTTGGAACCCTCTCTCTAGCTTTTTAGCACCCAGACCCAGCCCTGCCCACCAGCCTCTGGGCACCAATACAGGGATACCTCAGGTCAAGAAATTAGACGGGCAGGAACACAGCCTCACCAACCAGCAGGCAAGCTGCCTGAAGATCCCCTGAGCTCAAAGCTACCCTAGGCCATGGCCCTGGACAGGAGAGGGGCTTTGCAGAAATTCCAGGACCCAGCTCCACCCACCAATGAGCAGACACCAGCTCCAGGGTCCCCTGGGCCCCAACTATACCCACCAGTAGGCTGACACCAGCCAGGAGACTAATGCAGCTTTGCAGCAGGTGATGACAAGACCCAGCCCACCAACCAACCAGCCGCCCAGCCCCAGGACACCCCAGTCCCAAGCCCCATCTACCAGTTGGCAAATATCACCTATGGGATGCTCTGGGCCCCTCAGTCAGCCACCATGGAATCTGACCACATTCACCAGAGGCCCAGTACAAACTTCAGGACTCCCATGGTTTGCTGCCAGAGATTCCAGGGCCCAGCTCTGCACACCAGTGGGCAAGTAGTAGCCCCTAGACCCCTAGGGTTCTACAGCTAGTCTCCTTATAACCCAGCCCCAGCAAACAGCAGCTGACAGCTTCAACACAAGGGAGGACCCGGCAACCAATCGGACCAGGCACACCTATCACACCACTCACAACAGTCTGCCTACCACAAAAGAAGAAACCATACAACTCACACAGGGGCCACCCCAGAGCATATAGCTTGGGTGATGAGAGGGGAGTGCACTGCTGGAACGCATAGCGCATCTCCTACAGAAGACCACTTCTCCAAGGTCAGTAAATGTAACCAACCTATCAGATACATAGAAATAAAAACATTAAATTAAGCAACATGAAACAGCAGAGGAACATGTTTCAAAAAAGAACAAGATAAAGCTCCAAAAGAACTAACCAAAGTAGAAATAGGCATCTACCCAATAGACAGTTGAAGTTAATGATTGTAAAGGTGATCAAAGAACAAAAGAGAAGACCACAAGATCAGAGTGAGTTTAAAAATGTTAACAAAGAGTTAAAAAACACATAGAACCAAACAGGTGAAGAATACAATAACAGAAATTTTAAAAACCCTAGAAGGAATCAACAATACATTAAGTGATAAAGAGGAATGGATCAGTGAGCTGAAAGAGTGGAAATCACTGAAGCTGAGCAGAAAAAAAAAAAAAAGGAATGAAAAGAAATGATGACAGTTCAAGAGACCTCTGGAACAATATCAAGGATACTGCCATTTGCATTATAGGAGTAGAACAGAGGCATAAAGGGGCAGAGAACATATTTGAAAACACAATAGCTGAAAACTTCCGTAACCTGGGAAAGGGAAGAGACAACCAGCTCCAGAAAGCACAGAGTTTGAAACAGGATCAACCCAAAGAGGACCACACCAAAGCACACTGTAATTAAAATGATAAAAATTAAATGTAAAGAATGAATATTAAAAGCAGTAAGGGAAAAATGACAAGTTATGTACATGGGAACTCCCCTAAGTCCATCAGCTAACTTTTCAGTAGAAACTTGGCAGGCCAGAAGGCAGTGGCACAATATACTTAGAGCAATGAAAGGGGAAAAAATTTATAACCAAGAATACTCTATATGCTGAGGTTTTATTCAGATTTGATGGAGAGATCAAAAGCTTTATGGACAAGTAAAACCACCAAACCAGCTTTACAAGAAATGTTAAAGCAATTTCCTTAAGTGAAAAAGAAAAGGCCACAACTAGAAACACGTTGATTATGAAAAGAAAAATCTCACTGATAAAGGCTGATATAGTAAAGGTAATAAATCAACCACATATAATGCTAGTAGGAAGGTTAAAAGACAAAAGTAATAAAATCACATATATCTGCAATAAGTAGTTAAGGGATACACACACCAAAATAAACGGATGTAAAATATGATGTCAGAAGCAGTCATGGTCTGGGGAGTGGGGGGAAAAATTGTATTTGAAAATAACACATCAGCAGCTTAAAATAATCACATGCATGCATGTGTGTGTCTATACATACATACACAACATATATACATACACATGTATAAACCTCATGGTAACCACAGACATAAAACCTAGAATATATACACACACCAAAAAAAGAGAGAGAGAGAGAGAGAGACAGAATCCTAACATAACTCTAAAGATAGTCATTAAATAACAAGGGAAGAGAACAAAAGAACTATCAAAACAACCCTAAAGCAATTAACAAAATAGCAATGACTACATATCTATCAACAATTACTTTAAATGTAAATAGACTAAAAGCTCCAATCATCAGGAACATTTCAAACTGCCAAAGATGCTTTGACCCTGACATCTAGAAATCTTCAGCTGGCTCCCCTCTGGACTTGGTGACTTATTGTGATCTCAACTGCAACTAATTATACTAATCACTGTTCTAATTTGTTTTTGCTCTCATTGTTTTTAAACTGTTTATGCTTTGTATTTCTCAGTGCTATACTAAGACAGCCTTCACAGGAATAATGACAGCTTGATGTCTGGAAATGATTGACCACTCCTATAATGATTCCTCCTAACAAAGATCTAGGAATTTCCATCTTGAATGTCACCTAACGCTCACTTCCTCGATGGCTCCTTGTTGCTCAAATGTGGTCATAAACTTTCTAAAAGCATATGTCTCCTACAATGACCTTTTTCCCTCTTCCATGGAACATGACTCTCTGGGAATGAGACTTCCAATACCAAGTAAGTCGATGCTGATGCCAAATAATCAAATGGTTGATCACAGATGCTTTACAATGAGAGATCTCAATCAAAAGGGAGAAATGTAAAAGGAAAATCAAAATGGAGTCAGTATTGCTAAGAGGCCACTGAGAAAGTATGACATGTATACATGTAAGCCTGGGTGGAATCTCACCTTTTGCCCACCCATTGTCCTGCTCAAGAGAGTTATCAGACCCTGAGCCTAAAACAACTAGTGATTCCTTAAGGACAAATATTTCCTGACTAATGTCAGAGTCGATCACAATTCTCACCAGGCAAGTTAAAGAACCTTGTGGCTTTTGTCTTTTAAACCCCTGACTTTTTCTGTTCCCCAGAACACTCTTTCAGTTTTACCTGATTATCTGTGCAATTCTTAACATCCCAAATAAAGCTATTTATTCCTTTCAGACTCAACACTGACTATTGTTCCACAATCAACAGGTCCATATTAGTACAAGTCTCTTAAAATCATGCCCTTTCTAGCTCCAACAGTGTCTCCAGGCTCACCCTTTTCATTTCCTGCACTGAAATTAACTCACTGTCATCCCCACATTCTCTTTCACTTCTGGGTTTACACTTTTAGTAATGTTGCTCTACCTGCAACCACTCCTTTCCTCTTCCAGCCATCCTCAACTTTAACATGTCATATTCCTTATTACCGTTTCTAACAAATTTCTGGGCCAGCTCACTTTAGCAGAGACCTGGAATAAAAGATAGCACTTAAAAGATAGCTTTTGGAATGAATGGCATTATGAACACATATATTTATCTACAACATAGATGAAATATGTTGGACGAAGTGCATTTTTGTTCAACATAACAGAGGAAGAAAATTTTTATGAGCGTTTCCCAATTGTCAAGTATCTGTCAAGCACCTAAGTTTCTTCACTTAATCCTCTTAACCACTGAGAATGAATATTATAATTATCTTCATTTTATAAACTGCAAAATAGGCACAGAGGAGTCAAGTCACCAGTTCACTGGTATAACTTCAAAGATCTGCAGTTCCAGATCTGTGACTATACCAAGCTGTCTCTAGTCCTCAGTACATTCAAGACTTGATATCCAGAAGATATCATGATAGGTAATGAGCAGTTTCCAAAGCAAGCATTTGCCAAAAGAAATCGTCAACTAGAGTAGGGTATAGCAAGAGTTGGATGGACATGACTATTTAGAATCTCGTTGTTGTTGTTCAGTTGCTAAGTCATGTCTGATTCTTTAAGACCCCACTGACTGCAGCATGCCAGGCTTCTCTGTCAATCACTATCTCCCTGATTTTGCTCAAAGTCATGTTCATTGAGTCAGTGATGCCATCCAACCATCTCATCCTCTGCTGGCCCCTTCTCCTCTTGCCCTCAATTTTTCCCAGCATCAGGGTCTTTTCCAATGAGGACTAGGGATTTATGACACTAAGTCAAACAGCCAAGGCCCAGGTATTGCCTACAGCTACTGCAATTCATATACAGCACAAAGTTGGGACACAAAACTGAATAAGAAAACAGTGCTTTTGGAAACCCAGCCTGGAATCCAGTAGCACTGACCAGGAATGGCTAGAAAGAAACCTCTTTAAGAAATTTCTATAGCTACTGTCAAGCCATCCCAAATAAATATGCAATTTAAGTAAAAATAGAGTGACTGCAGTTCTTTAAAGCAAGTTGTTTTCCCCCTAGGTTCAAACAGCTTTCCAAGCACCACTTACTTACAAAGCAATTCTAAGGCTGCCACTGTTTAAGGTTGGGGTCACAATATCAATCACCAGCAGAGTAGGGGTCAGACCTGCCCTCACCAGAGAAATGTTCAGAACCAGGTGTACAGGAGAACCAGGAAACAATGGCCTTACAGAGATGGAGGGAACAAATACTTCTCAGTAACAAGAAGGAAATGCAGTTATTCAGATTAGGGCAAAAAGTCCAAGTCAAGTAGGTAGCTGTGGATGAATAACTAAGCAAAAAACCCAGGTCAGGCAGTTTAGCCCTACAGAGTTGTCCATGAGGTGTTATTTTCCTTTGACAAGAAGTTTTGTTTTAATTTAGAGCTGCAGTACAAACCCATGAAACATGAGATTTATACTTAAGATTCAGGCAGACCCAGTTTGTGACCTATTTTACAAAGATTATTTTACAAGGTAACAGTATTGTAAATCTAGGTAAGAAGCTAATTAGTCACCCTATCTTGGGTAGTAGGCACTGTATATTTCCCAAACGTATTTTTTATAAAGGTAATTCAGTAGGTATCATAGACCAAGAATGATTCCATTCACTCGCTTAGAATTTTTTAAAAATCACCATCTTGAAAATAGGCACGCATTTCTTTAATATTTATACTGAATTTAAAATTATGCCTAAAGATAAATTAGACCAATATGCCATCAGAAATAATAAATACCTTTATATTAGAATAAAATGAATTCAAGACGCAAATTGTCAACAGATAACACACTTAGAAAACTCTGCTACATACTTAAGAAGTGCTGGTAAAATTTAACTCCCAGTATATGGTGGGATTAAGTGTACTTTCTCTTGGAAAGGCATATTGGCTGGAGAAAATCATAAAACTATTTACCAGCGCCAATTAGCAATTTCTTAACGTTATATTGTGAATGAACCCAGATGACAGCAAAAATAAATCAGTTTCATGTCTTTGATAGAAAGTTTTCACTCAAAACAGTTAACTTCTCAACTGAGTCCCTTTTCTAAACAAACTTAAAGCAGTGGGACCAAAAGAATTTTTTTTTTAATTAGAAAGGTTTCATGTGTGTATTTTTGTATATTCATTCACACTTTTTGACTTCAATAGAGCGCTAAGTACAGAACAATTAATTCAGCTTGCAAAACCAGGAAACATTTTATGTAAATCTACCCACTAATAAACTTTCTCTTGTGCTTTGCAACAGGCTAATTACCTTCTCAGAAATTCCGCTCTTCTTTGCCACTTTTTCTTCTTGGCTTTCTTCTTCGACAGTCTTAGCATATCCAGAGAAAGATCTTCCCCACATCCATTATATTTAGAAGAGTATTAAACTATTTCTATTACCCAGTTCACAAGTACGTGGGGTCCACTGTCTCTTCAGCAAGCTCTAAACCCCCACAGGCGAGGACTGGGCTACCTACGTGGATTTCACTTTCACAGAACTTTTCACTGGATACCCTGGCACGCCATAATGGAAGGATTTCTTAGCAGGTATTGCAGCCTTCCAATTTTTGAGGTTCGAGCGCCTATTGGGGAACAGGAAGCCAGGCTCACATCAAGACGCCTTTCCCGCATCGCAGAGCCATCCCCCGGGAAAGTGCTCGAAAGCTTAGAAGAACGTGTGAGAGCTGGGGAGAGAGTGCACCCGCGTGGTCAAGCCTGGGCGAACATAGGCAAGCACTGGGAGTGCGCATGCGTGCTCCACAGCTGCCGCCACTCTGAAGAGTTCCTGATATTTGTATGTGTGGGGATAATCTTAGGCACTAATCAGGAAATGTACTTTTCTAAAGCATCTTTGTTGCTTATAAAGTATCACTTAAAATAAGTTTAGGAAATAACAATACAGGACACTCACACACACACCCCGGCCCAGTGTAATTAGCATTTCAGGTAATAAAAGACTTAATTCATTTCTTATGCTGTGCTGTGCTACATCGCTTCAGTCGTGTCAGACTGCGACCCTATGGACTGTAGCTCGCCACGCTCCGCTGACCATGGGATTCTCCAGACAAGAATACTGGAGTGGGTTGCTATGCCCTCCTCCAGGGGATCTTCCTGACCCAGGGATTGAACCTGCGTCTCTAACGTCTGCTGCACTGGCAGGCAGGCTCGTTACCACTAGTGCCACCTGGGAAGCCCTTGTTTCATATAAGCCTACTCTAATATTGGAGGTAAACTTATTCTAGAAAAAAAAATTATACCTTGTTTTTCATCTAGATGTCCTGTATATTATCTGGCAACTTTATTTATTAGGTAAGGGGACTTCCTGGTGGCTCAGACGGTAAACTGTCTGCATACAATGCAGGAGACCTGGGTTCGATCCCTGGGTTGGGAAGATCCCCTGGAGAAGGAAATGGCAACCACTCCAGTACTCTTGCCTGGAAAACCCCATGGACGGAGGAGCCTCATAGGCTACAGTCCATGGGGTCGCAAAGAGTCGGACACGACTGGGCGATTTCACTTTCACTTGTTGAAAAGTATAACTGCCATAAACAAAATATCTTGCTTGGGAGCATTGTCTCAGAGGCTTGGTTGACTGTATTGCCTTGCAGGTTCAGTGATCTGATTGTCAGTGGATGCCCAGCCACAAGCCTGCATTCACAGGCTTGTGCAGTGAGGTAATGTTACCTGTCCTTAACCAGAGTATGTGCGTTGTGGTGCTGCGTGCTCAGTTGTGTTGGACTCTTTGTGACCCCGTGGACTGTAGCCACCAGGCTCTTCTGTACATGGGATTTTCCAAGCAAGAATACTGGAGTGGGCTGCCATTTCCTCCTCCAAGGAATCTTCCCCACCCAGGGATTGAACTCCTGCAATGGTAGGCGGGTTCTTTACCACTAAGCCACCTGGGAAGCGTAACCTTAGTACATGTTTTTTTTTTTTTTTTTAATTCATTCCAATAAATGCTTAATAGCATCTCGTTCAGTGGGTCAAATGGATACTTTGTCCCCAAATTAAATGTCTTTCTTTAAAAGGCAAATGGAAATAGGTCCATATTCATGATACACAGTTTTGCTGACACCTGATGAAACCACCTGAAGACCTGATTGAGAGTCTAGCAGGTGGCCTGCAGCTCTGCTCTTCCCTTGTACACAGAGGTGGGAGGGCTGGTGGTGGAAGTGCCCTGGGGAGTTGCCTGGTTCACCTTCCAAGAGCTACAACCTTGTGTCATAGCAACAAGCCTGACAAGTGCAGTTCGCTGAGTTCTGAGCAAATGTGCATTTAATCTGCCTGATTCAGCGCTGAATCAGGGCGGAACATAGCTTACAGGTGATGAGCATGTGGGGCGAAGAGGGTTTTGAAGCAAGCACAGTCTAGGCTGAACTTCACAGAAAAGGGTAGAAAAATCAAGGGAAGGCAAAGACAAACAATCCCATTGTTCAGACGTAAAAGATTAAGCCTAGGGAATTACTGGACAAAGTCAGCAATATGGAATTACCTTGGGAGAGATCAAAAAGGGACTTCAGAAGAGCTAAAAGAGACATGTAACCACTTGTCACCAATGCAAGCCAAGGATGGTTAGACAGAAATAGCCCCCTGCAGATATTTTTGACAGACTCTCCAAGTAAAATCTTATTCTCTGAATCTACAATACAGTCTTTGCTCTTGTCATATTTTCCCAAATCACAGTTCTTGCATAGATATAAATATGGAAATTGAAAGTATTTTCCTTCAAAAATGATAAAAGATACATTTTTAGATGGATGACAGTTCAACTCAAAGTACAATTGAGTTTAGGGGGACAGTTACCATGCAAAAATCAAGGTGTTCCCTAGGTATTTATACTCTTGTTTTAAAATGTAGTTACATTTAAATGCATTTGATTTGTTGTCTTTTCTATTGCTAAAGAAAAAATAGGAAAGATGACTATAAATATGCATATTTTGCAACGATTAGGCATTTAATATGCAATAAGATATTTGCTAGGGAAGTATGTCTATGCTTAGAACAGAGAACAGGCTCCAGGGTTATGTCAAGCTGCAAAGTGATATGTATGCGAATGAATTCTCAGGCTCATTAATCATTTTTATACTTGAAGTGCTAAACTGCTAATGTTACACTGAGAGTGAAAATGAAGTAATTAAAGAGTTTAATAGCTACAGTCTTTTGAGGGGAAAACAAGTTGATAATGCTTCTTTTAATATGTTACATAAATTGGATTTTTTGTTAAATTGCAAAAACCAGGTTCATTTATTGTGCAGCTTCCAGTGACACAAATCATTTGATTATATTTGTGTATGAGGTCAATAGATGGCTATGGGAAGGCAGTTCACTAAACCATCACATTTATAAGAGGAAATCTGTGTTACCCAGAGCACAAAAACACCTATCAGGTTCTCACCTTTTTCCTTTTGATGTTTGAAAGCACTACTTCTCAAATTATCTGTGATGAAGGGCCAGTTTTTGTTCTTTTGTTCTCAATTCATCACAGATCAATTCTTTTGTAAAATACAAAACCAATTACTTGAAAAATGAAACCAGAAGACAACCTAGTTTTAAATGACCATATTCAACAGACATAACATTACTCAGTCACATTTCTATAAAAGTTTCTAACAGCCTAACCTTAGTTACTCCACAGACCCAGACATAATGTGAGGAGTCAGCCTTGGAAGCAGTGGTTTGGTCATACAATGACTCCAATTCACATAAGGGTTGAATGCTCAGGTCATTTGCAGGCTAGGGACATGAGAGGAGAGCTAATACTCTGTATAAGCCTCCTGCCACTTTTATGAAGGTCCATGAACTAGTCTCTGCAGTGGTAAGAAATGCACATTGATAGGCATCTCTGTGCAGTCCCCTTCACTGAAATTTGCTTTTTCTCTCATTCAATAACTCTAAATACATCTTCCCCATTCTTCCCTTTTTCCTTCCTTTCATTATTTTTTCTTCATCCCATTTTGGAGGCATTTTCAGGCAGTTAAAAAGCCATAACCTTGGAAATGGGCAAAACGTTATATGTGAAAGTTAATGTATTAGTAGCTTTGCTTACAGCTTATCAACATGACTCTTCTTAGGAAATTAATTAAATAAAGCCAGTCAATCAACCAACAAACCAGATAAGCAAACAACTGACATTACAACATCTTTTTCCCTCTCCCAGGTAACAGTCTCATCTTCCACAGTGGCCCAAGCCAGAGTTTTGGGAGTCAAACTCACACGTAACCCAATTCCAAATGTCACCAATGCCATAAATTATTCCCCCCAAATGGCTGTCACATCCATTTCTTCACTTTTGCACCTCCCCAGCCACCATTTCCAATTCTTTTCTGAGGTTTTGAAACTGATCCCCCTGTATCTTTTCCCAAACCCATGCAATCAATCATCTTCAACATTGCTATCAGAAGGTTCTTTCTAAATTAAAAACCTCCTCAAGTTAATCTCCTGCTTGAAACATTCCCCAGAGGCTCACTCATTGTGAACTATGGGGAAAAGTTCAGAGGTCTAACATTTGGACTGATATACATGTCACAGTTCTTAAACAGTTAAACTCTTTGAAAATTACTTGGTAAATAACAGCTTCCATAAGTCCAGGTCACACAGGCCACGCCCAAAACACCTCCCCAAGACTCTGCTTTCATCCTTCAGAGAAGGGGCCTCCAACAGAACTGTCCTGATAGATGATAACACAGCCTTAACAGCTGGAAATTATTTTTAATATCTCTCCTATTTATAAGTCCTTCACTAGCTAGCCTTGGGGTACTGTTCCCTTTTCCAAGCAGGAAAAGTGGTTTTGGGTTCTTTTCCCTGCTTTTTTTTTTTTTTTGGCACATGCCACACTAACAACTACATAGCACAATTTAACTACACCATAGAGCCAATATTTGAAGATAAAGTCAGGTTTTTCATTCACTGAACTCCAAAGTGCACAGATACAATAGATAACATTATCGAATATAGAATGTTCTTTGATCATCAGAATGTTTTATTCTAATATATCAAATGAGTATTGTGTTTGAATTGGTTTCCTTTCCTATTACCAACTTGTACTCTATTTTGCCTATTGCTGCTAAGTCGCTTCAGTCGTGTCCGACTCTGTGCGACCCCATAGACGGCAGCCCACTAGGCTCTTCTGTCGCTGGGATTCTCCAGGCAAGAACACTGGAGTGGGTTGCCATTTCCTTCTCCAATGCATGAAAGTGAAAAGTCAAAGTGAAGTCACTCAGTCGTGTCCGACTCTTCGCAACCCCATGGATTGCAGCCCACCAGGCTCCTCCACCCATGGGATTTTCCAGGCAAGAGTACTGGAGTGGGTTGCCATTGCCTTCTCCATTTTGCCTATTAACACTCAATTATTCTTATAGTTTCATGATGGAAATAATCATTCATTTTATATTCTATCCCCTGATATAGTGGGGACTGATATTTTTACATATAAGCACAGAATATTATAATTATAAAAATCTAGTCTGTTTAAAAGATTTTTTCACTGTGACTAATTTATAGGTAGTATAAAATATTTTATTAAGCCTTCTCAGTGATCCATTTAATTTCAAGATTACTTAATATAACAAATCCTCACTATGTAAAAATATTTAGAATTGAACTTGACCTCAATCAATTAATAAATCCATCAGCATTTACTTTTCAATGCACATGTATATGAACTTTCATGTAATTAGCTAGACTTTGTTATAGAAATGCTAATTTTCTGTATTATTTCAAATCACAGTAGTTACCCTCAACTAAATTTTATTTTCATGCATCAGTTGCATATGTATGCTACTCTATATGATTAGGCAGACTTTGTCATGCTAGTATTTTTAATTTTGTATTCAAGACAAACTTGCCTTCCTCAATTGAACTTATTGTAATATATCAGTCCTTTACTTGACTTAAGATCTAGATGACTGGTTTTCCTGTAAGATAGAAGCAGACTTAAACACAGGAATCTTAAGCCAGTCTAGACTTGGAGCTGAGTATAAATCATAGCACCTTTTTTGGTAATATAGAGCATTTTAGGATGGAAAGAGGCCAAGGTGTACATTTAGGTCTGGCCCATCTCTGAGTTATAAATATTATTATAGCCTACTCTGCTTTCTCCTCAACCTCTTCTTGCCAAAACTATTTTTAAATTTTACTTGTAATACTTTCTTCTTTTGCTGGCCTAGCTGACTTATCCTATGGTACCCACTCCTAGCATGATGAATCTCTATTTCTTTGTGACTTTTCTTTGGTATAACCTGGTGGTGTCTGCTGGCAGTTGATATTTGCTCAAATAGTTAGGATCACCAGTCATATCCATTCTCTGAGAACTGTGCAGATATGAAATAATCCCTTCTTAATCTCTTCATTCTCAAAGTACATAGTTCTGAAATTTACTATATTATCTCTATAACTATGTCCTTGAATATCATGCTGTTACTCAGTGTCCTGTCATTTCTAAAATAACAAATTTATAATAAACCAATTGGAATTTGAGTATTTCATATATGGTAGTTCACATCTTACTTCACCCTTTATATATTTCCCCTAATATAAAACTTGGCTTTTCTATTTTAGGGGAAAATCACAGAATCTTCAAGAATAACTATTCTTACTTTTGATCTAAAATACCTATTATTTAATGACTAAATTTTTTAGCAGAGTAGAGGAGTAAAACAAATAGCAAAGTGCCCTTAAATCTATTATAAAACCATCACACCACTAGATTTTTTAAAGAACTCAAAAGTATCTGGATGCACTAGAGATGCATTGTATATCCTGGGCATGCCATGAGAAAACTAGATCAGTTAAATTTAGTTGCAATCCCATAATCCCCACCACACATACACACACATGCACACACACGCACACACAGGCACACACAAACACACACACAGAGAGAAATACATCATCCTCACTCTGCTTTGAAATAGGAGAGGTTTCACAAGTAAGGTGTTACAGAGTGGTTTTCCCTTCCATCCATATGAAAAAGCCAAGCTGAAACAATGCAGATAGAAATAGTTCCCCTCCTCCCCATCTTCTCATCATCTGAAATTCAGAGCACTAACCCTCAAAATTAAATGTGTTTTTTTCTAGACAAAATCTGTAATTTTAACCAAGTGTCCCAGATGATTCTGACCTAACATAGAATGATTCATCTCTTCATTTTTTCCTACCACATTTTTTTCCTTCACTGGTTACTAAATAGTTAAATCCTTTGCTGGTGCCTTAAAATATCTTTACAGAGCCATGCTATAAACAGGTAAGCACATTTTAAGAAAATATGCTTAAAACTAATTGAGAAAAGTAAGACACTTTTGGGAGACACAGGAATTCATTCATTCAACAATTTTTCTAGAGCATCTATTAAGTGAGAGGCACTTTGCTCAGTGCTGGACATACAAAAGTAAAAATCAGTATTTTCATCACCACTATAGATGTTTCTGTATATCTTCACTATATATATATATTTCATTCAATACTATAGAAACATCCATCTGTTTAATACTTCTTTACTTCAAGTTCCCTTTGAAACTCCTTTTGGCAAGACAGTTAAATCCTTTACACTGGGAGTCTATCCCTTCCCCCTCAGTTTCATTTCTTTTCCTCTACCATCAACCTATCTGCTTAGATGTTTCTAGAATAATTTCTGACAGAAATAATATAGGCCAAAGACACTGAATGTTAATTTCACGAGCCAGACAAAATGGAGAAGAAGTGGCAAAAGTGAAATATCAATATCCATCTTTGCTACAATGAAGAAAAATGAACTGCAAACATCCTAAAGTGTGAACCACTCCACTGATAGTTCACTTCTACCTTTAGAAGTCACACAGATTCGAATGTACAAATACTGTTGTTGTTGTTCAGTTGCTAAGTCATGTCTGACTCTTTACGACCCCGTGGACTGCAGCATACCAGGCTCCTCTGTCCTTTACTGTCTCCCAAAGTTTGCCCAAATTCATCTCCATTGAGCCAATGATGCCATCCAACTATCTCATCCTATCAGCCCATCTCCTCCTGCCCTCAATCCTTCCCAGCATCAGGGTCTTTCCCAAAGAGCTGGCTCTTTGCATCAGGTGGCCAAAGTATTGGAGGTTCACCTTCAGCATCAGCCCTTCCAATGAATATTCAGGGTTGATTTCTTTGGGATTGTCTAGTTTGATTTCCTTGCTGTCCAAGGGATTCTCAAGAGTCTTCTCCAACAACACAGTTCAAAAGCATCAACTCTTCCGCTCTCAGCCTTCTTTATGGTTCAACTCTCACATCCATACATGACTACTGGAAAAACCATGGCTTTGATTACATGAACCTTTGTTGGCAAAGTAATGTCTCTGCTTTTTAATGTGCTGTCTAGGTTTGTCATAGTTTTCCTTCCAAGGAGCAAGCATGTTTATTTCATGGCTGCAGACACCGTCCAAAGTGATTCTGGAGCCCAAGAACCTAAAATCTGTCAGTGTTTCCACTTTTTCCCCTTTTATTTGCCATGAAGTGAGAGGACCAGATGCCATAATCTTTGTTTTTTTAATGTTGAGTTACAAATATTACACATCCTATATTACCTATGTATTTAACCTCTGGCAGGTTCAGAGTAGACCTCTCCTGGGTGGGCAGTGTCTGTATTGGACACTAGAGGATAGGAGTGACAAGGGAAGAAAGAAAAGCAATAGCAAGAGTCTGAAGCAGAAGGCAGAAAATTCTCAACATTAGAAGCAACTAGATTACTAAGTAGCTTAACATTTTATCCTATGAATAGCTTTTCTAAATGCCTAATTTTTTCCCTGTTGTTGTTATTCATTCGCATTCAGCTCTTTGCGACCCCATGGACTGCAGCATGACAGGCTTCCCTGTCCTTCATCATCTCCCAGAGCTTGCTCAAACTCATGTCCATTGAGTCGGTGATGCCATCCAACCATCTCATCTTCTGTCTTCCCCTTCTCCTCCTGCCTTCAGTCTTTCCCAGAATCAGGAGCTTTTCTAATGAGTCAACTATTTGCATCAAGTGGCTGAAGTATTGGAGCTTCAGCTTCAGCATCAGTCCTTCCAGTGAATATTCAGACCTGATTTCCTTTAGGATTGACTGGTTTGATGTCCTTGCAGTCCAAGGAGGGTTTTTAAAATTAACTTTTATTGAAGTATAGTTGTTTTACAAAGTTGTGTTCATTTCTGCTATACAAAGTGAATCAACTATACATATATCCCCCTTTTTCTTGGATTTCCTTCCCATTTAGGTCACCACAGGGCACTGAGTAGGGTCCTCTGAGCTGTACAGTAGGTTCTCATTAATTATCTATTCTACATAGTATCAATAGTATATACATGTCTTCCTGTAGGGGTTTAATAAAACCCTAATTCTACATCATGGCCTTGTGTTTGTTTCAAAGAAATAAAAAACTTTTTACATGATCCAATATTAATCTAACCTAAATTTACGTCTGTCCTTGATCTTCAATCACTCCAAAAAGCCAAACATGCTGGAATGTGAAGCCAAGTGGGCCTTAGGAAGCATCACTACAAACTAAGCTAGTAGAGGTGATGGAATTCAAGTTGAACTATTTCAAATCCTAAAAAATGATGCTCTTAAAGTGCTGCACTCAATATGCCAGCAAATTTGGAAAACTCAGCAGTGGCCACAGGGCTGGAAAGGTCAGTTTAAATTGCAATCCCAAAGAAAGGCACTGCCAAAGAATGTTCAAACTGTTGCACAATTTCATTTATCTCACACGCTAGCAAAGTGATGCTCAAAATTCTCCAAGCCAGGCTTCAACAGTACATAAACGATGACCTTCCAGATGTTCAAGCTGGATTTAGAAAAGGCAGAGGAACCAGAGATCAAATTGCCAATATCTGCTGGATCATCAAAAAAGCAAGAGAGTTCAGTCCTGAATATTCATTGGAAGGACCGATGGCGAAGCTGAAACTCCAATACTTGGGCCACCTGATGCGAAGAACTGACTCCTTGGAAGCCCCTGATTCTGGGAAAGATTGAGAGCAGGATGAGAAGGGGACGACAGAGGATGAGATGGTTGGATGGCATTACTGACTCAGTGGACATGAGTTTGAGCAAGCTCCGGGAGTTGGTGACGGACAGGGAAGCCTGGCGTGCTGCTGTCCATGGGGTCACAAAGAGTTGGACATGATGAGAGACTGAACTGAACTTGATCTTCAAAAGCTCTTTGTTTGCAATTTACTTTTCAGTTATCTACTTTTTTTTTTTCCCCTAGAAGTGGTCAGCAGTCATTGAGCCTCTAGAAATATGTATCCCAATGAAATTCAATATATTTTAAAGTTCCATGTTTTATTTCACTTCCATTCAGATATAAAACATACATGTGCTATACATCCGTGTCTCTTTTGCTGTCTCGTATACAGGGTTATCGTTACCATCTTTTGGACTCTGTGGGAGAGGGAGAGGGTGGGAAGATTTGGGAGAATGGCATTGAAACATGTGAAATGTCATGTATGAAATGAGATGCCAGTCCAGGTTCAATGCACAATGCTGGATGCTTGGGGCTGGTGCACTGGGACGACCCAGAGGGATGGTATGGGGAGGGAAGAGGGAGGAGGGTTCAGGATGGGGAACACATGTATAATTTTTTTTTTAATTAAAATTGAATAAAAAAAATAAAAAAAATAAAAAAAAAAGCTCATCACCAAATCCCCCCAAAAAAAAAAAATAAAAATAAAGAGCTTGAGCTGGTATTCACCCCAGACAGAATTAAGTGATAACTGATCTTAAAAAAATTAGTGGGCATCTAAAAAAAAATAAATAAATAAAACATACATGTGATTTTGCTGCTCTGGAAGAATGATTAATGTCTTCTCTTTAGTAACCTCCTTCACTTGGGGGCTAATAGAGCACTGCTGCTGCTAAGTTGCTTCAGTCATGTCTGATTCTGTGTGACCCCATAGATGGCAGCCCACCAGGCTCCCCCGTCCCTGGGATTCTCTAGGCAAGAACACTGGAGTGGGTTGCCATTTCCTTCTCCACTGCATGAAAGTGAAAAGTTAAAGTGAAGTCGCTCAGTCGTGTCCGACCCTCAGCGACTCCATGGACTGCAGCCTACCAGGCTCTTCCATCCATGGGATTTTCCAGGCAAGAGCACTGGAGTGGGGTGCCACTGCCTTCTCCGAATAGAGCACTAGGACTCTTCAACCAGCTCTTGTTACAAATGAAGCAAATAGAGGTGTTAGCCTTTTGTTGATTTGTCAGTTTCCATCAGATGTTTTATTTTCAAACCTCTGCTTATAATATATATTGTAATTAAGAGAAATGCATATTTTAATGACCTACTCAGCATCACAAATCATTAATAAGTATTTGTTTGTTCTTTTTTGCTGATAGGAGCATCACAAGTCTTTATTTTTTCAGAGCTTAGACTAGGAGGTGTAATATCAAGAAATACTTGTGTGCTTTGTCGGTGACATTATTTTAACATCAATTTCCAGCCATTTTTATTGTTTTCCTTTATGATGTTGATGGTATGATAATACGGTGCACCACTGGTAAATATTTTTACCACCTGAACTTTTCTTACAGGAAATATGATTCCCTAGTTTAATCTGCTATTCCTTTTCAAGGATTTCTTATATAACAGTGTATGTCAGGTTAATTTTTCTGGCTTCATTTCATGTAGACCAAGGTCATGAGTTTAATTTCTTTGGAGGCAGCTCAGTGTTTTAAAAGGGAACTAAATTTGGTCCCAAACAGACCTGATTTTCCATCTCAACTCCTCCGCCCCCACCTCCATCCCACTCCACCCTTTCTCAGGTGAAAGGAAAAAGAGTGCCCTGTTCTCTCTGCACCCAAGACTAATCCGATCAGATTTACACTAAAACATAATTCTCCCCTAAAAACTAAGGTTTATCCAATATCAGGGGTTTACTTGTACTTTCTTCTGGGTAAATTAAAGCATTTGGACAGATTTCTTAATTTCTGAGCATCAGTTGTCTCATATTTAAAGATTTTTGTTGAAAAAAGGTTCTCACAGGGTCCTTGTGACTCCTGAGTATGTCAAACACTAAGTGTCATTTCTGGTACTTAGTAACTGCTGAACAAATGTTAACACTTTGCTTCTCTGTGCTTGCTTGATCATCTTTTCTATGTATGGAACAGATAGATGACTAACTCATAGACTGCTGGCATAATCTTGGTAAGAATCAATCAAGTTCCATTCAAAATTGTCCTCCTCCCCCAAATATCCCAAATAGCTTTTGTATCCCAAGCATATTATTAACTATGAGTCAGAATTTTAAAAATAGTTATGCATTTCAAATAATTTATGTGTAGTTAAGGCTAAATTAATCTGCCCCATAAGCTTTATATGACTATAACGAAAGATAGTGGAAGGTTTTTTTTTTTCCACTTAACCAATTTTATAAATGTAGGAAGATAATAATACCTACCTCATAGATTTATTGCTAAAAATAAACAAGTTAACAAGTGTAAAGCATTAGGTACAGTGTAATGCACAAAATTAAGTCCTTGATAACAGAATCAAGATTGCAGGGAAAAATAGCAATAACCTCAGATATGCAGATGACACCACCCTTATGGAAGAAAGCAAAGAGGAAGAACCCCTTGATGAAAGTGAAAGAGGAGAGTGAAATAGCTGGCTTAAAACTTGACATTCAAAAAACGAAGATCATGGCATCTGGTCCCATCACTTCATGGCAAATAGATGGGGAAATAATGGAAACAGTGACAGACTTTATTTTCTTGGGCTCCAAAATCACTGCAGATGGTGACTGCAGCCATGAAATTAAAAGACGCTTACCCCTTGGAAGAAAAGTTATGACCAACCTAGACAGCATGTTAAAAAGCAGAGACATTACTTTGCCAGCAAAGGTCTGTCTAGTCAAAGCTATGGTTTTTCCAGGGGTCATATATGGATGTGAGAGCTGGACGATAAAGAAAATTGAGTGTCGAAGGACTGATGCTTTTGAACTGTGGTGTTGGAGAAGACTCTTGAGAGTCCCTTGGACAGCTAGGAGATCAAACCAGTCAAGGAGTTGTGGAATGATTTGAAAAAACAACAGATCGTAACCATGAGATAAAGAGAAACAGAGATGGAAAAGAGAGAGTGAGATGGCAAGATGAAAGGGTGAGAGAGAAGAAAGTCCATTTTAACTGACTACCTGAAACAGGAACTATTAACTCTTGCCTTTTCCCCACCCTACTAAATGATCCTGGGCAACCTGAGCCTCAGTTCTTCCCGTTAATCCCTATGATGATTCATTTCAGCATTCATGAAATGTTAGCACATACCACAGGCCAAACACAGTGATCTTAAATATGACAGCAGATATAACCATGACCTGTACATACTAAAACACCATAAAAACAAATGTAGGTTCCTGCATTTTGGTGAGAGACCTGTTAATAAAACGGGTTCGTACTTTAGCTGCCTGACAAAGGAGTTCATAATGCTCTGATTATAAAGATGTTGTACCTGAGAAGCCTCACGAGACTAAAAAGCAGGTCTTTCCTGGGACTTCCCTGGTAGTCTAGTCGTTAAGACTTTGCATTTCCACTGGAGGGGGCACGGGTTCAATAAGATCCCACATGCTGTAGGGCATGGCCAAAAAAGAAAAAAAAAAGCAGGTCTTTCCTTAGTGCCTAGCACAGGACCAGGCATAGAAGTGCCTTCTGGTGGCTCTAGGGTAATTGATGGGTCGTTACTGTCAACTTTCTTCACTTCTATATGCTTACTAAATCCCACATCATGCAGAGAGCCCCACGCTTCTCTAGCAATGCCAGAGCTCTGTCATTTAAATATTAATACAGAAACACACATTGAAGCCTGGTGTACCAGGTGCAAGGATGTTGATGCTAAAAATGGAGCTGCCTGACCCATAGATGTCTTTACAGAGAGGAATGTGGAGCTGAAGTATGCTCCAGTTGTTACTATGCAAATATATTGAACAAATATGCTATTTTGAAAAAAAAAATTTCCTGGATCAGCTTCCTAGAGCTGAGCTAAAATACAAGTGCAAAGACTCATGTGACACAATTAGGTTGGCATAAGTGAAAAGATTGCCTCTGCTTGTGTTTATCATCCTCTTTTACTAAAGGTGATACACTTCTTTACTCAGGACTAATTTACTAAGTTGGTCTTCTATCTGAAACAAAAATCCCTTCCAGGTAGTTTTGCTTGAAAACACAGTCTCCCACTATGAACCACCAGACCCCAAATTCAGCCACTGTGATGAATCAACATATATTTTCTTTCTTTTTTTTTCTTTTGGCTCTACTGAAAGAAATGCATGGCACAGTTATACAGCTGTTTCACAAAGCCTGAACCTTGTCACTGCTTTATAAATGGTATCATTTCCTTGGTCAAAAATATATTTTTACATTTACTTGCCTCCCCCACCACCACCAGAATAAAGCATGACACTATCCTCAGAGATTCATTAGCCAGACTTTACTTCTATGATAAGGTGATCGTGGTCCCCCCTAGCACTGCATTTGAGGTGGAACATAATTAGCAGTCCATCAAAATCCACTCTGGAGAACACAAACACTAGTTAGCTTCGAGATCAGACTTCTGCAAAGAACTGAATTATACAGTATAAATGAAATGCTAATTTATTATCGATCACATGGAAAAGTGCACGCACAGAGAGACTTGCTTGCTTCCCAATATAAAGTATTCAATTAGATTCACCTTCTATTCATCTTTTGAAATAAAGATGCTTGCAAAGAGCTTGGGTAGAATGTTCTCCAGTAAACTGGGTGTGTGCTGTGAGAGTCAGGGAACAAAAGGAAATCCGGCTCCTCTCCGTGAGGATTTCACCACACGGAAAGAAGAACAGGACGTGTGACAAGAGGGGAATGCCAGGTCCCTCTCCCTAATCACTGCCCTGAGAAGGCACCACAACTGAGAGGCTGTGGTTTCCCAAATTTAAGACCCCAGATTTTAAGAATGAAAACCAAGATTTGAGTAGCTGGCAGTACTGCCTCATTAATAAACTAAACGGAACAACTCTAAATAGCCCCTTTGGTCAGACATAGGAATGCAAGGTATAAATCCTCTGACAGCTGATGCACTCTGAAGTGAGGGTTTGAAAATGCTCTTCTCTTGGGGATTTTAAACACTAGGGTAAACCAAAACCTCTCCAGGATGCCTTCAAGCGCAATTCCGTCCAGTAGGAGAGATTAGATGGCATCTCAAGCTTCCTTTCAACCCTCTAACTCTGTCATGCTAAAACACTTACAGTACAGGGGAGCCATGCTGTTTTGTGTTACTCAGTTTAAATATGATTTGGAAAAAGGAAGTGTTCAACATGATTGAAAGTAGGAAATAGCAAACACCACTTGGAATGAAGCTGAAAGCACATGATACGATACAGGTTAGTCAGGTAGTTAATGTTCTCAAGTGAGAAGTATCTTTGTAACCAAAAGGAAATGAATTGTATAACACAAAGAATCCTGGCTTGGTTCAGTTTGCTTTGAGTGGAATCTTAATGCAAACAGGTAATTTGATTCCTCAAAGATGAACAGAAATCACATGGCTATGGTAGAAAGAGATCTTAGTGATCATCCGGGTGAGAAGTCAGCAAAGTTTGGAGGTAAAGGCCAGACAGCAAATGTTTTAGGTTTTGAGGGCTATACAGTCACTGAGACAGACACTCAGCCTAAGACCCATCCAATCAGATTCACAGTAAAACATAATTCACCCCTAAAAACTAAGATTCATTCACTATCAGGGATTTACTTGTACTTTCCTCTGGGTCAAGTTAAGTGCAAAAACAGTCATAAATAATATGGAAACAAATGGAGTGGTTGTGTTCCAATAACAATTTATCTATGGACACTGGAATCTAGTTCTTTTTTTTTTTTTTGGAATCTAGTTCTTATAAAAAGTAATAATATGAATAATATGAAATACTCTTTTTTTAAAAAAATTAACCATTAAATATGTTAAAACCATTCTTAGCTTGCAAGCCACACTAAACAGGCAGTGGACTTGACTTTTTTAGTTCATTGGTTTTCAAACTACCCTTTAGTAGGAGATTTCTCTCTTCAGATGAAAATATACAGATAGAACAAAAAAGAACCAGATTCCATCAACTTCAGGGCACTACCCCAGCCTATTTGCTGCTCCCAGAGGCCTACTATACCTCCCTTCCTTGCCTCAGAGGTAAGACTAAAATTTCCCAGAACATAATGCAGAATCCATGACTTTCATTCAAGCCACTCAAATTCCTCCTTAGATATCTGAGGATGCAAAGATGAAATAACTCTTCTAAAGCCGGCAAGTAATTTTAACTGAACAGGTGCCAGAACATGACCTCTTTCTCGTGTCCTAGTTTTAGCTTCCCAACAACCCTACAGCACAACTTTTTAGGGGTAATATCCAAGTTGAAGCTATGTGCAGTGGCTGAATAAAAGAAAGCGCTTATCTAGTAGAAAACTCTTCTCTCAATGGTGCCGCCTGGCCAAGACACAAGATACATTCCTGATTGAGGTTGGAGGGTGTTCACCAAATCAGGAACCAGATCCTCCCTCTAATCTATGTGCTTTCTGGGAACAAATGAGGCACTTATGTCCAGGGTCTGGAGGAGCCCTATTCCTATCAGGATGGTACTGCCTCCATCTATGCTTCTCCCATTGTCCTGAAGTGACTCAGTGCCAGATCACTACCAGCAAGTCCTAGTCTTCCTCCAGTGATGGCATCCCTGACTTTGGAGGTAAAACTGCTTAGAACAACATGTGCCAAAATAAATCCCAAATAACAGTAATGTCGTGTTTCCAGACACACAAAATAGTGTTCCCAGAGCAAAAAGAAAGAAAAAAAAGTTTCCCTGATCAAGGCCGAAGCTAGTGTATACTATTCCCCTATTAGTGATCACAATGCACATTAGCAGATTAAAGGATCTGAGAAGCCTCACAGGAAATAATCCTATTTAATATCATTTAACCAGCATTTCCCCAATGTATATTAAAATGGAATTGATTTTATTCTTCCTTTGTTCACTTTTGTGATCTTTCTCTGGACCTCCCTCATTCAGTGGAGGCAAAAGAAATGGGGAGCTAGTTTTATGCTCAAGGTAGTTTTGTCATACTCCAGAGTTTCTTAATTTAGTCAATGTATGTACATTGAGTGCTTAATATGTGTCGGGTACTGTGCCAGGCAGGCCCTTACAATACTGTGGTGAACTAGACATGTTTTCTGCTCTCGTGGAGTTTGTATCATAGTTAGGGAAGCACAGTTAACAGGCAAATAAATAAAATCATCCACTCCACCATGATCTGTTGGGTACCTACTTTGTGTCAGACACTATTCTAGGACCCACAGATTCAGACAAATACTCCGTAGTTTACATCAAGATAATAAATGGATGATAAACTCACCTTTCTTAAGCTCTTATTACATGCTAGGCACCGTTCTGAAGCTCTAATACTTTGGCCACCTGATGCAAAGAGCCGATTCACTGGAAAAAAACCCTGATGCTGGGAAGGATTGAGGGCAAGAGGAGAAGGAGGGTGACAGAGGATAAGATGGTTGGATTAGCGTCACTGACTCAATGGACATGAGTTTGAGCAAGCTCCAGGAGATAGTGAAGGGCAGGGAAGCCTGGCATGCTGCAGTCCATGAGGTCGCAAAGAGTCAGACACGACTGAGCAACTGAACAACAGGCACTGTTCCAAGTGTTTTATATGCTGATACTTTTTGATATTGTGATTTGTAAAAAAATACACACCTGGTCATTCAGATGACAAACATACCTTTCTCATATATGTTTGGTCTTACTGGCTCACAACTCCTAAAAGCCTTGGAGATGATACTTGAGGGAGATGTGAATGTTGAGAAAGAGGGAAGACAGATTAATTCCAGGCAGAGGCAACCAGGAAGTGAAGGAATGAGCTGGGCTTTACCCAAGGAGGGCAAAGGTCAGGGTGGCTGGACCAGAGAGTAGTGGGGAGAGTGGTGTGAACTGAAGTCAGCAAAATGGGAAAGAATGGCTTATCTGGGATCTTGTAATCTGAGTCTGGATTTTACTTTGATTGCAGCAGGAGCCTTTCCAAGGATTATCAGCACGAATATGAGGAGCTGTTTTAAGTTTAAATAGTTACAAAACATAATTCTTTCTCCCCATGAAATTAGAACCAGGCATACTTTTCTGCCTCTATATTAAACAATACTTATCCCAAGCAAAAATGACCCCAATGGTTGATCTAAGAAACACCTGTTCCTAAAAGATGACTGGGAACCAACTCAGCAACATACTTCTCAGGACTCATTTCAAGTCTCTTTCTCATGATACCTGCCAGCCCCAAACCACTGTATCATAAACTGTCCAGTCTCAATCAGCCTCAGCCCAGCAAGACCCCCTCCCCTTAAAAATCACCTAGGTCAAGCCCTAAAATACAATAAGCACCCTATCCTAATTATATGATGTTGAACTCCTACTAAGGCTCTGCCAAGTTATGTTCTCCTTTCCTGTGGCTCAGACAGTAAGAATCTGCCTGCCTTGCAGGCAACCCGGGTTCAATCCCTGGGTTGGGAAGATCTCCTAGAGAAAGGAATGGCAACCCACTCCAGTATTCTTGCCTGGGGAATTCCATGGACAGAGGATCCTGGCAGGCTACAGTCCATGGGGTCGGAAAGAGTCAGACATGACTGAGCAGCTAACGCTTTCATTCATATACACACACACACACACACACACACACACATATAGACACACACACAAAAAAAATACTTTCCTGTAACAAATCCATTATCTTTAATTGTTTGATTGACAGAGTTTTCTGGGGTTCTTTTGGAGAATCAGCAGTTGACTATACAGCAGACGAGAGAACAGAGATCAGTGACAAGACTTGAAGGAGTGCTAGAGAGAGACAGGGACAAACTGAGTGGGGCAGCAGAAAAAGAGAGAAGTGATTAGATTTGGATACATTTTGTAGTTAGAATGTTCTGAAGACTTAGAGGCTCTAGAGGTTTAGGGAATGAGAAGAATAAAAGTGGATATCTAGATTTTTCTTTAGATTTTTTTTTAATGACCATTATTAAATTTCACCAGAGTACACATATAATGATAACACTGATATCATGAACTACATGGAAAAGCTGGAGGGAGTTCAAGTCTGAGAGTAGAGAGATAAACAAGAATTCCTTTTTAGGTATGTTAAAATTGAAAAGCCTATTAGCCATCAATTGGTGCTATCAAATAGGCATTTGGAATTATGCTCCTGCAGAGATGTCACAGTCATTCAGTTTCAAAATTCAGCTAACTTGGGTGTTTTTCAAGGCTACCAGGGAACAAAGTGAAACAAGAAGTAAGAGACAAAAATTTGCAGGGGCCATGCAAAGACAGCTAAATGTTATTTTTATGTTTGAGGAAATGTTATCTTTGGGATACGAAATGGAGAGATCTGAGAATAAAAATTATGGAATGAAAGGAGTAACAATTGGGAATATAGATACTGCAAAAGACAAATTGAAATTGCTACTAAAGAAATACAAGCATTACTTGTAGGAATTTCTCTTTATATCCATCTGACTTGTTTCTGTCCCACAGAGGAGAAAATCACCAATTTATCACTTTCAGCAAGCACATGTATATTCAGCATCGCCACATTACACTGCTCTTTAGAGAGGTAAAGGATACAACCTGTGTTGAACAACTCTACAACTGAAACTATTTTAGAAAGGATTAATATCATGCTGCTATTGTGCTATCATTTGAAATTAATCAAATCATCACATCATATTAGTTAGGATCCTTCTTTGTATTAGTTTGTCTAACTGGTTGGTCTAAATGAATGTTTTAAAAATCATATTTATGATAATCTCAATCACAGTACACTCATGCTGCTGCTGCTGCTGCTGCTAAGTCGCTTCAGTCCTGTCCAACTCTGTGCGACCCCGTAGACGGCAGCCCACCAGCCTCCCCCGTCCCTGGGATTCTCCAGGCAAGAATACTGGAGTGGGTTGCCATTTCCTTCTCCAATGCATGAAAGTGAAAAGTGAAAGTGAAGTCGCTCAGTCGTGTCTGACTCTTAGAGACCCTATGGACTGCAACCCACCAGGCTCCTCCATCCATGGGATTTTCCAGGCAAAGTACTGGAGTGGGGTGCCATTGCCTTCTCCCAGTACACTCATAGGTTAAGTGTATTCACCCAGGCCGTTAAGAACTTCGATGTTTGACAGCCTTAAAAAAACGTATAGTTAATGAAAAGTTCCAAATGTGCATCAGAAACACCAGTGAGGGAAAAGAGGAATCAGTGATTCTGCAAATCAATAGCATTATCATATTTTCAAAGCATATTGTGCCAAGCCTAGATTTTAAAATTGCAAAGGAAAAATAGAACATTAATTTGCATTGGAATATTCATGGGCTCAACTCTTCTCTCTCATTTCCAAATTTCTGAGATTTCTCTAACTCACTCTTCTTGCTTCCAGTTCTCCTTGCAATAACCTATCATAGACATGGTGATAGGTGATAGATTTCACTTTCCCAAAAGCACTATTTTCATTATATGTCTCTTTGAGTCACCAATGGCATCTCACAGCTTATAGCATCAAATCCAAAGTTTGACCTGAAACTTAAGGCCCTCTACAATCCAAAGGAATCTCCCTTTCCAGCCTTCCCTCTCACTGCTTCTCCCTCTGTTCCATTCAGATTTATCTTCGGAATTCTGAATAGATCTTCCCATGTCTACCTATTGCTATCTTTTTACTCATAATTTTTCCCCAAAGATTACACTACACTTAAACCCAAATTCCTTCCCATTCTTTTGAGCTCATAGTAGCTTTTGTTTGAACTTTTGTTCCAGCCTTTAATTACTACATAAACCATGTATCTCATGATTTATAGATTTGTATGAAAATAAAGCATAAAGTATACTTAATTAAACCTATCCCTTTAAAACCAGCAGTATCAACCTTCCATAGTCATCATTTGTTGGTCTCCGTTAAATAAAAATGTAGGCAATTATGGATCAAAGACGTGATTGCTTTATTTTTTAATGCCCACAAACTTATAGTAAATCTTGAAATGAGCAAAATTTCAATGAAGATTTGCCAAAAGTTTTTATTTTTTTTTTTTCAGCTTAAGAAAATTGAGATGAGCATCAGAGTCGAGCTCATTAGTAGAGATTCTGTGGACAGACCAGCCTCTGTTCTCATTGCTTCTCTCATCCGGGCAACCTCAGTCAATTCGAGTCAATTAACACACATAGGAACCATTTCTGCCCAGCACAGGGCACTGGCCAGGGTGCACATCAATGAGCACAACCAGGCTAGAGCCCCGAGTGGCATCCACTCATAACTGCCTATGTTCTTCAGGGGCAAAGAGGTCATTTCCCTTCTAAAATCAGGTGAACTGAAAAACAGAGGTCATGAGAATATTTCTGAATAAGACAGGAGGTTGGTTAGGTGGTTGACAACGCAGTGACAAGAAAGGATGCAACAAATTCAATAGTCAATGCTTGAGAATTGTCTCTTTGAATAGGGTATAGCTACTCATCAGCAAGAGTCTCAAGGATCACTATCCTCCCTGGATCTGGAAGCTGTAAGAGCATAATATATATAAAATATTTATGGGAAAAAACCCTTATTTTACGGAGAAGAGAACATATTTACCTCTTTCCTTCCACCCCAGAAAACAGGCCTTTTTATTAAGTAAATAGCAATAAGCCACTTTAACCTCTATTTTCCACGATAAGGCAGAGAGCCCTACATCCTAAAGAAAGTGAGAAAGGCTGACAGGATTTTATTTTGCAGAGAATGTTGGTAAGCTCAGGACCAGACCTGAATTATTTGGCACATCAGAAGAGATTTTGGAGGCTATGTGGGAAATAGATAAACAGAAATAAGATAGCTGGAAACTGAAAAGATGGATGATGGGAAAGAAAAAAAGGCAGATCTAAAGGAAAATTTAATTCTGTTTCTATTGACTGGAATGGGCTATAAATTATCTTCCTGATCTCTTTTCTAAATATTCACTAATATCTGCCTTTCTTAATAATGTGCTGAGAATCTTTTTAACCTAGCTACTTTTAATTTTTTTCTTGGGTGGGTGCAACACAGTGCTGAGCAAACCCACAAGGGAGACAGCAGGAGTGCCCCACTAAGGTTAAGGAAGAAAGGAATGGCAGTGTGGTCAACAGTCTCCAAGATGGCTCCCAATGATCCTCATCTCCTGGTATTCATGCCCTTGTATCGTTTGCTCACACACCACATCAGGCTGATCTTGTAATCAATAGGATGTGGTGAACAGGATATTATGTGACTTCCAAGGCTAAGTCACAAAAGAGATCACAACTTCCCACTTGCCTTGTCTTGGAGCACTCAATCTGGGAGAAACCAACTGCCATTACGTGTGGACACTCAAGCAGTCCTATGAGCAGATTCATGTGGCAAGAAATCAAGGCTTCCTGCCAATAGCCAGCACTGACTTGCCAGTGATGTGAGTGAGCCCGCTTGGTAGTAAATCCTTCTTTGTTTCCAGTCAAGCCTTCAGGTGACTGCAGCCATAACCAATGCCTTGATGGCAACCTCATTAGAGACAGCAAAGCCGGAACTACTCAGATAAACTGTTTCTGAATCCCTGACCCACAGAAACTGTAAGGATGATAAACGCTTGTTTTCCGTTTGAGAATAATCGGTCATGCCACAATAGATAACCAATACAGGTGGCTTCCTACCATCTCTCAGGTTCCACTCTGGCAGTTAAAGAGCAAAATTTAGCTCACTGGAAAGAGGCAAAGTTTTGGATTTACACTATGAGTTCAGTTCTAGTTTGGCCACTTACTAGCTACAGGATTTTTAAATTTTCTGAGGCTCTGTTTCCTCATAACTAAAATGAGGCTTGTGATGTTTAATAAGATAATAAGGTATATAAACCACCTTGTGCATAGCTTGGCATATCCTACATATGTTTAGTAAATGTAAAGAAGCCATGAAGTGTGCATTGAACACAATTAGGGATCTGCCCTGATCCCCATTCATCTGGCTAGTAAAACAATGCTCATTGTTGATATATTTGCATTTCTTTTGAAAACTTAATAACAAAATGGCCTATTCATACTATGCAACATTCAGTTCAAGTAAATCATACACTATTTGGGCACTGTTGACTTACTATTAAAATAACCAACCTTACTGGTGGCTCAGAGGTTAAAGCATCTGCCTGCAATGCGGGAGACCTGGGTTCAATCCCTGGGTCAGGAAGACCCCCTGGAGAAGAAAATGGCAACCCACTCCAGTATTCTTGCCTGGAGAATCCCATGGATGGAGAAGCCTGGTGGGCTACAATCCACAGGGTTGCAAAGAGTTGGACACGACTGAGCGACTTAACTAACTAACTGAGAACTAATAGTATTTTGATGGCCATTGTAAGATCTTGATTCATGAACTGCAAGAAGCCATGAAGTGTTCATTAAAGTAGGGATCTGCCCTGATCCCCATTCATCTCTTTACCAATGCTGTGTTCCATCACCCACTTTCTCTGTGCTGCGTGGTGATGAAGCCTAACAACTGCAACTTCCCATAAGAAGTGAGCTTGAGAGCTGGAGATGTCTCACCCTAACTTACAACCAGAAGTTCCTGGGTGTTTACCTTTCTTGCAGCAGCCTATAGTCCAAGACTGACTGGTCCTAGATTATAAAAGGATAGTTCTTAAGCCTTGAGATAGACAAATTTGGAGGTAAAATGTATGCCCCAAGGCTCATCATAGGATCAAGCTGAGTCTGGGACTTCACCTGAAATAAAACTCTTGCTTGGCTTTGTCCCTTTTCCTCTTCTCCTTTCCCAATCTCTCACTGATAGTTCCCAAGAGTCCTTCTTAAATCACTTGCACTGGAATTCTTGGCTCAAGTTGTGCTTCTGAGGGTGTCTAAGCTAAGACAGAGAGCTGAAGGTGGGCCTGTCTCCTCGCAGACAATTTTATTTTCTGTCTTTAGGAATAAATGTGACTGATCAACCTGGAGTCAATTCAACTGCTGATGTGATTGTTTGGAAATTAGCATAGGGTTAAGAGGGTTACTTTTTCACAAGTTTAAAATGACTAGAAATGTAACTGCTTCCAACCTAGCTGACAGTCAGGTAATTGAGTTGGAAGCAACATTGGTGAAAGGAATATTGTACTCAAATTCAAATTATGCACACCATGGCTAAACTACGTAATGCAAATAACAAACTCGGTGATGATAAAGGGACTAATGAAGGAGTATGTAAGCAATACTGCATTTTACACAATTCTGAAATTTCTTCTCAACTAAATTACAAACTGAATCACTCATTGCTCTTATGGGAAGAATGAGAAGGAAATTAACACATAATGAGCACTGATTCAATGCCAGGCAATATGTTAACATGTTTCATGTATCTTTCAATCTTCATACTCAAACACTTAAGGAAAGGAGTCTCACCTAAAAGACAAAGGAAGAATCTGAGGATCAGAGTGTTTAACTAACTTGTTCATGGTTACAATATCAGTACTAAGACGAAATTAAATTCTACATCTCTATAAACACCATAACCAGGCTCTGATCTGACATCAATAAGAAAAATGTTGATGTGATCATGCGGTTACTGCACAACTCCTATAAATGGCCACGATTTTGAGTGAATCTGATACCCAGCGGACACTACTTTGTGTCTATACTAAACATCTATACTAAACAATCAAAGTTTCCAAATCCTCTCCATGTATTTGACGATAAGGATTCATGTTAATGAATCAACCAATGAAATGTTAAGATTCTGTGTAATATGCCTACATCCAAATTAGTCTTATGCTTAAAAGAATAATAAAAATATTAATGTTTTCAGCTCTACTTTACTAGAATGTCTTTTCCCCATCCTGTATTAATTATCTAATAGGTCTGAAATGAAATTAAGAAAGCAAACACACTGTTACACATACATTTGTCTTATTGCCCAAATTGTTTGGATTATGTTCATTAGTAGACATATTACTACAGCAGTAAAAATTCAGTCAATAGATTTACAGGGGAACACCAACAAGGAAATAAGTAACGTGGGAAGACTGAAATAAGACAGAGTAGGTATTTTACTTGAGCAATGAAACATGAAAGTACTCTTGGGAAGCCAGGGCGATTTTGAATTATGTTGAAGGAGGGCTCCGTTCAATTCACTTGATCATGCTTCTTTCCCTGCTCCTTTCCCTCACTCATGGGGATTCCTTCTAACTCTCTTACCCATATTTCTTTCTTTAACCCATTTCAGACTGCTGTTTCTGGATGAGGTGTAAAATTTCACAATATATACCAAAACATCTTTAATGAACGGTAAATGATTGTGGAAAATTCTTCTAAAATATTTACTTCCCCTGTAGATATTTTGCTTAAGAATTATCAAACTGTTGACCCAGAAACTGCTTCTTCCCATGAAGTGGGATAGTGTATGCTCTGCTTAAAAAAAGAGTGTCTTCTAGTTTCATTCTGAAAAATATTCCAAGATACGTGCAAGAAAAACTTTGTCTACTGATTCCTGAACTAAATATTTTCAAATAATTTACATGGCCTTAATACATGTTTAAAAAATAAGATTTAGGGAATGAAGAATGAAAAAATGGCATGGTAATGAGAAGACAAGGCAAAAGATTGTGTTTTACAAAATGAATTATTGATCAAAACATGATATGTTTTCACAACCTAATTGTCTACCATTTATCCCCTGACATTCTGGGGGAAAAATTCAAAAATATATTTGCAGAACCTAACATCATTGGCTTGCATGGAGCTTACATTCTCTTAGAGTTGGGGTGGAGAGCACATGATAAACTGGTAATGATACAAAAATAAATAAATAAATAAGTGAAAATGTTACTGGTTAATGGTACAGAGAGTAACTGGGAGACTATTTTACATGTGGTTGGTTAGGAAAAATCTCCCTGGGGACCTTTTTTCAAGTTTAAAGTTGAGATCTGACTATCTATGTTAACATTTAGGGGGAGAGCATTCCTGGCAGAAGGATCAGAGAGTAGAAAGAGCTACGATTAGAAGAGGAAAAGAAAGAGACCAGTGTGGTTGGGGAAGAATGAGGGTGGGTGCGGTAGAAGATGAGACTGAGTGCTGAGTGCCACTTTGTGCTATTTTTTAAATTGGAGGATAAATTACTTTACAATATTGTGTTGGTTTCTGCCATACACCAACATGAATCAGCCATATGTGTACATATGTCCCCTCCCTCTTGAACCTCCCACCTCTTTCCTACCCCATCCCACCCCTCTAGGTTGTTTATTAGGTTTATTAATAATTTTTATATCTATGCTCATTTTTTAAAAAAGATGAGACTGTTTTTGATATCACTTATTAAATACCAATCTTTGTCTGTATTCTACCCCACGCTAGTTTTTCATAGAATTTTTCCTCCAAATCTTCTAATGAAAAACAGGCCCAAGAAGATGCTTTATATTTATCCTGTGGCTTCAGGAACCTCTGTCCCACTGCTGAATATCTCAGTGTGGCAAACATGGCTAGTTTTAAACCAATATTTCTTGTCCCCTTCTTATCCACAAACCTCAGATTTTGTGTAGTGTTCATATGCTCCTTTAAATGTATTATCTTCTCAGATTTCCTTGCAGCTAGGAGTGGTGACTGACAATGAGTTATATAGAGATATATAGAGATACTGGGAACAGCACTTGAAATGAATAAGGCTCAAGTGGGAAGATTTTAACCTTTGACAATTCTCCTTTTTTCCTCTCTCTTATCTCTTCTTCCTGCCTTGAATATAGTTATGATACCCAGAGGTGGATCAGGCCAGTTACAATCACGAGCAGGAAAGCCACACACTAACTATATCGGGACAGAAAACCAGATGGTGTTTGGACTTTCCCAGTGGTCCAGTGTTTATGACTATACCTTCCAATGCAGGGGGCATGGGTTTGACCCCTGGTCGGGGAACTAAGGTCCCACATGCTGTGTGGTGTGGCCAAATTGTTTTTTAAAAAAGATGGTTTCTAAGTCCCTGATGGAATCATTTATTACACTACTGGACTGTCTGCCTTGTCTTTGTGCTTGAAGAGCGAGAAAAGACCTCATGGGCTTGAACATATTCATTGGGAAAAGAAAGACACAGCAACCTGCCTTAGAAGAATTTACAGTGCAATCAGGAAGGTAATGTGAAAAATTAAAATATGATATATCCTTAAATCCAAATACACATATATCAACTTGAGTACATGTTAATTTAGGAAATATCAATTTTCATTATGGTGTTCAGTATCTGTGCTGACTGCTCACCATACTTGGAGTTTATAGTAGGTACTCAATAAATATTAGTAACTTAATTAGTAAACTATATAAATGTGTTATGACTAAAGTAATTTGGAATTACTCACAAAGGTCTTTGTAGAAAAAGTAAGTCTTGCAAGAAATAAACATAATATATGGATGGAAGAAAGAGATAATATTCCAAGTAGGAAAAGAATGGCACATTTAAACATCAGCTGGTGAACATCATTTTGTGGATAAGAATGGCTGTGCTGAAGCTTTTGGAGATAATGGGAAGAATGTAGATGCACTGATTATATTAAATACATTAAAAAATAATTTTTAATGGATCTCCTAAACCTTATAACGAGATCTGACAATGAGAGGAGAATGGAAAGTCCTCAGAGGAAAATACCAAGAAAATACTGTACCTGAGAGGGAAATTTGCATACGTGATACGAAAAGCAAGAACAATTATAATTCAAGACAAAATATCAGTGGATGGCTATGCCTGCCAAGACACACACACACACACACACACACACACACACACACACACACACAAACGATAAAATGGCCATGGGATAAAAGTAATCTGGGAGATTTATCTGCAAATTCCAATCCATGTAAATGTATAACAAACATGCATGCAAAATCACTGTCAAGAACTGTGAAGGAACTGAGATTTTACCCTATTTGCAAGCTAACAATTTAGCCTGCCACTTTCATGGATGTCGACCTAAGACACAAGGCTCCTGGGTCAGAAATACAGAAGGATTTCTTAATCACAGCAAAAGCATTAGCACATGTTGTGCCGGTTCCCTGAACCCTAGGTACTACACATCGACCTGAAGAGGGCCAGGTGACACCTGCACAGGCAATGGTGAGACAGAAAGGAAACTTTGATCTTAGAGAACTTAAATATTTGATAGTGGGCAATACGCATGTCTGATCTTGGCTCCAAATAGAGAAAATGTCTGTCTTCCAAGATAATCCAGAAAAGGTAGTTCAGAAAAAAGGCAGTCAGTGCCTCTTCTCACAAGGAATTCAGGAAGGTCAAGGCATATGGACAATTGTTTCCTAGCAATCATTTGAAAATATCGGAGAAAAAGTAGGTAGTGAGGTTACAATACAACAAAAAGAATTGAACAATTGGGAACACAATAGTAATGAAAAAGTCAATTACTTGAGAACGGATCAGTTCAAAAGTGATGAGGGGGGGAAATGAAAAGGATAAAAGTGAGAGAAAAACAGGAAAAGGGACAGACTCAAGAATGAGAAAGATTGGTAATATGGCAGAATCTTTATATTAAATTGTATTTAATATTAGTATTTGTATATTATACATTTACATATTTAATATTAATATTTATATTAAATTATAATCTGTTAAATTCAATTCCAAAATCATTTATGGAATGCTAACTCTATGAAATTCAACCTGGCAGGAGTTGGGGAAATTAAAACAAAATAAATATGACTTATTCCTCTCCTCTAAGAATGAATGTGTATATGTGTGTATAGTTCAGTTCAGTCGCTCAGTCGTGCCCGACCTTTTGTGACCCCATGATCTGCAGCACACCAGGCCTCCTCATCCATAACAAACTCCCAGAGGTTACTCAAACTCATGTCCATCGCATTGGTGATGTCACCCAACCGTCTCATCGTCTGTCATCCCCTTCTCCCACCTTCGGTGTTTCACAGCATCAGGGTCTTTTCAAGTGAGTCAGTTGTTCACATCAGGTGGCCAAAGTATTGAAGTTTCAGCTTTAGCATCAGTCCTTCCAATGAATATTAAGGACTGATTTCCATTAGGATGCACTGGTTGGATCTCCTTGCAGTCCAAGGGACTCTCAAGAGTCTTCTCCAGCACCACAGTTCAAAAGCATCAATTCCTTGGCACTCAGCTTTCTTTATAGTCCAACTCTCACATGCATACATGACTAGTGGAAAAACCATAGCTTTGACTAGACAGACCTTTGTTGGTAAAGTAATGTCTCTGTTTTTTAGTAGGCTGTCTAGATTGGTCATAGCTTTTCTTCCAAGGAGCAAGTCTTTTAATTTCATAGTTGCAGTCACCATCTGCAATGATTTTGGAGCCCAAGAAAATAAAGTCTGTCACTGTTTCCATGATTTACCCATCTGTTTGCCGTGAAGTGATGGGACTGGGTGCCATGATCTTAGTTTTCTGAATGTTGAGTTTTAAGCCAACTTTTTCACTCTGCTCTTTCACTTTCATCAAGAGGCTCTTTAGTTCTTCTTTACTTTCTGCCCTAAGGGTGTCATCTGTGTATCTGAGGTTATTGATATTTCTCCTGGCAATCTTTTTTTTTTGTGGGGGGGGGCCTAATTAAATTTAAATGCCCTTGCACAGCAAAGGAAACCACAAACAAAATGAGAAGATAACCTAGAGAATGGGAGAAGGTATTTGCAAATGATGCATCCAACAAGGGATTATTTCCACAATATACAGACAACTCATACAGCTCAATATCACAAAAACCAACAAACGTTAGTTACTCAGTCACTCAATTGTGTCCAACTCTTTGTGATCCCATGGACTGTGGATAGCCAGACTCCTCTGTCCTTGGAATTCTCCAGGCAAGATTACTGGAGTGTGTAGCCATCCCATTCTCCAGGGGATCTTCCTGATCCAGATATCAGACGTGGGTATCCCACATTGCAGGCAGATTCTTTACCATCTGAGCCACCAAAGAAGCACAAAACCAAATAACCCAATCAAAAGATGTGCAGAAGAGTTAAAGAGGCACTCCTCTAATGAATATATACAGATCGCCAACGGTCAGTTCAGTTGTTCAGTCATGTCTGACTCTTTGCGACCCCATGGACACCAGGCCTCCCTGTCCATCACCAACTCCCAGAGCCTACTCAAACTCATGTCCATCCAGTCAGTGACGCCATCCAACTATCTCATCCTCTGTTGTCCAGTTCTCCTCCTGCCTTCAGTCTTTCCCAGCAGCAGGGTCTTTTCCAATGAGTTGGTTCTTTGCATGAGGTGGCCAAAGTATTGGCACTTCAGCTTCATCATCAGTCCTTCCAATGAATATTCAGGACTGATTTTCTTTAGGATGCACTAGTTGGATCTCCTTGCTCTCCAAGGGACTCTCAAGAGTCTTCTCCAACACCACAGTTCAAAAGCATCAGTTCTTTGGCACTCAGCTTTCTTTATAGTCCAACTCTCACATCCATACATAATTATTGGGAAAACCATAGCTTTGACTAGACAGACCTTTGATGGCAAAATAATGTCTCTGCCTTTTAATATGTTGTCTAGGTTGGTCATAGCTTTTCTTCCAAGGAGCAAGAGTCTTTTAATTTCATGGCTGCAGTCACCATTTGCAGTGATTTTGGAGCCCAAGACAGTAAAATCTGTCACTGTTTCCCCATCTATTTGCCATGAAGTGATGGGACCAGATGCCTTGATTTTAGATTTTTTAATGTTGAGTTTTAAGCCAGCTTTTTCACTCTTTTCTTTCACTTTCATCAAGAGGCTCTTTAGTTCCTCCTTGCTTTCTGCCATAAGGGCGGTGTCACCTGCATATCTGAGGTAATTGATATTTCTCCTGGAAATCTTGATTCCAGCTTGTGCTTCATCCAGCCCAGCACCGCACATGATGCACTCTGCACAAGATAAACAAGCAAGGTGAGAATATACAGCCCTGACACACTCCCTTCCCAATCTAGAACCAGTCCGCCGCTCCACGCCTGTTTCCAACTGTCCCTTCTTGACTCCCACACAGATTTGTCAAGAGGCAGGTCAGGCGGTCTTGTATTCCCATCTCTTGAAGAATTTTCAATAGTTTGTTGTGATCCACACAGTCAAAGGCTTTAGTGCAATCACTGAAGAAGACGTAGGTATTTTTCTGGAATTTTCTTGCCTTTTCTATGATCCAATAGATTTTGGCAATTTAATTTCTGATTCCTCTGGCTGTTCTAAATGCAGCTTGAACATCTGGAAGTTCACGGTTCACATACTGTTGAAGCCTGGCTTGGAGAACTTTGAGCATTATTTTGCTAGCCTGTGAGATGAATGCAATTGTGCAGTAGTTTGAGCATTCTTTGGCATTGCCTTTCTTTGGGATTGGAATGAAAACAGACATTTTCCAGTCCTGTGACCACTGCTTAGTTTTCCAGATTTGCTGGCATACTGAGTGCAGCACTTTCACAGCATCATCTTTTAGGATTTGAAATAGCTCAACTGGAATTCCTTCACCTCCACTAGCTTTGTTCATAGTAATGCTTCCTAAGGCCCACTTGACTTTGCATTCCAGGATGTCTGGCTATAGGTGAGTGATCACACCATTGTGGTTACCTGGGTCCATAAGATTTTTTTTTTTGTATAGTTCTTCTGTGTATTCTTGCCACCTCTTCTTAATATCTTCTGCTTCTGTCAGGTCCATTTCTCTCCTTTATTGTGCTCATCTTTGCATGAAATGCAAACCTTGATTTTCTCATTTTCTGCTTTCCAGAAGGAAAGGGCTCATCAGTACCATGTCCTGCCTCCCAAGAAATCTGAATGCAGGTTAACAAGCCACAGCCAGAAACAGACATGGAACATAGACTGGCTCCAAACCAACAAAGGTCTACATCAACGCTGCATATTGTCATCCTGCACATTCTACTTCTATGCAGAGTACATCATGTGAAATGCCAGACAGGATGAAACACAAGCTCCTTTCTTCCTCCAGTGGAGTAGATTGGCATTTCCAACCTGTTTTTCTTTTTTGGAATACACATCCAGTAAATGTTAATAAAACTGTGTGTGTGTTCCAGATGCTCTTATTCAGTGGTTTCCATCCTGTGTATTATTCGATCATTATTACACTCACACCAAATTCACATCTTGACTCTGTTCCTATTAGCCATGTGACCTTGGACACAGTATTTCCTCTCCTCTGAATTCTTAAGGTGGGGAACAAGGTGGAGATGTTCACTCTAGGCACTGCTATTCAGCATCACATTAAGGGTCCCATTAAGTAGTTATGGATGCTGAGAAGTTCCCTGGTCTGCCGTCTGCAAGCTGGAAAAATCAGGAAAACTGGTGGCGTAGTTAAGTCGGAATCCATAGCCCTGAGAACTGGGGTGCTGATTTCACAATCTGGGTCCAAAAGTCCAAGAACCAGGAGTTCTGATCTAGTAGGACAGGAGGAAATGAATGTCTCAGCTCAGAGCTCCTGGCAATCTTGACTCCAGCTTGTGCTTCATCCAGCCTGGCATTTCACATGATATACTCTGCATAGAAGTCAAAATAAGCAAGGTGACAATATACAGCCTTGATGTACTCCTTTCCCGATTTGGAACCAGTCTGTTGTTCCAAGTCCAGTTCTAACTGTTACTTCTTCACCTGCATACAGATTTCTCAGGAGGCAGGTCAGGTGGTCTGGTATTCCCATCTCTCTAAGAATTTTCCACAGTTTGTTGTGATCCACACAAAGGCTTTGGTGTACTCAATGAAGCAAAAATAGATGTTTTTTTGGAACTCCCTTGCTTTTTCGATGATCCAGCAGATGTTGGTAATTTGATTTCTGGTGTGTATATATACTTATATACACATATATTTATATATATATAAAATAATAAGCATATACACATAAAAACTATAACCAAAACTCATATAATAAAACTGATGTGTAAATATTTAGTATTTTTAGTAAAACAATGAAATGCTGGGGACTTTTTATTACCTATTAAAACAGCTCATTGTGGTCATCAAAATTAAACTATCATCTGCAAAAGAGTAAATGAATGATGTGTTTCACAGGATAGTGGAGGCTGACTTCTCAATACATCAGTCCTAAACTGAAGATAGCGACCAGACTTTTGAACATTAAAGTGTAGTTCATTTAAAAGATGGAATCTTTAACAGCAAAACAGATCTTGCTAGATAGCAAGACTTTCAAGGGAATTATTATTTGAACCATTCCACTGAAGAATTACCCAACAGATTTCACACATGCAGTTCTATTTCAACCTCATTGCAGACAACAAAAGAAATAGAAAGTGAAAAATGCCATCAAATTCACATTGCAATTGAAACCCCTCTATTTGCCATGGTTTGGTATTCTGAAAATGGAAAAAAGTCAGTATGCACTATTGCAATAATTAGTACAAAGACATCAAGATTAGGTGTTGAAGAGGAAAAGAGGGAATTTTTCAAAAGTAAGATGTCAAAATGATGAAACTCATTAAGTTGGGGGATGTTCTTATTCTCTAAAGCAGTGGTTCTCAAACTGTGCTCTGGGGACCTCTAATGGTCCTCAAGAGACTTTGAAGGATCTGCAAAGTCAGTAACATTTTCATAATAATATTACAGTGTTATTTGCATTTTTCACTCATTCTCTCCATACTGTACAGTGAAGTTTTCCAGTGGTTATATATGTCATATGTTGTTGTTAAGTCACTTCAGTCATGTCTGACTCTGCAACCCCACTGTCCATGGAATTTTTCCCAGCAAGATTACTGGAGTGGGTAGCCATTTCCTTCTCTGGGGGATCTTCCCGACCCAAGGATCGAACTCACATCTCCTGCACTGCAAGTGGATTCTTTCCCACTGAGCCACCAGGGAAGCCCATATGTCATGTTATATCACACCAAATGGTTTATAGATGCAGATATGAGAATCCAAATTCTTCTATAAAGCCAAACACTCAAGAGATTTACAGAATTGGAAAATAATCCTGCTCTTCACTAAATTATATTGTTTTGGAAAATGCAGTTATTTTTCCTAAAATTATGTTAAGTTGCAATGAGAAGTGTTATTGGTGTTTTCAAATGAATAAATAACTATTTTTAAAGTTTCTCAGTGGAATCCATTCCAAGGATGCAGCCTTGAGAGAGCAATGTGTTACTGAGACCAACTGAATAGTATATGAGACTGAACCCCATTAAGGCCTTTATATAGACGTTTAAGATTCTGACAGATAGGTATAGAGATCTACCTGTCTTGCAGTCCCCAAGACAAGCCTCATGGGGAAGCTTCATTGCTGTTTAAACCTGCTATCTACCAATCTGGAGTGGCTGCCTACCCCTTCAGTCTCTCCTTGTACAGGGGCCAGATGGAGGAAGGCCAATCAGGGTGGCCTGCAGGGGATTGGAGGCAGACAGATATTATCTGGAAGTCTAAGAGGAGAGATAAAAACTTGCATATGTGCATAGCCTGATTTTCCCTTTTGTTTACCACATCTCTAAGGATAAACAATTATCTTCTGGTTGAAGATGATCAAATAAGCCACAGGAAGAAACTGATCAGAAGTATACTGATGGGACTGTTGTGAAAACCAAAGCAGCAAGAGAAGATAAAGAGAATAAGGTGAATTGAGATTTGGGAAAAGGAAGTAGATACTATCTGGGGAGAAGGCTAGGGGAAATTGAAATAAAAATAAAACCAAGATTAGAGAAAGGAAGAGGATGAGTGAAACAAAAAAAGCACAGCTCTGACTGCAAATCAGCAATGAAAGGGAAGAGAGAAAAGTGTGCATGGAAATCTACTTTTTCTGACTTTTTTCTCCAGTTTCTAGTATTGCTGTCATTGTTTTTTAAACTTCCTTGGTATGACTTCCTCCTGTGATAGTAATTTCTATAGCTGTAACAAAGTAAGTTTTCTCTATGTATAACAAATCAGATAACTGAAAAAAATTAGGAGGCAATTTGCAGAGGAGGAGAATAAAGTTTATGTGTAATATTAAAATAAAACTTCACCATGCTGTTCAGATCTGCCACAAGTTGGATAGGATGACCACAGAGAAAGCACTCTGGTCAATTTAAAGGCTCTCTGCCATCTACGCCTGTCATTAAAGGGTTTTTTGGCAGTCACTCATTGAGGTCCAGGTGGTATTTCCATAATGGGTTGGGGATGGAATTTGATCTCAGAAAATGGATGTGGATTTAGTCTTGGAAAACAGTGGATGTACAGTGTTCTGGCATGCACCCAGTCACTCTGCTGATAGATACTCACAATTTCAGTTGAGAGCAACTACCTTCTTTAGCTTCTCCACCTCCACTCTTCCAGTTGTTTAGACAATCACCAAGTTACAGCCATTAAACTGGGTAAAAATATACACTGTGTCTCCAAGGTGTTTGTGCATTAGACTTCAGCACGTATCGTATTTTGTTGTGATTATTGACGTGTCCATCTCTTTAATAAACCATATCTTTCATGAAGAGCAGAACAGTGGCACACAGTAAGATCTCCAACAGTCATTCCGCTTTTGCTCAAACGCATCATGGCACGACAGCTCAATAAGCCACTTAGAAATGGATTTGGCTTCTTTAAATATAGTAGGTTTCCCATCATTGGAGGTTTCAGGCAGGGCTTAACTCAGAAATCCCTAAAGACCCTTCAAACAAAGTCAAAAAACTAAGGCACAGGGACTTCCCTGTTGGAACAGTGGTTAAGAATCTGCCTTGCAATGCAGGGGATGTGGTTCCATCCCTGGTCAGAGAACTGAGATCCCACATGCCACGAAGCAACTAAGCCTGTGCACTGCAGCTTCTGAGTCCGCATGCCACAACTAGAGAGTCTGCACCACAGCGAAAGATCCTGTAGGCTGCAACTAAGACCCGAGGCAGCCAAATTATTTAATTAATTGGAAAAAAAAAAAAACAAGAGCGTGTTCTCTTTGCACACATTTCCCTTTTCTACAGTATTACATCTGCTACTCTCCTTTTCATGTGCTCGTGTCATATACTCACTAAATTTGCATTAAGAAAGAATTATGTATCATAGGCGATACCATTTTCTCTCAAATATAATGTGCTTGCTATTTAGTAATCTCCTGTAAAGTATGTTGATTTGGCACAATGAAAGTAAGTATTATTTAATATCCACATTTATTTAGCTGGCCTTCTTTCTATGATGAAATAGCACCAAGAACAGCTTTGGCTTGCAATTACCTCCAAAAATCTTTAATGAGCTAGAAAGTAAAAATGAAAAGGAAAGGTTAAAGGTTTTTCTGACCAGATAATGCAAGGCTAAAGGTTAACTTAATTATAAGTTTATAAAAAATAAAACCTCAAAAAATAAATAAATAAATAAAAAATAAAACCTCAACCGAAGAGGTCTGTTTGCGTAGTTATGAATTCAGAGGGCCGCATCTGATCTGTACTCCATACCAAGGTATTTATTTTGTCCACATGTGATGCAGAATAAGCAAATGCATCACATTTTGAATGCAATTCTGTGCATTTGACTTGGAATTGCTTTAATCTGATGAAAACAATACTACAGTTGATTCTCGGAAGAATGAAAATGCTTCATTCACTTAAGAACTTAAAAGCTCATCTACTTAAAGCTTCAGCTTTCTTATTCTCTTGAACACCTATGATGTTTAAGTAATCCTTTCTGAGGTGCAATTTCCTTCATAAGTATGATGGATCAATATTCCCTGTATATCAAAACAGCCGCTTTCAGAAAGAAAATTACTTGAGACAGCTACATCATGGGAGAAGCTAAGCACACGCAGTAGATGGCAAAAAGACTGTAATTTTTCACCCTTCCCTGTATCCACACCCTTTTCCCTGTGATTTTGCAATTCCTCTCACTAAAGAGGCAGAGGGCTTCCCAGGTGGCGCTAGTGGTAAAGAACCCGCCTGCCAATTCAGGAGACATAAGAGATGTGGTTTCGATCCTTGGGTCCGGAAGATCCCCTGGAGAAGGGAATGGCAACCCACTCCTGTATTCTTGCCTGGGAAATCCCGTGCACAGAGGAGCCTGGCGGGCTACAGTCCATAGGGTCGCAAAGAGTCTGACACGACTGAAGCCACCTAGGACGCAGGAACACAAAGAGGCAGAGTCCATTTCCCTTCCCCTTGAATCTGGACTAGCCTTGTAACTTATTTTGGCCAATATATTGCAACAGAACTCACAGCATGCCAATTCTGAGCCTAGGTCTCAAGATACCTTGCATGCTCCTTTCTGCTCTTTCTCAGAACCTGGTGACCATCAGGAAAACAAGCTCGGACTAGCCTGCTGTATTATGAGACAACAGCCAGCCATCTCCTAGACATGTAAGTGAAAACCATTCCCGGTCAGCCAGTCCCCCGGCCAACCTGTAACTGACCACAGACACAGAGTCAAGCCCCAGAGAGACCAGTTCAGCCTAGCCCAAACCAGAAGAACTGCCCAGACTAGTGAGCTTATTGTTTTACCCACTATATTTTGTGACAGTTTGTTACAAAGCAGTAGATAACCTATACATGACAATTTTCTGAACGAGTGTCACTTGAAATAGGCAACAGAAAACGACACAGTCCAGTAAAGTAAGGGAGTGCCGGAGGATTTTTTAAGCCAAAATTCAGTAACAAATCCCAGTTTTCCATATGCAACTGATCCTAGAAGTTAGGGACAATCGAGGTAGCTATTCATAAATTAAAAAAAAACAAAAAAAAAAAAGAGTTAGCATACAGTTATTCTGAGGCAGGGAAATGATTGAAAGTCTGAAGTACCAGCAACAGAAAGACGTGTAGCAAACGGAAACCACTGAAGATGTGATTGTCACCTGGCAAATATTGATTAAGGAAAATGAAAAGTGAAAGTGTAAAAAGCACCGGCTGAGCACAGGTGTTGACTGTGGGTCGAGTTCCCACCCCAGAGATTACTGCTCACTTCTTAGCACTACATTCAGGAGGAAATGGCAGATTCAGTAAAGCTGTTAAAGCAATATCTTAGCTTCCCAAGCAGGAGAGCTTTCTATTTAAATTGCCACCCCTCAGAAGAGCTGCATTAGCAAGCTGCAGAGAAGGAGATCTGGGTAAATTTGCCATCTCGGATGTACTCCCTAACCTCCCATTTTGTCCTTTAAAATCAAGGTTTTCAACACTGAAGATGATAAGTCTGCAAGCTACCTGAGTTACATTCTCTAACACTAGCTTGAACAATCAAGGCCATTTTCTTGAACACTTTCCTCACCCTCCCTACCTGCTTTTTTCAAATCACTTAAAGAGAGTCACGAACCAAGAACTGTTTAAAATGCACAGTTCATAAATCTTTTGATGTGGGAACAATTCAATACCCAAACCACATAGCTGCCAACTTCCACTTCTTCACCTTTGTTCTGTATTTTGATTGGGGAAGACACAAAGCTAAGAGAGTATGATGAATCCCAGGGAGAGACAGTATAGCAGCCATTACAAAATAGGGAGAGTCTAAAGTGTGGTCTTTGCTACTTTCTCAGTTTGTCCCTCTGAAATAGATAGCTGGTGAGAAGCTGCTATATAACACAGAAGGCCCAGCCTGGAGCTCTGTGATGACCTGGAGGGGTGGAATGGGAGAAGGGTTGGGAGGCTCAAAAGGAAGGGGGTGTATGTGTGTGTGTGTGTGTGTGTATATATATATATATATATATATATATGAAAATGAAAGTGAAGTCACTCAGTTGTGTCTGACTCTTTGCGACCCCATGGACTGTAGCCTATCAGGCTCCTCCATCCATGGGATTTTCCAGGCAAGAGTGCTAGAGTGGATTGCCATATATATGCATATATATAATTATGAGTGATTTGCATTATTGTACAGCAGAAACCAACACAGCATTGTAAAGAAATTTTTCTCCAATGAAAAAATAAATTTAAAAATTAATAAATTTCTTCAACTCAAAAAACTGTTTTAAATTTTAAAAGTGTTTTAAATTTAAGCCTCTTTTTAGTCTACCTTACTTCATTTTATTAAATTATTCTGTAGATCCATAAGCCAAGAGATGAGAAAAGTCAGTTGAACTATTAATGGCATGGGGCTTAAAAAAAAAAAAAAGAAAGTGCAAAATGAATGATCATTAGAGCATCTCAGAACAAAAGGCTAAGGTCTGAAGGACCATTGCATATGGGTTCAACTGGTTACATAAGTGGCTCCTTCACACTTTGAAGCTGTTAGTTAGCAATTAGTGGCCTTTAGAACAGGTGACTCTAGGTATCCTCCTCAAGGGAAAAAGTCTGCACACCAGTGACATCACATAAGGGCTTTCCTGGTGGCTCAGTGATAAAGTATCTGCCTGCAATGCAGGAGCTGCAGGAGAAGTGGATTCAATCCCTCAGTCAGGAAGGTCCCCTGGAGGAGGGCATGGCAACCCACTCCAGTATTCTTGCTTGGAGAATCCCATAGACAGAGGAGTCTGGCGGGCTACAGCCCATAAGGTCTCAAAGAGTCGGACATGACTGAAGTGACTTAGCACACACGACATCACATAAGAGGGTCAATTAAGTTTGACACCCATCACAGTAGGAGTTGTCTGAGCTGCCCTGTTGCAGACTGCCTAAGAAAGTCAGGAGCTGGTCCTGGAGTTAAGGAAGAAATCAGCTTCTGTAAAGATTATAAGCCCTGTATGTAATAAATATACAAGAAACAGAATAGAAAAGAAAGGGCTGAAAAGAGAAGTAATAGCAGTGATGTTAAAGAATGGATCTTTAACATCCATTCACTTAAAAAAAAAAAAGAAAGAAAGAAATCTGGAGAAGATTCAACAACATGTAACATCTATTAAACCTAAGTGTTGAGTTTTCTTATTTTTCTATCTTTTATTTCTATTTAAAATAGTTCATAATAATGTACATATAATAAAAAAGAAACAAAATGAAGTGGAATAATCTATGTCGGCCCACAATAGAACTAGCTGTCTCCTAGGAGATGTTTAATGATAACACAAAAAGAGATGTCTGAGTGGATAGGTAGGCCTATTTTTTCTGGCCTACTTCTGAATACCAGGTTTCAATGAGATTTAGAAAGAAAAAAAAAAAAAAAACCTTTATCTGGCAGGGTGGTGAATGTCTTAACTGTAACTCATATTTTCTGTGTCTTCTTTGGTATGAGTCTGTCTTCCATGGTATGGTTATAAGAGCAATAAATTACAACAGCGACACTAGAGCATAAATATCCTCTGGATATAATAAAGTTCTTGTGTGCTTAAAAGCTAGGGAAATAATCCCAATTTCTCTAGCGGAAGTAGTTGATTCCCTTATTATCAAAATGCACAACTGGCATTATGACTAAATGGAATTTGAATGAATCATCTTAATAAAGGTACATGAAAGCATCTATCTAGATGCTTGGTGAAAAATAGACACTCTGGTAACTTTTTTTGGTTCCTTAGTCTACTGACGTTTTTACTTATCTGTCACTTGGAAAACAAGCACATGCTAAATCTGGATATTTGGTTTCCTTGCCCTGAAGAGAGCTCCTTCTGTGCTCACGTCCCCGGGGTGCCAGCAGAACGCCGGGCTCTCTGCCCACTGGGCGGTATGGTATTGCTCACCTAGGACAACGAGAGACAAGTGAGACAGCAGTGATGAGCTGCCCCTCCCATGTGTTTGCCAAACACCAAAGGCCAGGTGAGGAGCACACAGATCAGTGAGCAAGAGGCCGGCTGCCTTACAAATATGGAGTTTGAAGCATTCGAAGGAACAAGGGCCCAGTAGGTGGCTGATCTGCTGCCTCTCTACTCTGTGTGGGCCCTTAAATCCTTTCCTTTGAGCTCCCTAATATAGCTCTTCTAAGGGATAACTATTTAAATAGAAAGCTCCCACTGTTTGGCAAGTCAGAAAGCATCAGTTCACTGTTCTAACAGCTCTACAGCAGCCCTGAAAACACAGAGGAGATGGGTGAGCAGGAATCCCCAAAATAGTCTCTTTGATCTACCAGAAGTCACTTAGTTACAGTGCTGCATGCAATTGAGAAGGGGAAAGTCGTTCTCTGGCCACTCCTTTTCATCATTAATATCCAGGTAATAAGTTACATTCTAGAGACTCTGCTTCTCGCTTATCTGCAAGTAGGACTTTCCAGTGATCCCATCCTCTCTCAGGGCATTTATTTATGTCCCAACTAAAATACTATATGCCATGCCCCACAGCCAAAATGAGGACTCTTACTTCATTCATGGTGACACTTATTCTCAAAAAAGGTTAGAAAGTATGCAACAATGGATCTGTAAAGACTTAATATTTAAGAACTCTATACCAACTCTTGGGTTAGAGTCACTAGGAAATCTAAAAACCAACATATACAAAACAGCTAAACAAGTAATAAAATCAGGTGTATTGCTTAGTACTCTGTGCTGTGTTACAGACTATAAATTCAGAGGTCAGACAAAGGAGAGGTTCCTCGTGGGAAATGGATACAAACTTCATGGAGTTGATGAGAAGATTTGAAGTTTGACATGAGTACCAAGGAAAAATTCAGTAAAATGGAAATGGTCTGATGGTGAGAAATAAATGGGGGGTGGTAAGAAAAGGACATAACCATCAGGCACTGAAGAGGAAATGAGTTTGGTGTGTGTGTGTGTGTGTGTGTTGTGTCATTGTGGGTAGCGGAAAAGGGAGGAGTGGCTAGTGGACGTCTGAGGGTTGGCATGACTGAGTTATAATTTGTCTAACAAAGTTTTGGCTAAAAATACAGTGGACCTTCAACAAAAAGGATGCTGTAGGAAACAAGGAGATGTTGTAAATTGGGGGAGTGTCTTCATCTCCTAAGAAATAAAATGGAAAGAAAAGAAATTAAACATGTAGTATCTTGTTTGGTTTCCCCACTTGTTGAAGATGTAGTCATGGAAGAAAAAAGGTAAAAGGACCATTTCATCACAAATTCTATTGTAAATAGTCACAATGAACTGAAAAATACTAAAAGAGAACAAAATTGAGGAGAGAGAAAAGCAAGGATAGGGAAAAAGTGATACGTACAAAATTGAAATATTTGACCCTATTATTTAAACTCTTCCTAAAATATATGAAATGTTCAAATGATTTTTTCCTTTACACACTTGAAGGGAAACAGCTTCTGTATCTTTGTGGTAACAGGGCATCACAGCAAGAAATGAAACAAGTACTGAATGTCCTCCATGTTAGTTGACACTAAAGAATTTCTAAATGCAGCCTCAAAGGTTTTTTTTTTTTTGTACTGCCTGTTAACTTAAAGGATATGTAAAATCATTCCAGCAGCTGGTAAATGATCCATGACAAAGAAATATATATATATATACATATATATATATATGTGTGTGTGTATATATATATATATATATAGGATGTGTTTGAACAGAGAACTTTGCATTTGCTATTCTGCTGTGTCATTTAGACACAAGGGTACCATCTCCTAAAGGCAGACTTTTCAAGTTTTGAGATAAAAGGTATGAAAGTGGAGTTGCTCAGTCATGTCCAATTCTTTGTGACCCCAGTAGCCTACCAGGCTCCTCTGTCCATAGAATTTTCCAGGCAAGAGTACTGTAGTGGGTTGCCATTTCCTTCTCCAGGGGATCTTCCCAACCCAGGGATCGAACCTGGGTGTCCCACACTGTGGGCAGACACTTTACCATCTGAGCCATAATCCACTCTTCTCTTTTTCTTCCATTCTCCTTTCTATCAGCACAATGCAAAGTATGCAGGTGATAAAGCCGCACTTTCTATATCATTAGTGCTGAGGTTTTAGACTTCTGCAAGTCTCCTGCCTGATGCTGTCCATCTGGCTTTAAGGCACACTGAGTAACATCAATTAATTTACTGAAAATGACTTCTGACCTAGTGCCAGGACAGTACAGAATACTCTTGCAATAAATTCCTCAAGTTCCATAGCTGATACAACACAATTTGTAACTTTATCCATACTTAACAGTTCTTTCTTTGATCTGTATAAGGAGAAATGAAAACATCATAATTTGACAAGGATAAAGGATGCATAGGCAATATAATGACTCTCAGAGATTCTGACCTGACTAGCCCTGAAATGGATGTTTTTATGGCATTGCCCTTATAGGGAAACCCAGTGAATACAGTTAGCAAAAAAGCAATTTTATATACATATATATATATCTCCACTTTTTCCACTTCTATTTGCCATGAAGTGATGGGACTGGATACTATGATCTAAGTTTTTTTTTAATGTTAAAGTGATAGGCTTTTCAAAATGACTTAATTATTGTTTAAGAAATTGAGAATCAAGAGTTGAAAATTGAATGTGAAAAAAACAAACCAATAGTTAGTAGTGTGCTCAGATTTGATCTTCAACCACAAATAGAATTTTAGCCTTTAAAAGTCTTTGGCTAGTGATTAAGTTTTGTGATTTAATTCACAGAAAACTGTGATGAGAATCAATTCACTTGTCTACACAACTGCATTTTTTACCCCCCAAGTAATATTCACTAAAAAAATTTAAAAACTTATAGGTCCTAATGGTTTCTTTTATAAACTTTGTGATAAAACTATAATCCACTTTTGCTGACAAGATTACTTTTCTGACTGATTAATAAAAAGCATAAATGAATTTTATGATCATGTAGATAAAATTTTAGAGAGAAATATATATTGCTGCTGTTGGCTTCCATTTGTCTTCTGTTTATTTTTAAACAATCCATGAATAAAATCTTTGTAGTTTAGAGGAATAAATGTGTTACACAGGAAAAGATCATTTCATTGTTTTATTTGGTACAATTTGGTACTGTTTGATTTATTACCACAAACATGAACTTCTTAGGGTAGCAATAACTTTAAATGATTACTATATCTGAAGAAATGGCAGAACAGGATACTATGTGCAAAATTGTTAGGAAAATTGTCTTTTCCCCTAGATCAAAGTAATACATCCTAATTTCAGAAGACTAAAGATGGAAAAATATTTAAGAAAATAATTTACCCATAGACTATGTTTTTTAGACTCTTTTCTCAATGTGGTTTAAAATTCTTACATACTTTTATCATTTAAAGGTATATATTTAAATGTCTTAATTGTGTTGAAAACCATAATAGGAATCAGCTCTGTCCAAAGAAAGACATGAAAGCAAGAAAAGGGTGTCATACAGAGATCTGTCACTTTCTTCTTCCTTCCTAATTTTAGTCATATGAGTGTGTGATATAAGTGGCTCATCTAAGATCATTAATTAATACTAATGTGTTTTTCAGTATGTATTGTCTATTTATGAACATGCATATATTTATCAAACAGATGACATGAATTCAAGATATTCATGAATTCAAGAAATCTCTTGGGTGATATTAAAAATAATTAAAGAAGGATATGGTATGGCTCCTGCCCTCAAGATGTTCCTCACCTGCTTAAAGATACAATATATATTGAACAGTAAGAAAACAAGAATTAACTAGAAGTTTTGGCTAGCATTGCAGCAACAAAGTAGAGAAGAGAGAAATCGTGAGACAGAATGCAAGGGGTGTTAGGGCAAAACCTTTAAAAGGATGATAGGAGAAGGCAATGGCACCCCACTCCAGTACTTTTACCTGGAAAATCCCATGGACGGAGGAGCCTGGTGGGCTACAGTCCATGGGGTCGCTAGAGTCGGACACGACTGAGCGAATTCACTTTCACTTTTCACTTTTCACTTTCATGCATTGGAGAAGGAAATGGCTACCCACTCCAGTGTTCTTGCCTGGAGAATCCCAGGGACGGGGAAGCCTGGTGGGCTGCCCTCTCTGGGGTTGCACCGAGTTGGACACAACTGAAGCGACTTAGCAGCAGCAGAGCTGTTTAGGATATGACATAAACTGGTCAGAAACAACCAGGTCCAAGATGGCGGAAGATTCAACTTCCAGTGGGCCTTGTTCCAGTGAGCTTCACTACACACTTACTGTAATACACTAGCATCTACATGAAACACCCACAAGTGCCATGATAATTCTGAGGCCAACCATAAAAGGCCAAAAAGTGAGTGGTGCCCCGACTCCCAGAAATCCCCACCCTTTGCCCAAATAGTTGTAATAATCCTCCCACTCATTAGCCTATGAAAGTACCCAGCCTATAAAAACTAACCACCCCATATTTTGGGACCGCTCTCACTTTCTAAGACAGGCTGCATTCTGTCTATGGAAAATGTATCGCTCTAAATAAACCTGCTTTTGCACTTAGTTCTTGGGGCAGAGTGCCCCTGCCTGCCTGCCTGTATCCCTCACAAGCATCTATATTAATAAAGCTACTTCTTGCCTATCATGTTGACTCTTACTGAATTCCTTCTGTGCTAAGACATAAAAAAACCTGAGTTTCAATAAGTGCTGACACCAGGTAAGTAATTCTAATCAAAAGACAATGGGTTCAAGTCCCAGCCCATGGATTCAAGTCCCAATCTCAGTTTAACTAGGCTAGAATCCCACCTGAGTAAGCTTTCAGTATCAAAGAAGATTATATAGAAAGGTTTTTGCCACAGAAGTAAATTTTAAGTCTAGGAAAGAAGGCAGTTTCCAAGGCAGTGTAATATAAAATGACAAGGAAGATTAACTCAGACTCTCAGAGGAACCATGGAATTAGACCTAAGAAAGGAAGGTGGACTATTACATGGAATGGCTGGAATGGTGCGAGAGAAGTCAGAGAGGATGAAGGAGGTGGAAACAATGCAGGGTATGAGTGCAATGAGTGGCTGAACTTTCCAGTAAAGAAGCCCAAGAAATAGAAAAGAAAATAATAGATATGCAAAAGCAAATATTCATTCATTAATTATCTGTGGCATCTGTATTATTTCCTGGCACTGTATTAGGCACTGGGAAAGCAGTGGAGAACAATATAATGTCGCACCTCTCATGGAACTTTGATCCCCCTGGAGAGAGACAAAAAGATAATAAAATATGAAAAAAATAATAGGTGCAAAGCAGAGAATTAAGATATGGTGATATTGTAGTAAGGGTCTAGGTATAGACAGCACTTCGGTCTGGTAGTTAGGGAAGACTTCTCCAAGGAGTTGATATTTAACCTGAGACCTTATATTTCTAGGAACAGTCAGTGTGAAACACGGGAAAACCTGATTGGCTGGAGTTTAGCAGGAAAGGGGGAGAGTGCTGTGACTTTAGAGACGGCCCAGGACAAAGTCACGTAAAAGCAAAAGATAAATGAAGGTGATGCCTTTTCATTTATATAATGGTCTAAATATGTTCAGACTCTTTTAATATGGAAATGTAAGTTGTTTTCTTTTCCTCTGTACTAAATCGGAAAGAAGGAATGGAAATCTGTTCTCTCAACAGCTTGGAGCTTTGGAGGATTAAGCCCTCTCTGAACACAAAGGAGAATGAATTCAGCTTTGGGTTAAATGAGCCATCAAAGTCTACTGTAAAATAAATAGAAGGAAGGATTGAGGGTAGGGGCAGAACTGCTTAGAAAGCAAGAATTCCAATGGGTTTGAGACCACACAGAGCTCATCGCTTCCTGACTGCTCCTCATCTTCTTCCCAGAGGAAAAGAGATGAACCTTGAGGTGATAGACTTGAGGTGAGGCAAAAAGTCTGAAAAACCACAATGTAGATCTATTCCTTGGAAAGAAGCCAGGAATGCAGAGAGGAAGACTGGTAACTATACTGAGATGAACAAGGTCCTTCCAAGTGATATGGTAAGATGGAATGAAAGCTATCTAAGAAAGCATTGAAATGCAACATATTTCTTACAAACCTTCTTTTATGTAATAAGATTTATTTCAGTAAAAATACCTAGGTAAAATCAGGTTTGTATAATCATGTTGAATGTCTAAATTGGCATTTCCCAAAATTCAGTAGGATGTAACAAGGCATTATGGAAAAAGAAAGTATGTACCATAGTCAAACACATCCAGGAAACATTGGGTTAAAAATGCTTCAGTGGTATTGTTTTTAAGTGCAGGATTTCTCAGAGCCTTTAGTTATGCTTTTGTCCCTTACAAATATCCAAGTAGGAGACAGAATTCAGCTTTCTCCAAAGTTAATTGATCAAAGAAGCTTTTCCTTTTTTTACCTCAGAATATTTCCTAGAATTAATCTTCTAAGAAAATGTACTGATATGTGACTGCAGGACTAGACTGGATCAGCAAAAAAAAAAAGTGTAATGTGTACAACGCAGACAAGTTAATAAAAACAATGCAAGTTAACTTGTAAGTCAGGTACCCATAGAAAAAGAATGTTAAACCTTACTTAGCTCAATTGGATAATCCTTTTTGTAAACCATGCATCGATCATATGAAGAGGTTATACGATCAGAATTATTCCATAAATATTATAGGCCACACTTAGCTATTGGTATTAATGTGGTACAACTCAATTAAACAATGCCATCATCTATTCCAATCTCTTTAAAAGAGAAGAAGGTTGACATTTTACATCATGTTCTCTATTTACCACCACCATTTTTATAGATCTGAAAATGTACAAAATAATATAAAGGATAAGACAGCCATATGGTAAAGATTAATTTAAATAACTTTTATTGCATCTGTTAAAATCAGATAAATAAAACCTGTATCTTAGTGAGTAAAATTATCTACTGAGTCTCTGATGTGTACATCAAGATGTACAAATGGACCTGCAAACCTCTTTGAGTAGATCTTAGGGGTCACATATACACTGGCCCTTCTCAGCCACTTTACCTCTTCTTGCTTTTCTGAGATATTCTGGGGGCAGAGGGAGAAGGTGAAGCCAGCAGAATTATATTCTGGCTAAGTCCCTGATCCATGTTCTATAAATATCCCACCCCCCTTCACCACCCACAATATAATATCATATATTATATAATATATTATATTATTATATCATTATATTTATATATAAATATATTATATATAATTTATATATTTGTATATAATATATATAATTTATATATAATATATTTATATGTAATAATATATATAATTTTTATATAATATAATATATATTATATTATTATTAAATTATTATTATATTATAGAATATAAACTATTTTCAGAAACATGGGGTCCCTTCTTCCCTGTTGTAGTCTAATCAAAAAAGCCTTTGAGTGGCTTCATGTAGAATCTGGCTTTCAAATTCTGTTAAAAAGAAATTGAAACATAACATTGATTATCTTAGAATATGAAATAAAGAGTTGATAAAAATATTTTTACTGTTAAGTTCCCCTGGTAATTTTGCTGAAAATGAAATTTGCTCTTGCTCAGATATTCATTTGGTCCAATCCAAGTAAAGCAACTTTTGTTACTCAGATCACCAGAAAGTACAATTAAACCAAAGTCATGGTGGAGTACTACATAATGACCACTGTTGTAAAGATAACTTCCCTGCACCATGAGTCTCCTAAGAGATTTTTTTGTTCAAATATCTAATCATATTATAATACATTGAAAATATAGTATTTTTAGTAATGCACATATTGTATATGTTAACCTACTGCAAATACTCAATCTTCATTCTTTCACTATTTAAGATCAAGACTGGAGGGCACGATACTGTTATTATGCTGGTACAAAAGTGTGGTTCTTGCATTGTTGAAATTTGTTGTTTGATACTGCGATACATTCAAAATAAATGTAGTTATGTTGTATATCATCTCAATGTACATTTCTCACTGTTTTTTTTTTTTGTTTTTTTGTTGTTTTTTTTTGCTGCTAATGACATTACTTGCTGTTTATTTTATATTTACTTTAGACGCTGGGCTGGAAGAAGCACAAGCTGGAATCAAGATTGCCGGGAGAAATATCAATAACCTCAGATATGCAGATGACACCACTCGTATGGCAGAAAGTGAAGAACTAAAGAGCCTCTTGATGAAAGTGAAAGAGGAGAGTGAAAAAGTTGGCTTAAAGCTCAACATTCAGAAAACGAAGGCATCTGGTCCCATCACTTCATGGGAAATAGATGGGGAAACAGTGGAAACAGTGTCAGACTTTATTTTGTTTGGGGGGCTCCAAAATCACTGCAGATGGTGACTGCAGCCATGAAATTAAAAGACGCTTACTCCTTGGAAAGAAAGTTACGACCAACCTAGATAGCATATTAAAAAGCAGATACATTACTTTGCCAACAAAGGTCCATCTAGTTAAGGCTATGGTTTTTCCAGTGGTCATGTATGGATGTGAGACTTGGACTGTGAAGAAGGCTGAGCGCCAAAGAATTGATGCTTTTGAACTGTGGTGTTGGAGAAGACTCTTGAGAGTCCCTTGGACTGCAAGGAGATCCAACCAGTCCATTCTGAAGGAGATCAGCCCTGGGATTTCTTTGGAAGGAATGATGCTAAAGCTGAAACTCCAGTACTTTGGCCACCTCATGCGAAGAGTTGACTCATTGGAAAGGACTCTTGATGCTGGGAGGGATTGGGGGCAGGAGGAGAAGGGGACGACAGAGGATGAGATGGCTGGATGGCATCACTGACTCGATGGACATGAGTTTGGGAGAACTCTGGGAGTTCCTGATGGACAGGGAGGCCTGGCGTGCTGCGATTCATGGGGTTGCAAAGAGTCGGACACGACTGAGCAACTGAACTGAACTGATGGAAATAATGTTAGACAAAAAGCAAATTAGAGCAATTTTCTTGAGTTCAAAATAGGTCATAAAGCAGTGGAGACAACTGGCAATACCAACAAAACATTTGGCCTAGGAACTGCCAACGAACATACAGCGCAGTGGTGGTTCAAGAAGTTTTGCAAAGGAGACAAAAGCCTAGAAGATGAGAAGCACAATAACCAATTGAGAGGATCATCAAAGCTGATCTTCTCAAAACTACATGAGAAGTTGCCCAAGAACTCAATGTCAACCATTCTAGGGTTGTTCGGCATTTGAAGCAAATTGGAAAAGTAAAAAAGCTCGATAAATGGGTGCCTCATGAGCAGACACTACAAATCAAAAATATCGTCATTTTGAAGTGTCATTTTCTTTTTTTCTATGAGACAACGACGAACAATTTCTCAGTCGGATTGTGACCTGTGATGAAAAGTGGATTTTCTATGACAACCAGTAATAACCAGCTCAGTGGTTGGACCGAGAAAAAGCTCCAGGGCACTTCCCAAAGCCAAACTTGCACTAAAAATGTCAAGGTCACTGTTTGGTGGTCTGCTGCCTGTCTGATCCACTACAGCTTTCTGAATCCAGGAGAAACCATTACCTCTGAGAAGTATGTTCAGCAAATCAATGAGATGCACCGAAAACTGCAACACCTTCAGCCAGTATTGGTCAACAGACAGGGCCCAGTTCTTCTCCACAAAAACGCCCCACCACATGTCACATAATGAATGCTTCAAAAGTTGAGCAAATTGGGCTATGAAGTTTTGCTTCATCTGCTATATTCACCTGACCTCTCACCAACTAACCGACTACCACTTTTTCAAGCGTCTCAACTTTTTGCAGGGAAAATGCAAGTGGTATTTTCACAACCAGCAGGAAGCAGAAAATGCTTTCCAAGAGTTCATCCAATCCTGAAGCATGGATTTTTATGCTATAGGAATAAACCAACTTATTTCTCGTTGACAAAAAGTTTCGATTGTAATGGTTCCTATTTTGATGAATAAAGATGTGTTTGACCCTGGTTATAATGATTTAAAATCCACGGTCCAAAACCGTAATTATATTTGCACCAACCTAATATTAATACTTCTGTTTAGAACCATTGTGTATCGACATAGCATAGAAAACTCAAATAGTTATATGTTTCCTATCTTGAACAAGTAAGACATAACTATCCCTGAAGAAATTCACTTTCAAGTCTAAAGCATAAAAGAAAATCATGACAAAATCCTGTTTGTAAAAACTATACCACTGAAATATCTCAGAGATAAGTAGAATCATACCCCAGAAGAGACATATGTGGGGGAAAAAAAAGATAACTGTTCTTGGAGTGTTGGCCTGCAGATTCCAGAAAAATGAAGATGTCAAAAACATGGGAGGGTGACCTAAACCACTTTGTAATCTAACATTTTTTAAGTAGCCTCCCAAGTGCACTGGATAGTTGAATGGCATAGAGACTGCTAGTGATATATAGACAGAATTAATAAACATGAGACGAACTTGCCTCCTCATTTTGAGAATTCTATTAAAATGCTTTGCAAAATTTCGAGAGTTGAACAGAAAGATGATTTATCCACTGTCTCCTTCCCTGGCAAATTACTTGAATCTATTAACATACGAAATTTCAAAATATTAGTTCATTTCTATAACTACTCCAGACAAAGCAGAGGAAAGGCCCTGCTTATAGTCATTTGTATTTCTCAAGTTCAATTGGATAGTCAAAGTCCTTATCTCCTTAAAACTATGGTTTACAAAGAAGTGATGTCTTTGAAAATGCTTTCTAAGCAGCAACTTCCACCTACCAAGCAACAGGTGGCGCAGTGGCAAAGAATCCACCTGCCAATGCAGGAGACGCAGAAGACTAGGGTTGGATCCCCGGCTTGGGAAGACCCCCTGGAGTAGAAAGTGGCAACCCACTCTAGTATTCTTGCCTAGAAAATTCCATGGATAGAGGAGTCTTGCAAAATACAGCTCATGACGTCGCAAAGAGTCAAACACGACTGAAAACGCCTGCACGTCCTTCTACGAGCTAACTTGTGCAGCAGGTCCTCTATCGAAGCCAACTCTTAATTCTTAAGGCAAATCTTTGATGTCAGTACTCTTATTATCCTTATTGCAAAGAAAAAGACATATTGATAATCTGTGGGAGAGATGAAACATTTCAAGAATAAAAAATATTAACAGGATTATCATATATTCATTTATCCAATAGAATTTGGAAAGTAACCACAGATAGAATATGCAAGCTTAGTTACTCATTCATATCCGATTCTTTGTGACCCATGAGCTGTAGCCCACCAGGCTCCTCTGTCCATGGAGTTCTCCAGGCAAGAATAGTGGAGTGGGTAGCCATTTCCTTCCCCTGGGAATCATCCCAGCCCAGGGATTGAACTCAGGTCTCCTGCACTGCAGGCAGATTCTTTACAATCTCAGCTACCAGGGAAGCCCAACCATAGATAACAACAATGTGGTAAGCAGTAGGGATTTGTCTGATAGTCCCCTGTCCAAAATGAGTTTATAACTAGTGTTAGAGGTGGCAAGTGGTAGGATGGGCCACCACTGCCAAATTCAAATAAGATTTTATAAAAGCAGACTAAGATGACTCAGTTGCTGTAGCAACTGAAGATGTAACCTTTTTCCATCCAGTCGTCTTTGCTTTGCCTTTTGCTCCTATTCTCTGTTCCTTTCTGCTGCCTCCTCCTCTAACATTATTACTCTTAGTTTTTGTGTTTTATTCTCCAGATAGTTAAAACACTACTTAAAGTTTTTAACTTTTCTGTGGCACGTCTTGAATCCCCCAGGACAAAAGCAATGCAAATTTCAAGGGAAGAAAAGAGAGAAAATTGTAAAGTTTCACAATTTATGAGCACTTCCCTATGATCAATGCAGTTCTATATTTTTCAGCTCTCTGTGCATTCTCATCAATTTCCTTCCATTGTGGATTTAGCTACAGATATCTCTTTTTTATACAGTAATTGTTTACCTTACATTGAAATCCATTCCAACTGAAGTTAAATATTTTTCTACAGGGACAAAGGAGTAAAGACTTATGAAAAATGCTTACTTATGAAGAGAAAAATGCCTTTACTACAAATAGAAAACCATGAGGCTTTTTAATGTAAATTCTAGAAAATAACTGTCAAGCTCCTACGATCTGTACAAAGATCTAGGTATTAATATAAATCAATTTGTAAGCAAACACCCACCAAAATATGGAAGTGGTAACCAACAGGGTTTGTGAGAGATCTACTTTACCAGAACCTTCTAATTTAATTTTATGACAAAATGATAAACCCAACAGACATTGGGAAAACCACAAGCACAATCTGTCTGAGAGTTCATAGTGCTTCTAATATATTTCCACCTGACATGGGAATCAACCATCTGAACCTCCATTATGTGAATCTGTCAGATCTCCTGGGGGTACTCCTTTCTCAAATAGTAAAATCAAGGAAATGGAAGAAAGAAACGCCACTTGGGACCTTTACTTTCATAAAGATTTATGTCAATAAAGAACCACTGATAAATATGACCTTAAAACAGAATTATTATTACCATTGCTATGATTATTATTTTAAGTGTTTTAGATATTTTAAGTATAATTCAGCTTGAAGACCAGTGGAAAAGACCTGGCTAGGGCATCACAATCAATTTCTATCACTAAGAGTTGATATTTGTTTCACCTTCATTTCTGCCTTTAATTTGGTAGATCTGGGTATGATCACTAACTTTCCCATATTGTCAATGTGTCAAATGTAGATGTGTCATATCTCACAGCAATGGAGATAGCTACAGATCTAAGTGGCTTGCATTTACAAGTTAAATCTGGAGGTGAGCCCTACACATACAGTGTCTGACTTTCAAGCTTCTGTGGCCTTTGAGAGGTTGGCTGAGCTATTGGCTTCATAGGGAAACTCAGCAGGCCAAGGGCCTGTAGATAGCTTTTATCATTCTGTTGAGAACTTAGAAGTCTGTTTATTATTTATAGGGCTGTTTCGAAAATGTGGTTACACATATTTTTTATTAATTGACTTTAACAAATGAATGCATATGTTTATATGCACAATAGAAATAAAGTATTTCAATGAAAGCAATATAAACCTTGACAACTGCTTTTTAGAAAGAAAATTATGAAAACATGGTTAAAATATTGCTCATTTCTAACATTTAGTAATCACTTGCTGTATACTACACTGCACTAACCCTTTTACATATATGCTCTGCTTTAATCCTCATATCAACCCTATGAGTAGTTTCATTCATTTTTTAGAAGAGGAGACAGACAGCAGAGTTTATATAAGGTGCTCAAGGTCACAGAGCTGGGATCTCAAGCAATGGCTTCTCATGCCGTCAACCTTAACAAACTACAATTAGTATTGTAATGTAGCTTAAAGAGGTCAATCTTTCAAACATTCAAAATTTCTCTTACTTCAGATTTATCAATATTTGTAATTTATTTAGTATTTGCAATTTACTACTAATTAATGTATAAGTATTTTTGAAACATTAATGCATACTGCCATATGGATCATACTTGGCCCATTATCACCAGCCTTTTACATTTCACCTTCTGGTTCCCAATACTATTGTAGAACGCTAAAAAGGAATTCTGGTACTAATTTTAAGGTGTGGAGCTATGTTTCTTCCTATCACCAAGAAATTCTCCAGATGCTAACTGGATGTCCTAACATTCAACTCAACTCTGACACTATCTACCGGAGACTGCTTTAGATTCCACAGGTTAAGGGTTCACTCCACACGACCACCCTGGACCCCCATACCTCAAATGCCAATTATAATTGATACCTGTACTTCTGACCAACTGGCTATAAATAGGTTTCCATGACTCCCCTCCTTGGTTGGATTAATTTGCTAGAGCAGCTTGCAGAACTCAGGAAATCCCTTTACTCACAGATCAGCAGTTTATTATAAAAGGATACAATTCAGAACAGCCAGGTGACAACAGCCTGGTGGTCCAGTGGCTAAGACTTTGATCCTAACGCAGGGGACCTAGGTTCGATCCTTGGTTGGGGAGCTAGACCTTGTCTGCCTCAACTAAGACCCAGTGCAGTCAAATAAATAAACAAAAATAAATATTTTAAAAAATCAGAAACACCCCCCACCCCAAATATTTAAGAACAGCCAGATGGTTGGAATGCAAAGGGCAAGGCATGGGGAAAGAGTACAGTTTCCCTGCATGCACCAACCCAGAAGCTCTCAGAACCCACGCCCCTACTTTCAAGCTCTCCAAATTCCCACCCTTCTGGGTCTTTAAGGAGGCTTCCTTACAAATGCACGATTGCCTTTGGTGTTAGATACAAAGTGCCTTTCCCCCTACTCCCTCACAGAGGTCAAGGGTGGAACTTAATGTTCCAACTCAACAACCACCTGGGTGGTTCCCCTGGCAACCAGCCCCCTTCCTAAGGCACTTTCCTAAAGTCACTTCATTAACATAAAAAAGACCTTTATCACCCCTATCACTAGGAAATGCCAAGGGTTTTAGAACCTAAGAGCCAGAACTGTGGAAGAAAACCAAATCTATATGAGAAATAAATTTTGGTCATCCAAACAACCAAGCCTACAATATACAAACCCACTTATGCTAGACATGATTCCATCACTGAAAAACATTAAATTTATTTTAAAAATCCATATTCTAATCATAAGTATGAAAAATTATCAACGCCAACTAGCAGTCTTTCAGTGAAAGATAATAAGGTATCGTTTTAATTTCTCTGTTTGAGAAAGTCCCATAACATTTAAATTGTGTAGGATTTTAATGAAATATCTGCTAAAGGTAGGAGTTGTGTGTATGTGTGTGTACTCTCTTTGGTTCCAGGAAAAATAAAAACTATTACAGATGGAACCATGCAGTATTTTCACCTCCAAATTTTTCCATGTGGTCAACTTTCAGAGCATTTGTTTTGCGCAAATTTATTTCAGAATATATCTGATATTCCTTTAAGGTAAAAATCTTCATCCAAAAAAAAACACCAACAAGCACAAAAACTTAGGGTCTACATAAGAGCCCAAGACATATGGCCTAATTTTTCCATTAACTTTCAATGTGATCTTTTAGGAGAAACTTGGTCACAGATGACCTGTTTCCCGCTGGTGAAGTCCTACCTTCTCTATTTCAGTGATCAGAGGAAGAAGAAAAGGTGAGAGTGACCAGGAGAAAGTCTGAGGAGCATACATTAGTAGCAGCTCAAAGTTTGGGAGCTGCTAAAATAAATTTCTGAGGACCTAACGCTTCTGTAATGTTCTGTGCCAGCCTAAATTTAACTTGTGTTAAAAAGCCCATGTTCTCTCAGAGTTAAAATTAATCTGTCTCCATGGTGAGTTCCAATAGAACTGTGGCTGGTTAGCTCAGCGAGTTAAGACTACGGCAATGAGAAAATCAGAGAAGGTCAGAGAACTACCTTTTGTCCCTTGGCCACAGTTGACTCCTCAACTCTCATCTCATTTATGAACACTCCACAGACCTCTGTGGAACTGGGCAAAGTAATGTGAATGGGTCAGCACCAGTCAGTCATCTCTGGAGAAATGGCTAGAAATAGGTGAGGTCTTCAACCAACGTACTACAGGAATTTCAGTGGAGAGCTACTGTCCAAAAGGAAAGAAAACACAGCAAAGCCACTACTCTTCTAAATGAATCCTAAGGACCACCTTCATCATGTTTCCACTCAGACTTTTTAAATGCAGGTTCCCTGGCTCTAAGAAGAGCGTCTGAATCACCATCTTTCACATTTGGTCAAGGAATCAGCATTTTAGTAAAGCTGACCAGGGGATTATCATTTTCACCAAGATTTGAAAAACCACTGGTCTACCACATTCCTCATTTCCCGCTGGTAAAATCCGTTTTCAGAGTGCAACTAGTGCCACATCGCTGATTATCGAATCTAGTATGGAGAACAAGTAACACAGGCCCCAAAGTCATGAGGATCATTTTCTAATTCCAGCTCAGACACTAATTAAGTATGTCATTTTATTTAAGTCTAACCTTAAAATAAAAGTAACTTGAGCCATTTTCTAGACGGAGCACTGGTTCTCCACTTAAGCTGGGTTCCCCTTTCCTTTCACTCTCAAATCCCACTCCAAGATCTCTAAAGCATATAAGTTCCTATTATTAACAATGATACTAGGACTTCCCTTGAGGTCCAGTGGCTAAGACTCCACACTCCCAATGCAGAGGGCCCAGGTTCGATCCCTGGTCAGGGAACTAGATAGGCTGCAACTAAGAATTTGCATATAGCAACTAAAGATACTGAGTGTTGCAACTAAGACCCAGTGCAGCCAAATAAAATAAAAACAGTGATACCCTCCACACATTTAAGAATCACAGATCAAGATTAGAACGGGCTTTCCAGGTGGCTCAGTAGTAAGGAATCTGCCTGCCAATGCGAGAGATGCTGGTGGAGACTCAGGCTCCATCCCTGGGTCTGGAAGATCCCTTAGAGAAAGAAATGGCAGCCCACTCCAGTATTCTTGCCGGAAAAATCTCATGGACAGAGGAGCATGGCGGGCTACAGGCCATGGGGCTACAAAATGTCAGACATGATTGAGCGACTAAACAGAGCACAAACTAGCACGGCCCCTCATCTTCCAAGCTGACAGGCAGAAATATTGAGATTTGCCCAGAGTATAGTTGACAGTATTGGCATTAAAACAAGCATTCGAGTTTTTAGGTTCAACTTTTTAACTTATATATAATTCAACTTCTCACTCCCTAAGGACAACAATGCTATACTGACCATAAGAAACAGCTGTGAAGACAAAATGAGATAATATGTATTTTCATAGGTAAAATGTGTTCATCTTTCCTAGCCATTTCCCACTAGTGCCTAAAGCTTGTGCATCTTCATGACTTTGCTTATAAAATTTTCGTTCCTTACCATCTCTGTCATGTATGCGTAACAAAATTCGCACAATCCCCAAGGCCAGCCTAATCTTTGGGTTCTGCACACCCAAAATCAGTGTGGGGAGGGCAGGTTTCCCCCACATTACCAAGCAATTCTTGGACACCAGCTGGGTGTCCTACATTTCAACTTAATTTTGACACTATCTACTTGGAGATAGTTTCTGATTCCACAGGGAAAGGGCCATCTTAAATCTTACAAGACACTGCCACTCTTGGCGCTTTTGACACCAATAACCAAGTCCCGGTTGTGTTTCTAAGGGACTGGCTCTAGATCAGAGGTTCCAATGGCTCTGCCTTAGGTTCACTTAATTTGCTCCAGAGGCTCACAAAACTCCGAGAAACATTTTACTTAGCAGGTCACTGGTTTATTCTAAAAGGATAGAACTTTTATATTTCTTATTATAAGTCACAACATCACAGTGAACTAAGAGTGGAAAAGCACAACCCAAAGGCTTCTTTTTGGTCTGAACTGTGATCTTAACTCCACAAATATTAGTACACCTTAAACTTACAAAATGTGTATGTCAACTGAATCCAGTAAAGCTTAAGGAAAAAAAAATAAACAGAAAGATATGAACCTACTTCTTAGATTCTAAGGGGGTCAGCAACCTTCTTCAGTTCAGTTTAGTCACTCAGTCATGTCCGACTCTTTGCGACCTCATGGACTGCAGCATTCCAGGCTTCCCTGTCCATCACCAATTCCCACAGCTTACTCAAACTCATGTCCATCGAGTCAGTGATGTCATACCAACCATCTCATCCTCTGTCATCCCCTTCTCCCCCTGCCTTCAATCTTTTCCAGTATCAGGGTCTTTTCCAGTGAGTCAGTTCTTCACATCAGGTGGCCAAAGTATTGGAGTTTCAGCTTCAGCATCAGTTCCTCCAATGAATATTTGAGACTGATTTCCTTTAGGATGGACTGGTTGGATCTCCTTGCTGTCCAAGGGACTCTCAAGATTCTTCTCTAACACCACAGTTCAAAAGCATCAATTCTTTGGCGCTCAGGTTTCTTTATAGTCCAACTGTCACGTCCGTGATGTGACAGCAACCTCACATCACAGATATGCCCAATTCTCACATCCAGATGTGAGAGCAACCTTCTTATAGAGATAGATTTCAGGTTCTGTGAGTCATACAACTACTCAACTCTGTAGCTGTAGCATGAAAGCACCCACAGGTAACATGAATGGGGCTGGCTGTGTTCCAATAAAACTTTATTTACAAAAACAGGTGGTGAGTTGGATTTGGGCCATGAGCTATTTGCTGACCACTATATTATCTCTGCTTTATTTTTCTAGCCCTTACAGCATTTTATCTCATGTTCTACAGTGATCTGCTTCCCTCATTTCTATTATGAGAAGTTTGGCTGCATGGCCAATTTTGTGGCTATCCAAAGAGTATATCATATTACACATAGAAACAGAATTAAAATTCCAGGATGTCTTTGTGGTCTGACAAGCAGAATACTACCGGTACTAATACAACATTTAACCCGAGGTCACATTTTGTTTTTGAAACAATACTAGGAAACTGTTTTATAGACTGGATGTGGCATGTAAATGTCATTTTGTAACTCTGCTAACCGTGTGGCAAATTTGTGTCCTGATTTACCTTTAAAAATATCCTCTCCTTATGTTAGTGTCCTAGCAACACTTTGGTTAATAAGCAGTTACTAAGCATGTACTTTTGGAAATATAAAAACAAATAAGGCACAACCCTACCCTCAAAAAGCTGTCCCTTTCATGGAATAATTTGTAAACTCCCTCAAGGAAGACATTATGTGTGAGGCCTCTTCATACCTCCAGCACCTGAGAAACAGCAACCCCATACAGCAGGAGCTCACAGAGTTAGGCACAAAAAGGTGACCTTGTGGAAATTTACCAGTCCCCCTAAGCTCTTGGCCAGTGATGTTCACTTCTGCAACAAAGACATTCAAACCACGGGCGAGTTGTCCTTTTCATGCACTAAATCACTTTGAACAAAGATGCAGTGGTGTAGTCAACCTCTTCTCTTCTCCACAAAGAACTTAAAGAGCACTGTGTGAGGGAGAATCCTAACCCAGGGACATTTCCACCACCAGTAACAATCGGCACTAACACATCATGGTGATGGGGAACTCGTTTATTTTTTGTTAGCACATGAGCTTGTCATCCTGTGGGACCATTGAGCCACCCAGCATTTATAGGGCACACCCAGTAGCCTGCACTGCTTTTAGAAGAGCACATTTTCCCCCCTACATCTTCGAGGCTCAAGATGAGGTCCTCAGACCAATGAGATCGGCATCAAGGTATTACCCAGGAGTTTGTCGGAAATTCAGAATCTTGACTCTATCCAGATCTGTGGACTCAAAATCCCCTGGATGATCCTGATGCAATTCCATTTGAAGAAGCACTGCCCTATAGGGCCATATACCATTCAGCGCTCTGTCCCTGAGCAGAGTGAGACTACACAGGCAACCAGGGTAGTTGTTTCCATTAACATCAGCATCTCGCTAAAAGAGCAATTAAGGTGAAGAATGTTGGTGTTCTTTCATCTAGAACTACAAGTAACAAAGTAATGCCCACTGCTACCAGTGCACTTTGCATGTATAATCTCCTCTTTTACTAGAAAGCACTGACAAAGTCAATTCTGCACAGATTTACTTCCATGCCTTCGTCCTTATTGGCACTGGAATGCATTCACCTTGACTACTGGCTGTGGCAACATGCCCAGGTTCGCCACTCAAATGCCTACTGTAATACAGGATCACCAGCAACAAGATGCTGGAAACTGGCCAGTCTCCTAGCCTTTCTTGTCACAAAGTTACTTGGATGGGCAAGGCAAAGGAGGGGTATGGGCGACAACAGGATGTCCTAGCAGTCAGCTGTACAGAAACTGAGAGAATGAAGTTGAGCAGAGGGTAAAAAGAAAAAAAAAAATCCAGACATGGTGAAAAACAATTTTGAACACTGTAATCAAGCCAAGTACTGTTGGGAAAAATCCTATCAGTGAGGAGTGCACAACCAAGAATGTGTTAGCAGACCAAAAAAACTAACTGGAAGAGCTGCAAACAGCTTCCAACTCTGCACATGGAATTGGCACCCACAACTGTCGGTGGTGCAAAATCCACAAGTGAAGATCCATTCATTCAATCAACCAACTATTCACTGGCATCCATCATGCAGAGTGCTGTATTCTGGGCTAGGCTTTTCAGAGATGTCTCAGGCCTTTCCGGAGCTTTCATTCGAATAGGAGAGAGAGACAGATAAACTAGTTAGAGTAAAATAAGTGCTTTAGCAGGAATCTGTATTCTGATCATTGGGTGGTGAGGAGATATGTAGGAGAAGTGGAGGAAGGCTTAACAAAGGAAACAACTGAGATGGGTATTGAAGGATGAGTAAGAGTTTTCCAGGCAGAAACTAGTGGGAAGGCTATTGTCAAGAAGTCCCTGTGTGTGTGTGTGTGTGTGTGTGTGTGTGTGTATTCAGCACTGTGAAAGAATATGCATGCTGAGAAGTCATTTCGACCAGAGTGTGAAATGAAGCTAAAAAAGAATTCTTGAGTCAGAATGTTAAAAAAAAAAAAAAAAAATGCCTGTCAGGCTAGCCCTTTCACAGTTAATCCTGTAAAGCACATAGGACTTACAGGAGGATTTTAAACAAAGGAACAACAGGATCAGGTATAAAGTAAAACATTGCTAAAGATAATTTTACATAGATAACAGTAGTTGTCAGTAGCATCACCTAAGGATAAAAAACAAAACAAAACAAAACAAAAAAACCACCAAGGATAACAACAACAGTGATCATGGGGACATTTTGTGGTACTTGGATAGTTATAAACAAGAGGGTAAAGGGAAAATGTATAATCAAATACGCCTCTCAAAGGGATATTGGATATTCCTGCATTCAAGCAGCTACTTTGTGCTAGTCACTCAATAGCTTTTCTTGAAGCAATAATAAAGGAAGCCTTGTTCATCACTGCAGCTGGCTAGATCTGCCCAATTTACAATTTCCCCAAACTCAATCACTACATTTTTCCCCTTTCCTACATTAAGGACTATTGCAATTTGCATTTTATATTAGACTCAAAATTTCAAATTAAAATATGTCACTTATTTAAAACATTTACATCTTAATGCCAGTGTGAATTTGGTACTGTCCATTACATATAACTTTATTTCATTCTTTAAAGAACAGGGGAAAAAACAGCACTTATAGAAGTTCCCTCACTTATAGAAGTTATAGAAGATATATATATTTTTTTCCTTCAAATCATTTAGCATTTTCTCTACTTTCTTCATTAAAATGCACATCCTAAATTGTGTCCATTTTGGGGCTTTTAAATGTTGGTCTTAAAACCTGCTAATAAAATGAAAGTAAATGTTCTTTTAAATAGGCTCTCTATCTGAAATCATTTGGACTTTTAATTGTTGTCATATGTTGAGTTTTTGAACGATAATACCAAAACAGCATATGTGAGTTGACTACCAGGCTCTTTCCTAATGAAAGTTATGATTCAGATGTCTACATTTTTTAGTTACCCAAATCTCATGCTGATAGTGGCATTGTTTTAATACAGTGAGTCATGAATAGCAATATTACTCACTCTCTGAAGATTAAGGTAAATGGTAAAGATTAAGGTAGGACACTTTCTTGAGTACAGAAAAAAAAAAGAGAGTATAATGACATCTCTTTAGAATTTATTATAGTCTAAATATCACTTTAAGTGAAGTGGTCTTTCAAGAACAAACAGCCAAAATCTTATTTTGAAGGGTTGTTATTTCTGATGGCCTGGCCACCTAGGAAACATTATCTAAATTGAATGGTGCTTTCAATGTGTACACAGCATCACTGGTCTCTACCAGTTCCATATTTCAAAAAAGAAAAGTATTGGACTTCAAAGAAGAGAATGCACTCACTTGGCATCTAAGATCATGTGACTACCACATCTACTCTCAATATAGAGCCAATCAACATAAATGTAATACATCTATAGTCAGATCGATATACCCAAGCCCCTAAAGCTATATGCTTTAAGGTGCTGTGTAGGAAAGCTAAGTCTTAAGATTAATAGCACATTATACATATATAGACCAGTAGACGTCCATGCCCAGGCCATGCCCTCAAGAGAGAGCCTTTGTCTGCCAAGTAACAAAATCAGATTTTGAAAGTGAGAAATCCCTTCTTAATAGTAGTATTCTTTTAATACAGTTGGTCGTGAATAGCAATGATTACTCACTCTCTGAAGATTAAGGTGAAAACTCTTCACAGGAATCCGAAGCCTGCATGGAACTCTCTTCAGATACTGTCAGTTCCTGTACAGATGGACTCTGCTATGTGCGTGGTGAATATAGCCATTAACTATTACTCACTCTCAGGATTTTAATAGAAGGATCACTATCTATATAAACATGGCTTTTTTCTCAACCCACTAGAGATTCTTGAACCCACCCACCAGTAACTATTCTGAAATAGTCAAACTCCATCCACCCACAATCAGCAGAGGAGTAACAAAGTGAAGTAGGCACGAGTGGCAATAAAAACGTTAGAAAAAGTAGTTCTTTCCAAAATAGTTAGAAGAAAACTTACAATGTTTCGATCTAAGGGAGTACCCAGACAACAATAGGAAGTTTACCATTTTTCCCCTCCCTCTTTCATTTCTCACCCCCTCTTTTTTTCTTATCAAAACTTTAACTAAAAAACTTTCATAACAAATCACATGCAAAAGCAACCAGCCAAAACAGGTCTGATTTTGTAATCTTCTAAGTTGCAAAATACAATGGTGGAAAATAAAAGTTATTAACTAAAATTAATTATTTGTTAGTCAGTCGGTGGTGTCCGACTCTTTGGGACCCCATGGACTGTAGCCCACCTACAGAGAGAATTCCTTTGTTGCGGAATTCTCCAGGCAAGAATATTGGAGTGGGCAGCTGTTCCCTTCTCTTGGGGACCTTCCCAACCCAGGGATCAAACCCGTGTCTCCTGCATTGCAGGAAGATTCTTTACTGTCTGAGCCACCAGGGAAGCCAAGTTAGTTATTACCTAAAAGTCTAAATTATTTAAAGAAAAATAGAAGTAAACTTTTCATCTAGACTGCCCCAAATGTACCATATACTATTCACACAGCAAAATGTGCTTATAATATCTATCTACTTAGTTACCTACCTACCTAATCTGTCTATATATCAATACATATCTTCTGAACCATATTTAGCATATATAGGATTCTTCACCAAAAGGAAAGAACAGATGTTCTGAATTTCAATGAAACAGTAAAATAAAGATGAATAGTACTTTGTTTATCAAATATATCAGATTTAAAGGACATATTATTTAGGCCTGCATATATATTCATTGGGGAGGGGGGCAGTGTTTCCCAGGTGGCTCAGTGGTAAAGAATTCACCTGCCAATGCAGGAGACACAGAAGATGCGAATTTGATCCCTGCGTTGAGAAGATCCCCTGGAGGAGGAAATGGCAACCCAATCCAGTATGCTTGCCTGGAAAACCCCATGGACAGAGGAGCCTGTTGGTCTACAGACCATGGATTCCCAAAGAGTAGGACACAACTAAATGACTGAACACAAATATATTCATTGAGGATTCAGAGAGTTCTATCATATTATATCATATTATGGGAAAACTTTTAAAATTTTCATCCTCAACTAAGAAATCCAGATAATTAATGTAACATGTCTCACACTTTTTCTGGTGGTGAGAAAATTAATGAACTTTATTTTTTTTAACTTTTTAAAAAAACGTTTTAGTTTGTGTTGGAGTCTAGCCAATTAACAATGTTGTGATAGTTTCAGGTGAACAGCAAAGGTACTTAGCCATACATATACATGTATCCATTCTCTCTCGAAGGCAATGGCAACCCACTCCAGTGTTCTTGCCTGGAGAATCCCAGGGATGGGGGAGCCTGGTGGGCTGCCGTCTCTGGGATCGTACAGAGTCGGACACAAGCGAAGCGCCTTAGCAGCATTCTCTCTCAAACACCCCTCCCATGCAGGCTGCCACATAACATTGAGCAGAGTTCCATACACTGTACAGTAGGTCCTTGTTGGTTATCCATTTTAAATGTAGCAGTGTGTAAGAAAACTAAAACTTTAGAAGAAAGAGGTGAGTAGCTAAACATATCAAGCTTGGAGAAAGGAAATGATGTTTTATGAAAACACCCAAGAGAATGAAAGAATGAGAAAACATGCCAAGAGAATTCTTCACAAATTGCCTGTTTAGTGAATTCCAAAGTCAACGTCTTTAAAACATGTTTAGTGGAAGAAGAAAAATACATGTGTACCATTCACCCCCAATTTAATGTAAACCTCTGCATCTATAGCCAGAGACTTACAGAATAAACTATGGGGACATTCTGTCATTCAGTTTAATTACACCAGGCTTGGCAGGCAGTAAAACATTTGTAAATTCTCTGGAAAAGACAAAGCTATTAATATATGAATGAAATATAGAAGAATGAAAGTATTTTATTAGAATAAGCAACTGATGATTGGGAAAGAGACAAAATGAGAACATCCACTCAATAGTCAGAAATAATACTTTTTCTTTTGACTTACAAAAGGCTTCCAGTTATAACTATTTTTCAGTGTTTTCACAAATAAAGATAGAAAAATAGTGTCTATTTTCTATTGAATCCCCCTCACTAAAATGTACATTTGCAATATACATAAGAATACCTCACTATTATAATTTCTTTCTATTAAATGTGGAAAAGAATCAAAAAATTTAAAATATGTTGAATAATCCAATCTTTCACTGGAACTACAAAAAAGAAAAAGAAAACTGGTTATTCATTAAAATGCAGGATGGGAATATCATGTTTGTCAGTTCTTTAACTTTTTTTTTTTTTAGTTCTTTAACTCTTGAGGAGATCTCAATAATCTTGGAAATCATCTTATGGTGATATTTTAAAAACTTCCCATGATAGAGAATATTTAATTGCCAGTGACTTTAAAATCATGTGAAATTTAATTGGTATAAAGTAAAAACAGTGTCAATTGATTTTACTGACACATCAGGCATCAACTATTGCTGAATATTTGTCTATCTTTGTCCTTTACTAGATGAACCTAATAAAACAGTGTATGTTTGTCTATCGGAGAAGGCAATGGCACCCCACTCCAGTACTCTTGCCTGGAAAATCCTATGGACGGAGGAGCCTGGTAGGCTGCAGTCCATGGGGTTGCTGAGGGTCGGACATGACTGAGGGACTTCACTTTCACTTTTCACTTTCATGCATTGGAGAAGGAAATGGCAACCCACTCCAGTGTTCTTGTCTGGAGAATCCCAGGGACGGGGGAGCCTGGTGGGCTGCCGTCTATGGGATTGCACAGAGTCGGACACGACTGAAGCGACTTAGCAGCAGCAGAACAGATATTCTCTTCCCATGATGCTAGTCAAACTTTAATTTGGAAGAAAGTGTTTGTATTGTAATACTTTGGATTTCTGTTATGCATCATGTGAGTTATATGCCCTGAGACAGTTAATAATAGCCATCATGTATTGAACCCCTAATATGTGTCAGACTCTGTGATAAAGTACTTTAACTGCATTATTTTATTTAAATCTTCACAACAGTATCTTTAGATATGGATGATTATTATCTCTATTTTATACCATATTTATTCATTTAACATTTTTCCACCAAATTTACACCTTTCTTTTAAAAAAATTATTTCCATATTTATTTATTTGGCTTCAATGAGTTGTAGTTGCAGCACATGGAACCTATAGTTGTGGCACACAGTCTAAGTTGCCACCCGGCATTGTGGGATCTTAGTTCCCTGACCAGGGATTGAACCTGTGTCTCCTACATTGTTAAGTGGATTCTTCACCACTAAACCACCACAGAAGCCCCAAGTTTACACCTTTCTTGGTGTGTGAGATGCCTCAGTGAACTAAACAAAGATCCTTGCTCTTCTGGAATTCTAACAAACACCAGGAAAAGTGTTGCAAGGCAGGAGGCACCTAAAAAAATTAAAAAGTGAACCTGAACAAGGAGATCAAGAGTGTGGAGATGGTGTGCTGCAATTTTAGAGGGTGTGGTCTGAGTAGGTCTCATGGAGGAGATGACACATAAATGCTAAAATGACACACAAAAGCCAAAAATGATAGAGGTGAGAAAGTCAGCCTTGAGCCTTCTGGGAAATGATATTCCAGATCAAGAGAAGAGCCAGTGCAAAAGTCCTAAGGGAAGAATTTACTTATTGTGTTCAAAGACTAGCAAGTTGCAGGTGGAGAGAAATAAGAAATTAAAAAGATAAGTCGGGAAAGTGAAGTCAAAGAAGCAATTTAGGACAATATCTCTAGGCCACTGCAACTATTTTGCTTTTACTCTGCATAAAACCAGTAATCAGGGCTTTGAGCAACAGAGTGATATGACATGATGTCCAGCATCAAAAGACCACTATAGCCACTTATATGGAGAGCAGGCTGTAGACAGCAACGCAGTGGCAAGGCAGTTAGGAGGAAAGGGATGAAGGAGGCTCCAGCAAAGACCATAGTAGTAGAAGTGGTGAGCAGTGGTTAAATGCTGGATACATGTCAAGATAGAACCAACAGGGCTTGATGAGAGGAATGATGGATGACTCTAAGATTTTTGGACTGAACAAATGGAGGGATGAAACCAACCTCCATTGAGATGGGAAAAATGAGTAGAGGATATTTGGATGGGAAAAGAGAAATTATTTTTAGACAAGGTAAGTGACAAAGGTCCAACTGGACATATGTGTTTGGAGTTTCAGAAAGAGACCAAGAAGGGGAAATAAATTTAGGAGCAGGTGACAGAAATGATATCTATAGCCATGCAAGGGGATGGAATCACTAAGGGGTGAGTGTAGACCGAGAAGATGACCAAGAGTTGAACCAATGGACATGCCAGCATGAAGAAGAGAGAAGAGACCAGCAAAGGAGATTAAAAAGGAACAAAGAGTGAAAGAGAAGTTAAACCAAGAGATGACACGATTCTAAAAGCCAAGTGAAGAAAATGGACCAAGGAGAAGGAATGATCCATTTTACAAATGCTGCTCACAGATTAACTGAGAGGAGGATGAAAAATTGACCATTAGGTATAGTGAGAAAACTAAAGAATGTTCTTAACTGCTATATTTTAACAATATAACACATTAGAGTAATAATAATGATTACCATTGATTCAGTTCAGTTCAGTTCATTCCAGTTGCTCAGTCATATCCGACTCTATGCGACCCCATGAATCGCAGCACGCCAGGCCTCCCTGTCCATCACCAACTCCCGGAGTTCACTCAAACTCATGTCCATCGAGTCGGTGATGCCACCCAGCCATCTCATCCTCTATCGTCCCCTTCTCCTCCTGCCCCTAATCTCTCCCAGCATCAGGATCTTTTCCAGTGAGTCAACTCTTTGCATGAGTTGGCCAAAGTACTGGAGTTTCAGCTTTAGCATCAGTCCTTCCAATGAACACCCAGGACTGATCTCCTTTAGGATGGACTTGTTGGATCTCCTCGCAGTCCAAGAGACTCTCAAGAGTCTTCTCCAACACCACAGTTCAAAAGCATCAATTCTTTGGTGCTCAGCCTTCTTCACAGTCCAACTCTCACATCCATACATGACCACTGGAAAAACCATAGCCTTGACTAGACAGACCTTTGTTCAAAGTAATGTCTCTGCTTTTGAATATGCTATCTAGGTTGGTCATAACTTTCCTTCCAAGGAGTAAGCGTCTTTTAATTTCATGGCTGCAGTCACCATCTGCAGCGATTTTGGAGCCCAGAAAAATAAAGTCTGACACTGTTTCCACTGTTTCCCCATCTATTTCCCCTGAAGTGATTGCATAACTACTATTTGTCAAGCACTGCACTACATGATTTACAAATGTTTTTTTACTTTCCCCAACAAATCTAAAGGTAGGCATTCTTTTCTCTTTAGATATCTGGAAATTAAAACTCTGAACCACTAACTGACCTGCCAAAGATTACAAAACATTACAAAGAAATGTTATACCCAAAACTGGAACTCAGGCTTGCCTGGGCCCTAATGTCAATTTTAGCATACCCTGCTATCTTTTGCAATCAGGACTAGGAAGGAGAGTAAAAGTGAAAATGCAGTGGTTTCTTAAAAGCTTCTTAATGGATACTTACATGTAGGCAAAAAAAAAAAGAAGAGGAAAAAAGGTCACGAAGCTACAAAATATGTTTTATCACCTTGTAATTTATAAAACTTTGGTAGATGTCTAAGTATAGGCTTCAGTCTATTTCTTCACTCACCTTAAAAATGGTCAGATTAATGGTCCTAAAACATCATTTTCTGCATTACTGATGTAATCTCTGGCAATTGGTGCTAAGTTCTCAGTGTGGCATTCTGGATATTTTATCAACTGACCTGGTAGTTTAGGGTGTATGATGAGCCTGAGGGATGGGCTAGACATTACCTTTACTATACAAATAACATTGCATCATGAACAAAAACCTTTGCAATGCTAATACCTTACACCTACCAAGCTGGGCTAACTGTGTTACTTCATCACACTCCTACTTCTCCTATTACCTTGCTGAAACCAGGACACCTTGGGAGATCCTGTCTCCCTTCCTCCTTTCCTCCCTTTCTTTGATAATCATTGAGTCATATTATGGCCAGTCTCCTAGGCACCAAAGAGATGTAGTGAACCAGCCAGATGAGGTCCTGTCCTCTCAGCCTTATATTCATATGGAGAGACACACAGAAGTATCTTTTCTTTTAAATGGTAAATTTGATGAGGAAAAAAGACATGGCTAGCAGTGGCTTAGGAGTACATAATGTTCTCAGGAAAAACAGCCTTCTCTGTGGTGGGGAATATTTAGCACTCAGAAATCAAAGTTATTTCAGTTAGCACTTGGATGGCAAGTGAAGTAGAGAGTTGCTGAAACTGGAGGCAGCTATACATCATACACAAAATCCATATACTTCACAGTACCGCCAGGAACCTCAGAGTCCTTGGTCTGAGCTTATTGTATTCAGTGGTCAGCTTGTATTAGAGTTCCCCAGGTGGCACTACTGGTAAAGAATCCACCTGCCAATGCATGAGACATAAGAGACACGAATTTGATCCCTGGGTTGGGAAGATCCCCTGGAGGAAGAAATGTCAATCCACTCCAGTATTCTTGCCTGGAGAATCTTATGAACAGAGGAGCCTGCTGGGCTACAATCCATGGGGTCCAAATGAGTTGAATACAATTGAGGCAACTTAGCACACACGTATCCTGGTCTATGTGGCTCCTTCCTGATTGGACACTGAGGTAAGAATTCACTACATTTTGTGTATTACCCTAAATTATCCCACACTTTCATATTCTCAATATAAAGTTAAGTCTCATACAAATAAGTTTTTCCAAGAGACTGTCCTTCAATATTAAATAATTTCCAATTACCTTTTGAGATTCTCAGAAAGGACATTTGTGAACAGATAAATATATATTTTGGGTGCTGTAATTCTTTCTTGGGGTGATAGAGACTTAATTATAATAGCCAGGTCTATTTAACATCTGTGACTTAGCTAATGATTCCAGTGACGCTAAACTAAATTCTCAGTTCTTAATATCCTTCAGATTCCAAAATCTGGGCTGAAGCCACATTATCTATCAGGCTTTGTCATAGGTATCCCTTTTATATTTTTGCACTCATAGTCATAGTAACATGGAAATTAACAATAAAACTAATGAGATTAGGCTAGCAAGAGTTTCAGCACTAATAATGGATGAGTTTAGATCTACTAGGACTTGAAGCTCTGATTCCAGGAAATTGGAAGAGTCCAAGGAAGATACTTAGAGCAATAACCCACACTTTCTTTGATTATGATCTTAAGAAATTAAAACTAATTTTACCTTAGGAAGAGAAAATAGTAATTCCTTTTTTTATTCACAAATATAGATGAGGTTTAAATAACTTCTGATGCACAGTCAGTTCCAATCAGCATCACTCATTTCCCATACCACCTACACAAGCTCTTGAGTAGGAAATTTAAAATACCATGACTTGCCTACTTTAAGGGATGTGACACTCTGTGTGCCAAACTGAAGTCAATATACTCAACTCTATGAGGATAAAAGTGTGCCGTTCACAAATAGCATGATGCAAACAGTAAAACCAGAACCACACATGAGCCTGAAGCCATGAAGTTATAGTGAATGAAAAACAAAGCAAAGTGAATGTATAGAGATGTTGAAATCTCCTTAGTAAGCTTAATAATCTGTATTTGAAAAAATAAAATATATACATCCATAAACACAAGGGGAATCATGTAATAGAAAAGGACTATAATCTTCATTGAGCTTTTGGTCTTTTAAAAATACTATAAGCTATTTTTTTTTTAATACAGAAGTCATGCCAAGGCCAGAGAAGGAATGGCTCGTAAATTTTAGAGCAGATCCAGTGATGGTGCTAAGAATGACATTTTTTTCCTTTTAACACAGATCTTTTAAAATACCTAGTACTATACATCTTTAATTGCTTTGGCGATGAGTAAATTCCTCCTTCTAGCTTAGTGCCTGCGTTTAGCATCAAGAAGTTAGATAATCTGGGAGTACTTGCTGAACTGAATTGAGTTGACCATCTAGTCAAATGTCAGGGAGGGGAAAAACAAAGTGGTTGTTTATTAAAGTGAACATCAGTTAATGAAGAATTATTTGAATTACAGTAGGTAGATTTAATACATTTGCAAAGTGTTGGACTAAGTTCATGCCAATTCAAATTTTATCTGATTTGATGAATGGTTGCTCCTTTAAACAGCAATTTAAAAAATTACTGGCACACTTGGTCTCAGTGTATTTAACTTGATTGAATACCTTTATAGGAAATAAAAAACAGAAGGTGCTTCTATCACCTCACTAGGGCTGAAGAAAGCATTTACAAATCTAAAGTAATTGTTAAGGAATTTCTTCCTTCACATTAAGAAATTAATATTTTTAATAATATAAAAATGAATAATTATATGAAACACTTCCTTTCTGTGAAAACTGAACTCTAGGATAGATTATTTCTATGACTTCAAATGTAGCATATTCAAATGCCACCCCACCCCACCACTAGTCCAAACTGCAGACTGACCAATGCTAACGAACCGCTGCTTCTACTTTGTTCTGTACCAGGAACACTAGGTTCACCTTAGAAGTCTTGCCTTCTGTCAACTTTCACCATCTCTCTTCAGCCTTGTCCAATACAACCCAACCAACTGTCTTATTATCTTTGGAGTTCAGAGGACTTGGCCTGACACTACTCTGTTGCATTTCCTTGTCCTTCCCTGACCCCCTACCCCCACCAACTCCATCCCTTAACTTGAGGATCAAACACATAAACCATCAAGGAAAATTCGGTCCTATGTAAACACTCTGGGCCTCAATTTTTGACTCTTTCCCTTCTCCCTATGGAAGTCCAGGGCACATAGGAGACGCTCAGTAAATATTGATGGTCTGGTCACTTATAACAGGAGTCAACCCACTCCAGTATTCTTGCCTGGAAAATTCCACGGACAGAGGAGCCTGGCAGGCTACAATCCATGGGGTTGCAAAGAGTTAGATATGACTGAGCAATTATAATATAGATTTAATATATTCCTCAGGAAACCCCATTCTCTGAAACTTAATTATGCAGAGCAAGGCCTTGGACTCAATAATGTTTAGTGTGTCTACCCCTTTAAACAAATATATGACTTCCCATAATTTCCTAAATAATTTCCTAGGGAATCACTGCAGCATGCTTCAAGGAGTAAAGGAATAAAATGTCTTGGACAAAGCTTCCAAATTCCTTCCATTCCTCTCTTGATGGCCTAGGTACTCATCCTGTAGCTGATGGCTCATGACTGATTCCTTCACTGGGCGCTGCCCTCAGCAGCTGCAGGAAAGTCTCTTGTTCAAGTTTATACCCCCTTCCAATGGGCAGCTCATAGCCACCGACTGCCTGATATGGGAACAGAAAATTCTTACCCTTGACTCAGTTTTGGACAATTTTGAATGACCCATAGGATCTGCTAAGGACAGGGTTGCAAGCACGCTGCCATCAACTTCAGAAGCAACTAAATATTCTCTTCCCAGGAAACGCAAGAGAAGACATGGGTCTTCTCCACTAGCCCATACACTTTGAAGGCAAGAACTCTATTTAATAACTTCATCTCATGTTAAGCACAATGCTTACAATAGACAGGGCCCTCAAATAGCATTTCTTATTCACTCACATGGAGTTAATCAATTAAAATGTATATTGGAAGGAGCAATTCTGCTCATTTAATAGGCTTGAAGGACAGTGGTTCAAGGGGCAGCATGAGCCACACTCCCTGCACAAAAATCATCTGAAACATGTCTGTGGCCAAACCAGAATTTTAGCATAGAAGGTTCTTGCCATTGTTGTTTAGTTGCTAAGTCATGTCCGACTCTTTTGCGATCCCATGGACTGTAGCCAGCTAGGCACCTCTGGCCATGGGATTTCCCAGGCAAGAATATTGGAGTGGGTTGCCATTTCCTTCTCCAACAGATCTTCACAACACAGGGATCAAACCCACACTGGCAGGAGGATTCTTTACCACTGAGTCACTGCCACTGTGGTTGAAAAGGGTTGAACTCAAAAGTGGAAGTTGAGATGGTAAGACACTTTGGGGAATATTGAGACAGCATCCATTGGAAGATATGGTAGGAAGGAGGAGGAAATACTGATGGAAAATAAAAGCTTTCTGCTGAAGCCCACCCCAGGCACACTCTGGTGCTCCCCCTGGCTTCAAAAGGTTTTAAAAGTATAAATTCCTGTGCTCCATTCCACCACTGAATCAGAATCCTCAAGGCTAAGGGAGTAAGTTCTGACAACAGCTAGCTTATGTTACTTGGTCTTTTAGCTGAATTCTAATGATCAAGCACATAATATTTAGCTTGTGCTTAAGTAAATTGCATCCCTTTCCATTTCATCTTCAACATGTGGCCATTTCCCAACTTACTAGAATTTCCAATATGGAGTGATCAGAAAAAGTATGGGGAAAAAAATCCCTATCAGTTTCATATCTTCTACTTATTTCAAGTGTAGATAAAGTATTTAGTGAGGGAGAGAATGCAAACTCAGCTAAAATAAAGATTTTTTTATTTTCAGAGGCTCACTTTTGATTTCCATCTACAATTCCAAATTGTTCTTTTTATTGGTAGTTAACAAAACAGTTCACACATACTGGGGATAAATCCTACTTTCTTGTTACTGAATGCATATGGTATTCTAAAGCAATGCTCTTTTCCCATGGGATCTTAATATAAAGCCATTTAAGAATTTATATTTTCACCTTGCCGTTATATTATACATAACGCTTTCCTTTTTCCTTTTCTCCCCAGTGGCCTTCTCCAACTTCCCCTTCCTCCCAAATGAATTGCCCTTTCGGGTCACTTTGCCGTTGCCATCATTGTACAGAAGGAAACTGTGAACATTCTCATCGAAGAGTTATGTTTAAACTATAGCATTTTTGCTAGGGCGGGTGGCAACTTCCTAATACTACTAATCAAGGATAGTTTGGACAGGTAAGTCCCATTAAAGAACGTTGCCTTCGGTGGTAATTTTAAACTTCAGTCTCTGTATTTATCTTGCACTGCCAACAGTGATTTGGTCTTAGGAGAAAAGAAAGGAAATGAATAAAGCTCAGTACAACTGTTTGAGAGCAGAAGTTCAACATGAAGTCATTTAGAATGAAGATGGAATTCAGGAGGAATCCTTGGGAAATTCACAAAACTTAGAATCAAAGGTATCCTGGAGATACAGACTCTGAAATTGTTCCTCTTCTTCCTAAAGCATAAATCCGAGTAGGTCATAAAATGCTTTGTTTTCCTTATGCTCATGAAACCTCACTCCATTGGCTCCTGCCTGCCAGACCTGGAGACTTGTGGCTCCCGCCTTATCTTCTTACATTCTGCATTGCCTACCCCATTCCCTGAGAAAAGTAGAACAGCAGCTCTTCATTAAGCACACTCTACTTGCTCCTGCTTACAACAGCTTTGTTCTTTTTTATTAAAAAAAAAAAAAAAAAAAACAAAACACTTTTTATTTTGTATTGGGGTATAGCAGATTAACAATGTTGTGATAGTTTCAGGAGGACAGCAAAGGGATACAACCATACATATAATATGTATCCATTCTCCCTTACAAACTCCCCTCCCCTCCAGGCTGCCACATCACATTGAGCAGAGTTCCCTGTGCTATACTGCAGGTCCTTGCTGAATATCTGTTTTAAATATAGCAGCGTGTACATATCCATCCCACACTACCTAACAATCCTGTCCCCCCACCCTTGCCCACTGATAACCAAGATTCGTCCTCTAAGTATGTGGGTCTGTTTCTGTTTTGTAATAAGTTTATTTGTATCATTTCTTTTTTTAAAAAAAATTATCATTTATTTGGCTGTGCCAGGTCTTAGTTGCAGCATATGGGATCTAGTTCCTTCCCTGACCAGGGATGGAAGTCAGGGCCCCCTGCCTTGGGAGTGCTAAGTCCCAGCCACTGTACCAACCAGGGAAAGTCCATGTCTCATTTCTTTTTAGATTTCACATATAAGGGATGTGATACAATGTTTCTCCTTCTCTATCTGACTGACTTCACTCAGTATGACGATCTAAGTGTCCACCCATGTTGCTGCAAATGGCATTATTTCATTTTTTTTTAAATGACAACAGCTTTGTCCTTGATCTTCCCTCTACGGGAAATGTGCTATCTTTCCCACACCAATGAGAATCCTTCAAATCTAATGTCAACCTCCCCTCCTTCAACAAGTGCCTCTTAATCCCTGCAAGTGCGTGTGTTCTGACTCTTTCTTGAGCCTGTATCATACTTAGAAGTATGACACCTCTCTTAGAAGTATACACAGTAGACAACCTTGAATTATAGTTATTTAGCATTTTGTTTATCATCCCTACCCCTGATTAACCTACTTCGGGCCCAGACATATGACATCACTCATCCCTATATCACTGCAGGCTCTCTTATAGTGCTCTGCATATTGAAGGCACTCAAATATCTATGGCAGGAATGGAAGGAAGGAAGGGGGAAGGGAAGGATGGAGAAGGAAGTAGAAAGAAGGAAAAAAAGAAGGGAGGAGGGAGAAACTAGGAAGGAAGCCCAGCCATTTATTCTCCTCCTACTTGTAGGGTTAGAAACTTCATCTTATAGAATCTAGATCTTACATAAAAACCCAAGCAAACTTTTTGGCTAACTCAATACTTAATATTAACACTAGAGCCTGGTGGGCTACAGTCCATGGGTTCCCAAAGAGTGTGACACAACAGAAGCGACTTAGCACTCCCTTATTACTCAATATCTTTTACTTTCCTCTGTCAGTAGTTTTTGTCTCAGTTTACAGTGCAGTATGAGTTTGGGAGAACACTGGTCTAAAATGGATCTGCTGTCATTAAGTGCTTCAGTGTCATTAAGTGTTACATTCATCCATGTAACACCGGTGTACTCATGACCACGCCATACACAGTGCTGGGCCCTGAGAATATGAAACAGACAAGCCTCGGCCTCCTGGAGCTTAGCTCAGCTGTTCCCTCATGGCGAGAAGCACACAGAGCGGGTTGCTCTGTGACTGTGCTATTAGGGGCCCTGGAGGAGAACCCCGACAAGGAAAAGCAGCAGAGTCCAACCCCCCCGGAGACCCCTTGAATGCATTTACTCTGCACACTCTGAAGCTGGGAGCCTCTTGAGTACCATTCAGGAGTTCTGTGAGAACAATTAGGGGCTTTAACAGGGGTATTCAAAAGTCGAGCACTGAGAATCACCAGATTCATTTGTTACATGCAAATTTTCTCCCTTGGCATGTGAAGCTTTGTTTACACAAAATACTTGATATCGTTCTAAGTTTCTTAGTTTTCCATTTTTACCGCTGTGTTCAGCTCCCCTAGCTGTGTTCCTTCTGAAATAAAGTTGATGGAGAGGCTGGGAATGTCACAGTGTTCATTGCCAGTATCATTTTTTCAAACAAGTACGATGGGCATCTGGAAGGCACTACAAGATCCAACCAGAATAAAAGTATGCCTTCCATAGCCCCCTCTCCACCTTGTCATCTAAAATGCAGTCTATTGAAGTCATTTTTTCTAGGTTGAAAAAAAAATGAATGGTATATTCTCTCCAAATGGCACTGTTATCACACAAAGGGGAAAAGCCTGTCATTCCAAATTTTCCCTTTAGCATAGGATTCCTATGCTTAATATTTCAACAAAAATCACACACACACACACGACTCTATCTCTTTCCCTTAGTAGATGTGTGGTGGTAACTTGGCAAATTTGATCAAAAATTAATACTGTCTTCATGATTCTCAAGTTGGTTCATCATGGTCTGTGTAAGCACAGGGACCCTGTTGATGAAGAAATGAAGTGTGAAATTCCATCTCTTCAAAGTAAGATCAAAGGTGGCTAAAAGATACTTTGATAAGATCCCTTGGTGGAGGACTTTGAAAGCCAGAAGGCAACATGCAACACCCCAAAGAATGGTGGCCATTCTAAATGCCAGGGATGTGCAGGATAGTCAGGAAAAAGGAGGGACTTCAAAGAAGGACCAATTCTCTGCTCATTTGAAAGAGGACAGGATGGGAAAGACAAGGAGGCCCCACCAGTGACCTATTTTCTCAACTCTTTCTGCTTTGTGTCGCCAGAGATCAAACGAGGTCAAGAATGGCAGAGCACACAGAAAGGAAAAATAAAGTCCACAAATTCGGAGTGATGGGTGCCATGTGAGTGATCACAAGTTAAAGTCAGTTAAAAGCTTAGACAGACTAAAATCAGCCTCAATATGAACAACTATTTTTCTTATGCTGCACACTACTAAAAACAATCATATGCCAGGACTTACTGCTATGAAATTAAAATACTCAACTGAAAGCTTGTGTCATATCAAGAAACCAGAATCATGCATCATGGGGGAGCCAAAGAATTGTGAGATCTTGAAAACCTAATTCCATTCCTCCGGTTCACAATTTCCTTGTTGGCTAAAACAACATAATGGTGCACCTTTTATTCCTATACTGTATATAATTTCATTAGATTTCTAATAGGCCGTAGTAATCACTTCTGGCTATATTCATAACAACTCATTCTCATTTTGACTGCAATAAAGATGTTTTTAATGCAAATATTTTTGTAATATTAAACAATTTTACATTTTTGATAGTTGAATAATAAAGTCTGAATGTGAAATTTACTTGTGTTGGAACTTCGTGTGTGTGTGTGTGAGTGCACGCTCAGTCGTGTCCAACTTTTTTGACCCCGTGGACTGTAGCTAGCTAGGCTCCTCTGTCCAAGGGATTTCCCATGCAAGCATATTGGAGTGGGCTGCCATTTCCTTCTCCAGGGCATCTTCCTGACCCAGGGATCAGACCCGTGCCTCTTGCGTCTCTCATATTAGCAGGCGGATTCTTTACCACTGCACCACCTGGAAAGCCCTGTGTTGGAACTTTAAATGTATGTTTCTAAGAAATTAGGTACTCCAAGTATATTCATCCAAAATTCAATTCCTTTGATACACATTCCACCACCATGTTCATCTGCCTTTCATTTTGTATGCAAGATAAACATAATTCATGTACATATGCAACGCATGTATTTTGGCTCTAGACATATAGGCTTTAATTTAGAAGGGCCACAGGAGTTATTCCAAGGGGGTTAGAAATGTCAGAGACACCAGTCTTCCTATGTAGATAAATATATTTCAAAGATAAAAGTAGACCCTGTTGTGAGTATTCACAGATTCATTTCTAAAAACTTTATATTTGTAATAATTTATTGTTATTATTATCATGCATTTCTCAATCAACTGATACTGAAAGTACAACTATGATTAAGCATTCTTTCAACTTTTTTGCAATTAAAAAGGGGAACTTTATACCAAAAAATGATGAAGATCATTATACTAAGTCACAGTTGTATTACATGTCAACAATGACAGGGTGAGAACCTACCGATTAACTCAGTTTGATTAGGCCATGAGAAAATAAACCACTGTATGAATAATTTTTTGATTATTCATACAGTGATTTATCATAATTATAATTCACATAAAGTATAAGCTACATAATTAACAAACATATTGAAAGAGTGGAAGTCTATAATTATATGATCACAATTCACAGTCCATTTCATTTTTCTGTTGAGTCCAAACTCCACACACAATTTCCTGATTTAGGAAGTATTCCAAAATACAATCTAATTTTACTCGTAAATATATATTGTTAGATATATTTCTCTTATGAACAAAATGGCTCATTTAGTGCCATTTATTGTCTTATATAAATAAGTATATGAACATGGTAACGATAACATACCCTTGGAATAGCTTGTCATGAAAAAGATTACTTTTAATGTGGTAAAATGAAAACAGGCAAAGCGCAGATTTTCAGGAGAAAAATATTAAAGTGCTTTGCTTTTTCCCTCTGCTTTATTCACAGTTCGCTGCCTGGCAATTTCAGATGGTGTGATAGGAAAGCAACACCAGGCTGGTCAGTCATGCTTTCTGTAAAGCTAACAGCCTTAGGAGTCTGAGTTTCGGCACCTGCATATTGTTTTGACACAGGGGAACCAGAAACTCATGTCAATTAAGGATCTTTTATTGAAAGTCAATGGCCAGGGAAGGCAGCAAGGGTAGATCCTTCCTTTGAGCCATGTGGTTGGCCTGTAATAGAACGCTCTCTGCACTGGAGTATACTCCCAGGTAGCATTCTCTGGGTGAAAATTAAAAAGGTATTAGAAATGTGATTAGCAGAATCTGTCAAATAAACAAGCCTGTCTACAATCTTATACCATTCCTTTGTTAATCTGCTAGAGCAAATCTGAAGTGTTTCTGGAAGAGGTCAGGAATATGCATTTTTAAAATATAGGAAACCAAGAAGAGGCTTACTATTTATAGGCATCAATGAAGTCAGAGAAACAGGCACGATCAAGTTCATCTGAAAGAAATATTGGGGAATCCTTAACATAAAATGCAAGCAAGACACTGGGAAGTTAGGAAAAGGAGGTTGCTCTCTAGCAGAAAGTTCTTTAAGTACATGTAGATTTACTTTTATTTTCAGGGTTAATTTTGCACTTTCCAATTCTGCCTGAACCAAAAACATAAAAACTTACTCTTTAACCTGATTATCACCACTTAACAACACATATGAAAGGTCATATCATTAACTATGCCCTATTTTCATATATGTAAATGTATTTCTATTAAGATATCCCAACACTGAAGAAATGCAGTGTTAACAGTGACACATGGGGGATTGCCTCCCCCTAAAGAACATTAGTAATTATTGCAACTAGCAAATTCCAGAACAGAACTATTATCTTTTAACTCTTATGTTCTCTATTGTGCTTAGTATTCATATGCATTATGCTTTTGTTAATAAAGTGATGCATGAGAGTAGCTTTTTGCCCACATGACTTAAGTGGGAGCATCAAGTTTGTTGGTGAACCTTGGTTTTACATTCCTGGTACCAAAAGCAAAAAGATCTGAGTACTCAGGAGCGTGAACAACAACAAAAGCCATCAGCTTAAAACACTCTCACACAAAACCCTGTGTTACCATTCTTTGAATGATACTTAAAAGCAACTTTTTTTTTTTTTCTAGTTCCTTAGGACAACCATATTCCCATATGAGTACTGCGGGAAAAAATGAGTACTGAGTGAAACTTACAGACGAAAGCTTTTAATTTGTCTGTGTTCCTTACTGAACGGTATTATCTACCAGATAACTGTAATTTATACTAGAAAGTGTCTATAAAGATTCACAATAAGGGCATGAGAAAAAAATGCACTGTTAAATTCATACGACTTTGGGGAACCCTTAATAATAATAATTACATGTATCTCTAAGGCACAGCATGATGGTAAGCACTTAGACACACATCTCGTTTCTTCAGTGCAATATGTAACAATTGTTTTTAAGTGACTGAATGAGGGGAAATGTGGGATCAGAAGTCATAAGGCTAGTAAAAGACAAGTGCAACTCAGGGCCTCTGAGTCAGCCCCGAATCCTCTAATACCTGGATGTCTCAGAGAGCTGAGCTCCTTCCTCTTTGAGATTCCTGAGACAACTAATGGAAAAAGGATTGGAATTTAATAATAAAAATGCTGACATGGCCTTATCTATAGCTGCCCAAATGGTGCCATTATAATTATGCTTTATAAATCAAGCATTAGCAGAACACTGGCTACTTTTAAATCTTATTAATCAACACTTGTTTGGGTGCTTTGGGTGCCCCAAATTATAGAGTAGTCTGCTTTATCAAAACATGAGATTTGCCAAACACCAAAGATCATATCTGTTTTAAGACAAAGTACACACCAGACCTTCAGTGTTTATATTAAGCAGACTAAAAGATTCTGAAATAGAAATCCTAAATTAATCCTCCAAGTTCAGTTGTTCTGAAAAACGTTTTGTCTGTCCTTTTAACAATAACAGGATTTGTTCACACACATTGCAAATGTAAAGCAAATTCATTTTAACTTTGTTCTTTAAATTGAGCTGATCACTTACCAGCTAAATCTCCTGACTGCTGAAGCAACTGGTCAGAAGACAAAATTAGTGCTTTTCATATTTGTAAATGATATTTCTATTTTTGAATATTTTTAATCTAACTACTCACTTTGAGCTGACAAAATGGCAATAAAATACATAGATATTATATTTTAAACTGTTCACTGCTTTCATGTTTAAATGCTTTCCTTAAGCAAAGCTTTTTATTATTGATTTGTGAGTTACTTAAGAAAAATGACATAACCTGCCTCAGTTACATAATCCTCATCCAAAAGAAAGTAACAGGTTATAAAGTACCATCAAAATGATTGAAACTATTTTTCCTAATGTGAATATATGCGGTCTTCAAGAAAAAGGGGAGCAATTTCATGCATATGTATGTTTGACAGCCAGTGTCTTTTTTTTAAGAGATTTTTTTTCCCTTTCTAGCATTATTTCCATCCATTACTGAGCTTCTAAGACCTCTTGAATATGCCCTCTTTGGTAACATACATGTGGTTTATGTCAGAAAACAGCTAAGGAAGTCATTTATAAAATATTAAAATAAGGAGTGCAGGAAAACTCAAGGCAGACTATATTTCTGCACATAGTTGGAGATGAGCAGCCTGGAGGCAGCCGTAGAGTTACCCTGACCCCTGAAGGAAGGAATCAGGAGTTAACTTCACATCCAATTTCCTACACAATATGAATACCAAACCTCCAAATCCACTGGCACAATTTATCAATATTTGGGTATGTCCTGCAGAAATAAGAAAGGCATCTCAAATCTCAGAGCTCTCCAATCCACCACTCTGATTTGGGGTAAGCAGATCTTTTCAAAGTTACTTAGTGGATCTTGCACCTGACTCCAGAGGAAAAACAGAAAGGATCATCTCATCTCTAGGATAGAAGTCATTTAACCTTCTTTTTTTTTTTTGGTAAAATAAATGTAAAGGGAAATAGGAAACAGCACAACTAGATGATAAGATGATTTAATTCAACAGGGTTAGGATTTCAGCAGAGTTTCATTTTGAGGGAATCTATAATCTATTGAGGAAAGAACAGATCCTGAAACAGCAGAAGGCCAAAAGGAGCTGACGTGTCTCTTCTCTTAAAGAAAATCACGGCTCCAAATAAAACATCAGGGAATGACATTTTATCCTGCAGGGTTCCCTCCTCTGTACCATGAGTGGAGCACAATTCTCTTGTCTCATGGTAAAACTCACAGGCGGCTGCAACATGTCCTTCAAGCCATTCAGTAAGTAAAACTTGAAAATGGATTGCTCTTTTTCCTGGGATGTGTATTAATAATGAATTCGTTGCCATTTATTCTTTAATTTAACAGGATATCATTACCTCTGAAGGTTTTTACTTCTCTTTCCCTAGAGGGTTAAAATGGCCCAGAAACAGGCTGTCAAGGCAGAGATAAAGGTACCAAACACTCATTTCTGACACACTGTGGAAGCAATCATTTTTATTGAGGGAACCACCAGACCGAAATCTGCATCAAGCTCTACCAGGAAAAATGCAAGAGAGGATCTCAAATAGTCATTCCATTCACAGTCTTCATGTCAATGGATTTAACTTTCTACTCAATTGGGGTCATGTATTTCAATCACAGGGTACAGAACTATGACCTTGGCTAGGATCATCAGCTCCAATTTCTCAATGGGGCACTTGTGAAACATTGCGGACTCATTTTGACTCTCCACGGGTGTGGTTAAAATTGCTCCTGTCCGGCCCTAAAGCTTACATGATCTGCTGTCCCTCAGAAAGTCACTATGAGAAAACTCATGTTAAATTTGCCACAGAGATCAGGGTTTACAGGACCCTTGGAGCTAATCTCTGTGTGCCCTCCTCCTCCTCCGTTAAGCTGTTACAAGCTTTCAAAAGTTAACAGAGTGATGAAGCCTCTCTCTATACAATCATTTCATCTCACTATCGTTGACTGAAGCTCGCTGATGTAATGAAGTTACATAATCACCGATTATGCATGACTTCCATCCATCTTCCTTCATATCCACATATCTTCTCCCCTCCCCTTCAGATCAGTCTACCAGGTGAGATTTATAACACATGTAAATGCTCCATTCTCTCATCATAGGTACTGAATTTGGGACTTTAGCATTGCAGTACAGTGCACTGAACCACGTCATCAATATTGATTTTTTTTATCCCATTTCCCAGGCAGAATATGCTTAAGCATCCTTCATGCTCTAGTCTCTAACTTTTTACCGAAAGGGTAAAATAGATGTAGCAGATAGAACACATCCTCAACTTAAGGTTAAGGGAAGTGTGTAATTGCCTGCATTTCCAAAGCTGGCTGCATTGCAATAAAAGGATGGTCTCTGCTTCCAGACCTTCGACTCCCCTGCACGTGGGTCGCACCTTCAGCTATACAGGGTATTGGGTAAATAATTATATTATTGGACAAATTGAACTTAAGAAAGAAAGCATTATGGTGATACTGAAAATAATATTGCACTGTTCTTCTCTATTTTAGTCATCATTTTCAGCTTTCCCTTTTCCTTTTTAAATTCCAAATGATAATCTTGTAGATAAAAAAGTAGCCCAGGGTACTTAATAATCTCCAATAATCACAACCTAGAGAACAATTAACAATGATTATCACCTTAAAGTTTAAGAACTTGACAAGTGGGATGTCCCTGGTCCCATTGCGGCTGTGAAATGCAGCAGAATGCTGCACTGAGTTGAAAACATATTTCTTTTAATGAATAAAGAGTAGCTCGTTTCCTTTTAAATAGGGCTCTTTAGTAAGTGTTCCTTTCGTGGTTGCTACCCCTTTCAGAACATAGGAGCCACAAATATTGCATCCAAACAAAGAGTGTCTACCCAAAATTAATTCAAGACACTCTTCCTTATCAAAATAATTGGAGGGGGGAGTCATGTTTTGATTTATTTTCAATTACACTCAGAATACAGACCCACATACACACACACACACGCACACACACCAACACACCCAACTGCAGTTATTCCATTCAGTGCCAATAACGGCCACATCAGAGCCATCTATGCGATGCAGCAATCATCCAAGTCACCCATTCCCATTACAAACGCCCAAGTTTGCTCACGCCACGAATGGGTTTGCATATATAAAACGACCTTACCCACAAGAGTCTTCCAAATTATTCTCCTCTGGTTATCAGTCGGTAATGTAATTGCTGGTCATCACAATGCGAATTCAGAAAAATCCACGTTTTACTCCTGGGCTCTTTTTCTTGTTTTTGCTAGCAATTAATATCGTGAACAAGATACCCATTCACAAATGCCAAGTTCACCATAAAAGCAGATAATTCCATACAGCTCTTCCCTACAAGGCTGCCTCCAGTTAGTTCTCAAAGTGCCCGATTGTTTGGTGAAGATACAATCCAGGTGCAGAGCAGGGGAAAAAAGAAAACTAGGAGAAAAAAGAAGAGGCAGATAGAAAAGGAGAGACTGAGAGAGGAGAGGGCAGAAAAAGAGGGAAGAAATTTTTTAAAAGAAGGAAGGAAAAAGGCCGGTAAGTAAGGAAGTCTGTGAGCTCTACGACAAGAACCGGAGTCTTGCTTGCAAATCTTCTGTATACATGTAGCCTTTCAAATCCTCTTGGTCCCCAAGTAAAATTTCCAGATCCGGGATGCAGCCATATGAAAGAATCCTATGTATATTTCACAAGTATCCCGCAATAACCGATCCGACGGGGTTTTCCTTGTACAGTACTGCTATGTGAAAGCACACAACCCCTGCTGTTTGGGAAGGTGTCTCCTGGGTCCTAGCTCTCTTCAGCAGCCCCCAAAAATGATTTTTCAAAAAAGAGTGGGGGGGGGGAAGCAGCTTTGCGTTTGCCTTGAATGATGCTAATCCTGAGCGAAAACGACAAGGAAACCACGACTAGCACGAGATCTTGGTTAATAGCCACAATCCACTCAAAATATCCCAGGGAAGAAGGAGCGAAAACAAGAAAGAGAAACTGCAATGCATAAATGATTCCAGTGTTTCTACAAGATCGGTTCATTTGATTGAATGCATTCTCTGGTTTGCTGCAAGTCATAAAGAGGATAGTGTTACTGCCACCCAATGGATATTTTAGTACTAGCCAATCCACAGAACGCCACCGCTTTGAGAGTTTTAGTTTTCAGAAGACTAAGGAAGAAGGAGCGTAGCTTGGGAATCTTTAGGAAAGGACCCTGAGAGGCCTCGAATAACGAGAATGTGTGCTTCCAGGCAAAAGCGGACCGGCCACTGAGGACGCTCACCCAGTTTTGCATGAACCACCTTAGAATTACGGTTCCATTTCTCTAGGAAGCAGAAAGGTACACAGATCGATGCCTACACTGACACGCTCATAATAACCTCCTTTTCGTCACTTCTCTTTAGACCTGATTTGTTATTGCGAGCGATCTCTCGCTCTCTCAAACACACACACACACACACACACACACACACACACACAGAACCATTGTCTAAATCACTTTAAGCCAGATTTTAAACGGAAGCGGGGTGCGAGGCGGTGGCTCCAAACCTCTGGCGGCAAGGTGATAATTGTTTCTAAAGGGCAGTTTTGCAAAGTGCTTCTGCCCGTATTGGGATGTAAATTGTGAGTCCATCAGGCAGAAACTCTCCACCTCTCGGCTTTTTCAGTTTGGGAAGGAGCAGGATCTCCGGGAAGAGGTGAGGGGCGGGGCGAAGAGGAGGCGATGGAAAAGGATGCTCCTCCCCTCGGCGGTGTCACAGAGTTCGCTGCGGATTAGGAGACCGAGTCGTGATGGGAAGAGGGACAAAGTAGGCAGTGGTCAAATAAATTAGGATATTTTCTCAGGTGAAGATCTGTGCCCTTTATATTACCTTGGGATTGTATAATACATATACTTCTATACTTCTCAAACTAGAACGTAGGCTTGATCACCTGGGTGGCTTGTTAAAATGCAGATTTGGATTCAGTAAGTCTGGAGTGAGGCCTGACAGTCTGCACTTATAATAAGCTGGTCCATGGACCATAATGATGCTGCTGGTCTATGGACCACACTTGGAGTAGCAAGACTCTAGGGATGTGTCTTACACTGCAACCCAGGAGTCAGGTTCTGACAGGGAGGTGGGCTGGGCAGCTAAAGGCTAAGAAACACTTTTCCAGTCACCACCCCTCCCCCTCGCCACCCTTCAACTTTTCCCACAGGCCACTTGTAGCCCCGGTTCCAGAAAACCTTAACCCGTTCTCTACAAGGTATTTCACAAGCTTTTGTAATGTAAGATTAAACAGGCTAAACCCCCAAATAGAACACTAAATAGGCAAAGCATTCTTGACCCTAGAGAACTGTGTTTCACTTAATCTGGGGAGTAAATCCCAATGGAAGATCAAGGGAACCCTTGCAAATATTAGGTCAAATGCGAACTAAACAAATGCAAGATAAACTCAGTCAGGGCACAGGTGAGATGGAAAGAGGGCTGGGCGGCTAGATAGGGAGGTCAACCTGTAGTTTTTTAAAAAGAAGGAGCAGTATAATGAACTTTCCAATTCGAGCTGAGGGAAGATCTGGTTAAAGTGTGTAGGCAAGTGTTATGTGGTTTTCCAGGAGCTTAACGACATCCGTGCCAGCCGCTCACCTTTCCCTGCTCCTTCCACGCAAGCTCGCATACAAAATATACGGAGAATCAGGGGTGGAGGGGATGTATATTCTCCTCCTCTCACAGAAGACTTCCCCGGTGGCTCAGCGATAAAGGTGATGGTTCCATCCCTGGGTCAGGAAGATCCCATGGAGGAGGGCATGGCAACTCCAATATTCTTGCCTGGAGAATCCCATGGACAGAGGAGCCTGGCGGGCTACGGTGCACGGCGTCGCAGTGTTCAGATGTGACTGAAGAGTCACGCACGCACGCATGCCTCTCCTAGCACGAGACCCACATTCTCAGCACCATCTCTCTTGGTCCTTGAGTTGACCCATTTAAGAGGTAAAGTTGACTTCAAATGGATTGCGAGGGGGCACAATTAACAATTTAATTGCTTCAAGCAAAGTTGAGAAGGCTAAGTCCTGGGCTGTAGGCTCAAATCCTAGATCTGAGTCTAATTTCTACTCCTATGCTGTGCTCAGTCGTGTCGACTCTGCAACCTCACGGACTGTAGCCTGCCTGGTTCCTCTGTCCATGAGATGCTCCAGACAAGAACACTGGAGTGGGTTGCCATGCCCTCCTCCAGGGGATCTTCCCCACCCAGGGATCGAAACCAGGTCTCCCGCGTTGCAGGAGGATTCTTTACCGTCTGAGCCACCAGGGAAGCCCAATTTCTACTCCAAAGCAGTTCTGATTATCGGAGGGAATCACTAATTTCTCTTGGCCTCGGTTTCCTTGTCTGTAAAATGATAGATAGGTTGAAATGAACCGGTTGCCAGGGTCTACTCCAGCTCCACGTGGTACCAAAATCAAGTCCTCTATTTGTGAGACTTTTGCTAGTCAGTTTGTTACTCTACACAGAGCAAGAGTTCGAATTAGTACCTTGACATTGGCTGAAGAGAGGATCCAGAAGCTTTGAAAAGTGTGTTAAAGACGCGAACGAACAGTTGACTATTTCCATTCCTCTTGCAAGAGATAATCTGAGCGCTTTCTCTTCAGATCCGGGAAGGAAAGTGTTTGTTTGAATCTGAGGTGAGGCATTGTCTATTCCTGGATCTTACAGAGCCAACTGTGGGCCTCCCTGTTTGTTGCCATGGGATCCTCTTTGTGCGAACTGTCTTGAACTGTGTGGGAACATTTTCCTCTTGTCTCCCTTCAGTTCTCTCTCTAACTCTTCTGAAGATATGTGTCAGAACACAATGTAGCTGCATTATTGCCGATTAAGAGTAACAGCAGCTGCAAGGTGCATCTAATTAAGAATTTTAATTACTTCACCAAATTCTCATTTGCAGATGTTTAGAACATTAAACAATGTATTGTGATTTTATTTTAAAATCTGAGTAAAGCTGACCTACCTCCAAAGGGGAGGGTGTTAAAAAAAAAAAAAAAAAAACCTGCACAACTCAAGGATGGTTATAAAAAAAAAAAAAGACATTGACATAAGAAGTATATACCTTGGAACATTGTTTGTGATTAAAGTGATATTACATTTGGGATGAAAAAATAGTGTGCATATCCATATATACACCTGTTTTTTTCTTTACTAAAGTAAAAGGCAAATAAATCTCAGAATACTACAAAACTCAATAATTGACTATTCTAGCCGAATCCTTGCATATTACACAGTTCTCAAATGTTCTGTTCTTTTCTCCCCCCAGTAACAGGATGGTTAACAGTAAGAGTGGTGCTGCAGTATGGGGATTGTAGGCTATAATCCAAAGCATTATGGGGTTTGTAGTAAAAATGGGCTGCAGATCCATTCCATGCTTATAGCTTTTCTCAGTTGAAGGAACTGCTGTTTTATTTTCTAATAATAAAAAAAGAAGACTATCGATATATTTTAAATAAGAAATTCATTTTAATGAAACAAAGTTGGTATTACTGGAAGTATGAAATTAGAGTTTAACTCCAATAATATTGTAACTGAGGAGATGGAGAATACAGTAACACTTACTTCATAAGCCCCAAATAATAACCTGAGTGAGTTAGTTCCTAATGTTCCTATCCAATGGCTAAGGTTTCCAAAATCACTTATTGTTTTTGCATTTCTTAAAGCATAACGTGGACACAGAAAATTCAAATTCTTATTGCATCCACCTTTAACTACTGTTCGCCTACTTTTAATTTCTCACACTGCACATCATTCCTCAATGAAGTGAAACAGAGTTTTATTTCATCTATCTTTTTCAATGTTTTTGTATACAAAATACTCTGAATATTCAGAGTAGTTTCTCTTTTTAATAAAATCCTTAAGGCTGGAGTATCTGGGAAATATGTCTGGAGTGGGATATTTCATTCCATTTAAATTTAATTAATTATAGAAACATATAAATTAAGGAGTTATAATTCAAGCCATCTTCTGTATGCAGATGATTCTGTGTAGGTAAATACATAATTTATAGAGGTTTTGATTTAACTCTGTTGGCAATTTATTTCTAAGTTCTTTAAACATTATTTGTATGATATAAATTCAAAGTCTAGCTCCCCAGTATTGTTCTATGAAATCAGTCCCCCTTTTGTTATAAAGGCTAAAATATGTCTCTTCAAAGTCTCTTCCATCTGTGAAAGTCCCCATTATCATGCTAAGTTACTTAGAAAGTACTTTATACCTAAGGTTGCTTACTTTTCTCTTTCTGTCCTTAAAGAGTACTCCATCCACAAAAAAGACATTGCTAAAGCAAACTACTTTGTAGACATGAATAAATGCAAAATCAAGCGTCCTTCATTTTCAGGCCTTTTACCAGCAACATTCATCTGAACCCACCACCACATATTCTCCAATGATGTACAGACAAAGACTTGAGCATTTCAGCAGAATTCCACCATATAAAGTTCAGAAATAATAAAGAATGTTATGAAAAAAGCAAACAGTAATAGGAAACAAAAATGCCAGGCCTGCTTTTCTTTCAGATTTCTAAGTTTTGAATCATAGAAATATACAAATATATATCTTCTTGAATGCAGTTTACATTATTGTTCATACTGTGAATATTTCTTTTATGGTCATAAAAATAAAAGCAATGCCCCAAATGAAACACTATGTACATAAGCGATGCAAATACATCCCGGTGGAAAGCCGGCTGGCTGCTGGTGGGAGGGTATATTTATACAGTGCCTTTCATTTGGAAGGTTCCCAAAATGATTTGCAAACTGTATATAGAGGAATGGCTCACCATGGAAATTCACCCACTTCCAGGAGAGAATGCAGAAGTCATTCCATGCTGACAACTAGTTTAAATAAAACCACAGAACAATATTTCAGGTGGGCAAAATTATAATTGATTCTGGAAATGTGTGTTGAAACCCACTATGTGCCAGGCACAGTATGAGGTACTGAGGGTAACATTATGGATATATATGGTCAAGCTTACAGTTTTACTGAAATCTGACCAGACCTCGGGAGTTAAAAGCCCTATTTCTTGATGAATTTCTGGTCCCTGCTTATGGTTTTACCAAAACAGACTACTTGCTACTTTTATAATGTGTTTTCAGCAGGCTTCATGGTATCCAGGACACATGACTTGTGGCAATGCATTCTACATTCAGTTGATCACGCACAAAACATAGCTTCACAATATTGTGGTTGAAGCAGGTAAAAATGACAATAACATTTCCTGCATTGAATGATTTGGAAGAGGTAGGGCAGCATTACAAGTCTTCTGGGTTTGAGAAATGAAATGAATTGGTATCACTGTCTATACATGGAAGACCATTTCCACTGAAATGATTCAGGGCACTTCATGATAATTAAGGCATATAAAATAGCTTAGTAAAGGAAGAGAGCAGTATGAGCTGATGTTTCAGAGCATAGAATATGGAATCAAATGCCAGTGTCTCTTGACTTCACTAGATTTATAATATTTTTCCAGTGAAAGTAGAACAGGAAAAACGAGTGAAGCAGGCACTGCCATAGTTCAGCCCAGACCTCTGTGTGTTCACAGCCATCACTTGCTTCTCTCTGTTTTTCATCTAAAGGTCAGCCCCTGCATCTTCTTTGACTACTATTCTTAGGCTACTGGGGCAGCTTGACCTGCCTATAGCGAGTGTACAGACCTCCTCTGCCTTAGCCAATGACTGACTCATTATCAACTGAAGTATGAAAACCCCTAACTCTTTTGCCTACAGTACAGAAAAACTCTGAGGCATAATTTACAATGTAGACATCCCCTCTGACATCAGGCCGAAGCTGGGACTTTGTAATCACAGGCTTGGTTGGTGGCTGGGAACATAACATAGAGGTTAACGAGAAATAGCGGTCCCATTAACTGGAAACAGATCATTCATTGACCCACCTGTCTATGGTTTATCCATTGCATACTATGTGCCAGGCACTGTGGGATGCGGGGGCTCCAAGGATGAATAAGGCACAGTCCCCGCCGTTCAGGACTCAAGTCTAGCAGTGGAGAAAGACAAATGTCACATGCGATGTACAGTGTGATGAGTTCTATAAGAGAGATCTGAATTCAGCCGAAAAGAGTCAGGGAAGACTGAACAGAGAAGGTGTTATTTCAGTGACCTTGAGGGATGAGCAAAAAATAAAATCACAAAAATGAGTGAAGACCAGGAATAAAGAGTAACATCTAAGTAGACCAATTTTCTTCTACCTAGAAGGAAATAGCACTGGTCCTGGGAGTAGAAATCAAAAGTGTTTAAAGTCAGAGAATCTGTTTTTGAAGGGGGCTCTAGAGATAACCTCGAATAATCTCTTTATTTTAGTCAGAGGAAATTGAGTCTCACTTGGCCGAATGACATAGTTATTTAAACTCACAAAGCTAGGAAGTGGTAGGAGTTCTCTTCTAGCATGACTCAGCCATATTGCCTGTCAGCCTTTTCTTGAAAAAGATAAATTGAGGACATAATAGAGATATCTGATATAATAGGATCTGTTCTGAATCCTGGCCTATCACTATATGGCCTTGAGAAAATTCTCTGCCTTCTCTGAGTCTCAGTGTCCTCCTATAAAAAATGAACTTAATAAGATAAACTTCTCCTGGGGTTTTTTTTAGCATGTGAACCTAGCAGAGTGCCTAGAACACAGGATGTAGGAGAGAAGCATGCTTTGTTTCATTTTGTCTTTAGTTTGTTTTCATTTCTTTTCTTTTCCAATCAGAGAATTTAACAGTGGTGTAAGTGGAAACAAGGATGTTTTAATTTTTGTTTGTGTTTTTTTAGTACTAGCTATAGAATGGAAGAGAATCAGACATTTAAGTAAGATAGTTTTCTTCTTTGCAAAATAATTTAAAAAATGGGTTTTGTTTTTGGTTAAGACTTACCCTATCTCTGCCTGAAACTCATGGTTTTATTAATAGAGCATCTCAGGACAAGTTCAACTATATTCGATGCAAGCTGTGTAGGTGAGTCTACTTCTTTTAACCAGCTAGTTACAATAATGGTAAACATAATACTCACAAATATATTTGCCAACTAAAGAAGTTTATTTTATGCACATTGGAAAAGAGGATAGTTCAGTTCAGTTCAGTCACTCAGTCGTGTCTGACTCTTTGCGACCCCATGGACTGCAGCACACCAGGCCTCCCTGTCCATCACCAACTGCCAGAGCCTACTCAAACTCATGCCCATTGAGCTGGTGATGTCATCCCACCATCTCATCCTCTGTCATTCCCTTCTCCTCCCACCTTCAATCTTTCCCAGCATCAGGGTCTTTTCAAATGAGTCAATTCTTCTCATCACGTGGCCAAAGTATTGGAGCTTCAGCTTCAGCATCAGTCCTTCCAATGAATATTAAGGACTGATTTCCTTGAGGATAGATTGGTTGGATCTTCTTGCAGTCCAAGGGACTCTCAAGAGTCTTCTCCAACACCACAGTTCAAAAGCATCAATTCTTCAGCATTCAGCTTTCTTTATAGTCCAGTTCTCACATCCATACATAACTACTGGAAAAATCATAGCTTTGACTAGATGGACCTTTGTTGGCAAAGTAATGTCTCTGCTTTTTAATATGTTGTCTAGGTTGGGCATAAGTTTTCTTCCAAGGAGCAAGCGTCTTTTAATTTCATGGCTGCAGTCACCATCTGCAGTGATTTTGGAGCCCCCCAAAAATAAAGTCTGTCACTGCTTCCATTATTTCCCCATCTATTTGCCATGAAGTGATGGGACTGGATACCTTGATCTTCGTTTTCTGAATGTTGAGTTTTAAGCCAACTTTTTCACTCTCCTCTTTCACTTTCATCAAGAGGCTCTTTCTTTCTTTGCTTTCTGCCATAAGTGTGGTGTCATCTGCATATCTGAGGTTATTGATATTTCTCCCGGCAATCTTGATTCCAGCTTGTGCTTCCTCCAGCCCAGCATTTCTCATGATGTACTCTGCTTATAAGTTAAATAAGCAGGGTGACAATATACAGCCTTGATGTACTCCTTTCCTGATTTGGAACCAGTCTGTTGTTCCATGTCCAGTTCTAACTGTTGCTTCTTGACCTGCATACAGATTTCTCAGGAGGCAGGTCAGGTGGTTAGGTATTCCCATCTCTTTAAGAATTTTCCACAGAGTGGAATGTTTCATAGAGTGCCTGAAGAACTGTGGACAGAGGTTCGTGACATTGTACAGGAGGCAGTGATCAAAGACCATTCCCAAGAAAAAGAAATGCAAAAAGGCAAAATGGTTGTCGCAGGAGGCCTTACAAATAGCTGGGAAAAGAAGAGACTTGAAAGACAAAGAAGAAAAGGAAGGGTATACCCATTTGAATGCAGAGTTCCAAAGAATAGCAAGGAAAGATAAGAAAGCCTTCCTCAGTGATCAAAAGAGGATAACAAATGGCAAATGAATGTATGAAAAATTGACATCATAGGATATAATGACGATGTAAATTTAAACCACAATGCACTATCATGACACATTCACCAGAATGTTTAAAATGAAATAATAGATGATAGAAAATGTGGGCAAAGGGTAGGAGCAATAGTAACTCGCGTCCTGGGTAAGTAAAATTTTTTTCAGTAACCTTGGAAAACTTTTCAGCAGCGCCTATTAACTCTAAAAATTGGTATAATCTATGATGCCATCAGTTCCATTCTAGGTACATGCGCAAGAGAAATGCAGATGTATGTCCATCGAAAACAAGTATTAGAAAGTTCACAGCAGCTTTATTCAAAAAATTCCATACTGGAAACTACACAAATGCTCATCCACAGTAGAATGGATAAATACATTGTGGTATATTCTCACAGCAGGCTACCCTACAGGAACGAGAACTAATAATCACGGCTACTGGCAACAATATATTTCAATCTCATAAGCATAATGTTGAGCAAAAGAAAGCAGACATGAAAGAATACATCCTGTAAGACTGTGTTTACAGAAAGACCCAAACTAATCCACATTGTAAAACATCAGAATAGTAGCTACCTTTAGTGAGACAAGTGACCAGAAGTATGTTTAAGGAGAGCTTCAGAGGTGCTAGTAAAATTGTGTTTTTTTTAATCCTGATGTTAGTTACTCGAGTGTAATCAATTATGAAAATTCATTGAACATGCATATAATGTATGTACTTTTGAAATCTATTTATATTTCATTAAAAAGTTTTTTACAAAGAAGTTTGTTTTAAAACTAGAAGCAAAAAGTTTAACTCACACATCAATGACGCATTATTAATAATGATCAATAGAAATTAATAAAACAAACTCTTGGCAGGCATTTGTGAAAGTCAAATTCTTTAAAATATGGGGGTCTTCCTGCAAAATGATATAAAAAGGCAGGGTTTGTTTATTTTAAAAGATGTTTTCAGGAAATAAATGGGGTTCTCTTTTTGCAACATAATTTAATATAATGTAACATAGAAGAGGAACTAGACAATGAAGATAATCATGTCTTTGACTTTTTAGTGTCAATCAAAGCTTTGTTCAATTCTTTCGTGAATGATAATAGCTAGTATTTATTCAGTACTTATTATGTGCCAGGCACCGTTGGAGGCATTTTATGTACTAACTCACTAATCCTCAGAAGAAATAAGTACTGTTGTCATGACCAATATACAGATAAGGAAACCAGGTCACAAAGAGTATTAATAAATCTTGCTCAATGTCTTACAGTGGTGAAGTTGGAAATTGTACCTTCTCTCAATCACTACTCTGATCTGCTAAAACCATCACTTTTATATCTGGCTTGTATGTTGCCTTTTAGTTTTTAATTTATTTTTAATTTTTTATCTTTTGGCCACAGGGAATGTGGGATCTTAGTTTCCTAACTAGGGATTGAACTCATGCACCCTGCAGTGGCAGTAAACAGTCTTCCAGGACTCTGACAGGACAAGACATGGAAGTTCCATGTCTTGTATGTTGCCTTTATTAGCTTAATTTATTCCTTAATATGGCAAACTGTAAACAAAAGACTTAATGGCAGATCAGTAAAAATTTCAAGTGCATGGTTTTCCCCAGCAGGATACGGAGCTCTTGATTTTGTGCATCACTCTGCTTCATTTCTCTTTTTCCTAAAGGAGATCTAAGTGAATTATTATGTTTCTGTTAAATGAAGGGAAAAATGAGGAAATTACACTTTCCTGGGGAAAATGTTAATATTTCAACTTTTTAAACACTTAAGAATAGTACAATGAAGGGTATGTTAACTTTATGTAAATATCAGTATGACCTTCTGAACTGATTTTTACATTGAGAAAAACAACTCTCAAGTAAATCAAACAAGAGGAGATATTATAGATAATGTTAACAACTAGATAGCCATGCCAAATTTGTGTGTGTGTGCATGTGTGTGATGTGTATTTATTAGGATGGCCAAAAAGATTGTTTGGGTTTTTCCATAAGCTGGCACGAAACCTCAGATGAAATTTTTGGCTAACCCAATATTTACCAGTTATTAGAAGAATATTATAATATACTGGAATGAGGTGATGATATAGCAGGAACTAGGTACTAGACAGAGATTACAGCATGGCATAATATAGGTAATAAAAATGGAATCTTATGTATCATTACAGTAAAATGCTCTCATGACAGAGACAATGGTACCAGTTCATCAAACGTTTTTATTTCCTTCTTAAGCACACAAAAACACTATGTTGCCCAGTCCTTTTGTATCTAGCTGGTACCACAAGGACTGGGGACAGATGTGTGGCCCACAGCTTCCAGATTCCATCATTTGAATCTCCAGAGAGGTCTCTCCCCTCTGTCTTTATCCTCTTGTTTGCCTTCTTCATATGCATGAGTGCTGTGTGCTAAGTTGCTCCAGTCTTGTCCAACTTCATGCGACTCCATGGACTGTAGCCGGCCAATCTCCTCTGTCCATGGGATTCTCCACGCAAGAATGCAGGAGTGGGTTGCCATGCACTCCTCCAGGGGATCTTCCTGACCAAGGGATCGAACCCATGTCTCTTAGGGCTCCTGGATTGGCAGGCTTTACCACTAGCACCATCTGGGAAACCCTCATATGCATGGCTTGAAGGAAAAGGCTTCAAAGTAGTGGAGTCATGTGATAGAAGGATCTAAACTCCCTAGTTATTCCTAAGTAGGATCCTAGTCATTGCTAATGGCACCCCACTCCAGTGCTCTTGCCTGGAAAATTCCATGGACGGAGGAGCCTGGAAGGCTGCAGTCCATGGGGTCGCTAAGAGTCAGACACGACTGAGTGACTTCCCTTTCACTTTTCACTTCCATGCATTGGAGAAGGAAATGGCAAGCCACTCCAGTGTTCTTGCCTGGAGAATCCCAGGGACGGGGAAGCCTGATGGGCTTCCGTCTATGGGGTCGCACAGAGTCGGACACGACTGAAGCGACTCAGCAGCAGCAGTCATCGCTAAGAGGAAAGCTATGCAACCAGAAGCATTAGGCTTGGGCTTTGTGCAAGTAAGAAGCCAATTTTCATCGTACTCAGCCTAGAGATATCAGGTATATTTATTAGTATAATGTAGCTTAGTCCACCCTGATTTGTAACCTTTGATTCATTCAAAGGCAAGGAGATTTTATAATATTTATTGACTAATTTATTTATTTGGCTGCCTTGGGTCTTAGTTGCCTCAGGCGAGATCTTGAGTTGCATCACACGCGATCTTTGTTGAGTCTCGCAGGATCTTTGTTGCCTCATGCGGGATCTTCATTGCGGCGAGCTGGTTTCTCACTGGTTGTTGTGTGCAGGCTCCAGAGTGCCTGGGCTGAGTAGTTGCGGTGCATGGGTTTAGTTGCTCTATGGCATGTGGTATATGAGTTCCTGGACCAGGGATCAAACCTATGTCCCCTACATTGGAAGGCAGATTCTTAACCACTGGACCATCAGGGAAGTTTCAAGGCAAGGAGAATTTTTCTTCTTTTTCTTTTTTTCGTTCTTTTTTGAATCTTAGGTGTACCAAATTGTATGGTTCCTGATTCTTGGTTAATAGTCGTTTTTATTGGTCTGTGTGCAGCCCAGTTTTATTCACGTAGTTTAGTTAGTTGTTTTTCATGAGGTTATAAATGCTCGAGAAAACACCATCCAAAACAAAAACAAGCATCTTGATAATAACCTGTATCAAACATATGGCAAGGTACCACTGTCAACCTATCCATCTGCCTCCCCTTACTTACTCGAAGGAAACACCATCCCGAATTCCATGTGCATCATTCTTTTGACTTCTTTTTTATATAGTTTTATTGCATCTTACAGGTATTCCTAAAGCAGATTTTAAATTTCTGTTGTTTTAACTTTATAAAAGGATTATCGGTTCTAGTTCTGGATAAAATGTGGCAAGCACACTTAACTCTTTCTGTTCCAGTGGCTACATCGAACCCTGGACAGAATGCATGGAGCAGCTATTTGAAAACCCTGAAAAGGAAATAGTAGTAGGCAGATCAGGAATGAGCACCTGCATTAGAAGTACCAACAAATTTGTATTGAGTTTACCTTTTTCTCCCCATGATTATCTCTCAACCTGAAGTCAACAACAGGAAACTTGGGCATGAGCTCAGACAGAGGGGACTCCCAGGGAAGCCCTCTACCTCTTGCTCCAAAATGCTCAGGAGTATAGAAATCTTACCCCAACTTCTCTCCCCTTTCTTTTTTTTTCCTAAAGGATGATACAACAGTTTTATTGCAAAATATCAACATTTATGCTACTCTGTCATTTATACAACTTTGTCATTTTGTTCTTTGCGTTTTAAAAATTTGTTATTATTTATTGGGGGTATAGTTGCCTTACAATATTGTGTTAGTTTCTGGTGTACAATGAAGTGAACCAGCTATATGTATACATATATCCCCTCCCTCTTGGACCTGCCTCCCCAACACTGGCCCCCCCCCATACAACCATCTCGTGAAGCTGGTCATGGTGCTGGAGGTGGCAGTTGAAGTTACTGGAACCAGCAAGAATGAAAACTCAGAGAGGGAACCTTCTCTGTTTTATGGTGCTGCAGTTTTAAGAGGATAGGACAGACCCTCATTGTTTTGTTTTGTTTTCACTCTCTGTCCTTCTTTTTGAGCCAAGACATGAGTCTAATCACAAAATTCCACAACACCATGCCAGTGGGGGATAATGGAGCCCCAGTTTCTGGCCAGGAAACCAGAAAGGGTGGGGGCAAAATGTACCCCCTGGTACATTTTACCCCTGGCAAAATGTACCAGGAAGATTGCAAGTGGCAGAGATTCAAGAAAGAGACCTCACAAATTTGTTTTTGAATTCCTGGGCTCACCCTGTGCAGGTGAGGACCAGATTCTAACTAATATTTTCTGTAGTTGTAGCCCCCATTTTAATCATATTTTGTTGACCTTCTTACTGTATTTTTGTCTTTTATTTCTATTTAATTCTGCTCTTCTGTTTGAAATTAATTTTTCCAGCATTATTGAGCTATAATTGACATATAATATTGTGTAAGTTTAAAGCGTACAACGTGTTGACCTGATACACACATATTGTGAAATGATTGCCACTATAGCATTAGCAAAAACCTCTATTCTGTCACATAATTAATATTTCTTTTTTGTGGTGAGAATATTTAAGATATATACTCTTAGCAGCTTTCAAGTATATAAATACAGAATTATGAATTATAATTACCATGCTGTATATTTGATACCCAGAATTTGCCCAGTAGCTCCCTATTTCCCTCACCTCCCAGCCCCTGGTAACCACTAGTCTACTGTTTTTCTGAGTTTGCCTTTTTTAGATTCCACATTTAAGTGATTATCACGCAGTAATTGTCTCTCTGTCTGACGTTCTTCACTTAGCATAATGCCCTCTAGTTTCATCAAAGGATTTCCTTATTTCTTATGGTTGAATAATATTCCATATATATATATATATATATATATATATATATATATATATATGCATGTATATATCCAGGTACACAATTGTTTCCTATGCTTATTATGCACTGATCTGTTGATGGGCACCTAGGTGGTTTCCTTATCTTGGTTATTTTGAATAATGCTGCAATGAACATAGGGGTGCAGAGAGCTCTTAAAAATACTGTTTTCTGCTACCTGTTGTCTTTTACTTTCTTTAGGTTTATTCTGTTAATCATATTCTAACATCTTAAGATGCATATGTAAGTCACTAATTTTGAGACTCTCTTCTCTTTTAATATTAGTATTTGAGGCTGTAAGTCTTCCTTAAATCACTTTTACCATGCATAGGTTCTGGTATCTAATGTTTACTCCATCATTCTGTTTTTTCAAAATTTTCAGAATTCACTGTGATTTTTTTTCTTTAATCTAAGAGTCATTTATTCCCGTGTGTGTGTGTGTGTGTGTGTGTGTGTAAATTTCCAAATATTCAAGGATATTTTTAATTTTTAAACTTACCATCTAACTTTATGATATTATGGTTAGATATAAGATCTGAAATTTTAGAGGATTTCTTTATTGGCTGTTATATGATCAGTTTTTTATAAATATTCCACATGTGCATGATAAATAATTATATATTCCCTAGAAGAAACAGAAATAACTATGGGTTTCTCTCTCTCTCTTTTCTCCTTATGTATATAATCTCCATTAAATCAATTTTGTCAATTGTGCTATTTATTTCTTCTGTCTTTGGTAAACTGATATTTCGTAACTTGTGTTGAAATTCCCTACAATGATAATGAATTCATTAATATAATAATATCTGTTGATCAGTACATATATTTTGAGCCTATTTTATTGATGTATACTTGTTTAGAATTGCTATACTTTGTTGATGGATTGAACCTTTTTATTGTGTCATGACTATCTCCACTCCCAATATTTTTTTTGTTTTAAATCTATTGTAATTTAATATAATTTAGCTGTTGATTTGGTTGAGGTTTTCCTGTTGTGTCTTATTTTTCCCCATTCTTTACCCTTCAACTTTAGCATGCCCTAATGCTTCAAATGTTTCTCATGTAAATTCTTTAAATCTGGATTTGACCTTTTTATCCTATTTATTAATCTGTATCTTTGAACTGGTAGTTTTCTTCTCCTCATATTTATCATCATTATTGACAACCCACTCCAGTATTCTTGCCCGGAGAATTCCATGGACAGAGGAGCCTGGCAGGCTACAGTCCATGGGGTCACAAAGAGTCGGACATGACTGAACAACTGTCATTCACTCAAAATTTCTTATTCCAATGTGTCTCCGTCATTCTACATTTCTTTTTACTCCTATCTTATTTTCTTAATTGAATCTATAGCTCACCCTGAGTAAAGTAAGGGCTCTCTCACCCCCTGTCTGCTCTTCTTTCCAATACCCATCATGTTGATCAGACCAGTGACCTGGATTTTACTTAAAATGTGGTCCAAGGACCAGCAGCATCAGTAACTCCTGGGAATTTAGTAGAATTGCAGAACTTTGGGCCCCATTGCAGACCTAGTGAATCAGAATCTGCATGCAAACAAGAGTTCCAGGTATCATATGCACAGTACACTTAGAGTCACTAATATCATCAGGGGATTGGTTCTAGGATACCTGTGGATACCAAAATCCACAGATGCTCAAATCCCTTACATAAAATGGTATAGTAAAGTGGGCCCTCTCTAATGAATGCAGAACCCACAGATATGGAGGGCTGCTTGTAACTGGTTACTACAGATAAATTTTCGCTTTTTTTCTTTGATCTTTATTATTTTTTAAACAATAGCACCCATTGTTGTTGTTATTTAGTCACTAAGTCATGTCCGACTCTTTGCAACCCCATGGACTGTAGCCTGTCAGGCTCCTCTCCATGGGATTTCCTAGGCACAATTACTGAAGTGGGTAATAACAACCATTAGTAAGCTATGTATTTGACAACCTTTAATTCATATCTCTCTTCCAAGGTCTCCAAATTTGTCTTTCCTCTTCTTTTAAAGAACTTATCCAGAAGTGTTTCATATGCATTTTTGTGTAGCAAAGATTTTAAAATATTGTATGCCTGAGAATATTTTTATCATGTCCTCTTATTTAAATGACATCTTGTTGGATATAAAATACTATGTTCAAAGTTATTTTCCTTCAATTCTTTGAAAGCACCCATTTGCATCCACTGTTGTTGAAAAATCTGACATCAGTCTGATTCTTCTTCTTTTGTATGACATCCACTCTTTTATTTCTGTGCTTAGAATTTTGTCTTTGTATTCTTATATTTCATTATAATATGCCCAGGTATGGATTTAAAAAAAAAATAAAAAAACCACTTCTCTCTCGCTTTTTTTTTTTTTTTAATAAAAAAACTTCTTTTTTTGGCACTTTCTGGGCCCTTTCAGTGTGAAGTTGTTAAAAATGTTTAGTTCATTTTGTGTGTGTCCTCAAATATTTTTCTCATCTCCATCTTTTTTCTCTTTTTTTCTCCTTGTTATTCTGGGTATCAGACCTTTTGCACCCAATCTTCCATTTCTCTTGGCTTGTCTCGTATAGTCTCCTTTCCTATCTTTTCAATTTATTTTATTTGGCAGTGCCAGATTTTAATTGTGGCACTCAGGGCCTTTGATCTCCCTGTGGGATCTCGTTCCCCCAAGAGGAGAACAAACCCAGGCCCCCTGCATTGGGAGTATGGAATCTTAGCTACTAGACCACCAGGGAAGTCCTCCTAAGCTTGTAATTTCTACAAGATTTCCTCAATCTGGTCTCCAAATTCATTAATTTATTCCTCAGTTAAGTATTCTGCTCTTTATTCTATCATTTTCTGTTTCAATCATTTCTTTTTTTAAACACACCATTTTTAAGATACATTTAAATTCTTTGTTTGCTCTAATACTTTCTGCTTCCAGTAGAATGTGGAATACGGGATTTATTTTCCTTTTGAAGGAGATGCGCTCTTCAGAATGTCTTGTGAGCTCATCCTTTCCCCCTGCAGATTACTGACTCCCCTGTAAGGCAGTACAGTAGGAGAAAGCATCACTCATTCATTCATGCCCATTCATTCAGAGTGTTGTAGGGAGCAGTGGATAAGCCCTAAAGTGATAGCAACAGGCCTCCCCAAACTGTAGCCAGGCCCAGTTACCCTTTGCTCCTTGGGATCACGGCTTCGATTTGCATCCTTCTACCCCCTCAGGAAAAGTAACATTGAAGGGATGTTGTAAACTTCCAACTTGAGTGTTTGGGGGTCACGGTGTGGAGAAGTAAGTACCAGAGGTCCAGTTCTGTCCTTCTAATTTTCTCAGTGCTCCAAGAGCACAGGGCTTCTGAGCAGCCTTGCTTTTATCATTGTGGACACTGAAAACTCTCTGATCCTGTGGCCCCATCCAGGTCCCTGCCCTGAGAGACTTGAACAAACTTGAGCACAGCTTCTGGAAGCCTAGGGCCAGGTCTCTGGGACAGCCCAGTCTCCCCTTGAATTCCTATCTAGAAAAGCTTGGAAGCTGCCAAAAGAATTCATTCTTTGTTCCAGCTAACACCCCGAAGATTGGCCCCTGACCTCCCTTTCCGAAATCAAGAAAAGATGTTAGGACTTCCCTGGCAGTCCATGGTTGACTCTGCCCTTCCATTGCAGTGGGTGCAGTTCGATCCCTGTTTGGGAAACTAAGATCCCACATGCTGCACTTTGTAGCAAAAAAAAAAAAAAAGATGGATATGTATCTCCTGCATCTGCATCACAGAGGTATCTTTCTCAAGGACCTGAATGCCATTCCTTTGAAATGTAAGCATCAGGAAGGATAGACCCTCTGTCAGTTTCTCTGGAAGTATGGAAGCAGAACTTTGATAAATGTCAGTTAGCAGACACAGAAGCCTAATCAGTAACAGTGACCAAGCCTCTTACTCGCCTTTTGTTATTTTTCACTTCCTTGACTTAGCTTGTGCCCTCCTCCCCACCACTCCCACATTCCCCCTTTAAAACACCCACTTTCATAGTCTAACAAGAAAAGAGGATTTGTGCTTCAAGGAAAAATAAATTCTGGGAAAATGACTGGGGAAAAAAAAACACACCCACTTTCTGAGCAAATTAGGAATTGAGCTTAGCTCTTTCACCTACTGCAGTACTTGTTGAATAGTGTTTTTACTGCTTTAACTAATGTCCACTTCAACCCAAGTTCTAAATTGTTAAAGATGTGAAGACAGAAGATGAAAGCAAAGAAGAATCAAGAGAAGTATTCCTACAGCACTCCTCTATCACACACACACACACACCCCATCTTGCAAAGCAGTCTGGTAGCTTCCAGCCCCAGGCCTAACTTGACCACCCTGACCATCCCCCAATATCACATCAGAAAAGTCTATCCCCCACCCTCACTCCCCATCTATCACAACATGGGGTTCTCACTTTTTTTTTTTTTATGATTCTCCCTTAGTCTTCCTTCCTGGGGCAGCTCTCAGGGGAGCCATCAGGAGTGGTTCCCCAGCATCTTGTTAGAAACTGAAGCCTGAGGAAGGGAACATTGTTATTTGTCCTTGCCCCTCTTCTCTCTCAGGTCCCAGCCTGTCAACACCTTCTTGGCTCTTTCTTCCTTAAGAAGATTCTTCTTCCCATCTCTATTAAAAAACCCCCAACCTCATTTCTCTTTCAGCTTCTGACTTGAAAACATTCAGCTCTCCACTCCTAAACCTAACTAGACTATGATGATAGCTTATATTTATATAGTCCAAGACAGCTTAAAGTGATCTGTGAGATAAACGCCAATTTACTCCCTATTTCTGACTTTAAGGAGAAAAAAAGTAATAAATCATTGGCAAATACTGTGAATTGAGAACTTCATCAAATTTGTAAGTGGAAATTCCTCTCCTAGCCTACAACAAGCCCCGCCCCATCACTCTTCCAAATGAGATTCTGTAGCTTGCTTTTAAAAATCTGGCTTTTTCCGAGCCTATAAAAATATTTGTATCCCATACAAATGATTATTGCCTCTGTATAATTAAACACACACACAACCTAAAAGTTAAGAGTTTTGTTTTATTTAGTGGGAAAATTTAAGACTTCAAGCCCAGGAGACAGCATCTCAAATAACCCTGAGAAGACTCCTCTGAGGAGATGAAGGGAGGAGCCAGATTATACAGACGGTTTGCAACAAAGGGCAGGTATTCTGAACATCAAAATATTGTTGATTAAAGGAAAACCAGATATTTCAAGTTAAGGAAACTAGAACTTTTCTCTGTAGGGGAAGATGCAAGCCTCTGGGCTAACTGAAGTTATTCCTTTGATATGCACCTCAGCTATCTGGGACCAGTATCTTGTTTTCACATCCTGAGCTTCCTGGGGGCTCCGGGTAGGGAGTGGCTGCAGTCTGATGGCTGCTAGACGGCAGGTCTTTCCTTCCTGAGTTCCCCGAGGGCTCACCAGCTCACTATCCATTCAGTTCAGTTCAGTTCTTTTGCTCAGTCATGTTCATCTCTTTGTGAACCCGTGGACTGCAGCACGCCAGGCTTCCCTGTCCATCACCAACTCCCAGAGCCTACTCAAAATCATGTCCATAAAGTTGGTGATGCCATTCAGCCATCTCATCCTCTGTCGTCCCCTTCTCCTCTCACCTTCAATCTTTCCCAGCATCAGCGTCTCTTCAAATGAGTTGGTTCTTCGCATCACATGGCCAAAGTATTGGAGTTTCAGCTTCAGCATCAGTCCTTCCAGTGAATATTCAGGACTGATTCCTTGAGGATAGACTGGTTAGATCTCCTTGCAGTCCAAGGGTCTCTCAAGAGTCTTCTCCAACACCACAGCTCAAAAGCATCAATTCGCTGGCACTCGGCTTTCTTTATAGTCCAACTCTCACATCCATACATGACTACTGGAAAAACCATGGCTTTGACTAGATGGACCTTTGTTGCCAAAATAATGTCTCTGCTTTTGAATATGCTGTCTAGGTTGGTCACAGCTTTTCTTCAAAGGAGCAAGCATTTTTTAATTTCATGGCTGCAGTCACCATCTGCAGTGATTTTGTAGCCCCCCAATATAAAGTCTGTCACTGTTTCCATTATTTCCCCACCTATCTGCCATGAAGTGATGGGATCGGATGCCATGATCTTAGTTTTCTGAATGATGAGTTTTAAGCCAACTTTTTCACTCTCCTCTTTCACTTTCATCAAGAGGCTTTTTAGTTCTTCTTTGCTTTCTGCAACTGGGTCCATTGGAGTTTGCTTTTCCCTACTTTTGTATAAGTTGGCAAAGTTCTGCAGTTCTTCAAAAACTAAATCATGTTCATTAACTATTTAGAATTTACTAAGAATTTCTGTAGCCTGATTGTGCACTTTTAGCATAAAGTTAACTCTAGGTCATATTGTTTATTTTGGGTTTATGCATAAAACGTCTATTTGTGTCACTCTTTATCTTTTCCCTCTATTACATGGAAGCAGCCAGCAGTTTCCTGGAAAAGGACGCAGAATAGCATAGCCAAGCTGAAATCACAGGGCTGATTAACAGATGTAAAAAAGTGTAGAGGAGCAGTCGAGACAGACACAGAGGAATTAGGACAGGGAAGAAAGGGAAGCAGTTTGAAGATCGGAGCCTGGAGGAGTCTGAAATAAAGGCAAAGAGACAAGAATCCTACTTAAGAGGCACCAACAGAATGAATGATCTTCTTTGCAAACCTGGTTTCACTTTCAGTGGGAGAAATATGTCCAGTTGTTCCACATTTGTACTCTTTTTACCACGCCATACAGGGACAAATGGTGTTCATGCTCAGCTGTAGTCATATGACCACAGGGATGAATTCTGTCTTGAGATAAAGGATCTAAGTCTGCAATCTTGAAATTTCTCAACTACACTTCCTTAATTAAGAAATGCACAAGTACTATATCTAATTCTCTCCAGATACAGGGAGATAATTTTTCCCCTCTGTGGGCTATCTAAGCCTTTGAGAGTAGATTTATTTTGAATAATTCTTATAAAGCTATTCCTCATATAGGGAAAATGTATTTTTGTGGTTAAGAGCATGGCATCTGGATTCAGACTTCCTAGGTTCAAATATCAGCTGTGGTTTATGCAGTTATGTGGTTCTATATCTCAGTTTCCTCCTCTGCAAAATGAAGGTAATAGATAAACTTTCCTCTGTGAGTTCGACATTTTTAGATTCCACATATAAATGAGGTAGTCCAGTGTTTGTCTTTCTATGTCTGGCTTATTTCACTTAGCATAATGTCCTCCAGTTTTATCCATATTGTTGCAAATGGCAAGATTTCTTTCTTTTTTATGACTGAATAATATTCTAATATATGTGTGTGTATACATACATATGTATATATATATAACATTTTCTTTATCTTTATTCATCTTTTTTCAGTGGACACTTAGGTTTTTTCCCTCTATTTTCACTATTGTGAATAATGCTGCAGTGAACATGGGAACAGACATCTCTTTAAGATAGGGATTTCACCTCCTTTGGATGAACATGTAGAAGTAGAATTGCTGGATCATACGATGTTATTGTTTTAATTTTTTTTAGGAACCGCCCCCCCCCCCCCCCCCCCCCCCCCCCGCCACTCAGTGCTGTTTGCCACAGTGGCTACTCAAATTTAAATTCCTACTAACAGTGCACCAGGGCTCCCCTTTCTCCACATCCTCTCCAACATTTGTCATCTATTGTCTTCTTGATGACACCCATTCTAATAGGTGTGAGGTAATATATCATGGTTTCAATTTGCATTTCTCTGATGATTTGGTAACTTTAATTAATAAAACTGTATTATGTACTTGAAACCTGCTAAGAGACTAGACCTTGTGTTCCCACCAAATGCAAAAAAAAAAGGTAACTATGTGAAGTGATGAATGTGTTAATTAGCTTTATCATGGTAATTATTTCACAATGTATATGTATATCAAATCATCACATTTTACCCCTTCAATATATACAATTTTTAATTGTCAATTGTACCTCAGTAAGCTGGGGAAAACAAGAACAACCTGCTTCATTCAGTTGTTGGGAGGATTAAATGTAATGCAGCTAGCTCAGTACATAGAGACTGTTTAATATTCAAAATGAATTTTAAAATATGCACATTTGCTTGTAAATACAAAAGTTCTCTCTAGAGAATACAAGAAATTGATGATGTTGGTTGCATGAGGGAGAGAAGCTAGGTGCTAGGGCAAGGATGCAGAAAGGAGATATTTCACACTGTACAGTCTTTTATATCTTTGGAATTTTAAACCATGTAAATGCATTGCATATGCAGGGAACCATTAAATAAATAAATAAAGTAAAAATAAAAGGCATTCTGCTTCACTTCCACCTTTCTATTTCCAGCTTTAGAAGGCTTATACTTAGAGGTTTCTTTCTTTCTTTTTTTTTTTTTTTACTTACTTACTTATAGATTTCTTAAGGCATTTTGTTAAACCTGGTGAAGTTGGGAAACCCATCAATAGACATTTATTGGGAGCCTGGTACATTGCAGGCATATTGTGAAGAAGGCAGAGTTCCCTCTCTCAAAGATCATACTGTCCACTTATAAAGATAACACAATTATATCAATCAAAAGGGTCAATACAAGCAAGAGTTTAGTTCAGAACTAAACTCTAAGGAACATACACACATTTTCCCAAGGTCAGGAATCACAGAGGACTCATGTATGCAGAGCATGTTTGAGGAAGGGATTGGAGTTTAAGCAGGGGAATAATGAATAATGAGTAGATGTTGTTCTTGTTGGTGGAAGGAAATTGCTTTCTAGTAAGAAATAGAATGTAATGTGACAGAAAGCCACTAAGTAACCAGGTAAAGCTTCCCTCGCCAAGTTAGTTTTCCTGATTAAAAATGATAATAATGGGACTTCCCTGGTGATACAGTGGTTAAGACACCACACTCCCACCTCAGGGGGCATGGGTTCAATCCCTGGTCCCACCTGTCAAGCCATTCAACTAAAAAGTAAAACATAATAATAATAATAATAACAAGGAAAGGACAAAAAAGCGGATTAAATTGGCAGGCACCTTTCACTCATCACCTTTATTCTCTTTTTTTCTCCAGGATCCACACAAGATGCCTAGAAGTGGGGCCACCATATTGCCACTCTTAGGACCAGAGACACAGGCTTTGGTGGTGCAGGCAGAAGCTTGAAGGAGCCTTATTTCTTCATTTCCGCAAGCAGGTGTGCCCTCTGGATTTCTTCCTTTCCAGCATCTTGTATGAGAAAGGTAAGATCTTATTTCATTATACCATTATCACCTGGTTCCTGTTACTTACAGTGAAACACAATCCAAACTAACAGGGCTATATAATTTCAATACACACTGCATCAAAAAACTTTACCTTTCCAAGTTCTTTACCAAGGCTTGCCAGAAAAAATACAGGACACTCAGTTATATTTGAAGTTCAGATAAATGATGAATAACTTTGGTAGTATTTAAGTATGTCTCATGTAATATTTTCTGTATACTTATACTGAAAAATTATGTGTTGTTTATTTGAAATTCAAACATAACTGGGCATCCTGTATTTTGCTTTATAAAAAAATGGCAACACTATTCACGTGTCACACAAAACCTATTCATGGCCAGACCATTCCTACTTGCAAGAAAATCTTGGACACGCTGCCCACTCCAGCTGTGAAACAAATGGAAGTTCTTTTATTAAGTTAAAGGAAGGGGTATTAGGTAATTAGTAGTGCCTCTCAATAGAGAGAAGTGGGATTTGGTTCTTGGGCCTCAGAGGAAAAAATGCAATAAGAGGAAAATCAGGTATATTCCCCTCTGAAGGCATTTTCCTCCCCTTTATTTCAGAATCCTTTGTTTATATTTTCCTTGTAAAAGAATATTTGTAGTTCTATCATTTAACATATTCAATCATTTCAGCCTATTTCCTACAATTTCCCCCAATCATAGTGTCATTTCTTTTATATAGTTGTAACCATAAGGTAGATAAATCTTGAGCCCTACTTTTTTCTTTAAAAACATTTCAAAAAACATTTACCATTTTACTGCATGCTCTTTCTAAACATAATTTTCATTGTTGCTGAATATTCCACTGAAATGATTTTCTATAATTTACTTAACCTTTTACCCATGTTTGATCTATTTTCTTCTTTTAAATATTTTGGCTTTCTTTTTAATATTAAAATAATGATAGATAAACATCTTTGTTGCAGCTGTTTTATTTTGTATGGGTTAGAATTTTGAATTATGTATAAAGAGCCATGTATTAGATTTGGAATTACTCTGTCAGGTAATAGGATTATTTTTAGTCTTGATATATATTTTTGGTTTTAATAGTCCCTGTTTCCAGGTTAGCCTTTAGCAAAATTATGAAATTGGGTGACTTTAGATTGTCTTTGTTTCTGTAGCCTTCCATTCTGCAGATCATTTATTTTTGGTGTATCTCACATTCCTTCCCATTTTCAAGTATCCGGTGCTTTTCTGCTCATTTCTCCCATTTATATCCTGCTTTCAAAATGGATCCAATTTTAATCATTTATGTCACTTTAAAATTAAGTCAATATTTCTTGGCTCCCAGAGAATATTTGGAGAGGTAATGTACCTTAGTTACAGACTTAGTTTAAATATCAGGTTTGTCACTTACTTGCAATGTGTGACTTGAAGGAGTACTTCACATTTCTGAGCGTGGTTTTCTCATCAATAAAATGAGGATGTTAACACCTTTAAGTCAGGGTTGTTATGAGGATAAAACAAGATAATTATGTAAAGATTTCAGCATGCTGCTAAGCCAATAGTATTTAATAGATTCTAGATATTATTAATCATAATTATCATCTTCATTTTAACACCATTTATACTCATGAAATGAAAACATTATTTACCCATAAGGAAACTACCCCAGCTTGAATATCATACAATATGTTATTCCTAGTATTTATTCAAAATATCTTTGATGACTTTTCTTCCCCTACCATCCACTAGAGAATCCTCTATAATGTCCTTGATATGATGTAATGTGAATACTCACTGACTACTGTGCAAATGGTGGCCACCATGCCAGGCTAAAGCCCTGAAAACATTTTTACTCACAAAAATTTCAGCATAACTTTAAACATTTAATATTTACATAGGAGACAATTTTTTTTTAAGGAAACAACAAAATATAGTAAAATGTGTGTTCACTTTTAGACATAATGTAAATTGAAAAAAGAAATGGTGACATGGCCAGGTCGGTCCTGAATCATTAAGACATATCTTTGATGTAAATGTCAAAAAAAAAATGTTTTAGGATGCATGCTTCCATAAATTAATCAATATAAGCAGTAAACAGATTTTTAACAGCGAAGAATTAAATTAGAAAAAATGCTAGCAATTTCCTTGGGATAGTAAAAATTATTAATCATGACTATTAGAACCATCGACTTGCTCCATCCTTTTGTTAATTGAAAAAATGAAGGCTCTGGCTTTATTCACATGCTTCTTTGAAACAAACAAACAGTACAAAACATTAGCCTGCAGAAATTAAGTCAATTTCAGCAAATATTAATAATTCCCTCAACAACGTATCAGACCTAAAGCATGTCTCTAACCCAAGCCACCCCCTTTTGAAAAGGCAGTAAGGCAAGAGGGAAAAAAAAAAAAACAAAGCATATGCTACTGGCTTGTATATTTTGAGGGCCAGGGGAAAAGGAGATGAATAAAGGCTGAAGAAGAGAGCAAAGCTTGACAAAAATGAAAGCACTTTTTATGGTTGTGTCAGTATTTTCTACTACAGATATCCAATGTGTGGAGGTTTATAACTTTGTTCTAATAATTCATCTGCAAATGGCAAAGAGGGTGGCAATGTGGGCATAAAAAATTGTGTGCATGTTTTTATAGAAAGATTTATAACTACTGAATTGAAAATCACTTAGTTATTCCAGTGACAAAAGTCAGAACCAAATAACATTCATGCTTGTGTTCAAAACCCCTGAATAGCTAGCTGTTGTATGAATCCTTACAAAGAGAACAAAATTATGCATGGCATAAGAGACACTAATATTTGGTATTTTCTTTTGCTATCGCCTTTGTTTTATAATGTCACCTATTGAACAGATTCAATAAGGGACATTTTAAAAAATTTCCCCCCTGATTAAAATTTCCAATAGTTAAGAGATTAGAGACAATGAAAGTCTGCAAACTGACTGCCACCCATTAGCACTGACCTTTACTAACATTGAACTTGACCTCTGTCTACTCTTTCTCAAGCCACTCCTCAGATGTAGGCATTCCTCTGACACTAGTCTTAGCCATTCTTGCACATTAATTTTTTTTTTTGTCTCTGTGGAAATTGCAGCTACTTCATGACATCATCTACCATGGTAAATGTTACCAAGTTTCTGAAACCTTCTTGGAATTTTCCCCAGCAGCATGAATCCGTGTTCTCATAGCAATCTGAATATCCCAATTAGAAGCCATCATACTGTTAGAGTTCCAGTACATTTTGACAGTGTCCTCCTGCAAACATCTGTGACTCTGCCCGAGCTTAACTCAGCCCTTATATAGAAGGGGCTGGCAGGGAGTTCTGGGTTTTGAGAAATCCTCAGCCAATATGGGATGGGAGTTGGAAGACACTCCAGCTTCCTCAAGGGGCTAAATCTTCAGACACATTTAGTACTGTCTCCCAGAGATCCCACTCAAGAGTGGAGGCACAGGGTTGTTCATACACCTTTTATTGGCTTTCATCGTTCTCATTCTCATTTTTTATTCTGCTGATGCTTCCTGGGAATCATCTCCCAAATAAATAACTTTCTTTTCAATCTTTGTCTCAGCATCTGCTTCTTAGAAATCCCAAATTAAGATAGTATCAGAAGTGATTCTAGGAAGCAGAACCTCAGAAAGAAAGGCTGGAATGAGACCACTTGCCACATGAGTGCTAACAAAGATCCACTGATGGTGGTGAGAGGAGGATTGCTGATGGGTCTTGGCCTGTTGTAGCATCATGATTACAACGACTTTCAGGTGTGGTTAAACTGGGACGGACTATAGCTGCATTAGCTCCAGTGCCCCAGGGATACGGTGGGAATGAAAGGCGATGATAAGGATTGGATTCAGCTGGCTGTTGTTAACTGTGATTGGAGCCCTGAAGAAGGAAAATTGCGAGCTGAGGTCAACCAGCTCTCCAAATGTAGTGTGGAAGTCAGAATGCTCCTCGGCGGCCATTAAGGAGATTCTCATATCCTAGAACCAGAGGGCAGAAGGTGCTGAGAATCGCTACCAAGATCTGGTTTTAAAAGGGAGGTAGTTACAAAGAAGGCAGAATAAGCAGCTCCAGCAAATCCTAGGCTAAAGGTAAGCCCTGATGGGGAAAGAGGAATGCTCAGAAGTGGGATGGGGACTTTTTAAAAAATATATTTATTTATTTATAGCTGTGCTAGGTCACTCCACTCCAGTACTCTTGCCTGGAAAATCCCATGGATGGAGGAGCCTGGTGGGCTACAGTCCATGGGGTTGCTGAGAGTCGGACACGACTGAGCGACTTCACTTCTCACTTTTCACTTTCATGCATTGGAGAAGGAAATGGCAACCCACTCCAGTGTTCTTGCCTGGAGAATCCCAGGGATGGGGGAGCCTGGTGGGCTGCCGTCTATGGGGTTGCACAGAGTCGGACACGACTGAAGCAACTTAGCAGCAGCAGCAGTGCTAGGTCATTGTTCCTGTGCGTGGGTTTTCTCTAGCTGTGGTGAGTGGGGGCTACTCTCTAGTTGCGTGGGCTTCTCACTGCAGTGGCTTCTCTTGTTGCACAGAATGGGCTCTGTGGCTTGTGGGCTACAGTAATTGCCCTGTGGCATGTGGGATCTTCCTGGACCAGGTATGGAACCAGTGTCCCCTGCATTGCAAGGTAGATTCTTAACCACCGGACCACAAAGGGAAGCCGAGCTGGAGGCTTTTGAAAACAGGCCCTTGAAAAACCTTGAAGCAATAGATCTGCTCTCTCTTACCCTCATTGCTTCTACCAATAACCGGTCAAGTCTCAGCATGGCCTGCACTGGGGAGTTCCGTTCTGGCTCTACTGGGAAGATATATACCAGTAGGAAATGGGAAAACATATCTGAGAAACATGCTTTGGGTGCTGGACTGGGATGAGGGTCACGGAACTTAAAGCTGGTAGAGATTTTATCGGGGTACTCTCCTGAATCAGAATTTAAAGTCCTGGCAAAGACGGGTGTGCGTGCATGCTAAATCAGTCGTGTCCAACTCTTTGTGACCCTATGGACTGTGGCCCACCAGGCTCTTCTGTCCATGGGATTTACCAGGCAAGAATACTGCCATTTCCTCCTCCAGGGGATCTTCCCAACCCAGGGATCAAACCCATGTCTCATTCGGTGCCTGGAAGTCCCCTGGTGAGGTGGCTGGGAATACCTTGGCAGAGTATTGACTATCATCAAAAAACTTAGAGAAGTCAGTTTTGGTGTTTTATTTTTTTTTAAATTGAAGTATGGTTGTTTTACAATGTTGTGTAAATTTCTGCTGTACAGAAAAGTGATTCAGTTATATGTATATATACATTCTCTTTTTTTAATATGCTTTTCCATCATGGTTTACCATAGGATATTGACTATGGTTTTCTGTGCTATACAGTAGGACCTTGTTTATCCATTCCACGTATAAAAACTTATATCTGCTAACCCCAGTCTCCCATTTCATACCTTCCCCAACCCCCTCCTCCTTGGCAACCACCAGTCTGTTCTCTATGTCCATGAGTCTGTGTTTTGTAGATAGGTTCATTAGTATTCTGGCCTGGAGAATCCCATCACTTCACTTCATTTGTGTCATATTTTAGATTCCACATATAAGTGATATCGTATGGTATTTGTCTTTCTCTTTCTGACTTACTTTAAGAATTGAGCATTGTTAAATGGATTTTGGAAAGCCAGAGAATTCTTTAGTGCATGACATTTCTAGGAAGGTAGCTGTATGTTACATAAACAAATAGTCCAAACCTCCATGCTGCCCACCTCTGTGCTGACATTTATCCCTGAGCTTTCACCTATGACTGTCTAGAATCTTCCCAGTGATGAACTGAGGAAAGAGTTAAAATTCTGTTCTGGTACATGTGTGGCTCAACGTGTTAGTGAAAGCAGAAATGAATACATCAAGCCCTACTGAGGGGTGGCCTTAAATGACAGAGGTGATGGTGAAAATACCCCAGAGCTTTGGGTGGTACACCTGCTCATCAACTTGTGTAGTGGGCTATTAGGCCTCAGCTAAGACTATTTGGAATCCTTGGCAGTGGTAAATGACTTGGCTTGTTGTCTGATGCTCTTTGAAGGAGCATGATGGGAAAAACAAAGATCAGAAGTCAGATGAGAAGGCATGTGGCTGTATCTCTGGGAGTGGTCAGGTGTAAAGTCTGTGAATCTTTGTTTTGAATGTCAATACCTATTGAATATCATTCAGCACAGAAAAGGCACTGCATTAGAAAGGGAACAGGATGATTGTCCAGTGGACATCGGCAACCTCTGTCCTTAGCACCCCAGTGGATTCCTTATGGCATGATGATTCCCCGAATGACGTAGCCGTGTGGGCAGGATGCAGGTTGCACGTGGGTATAGCAGCACGGGCCTCTCACACCCAAGCTGGTCTATCTACTGCCACGCCTGCACATCCAGCCTGTCGGCGGCAGAGGACGATGATGAACCCTCAGTGGAGGACCATCTTTAAAGGAGAATAACCGCTGATGACAAGTAGATTACATTGAATCCTTGTATTAGTTTCTTATGGCTGTTGTAACAAATAACCCCAAACTTGGTACCTTAGGACAATAGAAATTTATTCCCTCAGAGTTCTGAAGGCCAAAAATCGGAAATCACCTAGCCAAATTTAACGTAATGGCAGGGTACTGCTCCCTCCTGAGGCTTTAGAGGGAAATCCTTTCCTTGTCTCTCTCAGCTTTTGGTGGCTGCTAGCATTCCTTGGTCGGAGAAGGCAATGGCACCCCACTCCAGTACTCTTGCCTGGAAAATCCCATGGACAGAAGAGCCTGATAGGCTGTGGTCCATGGGGTTGCTAAGAGTTGGACATGACTGAGTGATTTCACTTTCACTTTTCACTTTCATGCTTTGGAGAAAGAAATGGCAACCCACTCCAGAATTCTTGCCAGGAGAATCCCAGGGACGGAGGAGCCTGGTGGGCTGCCGTCTCTGGGGTTGCACAGAGTCAGACACGACTGAAGCGACTTAGCAGCAGCAGCAGCATTCCTTGGTGGGTGGCCACATCACTCCAGTCTGCTACTTTGGTCCCACTGCCTTCTTCTCTGTGTGGCAGAAACCCTCTGTCCCCTCTCTTACCACACATGATTGAAAGGGTTTAGGACCAACTGGAATAATTCAGGGTAATAGCCCCATGGCAAGATCCTTCATTTAATCACATCCACAAAGACTTTCCCCTATACACTGTAACACAGTTTCCAGGGATCAGTACCTGATCTCTTTATTCAGACCACTGTATACCCTCCACTTAAGATGAAGCAGATATCTGTTCTTACTGAGTTTGGCATGTGTTTCTGGTATGGCTTTGGCTTCCCTGCCTGTGATAGTAATGCTGACACTAGTACCTGAAAGTTCACAGAGTGTCTTATTTACTATTATATCGATAGAATGCCATAACATAGCCTTATACACAGGGATTCACCTTCCTGAAAGGTGAAATTGGGAGCTGCATGCACGGGTCCCTGGGATTCCCTGGTCCTCCCATATGCCTTGTTACCTGGTCTATTTTCATGTTTAAATGGCTTAAGGGGAGCTTAGAGATGAGAGTTTATAAGTTTGGGACACTGTTCAAGATTCAAGAAATGTGTGAACCAACAGCCATTATATAGGTTACTGTATTCTTCATAGATAGAATATACAGATTTGGGAACAAAAAAGTGGAATTAGGAATTAACTTTCTCATTATTAGTCTCAAGGGCCCACTTGGGGAATTTATACTTCCCATTCATCCATATTTAGGTTAAGTTGAACTAGAAATTGTAGCTCCAGAGGGTGGTGGTGGAATCTACCAGGGGACAAAGTGAAGTGCCACTAAAGCTAAAGTTAAAGGTACTGAGAGTGACTATGTTGAGTTCCTCATATCAGTAGGTCATCAAGCAAAGAGAGGATTTACTATATGGTCCTGACTGATTGACCCTGATGAGTATGAGCAGATAGGATTGTTGCTACATAATATTCATGTGTGTGTGTGCTCAGTCGAGTCCGATTCTTTGCGATCCCATAGCCCCTAGCCTGGCAGGCTCCTCTGTCCATGGGATTTTCCAGGCAAGAATACTGGAGTGGGGTGCCATTCCCTTACATAATATTGGGTTGGCCAGAAAGTTCTTTTGGATTTTTCTAACCCAAGCATAGGGAAGTATTTGTTTCTGGAACTCAGGAGACTCACTGGAGTGGCCTTTGGTGCTTCTCTGCCTGCTGATAACCTTGAACAGGCAATTGCCTCAATCATGGCCTGAAAAGGACAAGGTAACCAGGACCCCAGTTTCCACAGGGCAAGAAACCTAGACCAGCACAAGTGCTGGCCAGAGTGATGAGAATCAGGAATGGCTGTTAGATGTAGGAAATGAAAAATCTTGCTTCTGTCTTCAAGATCACCCATAGTGGTATGATACTTGTGTTTAAAAAGACTTTATTCTGAATTTTTTAAAAGAAATAATGACTGGCTGAAGAAGCAGTGCCAAGGCAGAATAAACTTAATGTGGACACAAGTGGAACTGAATGGTGCAAGGGGTGGATGACAGCAGATACTCTCAAGGGCCCTGTTCACATCCCCTTGGCAAAAAGTGTTTGAATGTTATGTTCCACAGCATAGGTATAAGGAACATGATTCCATGGTACAATACACAAATGACTATCAAAGTGCTTGGTAGTATAATAGGTACTCAGTGAATGTTTGCTGAATTAATAAATGAATACATGGATGTATGAGTATACAGATGACTTCTGTGGTAAGCAGAATTATAAGATGCCTCCTCTTATCTTTGTTTTATTTGTTTTTTGGCCATACCCCATGACACATGGGATCTTAGTTCCCTGACCATGGATAGAATCCATGCCCCCTGTAGTGGAAGTATGAAGTCTTACCCACTGGACCACCAGTGAAGTCCCTCCTCTTAATATCTGTTATCTCCTCATGTTACTCCTGTGATGCTGTTAGGTTACATGGCAATCAAATGAAATTTTACAGACATGATTAGGTTTTTAATGAGATGACTTTAATATAGAGAGATTATCTTGGTAGACCTAATCTTATCACATTGGCCCCTTAAAGGCAGAGTTTTCTCTGGCTGGGAGCAGTGCAGATATCAGAAAGATGAGAAATGAGAGAGGGATTCTTGTGAGGGAGTTTCTCTTGAGATGGACGTGGCCACAGGCCAAAGATCTAAGAGAGGTCTCTGGTTGCTGAGAACAATGCCTGGCCAACAGCCAACAAGAAAACAGGGATTTCAGTCATATAACCTCAAGGAATTGTATTCTGCCCACAACAGGAATGATGCTGGAAGTGGATTCTTCCCTAGAGTCTCCAGAAAAGAGCCCAACATTGACTTAGGCCTTCTGAGCCCCCCTGCAGAAAAATCCACCTGGACTTGTGATGATCAGAACTGTGAGGTAAAAGTATGTGTCATTTCAAACCACTAAATTTGCAGTAAGTTGTTATGCAGCAATAGAAAATTCATATGATTTCTAAACCTAGAAACCATCCAGATCTAGGCTGAAGCTTTTGTCTTGAATGGCCACTGAGTGCCAGAATGCTTGAGGATATTTCCTTGTCACCTAAAACCGAATATGCATAAATCAGAATCTGTCATGGTCTATGACCTACTAACTCATCTTTTTGGAATTCCTAAGTGACCCCAAAATCTTTTCTATAAATGTGACTCCAAACCTCTGAGCTTTCATCCAAGCCAAGGTAGCTTTCGTCATTTACTGTAGTATTGTCAAACTCCAGTCTTCTATCACCTTCAACATTTTTGCTTCATAGTAAAATTAGCTACAATGCTCTTAATATTTTTCTGTATATCCGCTCATTCTTTTACTTAAATGCATGCATGATAAAAGCATGTCACTACCATAAATGGTAAACTAGTATCATTGACCATAAATAGAGGGTAAATGTAAAAATAAATACAATGAAAAAAAAACTTTTGAATTTCAGCTAGATACTGCTGGCTGCTGAAGGCTCTGAACATAAGGCCTGCTCACTCTTTGTTTAAAAAAGGAGATTAGCAAATGTTAGAGAGGTGTTAAGTCAAAGTAGCTCAAATAGCTCAAATTGAGAATTTCTCTTGACATAATTAGAGGGATTGAAAGAGACTTAAAATGGAAATAGCATTTTCCCCTATGTGTTAGTTACATTCTTTAATGGCTTTTCCACTGCAATTTAAATTATTTAAATATCACCCCAAATCATCTTGGATACCTTGTGGTGAGAGTCCAGCACTTTGAAAAATATTCCGAGTGACTAAAAATTAGCTTTCCATCTAAGAGAACTGTGTAAACTTGGACATGTACTGAGTAAATGTTCAAGATGTATCATTATTGTTATTATCACCAGTATCATCACATTACCATCATCGTCTCCACCCTCCTCCACATTTTTTATCTCAAATCAGTTTTACTCTTTATAAAACCTAGCAGTGGTTTCTCTTACAGTTATTACTCCTCTCCATTCACTTTCTTAATCTTTATTTTGGAAAAAAAATTATTGTCTCCTAATCAATACTGTTGTGTAAAAATCCTTTGCATTACCACTAGCTTTCCTTCCAAAATTAATATTTGATCACTTCTGAGTAACATAAGACCAGAATGTAATATTGGGGTTATCATGAGCCATTGAGTAAGGCAGGCTCTTCTGCCTCACCCCCAGTCACTCCCAAGCACATCAGCTTGTTTTATTCTCCTTTAGGGCACTTATCCTCATTTATAAATTTTCTTATTTTTGGTGGTTTCGTTTAAAGTCAGTCTCACTCGACCAAAGCATAAGCTCAGGGAGTATGAGGACCTGGTTTTTCTTTGTGTCTCAGTGCAGCATCAGAGGGGCACCTGCCACATAATAGGTCCTCAGTGACCTTGGTTAACCTTCACCTCCCTAACCTTGGTTTCAGAACCTGCAAAATGGAGATAACAGTGCCCAGCTAACACAGTAGTTGTGAGGACTAAATGAGATTACTTATGTAAAGCTTCTGGTATATCAACAGAAGCTATTAGTATATCTTTGTATTGTTGTTGGAATAAGGTCAATCTTAGACTAGTATTCAAAGACTTCTAGACTTATGTCATCAATTTCTATATCTCAAACCATTTTTCACATTAACCTGATACTCCAGCTCTTGTTGTAATATTTATTTATTGACTGTTTGACTTAGGCTAGGTTTGGGGTGTACAAAACAAAAAGACCTGGTTCCTGCCCTCATAGAGATATAAGATAAGATAGAGTCATAAAGGAGACAAATATTGTGACGATAACCATAATGAAATAATGCACATGTATTGCAGATATTAGAGAAACAGTGTCCTGGGATACCTGGCTAGGAATGAGCTAGGGGTGGAGGATGCAGAAGGAGAGGAACGAAATGCCATGATTGCATAACCAAGGCTTTTGCAGCCCTCTGGGATGCCTGGACTTCCCAGGTGGCACTAGTGGTAAAGAACCTACCTGCCAATGCAGGTAGATGTGAGAGACCCGGGTTGCATCCTTGGCTGGAGAAGATCCCCTGGAGATCTTCTCTAGGCAACCCACCCCAGTATTCTTGCCTGGAGAATCCCATGGACAGAGGAGCCTGGTGGGCTGCAGTCCATGGGGTCGCAAAGAGTCAGACACGACTGAAGAGAGTTAGCAGCAGCAGCAGCAGCAGCGGCAGGGATGCCTTTGCCTCCTACTTAAATATCCCTTTTTACATGAAATTGCCCCCAGATTTCCTTAATAGCATTTACCCTGATTTTTCCTTTACTCCTTCACTCCTAGCTCATACTTTGTTGATGTACTCCTCCCAGACTCCAGGCTCTCCTATTTAATTTTTACTTTTTTCTGTTCATTTCATAGGACAGCGAGTTTCCAAAGCATGGTAAACGTTTTTTGTTTGTTCTTCTCTACAGACTTTGTGGTTATTTTGGAAGTTACTTTGCTAAAACTAGAGCTTCTGTCATTTCTTTGGGTCTGCAGGTCCCAAATCTATTCCTTCAGTTTACTGCAAATTATCAGTATCTCTGCCTAAGAGCATTATGTTCTTATAAAATATTAATTTTATGAAAGTAGCCATATATAACTCCTTTTATCATGTGTTAGAAAAAGGGTTTAAAGCACAGAACAAGTCACTAGGCACAATCCGGTGCAAACTCTAAACTGGTACTTGAGTTTAAATGAGACTGAATATGGGAATAAGAATAAATGTGGGAAAAAGTAGAAGTGAGTGAAAAATGGTTGTGGCAAAATTACCAGCTGTTATTTATAGTCTGTGCCAAGTATAAATATGTCCTTGCAAAACTTGAAGAGATGAGTCGTCAGTTATTTCAAGACAAATTTCTGACTTGCTTTATATTATTTAAGAGTATTTTATGGAGACAGTATTAAAAATTCTGTATATAGAGGGACAGATAGATGGAAGGACATTATGGTGTGACCAGTGGGCCTCACCTAAAGATTAGAAACTTGTGGTTATCAAATCTTTTTGGTTTTTCGTACATATCTACTTTTTCTGAAATAATACGGAAAGAAATACATTTGAGTTTACAGTAATCATAGCACTTCACAGCTTAACACCAATTTGCCAGGCTCATGACAGAGAGCCTTTGGTCTGAAGCTTCTCCAAGGTAAGATCAAAGCGAGAAGTTTCCTGCACTAAATACACAGATCTCAGCCACTCTGCATATTTTGTTTTGTGGTTGCTATTTCTTTTGTCCCTAATGGTGATTGCACATATTTGTTTAATGTAGGATCACAGTGGGCACGAACTCCCAAGAAAACCAATCATGACCTTTACACACTCAAGAATGTCTTATGTGTAAGGCTCTGTGCTAGGGGCTGGGATAAACAAGAAGGAAGACAGCAAAATCCCTCCCTTTAAGAAACTTATAGAAAAGTAGAGAAGCTAAGATAGAGAATATAGAAAATGGAAAAACAGAGAAGTCAATCCTTGACAATATGATGTGATATTCAAGTAGTACATATTCTCAGTGTTGTTCAGTCACTAAGTCATGTCCAACTCTTTGTGACATCATGGACTGCAGCACCCTGGGCTTCCCTGTCCTTCACTATCTCCCAGAGTTTGCTCGAACTCATGTGCATTGTGTCGATGATGCCATCCAACCATCTCATCCACTGTTACATAGCTAATCACTGTTTCTTGTGGTCAGGATGGTGGCTTCTAAATCCTTATCTCTATTCACAGCTTTCATCATACAGGATCCAACCTGATTGTTTTGTGTAGATCTTTTTAATAAGAAGGGACATTTGTGATCATCCAAATCACTCATTTTTATAGAAACCAAGTTCCCCAAAAGTTTAAACAGCTAGCTAATGGTTTACTACAGTAGAATCCAGGTCTCCTGATTTACAACGCCAAATGCTAATACTTTAGCCACATTCATCCACATCTTCACTCTCTGAAGGAATGTAGCACAGAACTGTTAACAGATTAACTGATAATAATATTTATAATGCTTGAAAAAGTTGATCAGACTCATGAAGTTTCATATCTATTACTCTATAGCACCCACTAGCTAGTTAAAAAAAAAAAGGATTTATTGAACCCACTTTAAATCTTATTTAAAAGTATGTAGATAACTGAATCTCACTTGAGGCAATAAATATTTATCAGATTTTAGTAAAAACAAATCTTTTTGTTGTTGGTTTTCTTAATTTAATTTTTGTTTTATAGTGGAGTATAGTTCATTTACAATGTTATATTAGTTTCAGGTATATAGCAAAGTGAATCAGTTAAACATATACATATATCCATTCTATTTCAGATTCTTTTCCCATGTAGGTTTGTATGGAATATTGAGAATTCCCTGTGCTATGTCCTTGTTGATTATCTTTTATATATAATAGTGTGTATATATCAATCTCTAACTCCTAATTTAGCCCTCCCTTCAACGTTTCCCCTTTGGTAACTGTAAGTTTGTTATCTATGTCTGTGAGTTTATTTCTATTTTGTAAATAAATACATTTTTTTAGATTTCACATATAAGTGATGTCCTATGATATTTTTTTCTTCCTCTGTCTTATTTAACTTAGTATCATAGTCTCTAAGTCCATCCATGTTGCTGCAAATGGCATCATTTCATTCCTTTTTCTGGCTGAGTAATATTCCGTTGTATATATATACCTCACCTTTATCCATTCCTCTGTCAGCAGATGTTTAGGTTGCTTCCATGCCCTGGCTGTTGTAAAGAGTGCTTCAAAGAACATTGGGGTGCATGTCTCTTTTCAAATTAGTTTTCTCCAGATTCATGCCCAGTAGTGGAATTGCTGGATCATATGGTAGCTCTGTTTTAGTGTTTTAAGGAACTTCCATAATGTACCAATTTACATTCCCATTAGCAGTGTAGGAATGTTCCTTTTTCTCTACACTCTCTCCATCATTTATTATTTGTAGACTTTTTGATAATGACCATTCTGACCAAAGTGGGGTGAAACCTCATGTAGGTTTTTTTTAATGAGAGGATAATTCTTTTACAATATTGTGATGGATTTTGCCATACATCAACATGAATTGGCATTATGTCCCCTCCCTCTTAAACCCCCCCCCCCAGCTCCCTCCCCGTCCCATCTAGCTTGTCACAGAGCACTGGGTTTGGGTACATTGAACTCCCACTGGCTATCTGTTTTACATGTAATGACATATATGTTTTGATGCTATTCTCTCATATCATCCCACACTCTTCTTCCCCAACTGTGTCCAAAATGTCTGTGTCTCCTTTGCTGCCATGCAGGTAGGATCGTCAGTACTCTATCTTTCTAGATTCCATATATATGTGTTAATATATGATATTTGTCTTTCTCTTTCTGACTTACTTCACTTTGTATCATAGGCTTTAGGTTCGTCCACCTCATTAGAACTGACTCAAATTCGTTCCTTTTTATGGCTGAGTAATATTCCATTGTGTATATGTACCACAACTTCCGTATCCATTCATCTATTCATGGACAACTAGGTCATTTCTGTGTCCTGCTGCTGCTGCTGCTGCTAAGTCGCTTCAGTCATGTCCGACTCTATGTGACCCCACAGACGGCAGCCCACCAGGCTCCTCCATCCCTGGGATTCTCCAGGCAAGAACACTGGAGTGGGTTGCCATTTCCTTCTCCAGTGCATGAAAGTGAAAAATGAAAGTGAAGTCCCTCAGTCATGTCCAACCCTCAGCAACCCCATGGACTGCAGCCTACCAGGCTTCTCCATCCTAGCTATTGTAAATAGTACTGCAAGGAACATTGGGGTACATGTGTCTTTTTCAATTCTGGTTTCCTCAGGATATATACCCAGTAGTGGGATTGCTGGTTCATATGGTAGTTTTATTCCTAGTTTTTTTAAAGACTCTCCATACTGTTCTCCATTGTGGCTGTATCAGGTTGCATTCCCATCAGTAGTGTAGGAGGGTTCCCTTTTCTCCACACCCTCTCCAGCATTTATTGTTTTTGGACATTTTGATGATGGCCATTCTGCCTGGTGTGAGATGACACTTCATTGTAGTTTTTATTTGCATTTCTCTAATAATGAGCAATGTTAAGCATCTTTTCATGTGTTTATCTCTATGTCTTCTTTGGAGAAATGTCTATTTAGGTCATCTGCCCACTTTTTGATTGGGTTGTTTGTTTTTCTGGGATTGAGTTGCATGAGCTGCTTGTATATTTTGGAGATTACTTCTTTGTTAGTTGTTTCATTTGCTATTAATTTCTCCCATTTTGAAGGTTGTTTTTTTCACCTTGCTTATAGTTTTCCTTCATTGTGCAAAACTTTTAAGTTTAATTAGGTCCCATTTGTTTATTTTTGTTTTTATTTCCATCATTCTAGGAGGTGAGTCATAGAGGGTCTGGCTGTGGTTTATGTCAGAGAATGTTCTGCCTATGTTTTCCTCTAAGAGCTTTTCATTGTAGTTTTGATGTACGTTCCTCTAATAATTAGTGATGTTAAACATCTCTTCATGTACTTTTTGGCCATCTGTATGTCTTCTTTGGAGAAATGTCAATTTAGATTTGCCCATTTTAAAGATTTTGGTTCAGATGTTTATCACTCCCCTGACCACTAAACATTCTATAAGAATCTTTAAATTCTCTTATTCTTGAGGGGAAGTCATGAATTTTAAGCTGGATTGTCATTTTTGAAAGTATGGTAAAGGGAAATACTGAAGTAACTACTGGAAATGTTGCATCTTTGTGTTTTTTCCCCCACAAGTCTGGGAGGAGCCTGAGATGCAAAAGGTATGCATCATATAGATGTCCATGGTTAGGGTGTCAGTAATTTATATTTCAGGGTTGAATGAGTCAATGATCTCACTCCTTATCTTGATAAGATCGGCTACTTGGGAGGAGAGTTTTGATTGAGGAGGTGGATGACTTTGAAACAAGAACATATTAGAGGTTAGGGCAGAATGTTAAATGTAGGCGGTAAATTACAATTACAGTAGCAGCAAGATAATGTGTCCTTAAAAGATGAAGGATAGTGACACTGTATTTCTTCAATGCTTATACTATGACTGATAGATTTCTAAGCACTTTATGGGAATTAACTCATTTAATCGTCCTAACAGTCTACGAATTGGGTACTATTAGTATCAGCATTTAACAAATGAAGAAACTTAGTATTATGGTCTGATCCAAGTCCATTTGATCATACTCAACTTTAAGTTATTTAAGGTAGATATTTGTGGCAACCATTAGTTAAAGGGGGTGGTAAAGGCAACAGGCTTCCCTCATCATCTCACTATTAGGAAGTTTACTGTATAAGCAAGTTTGATACCTTTACACCAGTATTCACTGTAGCACATTCACAGTAGCCAAAAGGCAGAAACAACCGTGTCCTTCAACAGATGGATGGATAAAAAAATGTGGTATATAAATACAATGGGATATTATTCAGTCATAAAAGAAATGGAATTCTGATGCATGTTACAACATAGATAAATCTTGAAAAGAGTATGCTAACTGAAATAAACCAGACACAGAAGGACAAATATTGTATAATTCCACTTATATGAGGTACCTAGAATATGCAAATTCAAAGAGACAGAAAGTAGAATAGAAGTTACCAGGGAATGGGGGAGGAGTCAGGGGAGTTGTTATTTAATGGTTACAGTATTTCTCTTTGGGATGATTAAAAAGCTCTGGTAATAGATAGTGGTGATGGTTACATAGCATTGTGAATGTGATTAATGCTGCTGAATTGTATAATTAAAAATGATGAATTTTTTATTTTATATATTTTACTACAGCACATTTTTGAAAAAAGTTTGAAGATGAGTTCAAGAGACTTCAAACATTTGTGAACCAAAATTTATTAGTCAGCAGGCACAAAAATAACTCAACCCAACCTGTAAAATCAGTAAAGTCTCAGGCCTCAGTCCTTGTGTGTGTTCCTACCATATCTTACATGCAAATTGTACAGGAGGAAGACACAGCAATCTAGGAGAGCTCTAATACATTTTCAGTCAACATCAGGTGTAGACAATGCTATAAATTATTGGTTGGATAGAGGACAAGTTCAGAATCAACTTTGGGAACATTCTAGAAAACCAGGAGCTTGTTTGTTCCCTCTATCAGATTGATGCAAGGATGCAGAGGCCTCTCAGAGAGTTTAACCCATCCACACATATCCTGGATGTTAAATTGCACTCTACATCGGGCAGTTTCTTAGCAAAAAAACACTCAGATGGCATAGTCAAATGTCATAGTTGGGAAAAGTTCGAGAAAAGGATCATTCTTTTAATTGAAGTCTAGTTAATTTACAAATGTTGTGCCAATCGACTCAGTTATACTCATGTAGACATTCTTTTTTAATATTCTTTTCAATTATGGTTTATCATAGGAAATTGAATATAGTTCCCTCTGCTGTACAGTAGGAGCTTGCTGTTTATCCACCCTATATATGATAGGTTGCATCTTCTAATATCCATAAAAAGAATGAAAAGGGCCATTCTTTATTATAGAAAGCAAGCCAGTAAAATATGAAGTTTTAATATCCAAACGTCATAGAAGTTATGAATCTCTCAATATATTTTTTATTCAAAGTTTATACCTGGAAATTTTGTATTTATACCCATTTGACTCAATGTAATATTAAAAACACACAATGTGAAGAAAAAGTTTCAAGTTATATTTCAAATACAGTTTCTAGAATTTCATAATCTAATGTAGATATTAAAATGCAGACTGACTGTCAACACATGGGATGTGTGGGATTTGGGGATTAAATAGGTTTTTGTGTGTTGACCAACCCACCAGTTTTTTGATCCAACTGTATTAAATTCAAATATATATGAAATTTGAAATAAACCTGTTTGTACCTAGACATTACTATTGATCCCGATATCTTACCTCTTTTTCTGCACTTCGGAGTTCTTACTACCCTTGGACTTAAGGGGAAGCATTGTCAGCAAAGGAAATTGGTATTCCTTTCTCCTGAAAGATTTTTCTCTTGTTTTGGCAGGAATTAGAGGAAGGGGAAAAATTTCACTCTGCCTTGGTTCCTCCAAAATGTCTTACCTAACTGACCATTCCTCTGTAGAGTCGTCTTCAGCACTGATGCTGTCAGCCCGTATTTTACAAAGAGGTACTAATCTGACATTTGGCTTTGTGGGTTGTTTAGTATTTTTCTTCTGTGTGTGTTCTGCTTCCCCAACTAGGCTGTTGGATCCTTGAGGGAATGTGTCTCTTATTTTGTATTCCTGTACATTCTGCAGGCAGTTGGTTCTCCCTAAGTCCTGGTGCACTGAACACTCAGGTTTCAAAGGCACAGGAAGCACACAGTTGTCAAGAACTTCATTTTAGCCACAGGAAGAATGGAGCCACCACGTTTCCAAGCAGAGTTTTACAAGTGCTCCCTACCCTGCATCTGAGATCCTGAGCTTTCACTCAGCCAAAGTAGATGAAAGGATTTGTTAGCATTTGTCCCTGATCATTATTTAATTTGGTTGTAGGAGAGCTCCTGGGTATCATGCTTGCCTTAGGGGCTGAACATAGTGAAGACAAGGCCAAGAAAATTCTGTACGCTGCTGCTGCTAAGTCACTTCAGTTGTGTCCGACTCTGTGCGACCCCATAGATGGCAGCCCACCAGGCTTCCCCGTCCCTGGGATTCTCCAGACAAGAACACTGGAGTGGGTTGCCATTTCCTTCTCCAATGCATGAAAGTGAAAAGTGAAAGTGAAGTCGCTCAGTCATGTCTGACTCTTAGCGACCCCATGGACCGCAGCCTACCAGGCTCCTCCATCCATGGATTTTCCAGGCAAGAGTACTGGAGTGGGGTGCCATTGCCTTCTCCGATTCTGTATTCTGTACACTATTTGGGGCCAAAGGCGAAGTGGGAACTAATGCTGTTCAATATATTTTGTCCCTTGAAAATGTCTACTTTTTGTGTACCTAAGGGTAAAAAAAGGAATAAGAGTAGATGGAATGCTATAGGTGTCAGAAAACTGTGACCTGTTGGCCAAATGCAGCTCACAGCCTGTTTTTGTAAATAAACTTTAAATGGAACACAGTCATGTCCATCTGTTTCCATATTGTCCATGGCTGCTTTGGCACTACCATGCTTAAGGGGACAGTTGTGACAGGGATCCTATGGCCCACAAAGCCTCAAGTACTTACTCTGTGGCCCTTAAGAGAAAAAGTTTCCTGACTCCTGGAATTCCTGGAACACTTGATCCATGGAATTTTTTTTAAAATCCTGACTTTTGAACATTGCTTTAAAATAAAAATAAATAAGTAAATGAAAATTTAAATGGCTGGCTTCTATATGCCCAAGGTGAGAGCACGGCTTTGGAGTTCATGACTCCTTTGTGGTATGATTTGAGGCCCATGCTTGTCCCAGAAGAGATGGCCCCTTTCCCGGCAAAATGTGAGGAACCTACCACTATGCTGCTGCTGCTGCTGCTGCTAAGTTGCCTCAGTCATGTCTGACTCTGTGCGACCCCATAGACGGCAGCCCATCAGGCTCCCCCGTCCCTGGGATTTTCCAGGCAAGAACACTGGAATGGGTTGCTGTTTCCTTCTCCAATGCATGAAAGTGAAAAGTGGAAAGTGAAGTCGCTCAGTCATGTCCAACTCTTAGCGACCTCGTGGACTGCAGCCCACCAGGTTCCTTTGTCCATGGGATTTTCCAAGCAAGAACACAGGAGTGGGTTGCCATTGCCTTCTCCAGGGTATCTTCCTGACCTAGGAGTCGAACCCAGGTCTCCTGCATTGTAGGCAGATTCTTTACTGACTGAGCTATGAGGGATGGATGCTTGAGCCCTTTTCCCCTACCTTGCCCTGTGCATCTCTTCCATCTGGCTGTTTCTCAGTTATATCCTCTTATAATAAATCAGTAATCCAATGAGTAAAAAAGAAAAAATTCAGATACTTTTGTGGAAGGATGCTCAAAATCTGGTCTTTCTTTTCCTTGTGTATGTGTGTGTGAATTAAGCTCCACCTTTTCATTCCTGCAAGATAAGGAGGGAGAATGACTGAGTGATCATTAAGAGTTGAACATTGAGCTGGAAACATGAAGGAAATAGCAGAGAAGGAATGGAACTGATGTTACATATATTATCTCATTGGACCTCACAACAATCCTGTGAGCTTCATAAGGTATCATTGCCCCATCCTTAAATAAAAGGAAGCTCAGTCTCAAAGAAGCCAAGTGAATTGCCTAAGGTTAAACAGTTAATAAATAGCAGTGAAGGTCTTTAATTCTCGCTCTGAGGTTTTTTCCCATTATACTCCATTGCTTCTTCAACATCTTGCCATCTCCCCTGAGGCCACCATGCTAAAAGTGTAATTTCCTCTCTCCTGGAAATATGTCTGCCTTCTGGAACTTAAAATCATTCCCATAAGAGTTGTTGCTGTAAGTTGGTCCCACCTAAAATCCCCAAATTAAAATCAAACACTCACCATTTAAAGAAGTTCCTTAAATTCTGTCTAGATATTCAGTGGGCAACCCAACAGTAAACTGATACCCAGTAATAATCACTTTATTGTATCAGATGTGATAGAGGACATTTCTCTGTACTGAATTATAATAATTCAGGTGATACAAGTCCTGAATTAAAATCAGGCAAGTCGTCTTTTTTCATATAACTAAATCTCACAATTAAGCATGTATAATAATTAGTTTCAAAGTGGGGTAAATCATCAAAGAAAGTTAGATATCCTGGGAGTTATTTACATGAGAATAGATGCCTATGGTAGTTAAATGGAGTGTGGAAATTTCACAGCATGCTGTAGTAGTAGAGATAAATTAATAAAATGATCACATATCAAGTTATGTCTGATATGGTATGAAATATAATTTTTTATATTTTCAAAGATTCCTATTTTCAGGAGCAAAAGATAGGGGAAGGTTCAAAATAGTTATTTCTGTTAGTATGATTGCACAAAAGTCCACCACACACAAATACACCTAACTTCATACATACAATATATATATACAAACACGCATACACATAGTGGGCAGAAATCAGCAGCACCAGTTTTGAAAATCCAAAAATGATTACTGCATGTACACTATCCACAAGCTACTATTGGAATTGGAAGGTGCTGAGCCCCCGCTTTCACGTAAGACCTCATAAACACACTCAGAGGGATGGTTCCCATAACTGTGACAAACATCAGAGCCTATCAGGCATTTGAGTTTCACCTAGATCGATGAAATGACAGTTTAAGCCTGTTCCTCTGCCCTGCTTTCAGAGAATTGAGGTCAGTAGGAAAAAACCACCCTCTTCCATCCTTAGTTCACACCTACTATATTGTCTCTAGTTGACTTTCAAATAGCTTTGCCTGGAAAGTGATATTTAATCCTATACTATTGGTTAACTTTGAAATGCCCTAATTAAGCATTCATACTTCAGGTGTGGTAAATTAGCATTGGAACAGATTAATTAGAGTATGCTTTCCTGTTTTGGCTTCAGTTGTCTCATATCAGAGCAATGCAAGAAGGTTGAATAATTTGCATATTAGCTATTGGAGATTATTTTTCACTGTGAAAAGAATGGTATTTCAATATGTAGACACTGGTTGGAAAGAATGAACTGATGCCTCTGACCCTGCATGAGCATGAAAAACCCTCTGAACATCCATCTTTATCTAGGGTTCTGTTTAGCACACTTGGGTTCAACAAAGAGTTTGTGGTCTTTCCCAAAGTTAGCTGAACCTGGCCACTAAATGTAGTTTATGTGCCTCAAGTGAATCTTTCATGCAGACTTCTTGTCAAAGAAACAAAAAAGGCAGAGGGTTATAACTTTATGAATTTGCAAGAATAGGATGTTTGTGAGCTACTAAGTATTTGGATGTTTGGCAGAATTTGGCACTCTTCAGCACTCCTTGACGTGTACATGCATCACTCCAATCTCTGTTTCTGTTGTCACATGGCCATCTTCCTTCTATGTCTGTGTGTCTTTATATGGTGTTTTCTTCTCTGTGTGTTTCTGTGTCCAATTTTTTTTTTCTTATATGGACACAGTTATGTTGGATTAGGGCGTATGCTAATGACCTCATCTTAACTTCAATATACCTGCAAAGACCTTATTTCCAACTAAGGTCACATTCACAGGTATTCAGGATAAGTACTTCAGCATGTATTTTGGGGGGGGATCAAAGTTCAACCCATGACAGTGACCATTCTTGTTGTTCAGTCGCTCGCTTGTGTCCGACTCTTTCTGACCCCATGGACTGCAGCTTGCCAGCCTCCTCTGTCCTCCACTGTTTCATGTCCATTGAGTCAGTGATGCTCTCTAACCATCTCATTCTCTTCCACCCACTTCTCCTTTTGCCTTCCATCTTGCCCAGCATCAAGGTCTTTTCCAGTGAGTTGGCTCTTCATTTCAGGTGGCCAAAGTATTGGAGCTTCAGCTTTAGCATCAGTCCTTCCAATGAATATTCAGGGTTGATTTCCTTTAGGATTGATTAGTTTGATCTCCTTGCAGTCCAAGGGACTCTCAGGAGTCTTCTTCAGCACCACTATTCGAAAGCATCATTTCTTGGCCCTCAGCCTTCTTTATGGTCCAACTCTCACATCCATTTATGACTACTGGAAGAACCATAGCTTTGACTAGATGGACCTTTGTTGGCAAAGTGATGTCTCTGATTCTTAATATGCTGTCTCGATTTGTCATAGCTTTTCTTCCAAGGAGCAAGAGTCTTGATTTCATGGCTGCAGTCACAGTCTGCAGTAATTTCGGAGCCCATGAAAATAAAATCTGTCACAGTTTCCACTTTCCCCCGATCTATTTGCCATGAAATGATGGGACCTAATGGCATGATCTTAGTGTTTTGAATGTTGAGTTTCAAGCCAGCTTTTTCATTCACTCTCCTCTTTCACTCTCATCAAGAGGCTCTTTATTCCTCTTCACTTTCTGCCATTACAGTGGTATCATCTGCATATCTGAGGTTGTTGATATTTCTCCTGGCAATCTTGATTCCAGCTTGAGATTCATCCTGTCCAGCATTTCACACGATGTACTCTGCATATAAGCTAAATAAAATACAGCCTTGATGTACTCCTTTCCCAATTTTGAACCAGTCCAGTTCTAAATGTTTCCATGTCCAGTTCTAACTGTTGCTTCTTGACCTGCATACAGGTTTCTCAGGAGACAGGTAAGGTGGTCTAGTCATATCTAGTTCCCATTTCTTAAGAATTTTCCAGTTTGTTGAGGGTCAAAAAATGTATGCTGTTACTAAGTATGTTGGAATGATAGTTGTAAGCTGCCACTGTCCCAAGCATATTTGGATGTATGATCATCCTATCCATCATACAGCCTAGCCCATCCCTCCAATTCTTATTCCCCTAGTAAGCCTATCACTTCCAGTCAGTACCCTAGACCACATGTTGGCAAACTTTTTCTATAAAAGACTGGGTAGTAAATATTTTAGGCATTATAGGCCATGTAGCCTCTATCTTAACTATTCTACTGTAGACAATATCTAAACAAATGGGTGTGGCTGTATTCTAATAAGGCCCCTTGGATTTGGCCTGAGGGTGGAGTTTGGCAATGGTTACCTGAGACCATATAAAGGGGAGAGAAAACTGGATGTTCTGTGAATTCTTAAGGGTACATACACACACACATATATGTATATATATTGGTGAGGGGCTTCCCTGGTAGTTCAGCTAGTAAAGAATCCCCTGCAATGCAGGAGATCTTGGTTCAATTCCTGGGTCCGGAAATTCCCCCGGAGAAAGATAGGCTACCCACACCAGTATTCTTGGGCTTCCCTGGTGGCTCATATGGTAAAGAATCCACCTGCAATGCAGGAGACCTGGGTTTGACCCTGGGTTGGGAAGATCCCCCGGAAGAGGGCAAAGCAACCCACTCTAGTATTCTTGCCTAGAGAATCCCCATGGACAGAGGAGCCTGGTGGGCTCTATACAGTCCACAGGATCACAAAGAGTTGGGCACAACTGAGTGATTAAGCACAGCACATATTGGTGAGACTAACCCTTTGTGTTACAGACTGAATTGTGTTCCCTCACAATTCATATGCTAAAGTCATAACCCCGAGTACCTCAGAATTTGACTGTATTGGAAATAGGACCTTTAAAGAGATAATTAAGGTAAATGAGGTCATATGGATGTGCCCTAATGAAATGACTGGTGTCCTTATAAGAAGAGATTAGAACACAAACAATGGGCTTCCCCAGTGGCTTAGTGGTAAGGAATCCACTTGCCAAGAGGAGATGTGGGTTCAATCCCTGGGTCAGGAAGATGCTCTGGAGAAGGAAATGGCAACCCACTCCAGTGTTTTTGCCTGGAGAAGTCTGTGGACAGAGGACTCTGGCAGGCTACAGTCCATGGCATCACAAAGAGATGGACATGACTGAGTGACTGAGCACTAGCTTGATGTAAGAGAAAGAGACCAAAATCACTCTAAAGTCCATCAAATGTGCACTGTTTGAATAAATGTGGGGCATCTGTACAATTGCTCTGTAGCAGTGTGGAGAGATGGGGGTGAGAGGGGTTGAGAAAATTTGACTGCAAAATATTTCTGTTGAATTATTTGTAAGATGTTGCATGAAAGAGAGAAACGAAGGAAGGAAAAAGAGAAGGAAAGATCAGAAGAGAACGTTTACTAATTACATGTTTTATAAGAAATTGAATGAAATATGGATATTTATCCACTTATATTCTCAAAAATAAAATTTTGTTTTATAAGCAATTAATATTACTGTAAAAGGGAAAAGAGGAGACTGAAATGGAAACTAGACCTCTCTGAATATGCAACATTTTATAATTTAACCTAGGAACCATGTAAATTTATTTTTTTTGAACTTGGGCTCACTTTCTTTTTTATTTATTTATTTTAAATTAATTTATTTACTTTAATTGGAGGCTATTTGCTTTACAATATTGTAGTGGTTTTTGCCATACATTGACATGAATCATCCATGGGTGTACATGTGTTCCCCATCCTGAAACCCACTCCCACCTCCCTCCCCATCCCATCCCTCAGGGTCATCCCAGTGCACCAGCCCTGAGCACCCTGTCTCATGCATTGAACCTGGACTGGCGATCTATTTCATATAAAATATACATGTCTCAATGCTATTCTCTCAAATCATCCCACCCTAGCTTTCTCCCACAGAATCCAAAAGACTGTTCTTTACATCTGTGTCTCTTTTGCTGTCTCGCATTTAGGGTCATCATTACCATCTTTCTAAATTCCATATATATGCATTAATTTACTGTATTGGTGTTTTTCTTTCTAACTTACTTCACTCTGTATAATAGGTTTCAGTTTCATCCACCTCATTAGAACTGATTCAAATGCATTCTTTTTAATAGCTGAGTAATATTCCATTGTGTATATGTACCACAGCTTTCTTATCCATTTGTCTGCCGACAGACATCTAGGTTGCTTCCATGTCCTGGCTATTGTAAACAGTGCTGTGATGAACATTGGGGTACACGTGTCTCTTTCAATTCTGGTTTCCTCAGTGTGTATGCCCAGCAGTGGGATTGCTGGGTGATATGGAAGTTCTATTTCCAGTTTTTTAAGGAATCTCCACACTGTTCTCCCAGAGAAGGCAATGGCACCCCACTCCAGTACTCTTGCCTGGAAAATCCCATTGATGGAGGAGCCTGGTAGGCTGCAGTCCATGAGGTCGCTAAGAGTCGGACACAACTGAGCGACTTCACTTTCACTTTTCATTTTCATGCATTGGAGAAGGAAATGGCAACCCACTCCAGTGTTCTTGCCTGGAGAATCCCAGGAACAGAGGAGCCTGGTAGGAGGCCGTCTATGGGGTCTCACAGAGTCAGACACAACTGAAGTGACTTAGCAGCAACAGCAGCAGCACACTGTTCTCCATAGTGGCTGTACTAGTTTACATTCCCACCAACAGTGTAAGCAAGGAACCATGTAAATTTAAAAACAAAAAATTGTATCAAAAAGTTTAAAAATATATACGAAATTGAAAGAAATGACCTGTGTATCAAGTTGGTGGCATAATCCCAGGGAGAGGAATTATATTATTTCAAGTAACTTTAAAACATAGTACTTTGACTGAATAACCTTGATGAGTTATATTCCAAAGACAAAAATAATATCAAAGTCATCTTAAAATTTTATTTAGTAGATTTATTGTTAATATTAAAACTCATATAGTTATTTTGCAATTACATACACACATAACAACACATACCCAAATACATACATATATGTATATCACACACACACACACACACACACATATAAGAAGAGAAGTCGCTCAGTCATGTCCGACTCTTTGCAACCCCATGGACTGTAGCCTACCAGGCTCCTCTGGGATTTTTCCAGGCAAGAGTACTGGATTGGGTTGCTATTTCCTTCTCCATGGGATCTTCCCAACCCAGGGATTGAACCCAGGTCTCTGGCACTGCAGGCAGATGCTTTACCATCTGAGCCACCAGGGAAGCTCACATATATATATACACACACAGTTTAGCCATGTGAAATTGCTACTATTCTATAACTATTGATCTATAAATCTATTACTTTAAGATGCCTCAGCCTTTATATATATCTATGATGAAGAAGGCATCACCGACTTAATGGGCATGAGTTTGAGCAAATTCTGGGAGATAGTGAAGAACAGAGAAGCCTGGCATGCTGCAGTCCATGGGGTCTCAAAGAATCAACACAACTTAGCACCTGCACAACAACATGCAGAAGAAGAAAAAAGTGAAGAAAACATCTGTTCGGATAGATCAGCTGAGATAAGGACTGAGAACTGTCCATTGGTTTTAGAGATATTAGAGGTTGCTGGTAAGAACTTGATAGATATGTTCTTCTTGGAGTGGTGGAGGTGTAAAATCAAATGAATTAGTTCTAAGAAGAAATTAGAGGAGCGGTAAGCACAGGCAATTTTTTTGGGAAAAGTTTTGCTGCCATAGAGAGCATAGAAATGGGGTCATATCTACTCTGGGAAAGAGCATCAGGGGACATTTTTATGAGATGAGAGATCATGCAGCAGGTTTGTGTGCTGGTTAGAATGATCTGATGAAGAGAGAAAAACTGATGAAGTAGGCTAGATTGAAGATAATTTCTAGAAAAATGCTTTTGAGGAGATAAGAGGTATGCTTGAAATGGGCCACTTCTGACAGAGGTGAGACCCCTCTGGGATGCAGCGGCTGCTGGGTTTGTGACAGCATGGCCAAGACCCTCCCACAACTGAGCTCCAGTCTAAGGCTCTTACTGGATTCTCCTTCCTCTTCCTTCCACCTTACAGATGTTAGGTCTACACTGAGGCCTGAAGTCTTCCCTTGACTTCTCTCACTCAGTCACACTTGATCTTTCACATGCAGTTCTCCAAAAGATTTTGTGCACTTCAGATCTTGTCTTGATGTGTGCTTCTTGGAGAACCCAGATTGACTCACCTAGTAGAGTTGTCAATAGTGCTTCATGAAATAGCCATTAGATAAATTTTTTCCTAATTCTCCTACAGAAATCCAGTATTATATATCCTTTATTTTACATTAGTTTGGTAAATTAATTTTCCTAGCACATTATCTATTTCACCCCAATTTATGTATAATTGAGCAAAATAGCATCCTATGATACTTTTAATTTCCTCACCTATTTCTTATTTATTCTTATTTACTTATTTATTACAAGTAATTACTTAAGTACTTAAGAAATTTACTTATTTCTTATTTACTTTCCCCCCTTTTCTTGATTTGGTTAATGCAAAAGTTAGCTACTTAATTATTCCTAATAGATACTTTTAAAAAATTGAAGTGTAGTTGATTTTTAATACTTTGTTAGTTTCAGGTGTACAACAGAGTGATTCAGTTATATGTATTCTTTTCTATTACAGGTTGTTGCAACATACTGAATATAGTTCCCTGTGCTATACAGTAAATCCTTGTTCTTTATTTTATATATAGTAATTTGTATATGTCAGTCCCAAATTCCTAATTTATCCCTCACCTCAACCTTTCCTCTTTGGTAACCATAAGATTGCTTTCTATGATTGTGAATCTGTTTCTGTTTTGTAAATATATTCATTTCTATTATTTTTTAGATTCCACATATACAGTGATATGGGCTTCCCTGGTGGCTCAGAGGTTAAAGCATCTGCCTCCAATGTGGGAAACCTGGGTTCGATCCCTGGGTCGGGAAGATCCCCTGGAGAAGGAAATGGCAACCCACTCCAGTATTCTTGCCTGGAGAATCCCATGGATGGAGGAGCTTGGTAGGCTACAGTCCATGGGGTCGAAAAGAGTCGGACACGACTGAGTGACTTCACTTTCACTATGGAGTGGTATCATATTTGCCTTTCTCTGTCTGACTTCCCTTAGGATGATAATCACTAGGTCCATCCATGTTACTGCAAATGGCAGTATTTCATTCTTTTTTATGACTTATTAATAGTCCATTATATATATTTAACACATCTTCTTTATCCATTCTGTTGTTGAACAGTTAGGTTGCTTCCCTGTCTTGACAATTATAAACAGTGCTGCTATGAGCATTGGGGTGCATGTCTCTTTTCGAATTACAGTTTTCATCTTTTCTGGATATATGCCCGTACTGGACTTGCTGGATCATATGATACCTCTATTTATAGCTTTTTAAGAAACCTCCATTCTATTCTCCATAGTGGAGAATGCACCAATTTAAATTTCCACCAGCAGTATAAAAGGGTTCCCTTCTCTCCATACCCTCTCCACCATTTATTATTTGTAGACTTTTTGATGATGATCATTCTGACCAGAGTGAGGTGATATCTCATTGTAGTTGTCAGTCTGGATACATAATTTTCAATGATTATTTTCTAGATACTCTTACTTTTCCATTAGTATTTCTTTTTTGGCTCAACTAATATATGAAAATATGTAAAAATTTTAGTAGATAAAAGAGTTTTTTAGTTTCTGGGGTTTGTTATTAACATCTTGATGTATTCGCATTAGAGAATGTTAATCATTTATTCTATTTCTACATTTTGCAGTTGTTGAGATTTTCTTTGTGACTAACATATTACTGATTTTTAAGAATATTTTAAGATTTTTTAAGATTGGGTTATTTGAAAAGAATTTGTATTGTCTTCTTTAATAATACATAATTTGGTTCACTTTATATTTTGTTAAATATTCTATTTTCATATACTATTTCTTTAGATATTTTTTGGTCTTTTTGGTCTTTTATAGACCAAGAAATGTAAATTATCATCTCCCGTCACCAGTGTTAGTCTGTCTCATTTTTCTTTTACTATTTGCAGTATTTGCCTTATGAATATTTTTGCCATGTTATCTGATGTATCAGTTCAGTTGCTCAGTCGTGTCCAACCCTTTGCAACACCAGGGGCTGCAGCACACCAGGTTTCCCTGTCCATCACCAACTCCTATTCATGTGTTACAACTTCATTGTGAATTTTGCCATTTATTTTTTAAATAATTTCTTTTATTTTTGGCTGTGCTGGGTCTTCATTGATGTGTGGGCTTTTCTCTAGTTGCAGTGAGTGGGAACTATGTTAGGATCCACAAGGGGCTCATAGCATATTATTTAAAAATGGCCCATTGTGGTCACCTGACAAACAAGGGATGAATTCACAGTGGCCACATTGCTCTGGTGGCATCCTGCTTTTTCCTTAAGGTGATATCCTGTTTTTCCCTGCTGGTGCCAGTTTCTCAAGACCACGTGACCACCCAAACCATGAGACCCCTCCAACTACATGATCAGAAGACCCCAGCTGCAGGCTAAAGATAAGCAAAGGCCCCCTCCCTTCGGGGCACAATTTCCCATCAATAGGGTATAAGAAGGGTTGGCTGTAAAGGGTGAGCACTGGTTTCTCTCCAAAGTCAGTCACTTTCTTCCTATAATAAATCTTTCTCTGCCTGAATGCCTGCTTCACTCTTTTTTTCCTCCGTGTTCGCCTTACAGACTACTCTCTAGTTGTGGAACATAGACTTCTCATTGTAGTGGTTTCTCTTATTGCAGAGAACGGGTTACAGGGTGTGGGCTTTCAGTAGTTGTGGCTCCAAGGCTCTTGAGCACAGGCTCAGTAGCTGTGGTGCACAGGCTTAGTTGCTGCATGGCGTGTGGGATCTTCCTGGATAAGGGGTTGAACCTGTATCTCCTGAACTGGCAGGCAGATTCTTTAGCACTGAACCACCAGGGAAGTCCCCATTTGTTTTTATAAAGTGTACTTCTTTGTCTCCTTTGAAACTTGTGACCTGAACTCCAGTTAAACTAATATATTAAGAATAGTATTCCAATTATTTTTATTTGCATTTATTTATATAATTTTGCCATCCATTTATTAGTTAATTTTGTGGAGCCTCAGCTGAACAGATCAATTAAACATAATTATTGGTTTATAATGAATTATCATCACTGATTCATGCTTGGCCTTCATTTGTCTGTTTATTACATAATAAATAGCCAGGAATTTATCACTCAAGCCAATCCAACAAGACATCCTTAACATTAGCTTATTATTCACAAGCTCCTTCTCTATTGCCTTCCCCTGCTTCCATCACTCCCCTCCTACCCTCAGGTGTTCACTATCCAAAATTTGGTATTTATTATACTCTTACTTTAAACATATATTATTTAGTTTTGATTTCTTTTGAACCTTAACAAAGGACATTAAGCTTTTTGAGATTGTGGATTCAGGGAGACATGAACAAACTGCCAGCCATTGTTAACAATCTACCTATTGGTAGGTCATGTGGTATGTGAATGTAAGGTTCACTGAGGTGTTGTGTTAGAATCCCCGTGGCTCAGATGGTAAATAATCCTCCTGCAATGCAGGAGACCTGGGTTCAATCCCTGGGTTGGGAAGATCCCCTGGAGGAGGGCATGCCAACCCACTCCAGTATTCTTGCCTGGAGAATCCCCAGGGACAGAGGAGCCTGGCAGGCTACAGTCCATGGGGTCGCAGAGTCAGACATGACTGAGCGACTAAGCACAGCACAATGGATTCAGAGTCAGCCTGAACTATTTAAGCTATTTCATGTTGGAAGATGTAGAGATTTACTTTGATAACCTTTGTTAATGGAATATTAACAAAGGTTATCTGAGTAGTGGCAATATCTGCTTAGAGGTACTGGTAAATAAATGAAAGATAATTCTGGATAAGACAAATGACTAGTGATGGTACTATGTTATTTCCCCTTCTCTGATTTTCTGACACTTTTGTGATTCGGCTATTTCCTTGTTACTGTCAATCAATTGGTTATAGTTTGGAGTGACACTTGGATGAACTCCAATATTCACCAGCTGCTGTGGGGACTAATATTAGGTGGAGTCTTTGTGCTTTGTCACCCTTGACTATTGGTAAATTATTAGGTGACTGTTACTGAGTCAAATCTTCATCACTAATTCAGGCCAGCCTAAAAAGTCATTTAAATATATATCTTTGTGTAGGGGGATCCCATTGGATGACACTAGCCAATATTATCTTCTCTACCCTTACCCTAACTCTTTCACATTGTTCCACTCCCACTGAGTCCTCTGAGTTTAATGAGGCATTTAATTATTTGCTCTAGGGAAGGTAGGACACAAAAGATCTCAGAAACAACAAAAGAATCAATTGAGTTTCTAGACAAGTTTTTAAAACTGTTTTATTTATGTGCAGAGTTTTTTTTTTTTTAACTTGAGGTATAGATGACATACAATATTAGTTTTACATGTATAACAAAATTATTTGCCAATTGTATACATTGCAAAATGATCCCCACAAGTCTGGTTACCATCTATCACCATACAAAGTTAACAAAATATTATTTACTGTATTCCCATGCTGTACTTTATATCTCCATGTCTTAGGGTTTGTATTTCCCAATTCCCTTCTCTCATTTTGCCCTTCCTCCCTTCCCTCTAGACTTCCCTGGTGGCTCAGATGGTAAAGCGTCTGTCTACAATGCGGGAGACCTGGGTTCGATCCCTGGGTTGGGAAGATCCCCTGGAGAAGGAAATGGCAATCCACTCCAGGACTATTGCCTGGAAAATCCCATGGACAGAGGAGCCTGGTAGGCTACAGTCCATGGGGTCGCAAAGAGTCAGACATGACTGAGCGACTTCACTCACTCACTCCCTTCCCTCTGGCAACCACTAATTTTTTTCTATGCCTGTGAGTCTAGGTTTTATTCTATGTGTTTATTTTTTAGATTCCACATATGGATGAAATCATGCAATATTTGTCTTTCTCTGTCTGACTTATTTCAATAAACATGATACCGAGGCACAGATTCTTGATTATCAAGACCTGAGTATTTTGAGAGAGAAGCATGAGGATTTTGTTGCTTTGTTTTGCTTCATTTTACATCTGGAAGCTTAGCATCAGAGTCAGGACTTAAATTTACTTTAGCATCATGGAAAAGAGCAAAGATAAAAGAGCTAGACTATATCATCCTTAGGAAAAAGACTGGGAAGGGTTAATGAGGGTATAAATGCTTTAAGGGGAATATTGCTGGGGCACCTGATAAAAGGTACTCTCATTAGCAGGAGGAAGAGTTGGCATTGGAGAAGGCAATGGCACCCCACTCCAGTACTCTTGCCTGGAAAATCCCATGGACGGAGGAGCCTGGTAGCCTGCAGTCCATGGGGTCGCTAAGAGTCAAACACGACTGAACGACTTCACTTCCACTTTTCACTTTCATGCAGTGGAGAAGGAAATGGCAACCCACTCCAGTGTTCTTGCCTGGAGAATCCCAGGGATGGCAGAGCCTGGTGGGCTGCCGTCTATGGGGTCGCACAGAGTCGGACATGACTGAAGCGACTTAGCAGCAGCAGCAGAGTTGGCATTTGCAGACTGTCTCCCTGGTTCTGGGTCTCTTCCTCATGATTTCACACCTACAGCAGCTGGTCAAGCATTTAATCAGTCCCAGGAGGGCATACTCCCTTTTAAAGGTCCAGGAATGTTTTAGCATGGGGCTTAGAACAGCCAGAGGAGACTTTTTCCTGTTTGCCCTGGGAAGCACTGAAGGAAACAAGACTGTGTTTTCCTGAGATGACCAGGAGAGTGGTGAAACTCTTTTAACAAGTGAAAACAAGGGTGAATTTGTATGGGATAGACTTTGGTCTATTATTACGGATGTCTTTCTACCCCATGTGACCCTAAGCATGATATTCATGCCTACAGATTATCCTAGGTTTTCTCAAGTATAATATATAATCATAATGTGTAATATATAACTGTGCTTACCTTCAATTTTAGGTTATATTTGAACTGATCCAGGTACAAAGAAGGTAATGTACTGAAACCGTTTACCTCAGACTGGGACTCGAACCCAGCCAAAACCCTGCTTGGGACTTGAACCCACGTGGCTGGGACTCAAACCCAGCCAAAACCCTGCTTGGGACTTGAACCCACGTCGCTGGGACTCAAACCCAGCCAAAACCCACGGTACCTGGTTTCAGGACTTAACGAAGTTCTGATGTCTCATTGCAGAAAGAATTCAGAGAGAGACAAAGTGATGGGCAAGAAGTAGATTTATTCAGATTTAGAGAGAAGTACACTCCACAGACAGCGTGTGAGCCATCCCAGAGGGCAAATGTGTTGCAAAATGTGGTGTGGTTAGTTTTCATAGGCCCACGTGCTAATGAGTGGGAGGATTATTCCATCTATTTTGGAGATGGGGTGGACATTTCCAGGAATTGGGCCACTGTGCACTCCTTGGTCTTTTGAGAGTGGCTTGGAACTGTCATGGCACCTCTGGGTGTGTCTTTTCACTTGCTCATTGAAGATCAAGTCTAGTCTTGTCTGCCGTCTTGGTCCCATTTGATTCTAATCACTGGTTTACGTTGTGTCCTTAGGTTATGTCATTCTTTCAAAATTTATGCCCTGCTCCTTTCCCCACTGTTAGAGTACCAGTCAGTCATTTTCAGCTCACTGACTCCTCTTTGCTGCTTGTGTGTAACTTGCTAGAGGCACTTGACTTCACTTTTAAAAATAAATATATCTTCAAATGTGTACATTCTTTGTACTTAGGTGATTTTTTAACTTTTCAAGTCACATAATTTGGTGCTGACTAGTTTCTTATGAAGACCCTACTGGTAAAACAATCTCCAGTTGCCTTATACATTTTCTTGGTGAACTGTTCCCCTCACCACCCCAAGGAACTGGTTCAGGATGATTCAGTATATAAAACTGGAAAATACTGATAAAACTGTCTTAATAGAAATGTTTTCATAGAGATATATAAAGTATAACAATGTTTTCAATTAAAATATATGAAGTTTCCATTTATGAGAGATTTGGTAGCAGCAAAAAGTCAGTCTCTTTTCCATGAATTCTATTAATAGAGCAAAAAGTTACATACCCCACACCCTCCATGGGCTGTTTTACCCCAGCTATTCACTGAAATAGGCTGTTAAATTGTACACAACTTAATCCATAAAGTCTCCAGCTTTATGCACATTGGAGGTTTGATTTTTAAAAAAATGTTAAAACTTAAAATACAGTACTGTTGGTGAAAATTAATCAGTTTATCTAAGAAAGAAATGGAAAATTTTATTTGAGTCAAATTGAGAGTTATTACTTGGAAACGGGCTTCTCTGGTGGCTCTGAGGGTAAAGTGTCTGCCTGCAATATGGGAGACCTGGGTTTGATCCCTGGGTCAGGAAGATCCCCTGGAGAAGAAAATGGCAACCCACTCCAGTATTCTTGCCTGGAAAATTCCATGGACGGAGAAGCCTGGTAGGCACCTGGGAACAGGCTCTCAGAAAGTTCTGAGAAGTCTTCCACTGGTTGAGGATCAATGCACAGTTATATAAATACTGAGACAGAGGGATGTACATTAAATGATGTATTATTGACAGTTTACACAGTCTAGTGAGTAATGGGTTATGAGTCATCATGGCCTCTCACAAGATTAAAAAGAAATGTTATCTTTAAGGAGTTATCCTGTTGTTGCTGGGAGAATGTTGCTCTTTATAAGCAGGTATTTCTGTTGATGGGGGAGGCTTGATCAATGCATAATGTAGATACACAATGCACAGTGCAGGGAGAGAGTAGGCCAAAGGGCACAGAACATTTTTTTTTTATGTTTAAATTTTTCTTGTCTTGTCATAAAATATGAATTTATTTCACACTATTAATGCATATAATAAAATATAAGGTCATTTTAATCTTATTGTACATTCTGAGTAATCACCCAGAGAATTTATATATACATATATAAACTAAGGACTTCCCTGGTGGTGCAGTGGATAAGACTCCATGATTCCAGTTCAGGAGGGTGGGTTCGATCCCTGGTCAGGGACTTAAGATCCCACATGCTGTATTGCATGGCCCCCAAAATAAAAAGTATAGAAATAACTGATGTGGGGAAGTAAAACTTGCCACCTCAAAATGTCTCTTTGGCATGCAGATGTTTTTGCAGCTGAAAACAGTCCAGACCCAAAAAACTAAGGAGGACATTTTGACCTTCCCCCTAAACTGCCTAAATCCCCTGGAGAAGGAAATGGCAACCCATTCCAGTGTTCTTTCCTGGGAAATCCCATGGACAGAGTGTTGCAGAAACCAGTATTCGAGAAACCAAGCACCACACTCGGAGAGTTGGAGAACTCAGGTTTATTATGCTGGCGCACCCAGAGGAGTTAACACTCCAAGCTCTGAGCCCCAAACAAAGGGGTTACAGAGTGTTTTATACACGGACAGGCATGATTAAGTGGGTTTGTGGGTTTGCAGGGGCTAGGGCAATTGCAAAGAGCAGGACAAGGGTGAGTGAGATAAGCTCCAGTTCCTACTATTGTGAGTCCCCACTTTCTGAGACCTACATGATCTAGACTTTGCAAGGAGCAAGCTGGGTTACAGAGGCAGAAGGAGCAGGAGGTTATGTAAAATTGTAACTTTTCCTCTTCATTCCCCCTTCTTGATGCTTCTGTCACTCATTGTAGAAAGCATCATCTCATGTTTTGGTAGGACATTCAGAGCTCCCCATCGTTTAGGGGGCTATATTGAGCTATTACCATTTGTAACTTTATGGATTTAATCCGAGAGATTATGAACTGGGTAATTGCATTGAGAATACAAGGGCAAACAAGAACACTGCAAAGAGCATGAAGAGAGGACCTGTTAAAGGGAGAAGCCGCGATGTCCAGCTCCAGATTTGTTTGAATTACCCCAGGAATTAGCTAGTTTCTCTCTCCTTTTTATGATTTGTTTCCTTAGCTGTTGGGCCATGTCCCTGACTACTTCTGATTGTTTTACATAAAACCATCATTGTTCATTCAAGAAGAGGCAGAGTCCTCCCTCTTCAGCTGTCAGTAGGTCTAGCCCTCTCCTGTTCTGTAAAACCACCTCAGCCAGGGAGTCGAGTTGGTCCTTGTAATGAAGAGCACAGCAATACTATCAATTAGGGATAGAGGCCAGGGTTGACAATGAAAATCCATCAATATTTTGATAGCCGGATCCTCAAGCTTTTGCCATGCATCGACCAGCCAGCTGCTGGATTGTGGCCATTGCAAAGCTGAAGAATCCTCAAGCTTCTGCTGTGCGTTGACTAGTCAGCTTCTGGAGTGACTAGAGCAGGGCTCAGCGTCCTTCATGGGTGAGGGCTGTTGTCTTCGGAACTGGACCTTGAGGAGGTTTTTGAGGTCCCGAACTGCTTTTCAGGTGTCCTCCTCACAAGAAGCTGCTGCTTTCTTGACTCTGGTGTGGTGGATCCAAGGGATGACACCTATAACTTTTATCAGCAGTAGGGGTTGCCAGGATGACCATGTGAGGGCCTGTCCAAAGTGGCTGAAGTTATTCCTTTTTTCAATCTTTAACCCATATCTCATCTCCTGGCTGATAGGGATGAACCCAATTGCCCAAAGGAATGGGTGTCCTTTCTAAGGTTTCTCAGGTGATATGGTGGAAGACTTTTCCTAGGGCCTGGAGGTGTTGGGACATCTCCAGGTCAGCTAGTTGTTGGTGGTCTCCCTTGAGCTTTTCTATCACTGGCGATGGTCTCTCATATTAGATCTCAAAGGGAGAATAGCCTGAGGACCTTGGGGTGCATTTATAGAGGGAGATGAGAGTCCACAGAATGATGAAGCAGCTTGTTCTAACACTGTGGGGGATATTGTTGTTGTACTACTACTTAGAGAAATAAACTCAACAAGAAAGTTAAAGATATATGGCCCAAAGATTAATAGATGTAGGAAAACTGCTGAAGGGCTAGCCAGGAGAACCTGGTCCAGACATCGATTCGTGACATTAGTTTTTCTAGGCATAAGAAGACACAAGAATTTGGACTCATAAAAATCTTTACCTGAAAACATCTGACTATCTGAAGGCCTGTTTTTCTGGAGTTTTCCCAGAGCACCCAATGCATGGCAGAAGCTTGATTTTATTTTTTTGTCTCCACCCTGAACTCCTTTCAAGGGGGTGTTGAAGGTCAGCATCTTGTAGTAGTCATGATTTAATCTTTGAAGAGGCAGCTGGCAAGGGCCAACTTCCAGTCAGCAGGGACCCTTCACAGCCACATATTTGCCCATGTTTTAGGGGCATTTCATGGTCATTGTTTCTCACAGGGCTGGGAAGGCTCACTCCCACTCTGACACGCCACTCAATGTGTTGTCACTAGACCAGGCCTTGGAAGTAGCAAAAGTCTCTGGACCATACCTGTCTTACTAGCCTCTTGGTTCAGGAAAATATTTCCTCTTGTTTCTTTTTTTTCATATCTAGAGTTGCATTATTACAATTGATCTCATATGCAACTGTATATCGGCATTTTATCACAGGCTCAGTCACACGTTTGGTAATGTAAGAAATAATCTTCTGAAGCAATCTACACAGAAAATAGTATAGCTAGCAGTTATTAATAAGGTCATAAGGAAGAATTTATGTCCAGAACTTTCATTGGGTATAGCCCCGTATACCCCAGATCATCTGACTCAGTTAAATGGTTATAGCCAAGTGTTAATCTCCTGGTTGTACATCATGGAGCATCTGACCTTTATCCAAAGACTGGTTACTGAGATAAGCTTTAGAAACAATCTTAGAGTGTCCTTTTTATAACTTAATTAAACTTTTTGCAATATAAAATATAACAAGGAACTATCTCAAAAGTGAGTCTTAGTAAGCACAGACCTTAGTTAACAAAATTAGAACTTAATATTCAGTGAAACATAATAGATATATATTTTTGAGAACTTATTGTGAGGGCATTAACACTGTAGCCAGGTAAGGTTTTAACCCATCAAATAAAAATGAGGTCTGTCAGGGAGCCGGGAAAAGCCAAGCAGCCATCTTGGATTTCCCATAGCCCTGGCTCTTTGATTTTCAGCTGTTGTTTCTCTATTTTTAATTTCCTGATTTAGGAGTAGACTATTGCCATATTTTAAGGACATCAGGATAGCATAAGTCTAACTGTGAGGTCTAACTATTTTTTGTTGTTGTTGAAGCAGAAAGACCTTTGTCTACATGTACCATAATCTTAAATAATGTTTATTTACTTTATCAAAATAACAAAAAGATTTTAAAAACAAATATAAATCACTTAAAGGGCAAGGAAATTCATAATCTGTTATCGAAAGCTGCATTTTAAGAAAACTTTGTTCTCTAAATAGAGAGAAGACCAAATTTCAGTCTGGTACCAGCTTACTGTTAATAACAAAATTTGTTTATCTGCTTAACCTTAGAAAGTCTTTTCTATAATCTTGAAGAACTAGCAGTGTTTCTCTAAAGACATGAGAGTAAAACCATAGAAGGCATGTTTAAAATCTGATTCTATTGCAATTGATAAAGAAACATGATCATAACACGTTAATATGATAACTAGAATTATAATTGACCATATTTTATGAGGGCATATCAGATCTATATGAATTTTACACAATTTTAGAATATATATATTAGTAACATCAACCATACAGTGTAATCTGAAAAGATTTATCACCCCTTCAACAGTCCTTCCCATGTAATTTAACATGTCCAGTGAACCCAGGAAGCTTAATAGCTCTTTGGGATGTCTCAGGGGCCCTCTGAATCATCCCAAAGTTAGCTAGAAGTCAAGTTATTTAGGAAGTTTTGTCAATAAATATCAAAAGGGTTTATAACACTCAGGTAGGATCATATAAGTCACTGTGAAATAATAGTTATTCACTTAGCCAAAAGCAGAGACGTTACTTTGCCAACAAAGGTCCGTCTAGTCAAGGCTATGGTTTTTCCTGTGGTCATGTATGGATGTGAGAGTTAGACTGTGAAGAAGGCTGAGCGCCGAAGAATTGATGCTTTTGAACTGTGGTGTTGGAGAAGACTCTTGAGAGTCCCTTGGACTGCAAGGAGATCCAACCAGTCCATTCTGAAGGAGATCAGCCTTGGGATTTTTTTGGAAGGAATGATGCTAAAGCTGAAACTCCAGTACTTTGGCCACCTCATGCGAAGAGTTGACTCATTGGAAAAGACTCTGATGCTGGGAGGGATTGGGGGCAAGAGGAGAAGGGGACGACAGAGGATGAGATGGCTGGATGGCATCACTGACTTGATGGACGTGAGTCTGAGTGAACTCCGGGAGTTGGTGATGGACAGGGAGGCCTGGTGTGCTGTGCTTCATGGGGTCGCAAAGAGTCGGACACGACTGAGCGACTGAACTGAACTGAACAAGATTTTAAAGGTAAATATAGAACAGATCAATTAAGAGGTAAATAAACTTAAATCTATTATTAAAAGCAGTTCAACATCTGAAGAAAGTATGTCCTTTTAACAGAGAGAAAGGCCAAATTCAAGTTTTACACCAGCTTACTTTAAACTCATTTAGGTAAACTTAAATTTATTTTAAACTTAGTTAATCCTAACCATGCACAAAACTTTTTAGGATCCACTTTCCACAAACCTTTTAATCACTTTCTGTAACAGCCACCTGTAAATCAGACCTACTTTCTTTTCTCTTTATAAAACATAATTTTATTTTTATATCTTCTTTATTAAAAACATACATCTTACTTATTTATTACATTAGCAAACAAGCATTAATACTAGATTTTAAATATTGAATATTTCCCAGTTTACATGCATCTGAAATTTATTTAGGTTAATTTATCTTGTATTTAGAATTGTTTGATTTGTAAGCACTTACTTTTTTAGGCCAATTAAATTAAAATACATTTACAACTTCAACAATATTATCAGAAAACAAACAAACAAACAAAGAAAAAACAGAAGACATACACTGAGACATACATAAATCCAGACAGACAGACAGAGATCTTACAGTTTTCTGTTTGAGATTTAAAATATCTCTTTGACACCCCCCCCCTTTTTTTTTTTTGCTTTAAGTTCTAATTTGCCCAAGACTGAGGTCTCATGCAAAGTGGGCTGTATATTTCAAGGGCATGGAAAAGGTTAACTTCAAGCTTTTTCCTAGGCAGGCGTTTTAACAAGCTAGTTGTTTTTAACTGTGTATGTAAAAGAATTGGCTTTGCAGTTTCCAAAAAGATTTTCTCTCACTCTGTTCAATCAGCAATCATGCACTCACAATCATTTAGAGGCTATCACAGTGCCTCCCTTCTCCAGAGTCGCCAGGTTTGCTTAAGTGTTGCTCCCTTCCTGGGAGCCCCAAGGAGGTTATGAGGCACGATGCCTCCCTTCCTCCCGAGTCCCCAGTTCTCCCTATCTGATGCTCCCTTCCTGGGAGCCCAAGGAGGTGATCAGTCTCCTTTTCTACCTGTTGGGGTATGTCCTGACTGGGGACTGGCCCCAGAGCCTTACCTTATCCTGTGGCCATTCCTGGTGAGTTGGTCCATCCCTCCAATAAGTCTGGTTGGGGCTTGGCCATCCAGAGGGTCAGAATACCAGTTTGAAAGAGAACCCAGAATACCATCAGCTGGCACGCCTTCTCGTTCTCCTCGGGGTTCCTTTGCTCCAGCCAGGCGGAGCCACCAGTATGGTGGCTCAAGGGGCTGGCGTGGTTGGAATCTCGCTGGGGCCTCCAGAAATGTTGCAGAAACCAGTACTCAAGAAACCAAGCACCACACTCAGAGAGTTGGAGAATTCAGGTTTATTATGCCGGTGCACCCAGAGGAGTTAACACTCCAAGCTCTGAGCCCTGAACAAAGGGGTTACAGAGTGTTTTATACACGGACAGGCATGATTAAGCAGGTTTGCAGGTTTACAGGGGCTAGGGTGATTGCAAAGAGCAGGACAAGGGTGAGTGAGATAAGCTCCAGTTCCTACTATTGTTACCCTGCTTATTTAACTTATATGCAGAGTACATCATGCGAAATGCCAGGCTGGCTGGAAGAAATATCAATAACCTCAAATATGCAGATGACACCACCCTTATGGCAGAAAGCAAAGAACTAAAGAGCCTCTTGATGAAAGTGAAGGAGGAGAGTGAAAAAGTTGGCTTAAAACTCAACATTCAGAAAACTAAGATCATGGCGTCTGGTCTCATCACTTTATGGCAAATAGATGGGGAAACAGTGAAAACAGTGAGAGACTTTATTTTAGGGGGCTCCAGAATCACTGCAGATTGTGACTGCTTCCATGAAATTAAAAGGCCTTTGCTCCTTGGAAGAAAAGTTATGACCAACCTAGACAGCATATTAAAAAGTAGAGACATTACCTTGCCCACAAAGATCTGTTTAGTCAAAGCTATGGTTTTTCCAGTAGTCATGTATGGATGTGAGAGCTGGACTATTAAGAAAGCTGAGCAATGAAGAATTGATGCTTTTGAACTGTGGTGTTGGAGAAGACTTGAGAGTCCCTTGGACTGCAAAGGGATCCAAACAGTCCATCGTAAAGGAAGTCAGCCCTGAATATTCATTGGAAGGACTGATGCAGAAGCTGAAACTCCAATACTTTGGCCACCTGATGTGAAGAAATGACTCATTTGAAAAGACCCTGATGCTGGGAAAGGTTGAAGGTAGGAGAAGGGGACAACAGAGGATTAGATGGTTAGATGGCATCACTGACTCAATGGACATGAATTTGAGTAGGATCAGGGAGTTGGTGATGGACAGGGAAGCCTGATGTGCTGCAGTCTATGGGGTCACAAAGAGTCTGATACGACTGAGCGACTGAACTGAAGTGAAGAACCTAGAAGGGTAGAGGAAAATTTCTTCGTCCTATCACTGACATACAGTATATTGTGCCATAGGTACAATTCAAGGTTCAATTGAATTCTTTTTTCTTAAAATACCTAATAAACTCATAATTATTGAAAGTTCCAATAGTCAATTCTGGGGTTTAGGTGTGGGGGATTAGTGGGTATAATGCTGGTGAATATTGATAGCATGTAATTGTCCAGAAGACCTAAGTGATCATAGAGACCTTATGGCCGCTTGTTCTGATGACCCCATGGAGAGGAAAATGAACAATTTTAGGGCCGAAGAGGAAAGAAAATCAAACTGAGAAAGAATACAAAATATTAAAGAGAAAGGGCAAGGCTGAAGCCAGTAGGGGAAGAAATAACATGAGAGAGTGTGGATGGCTAGTTGGGTAAGTGACTTAGGAATGAAGGGGAATGGAATCATAGGAAATTAGGATATGAACACTTCCTTTCCTGGATACAGTGAATTGTCATCTCACAGTAAGTAGCTCTTAAAGACAGAGGAGCTCTAATTGCCTCATTTTTTAGATGAGGTAGCTGAGTTCATAGACAAGTCATAAATATAGAACTAAAGTTGAGATTAAAAGTGGGAGCAAGTGAATCCTAGATTAGTACTCTGGGAGAGTCAGGATCCCCCCACTAGCCTTTACAGATATCAGTATAAACCATCTTTTATATCAACATTCAAAATATTTGCAATGGAAGCCAAAGGTGAGACCTGTTAGTCTGCACACATTAAAAAAGTGATATCTGTATATTAAAGTGATATCTGTATATTATGAAGAAATTTAGCATGAGAAAAAAAAATTTCCCATGAAAGGACAGTATTTCCAAGACCTTACTTTACTGCAGTGGGGCAAATTGATCAACTTGACAAGTTTTGGGGAGCAGTGGAAGGTTATTAGTATGTAGATTTTACCTGTAAGGGTGCTTAGACAAGAAAAGATTATTGGGTGCTTTTTTGTCTCCATTCTCATTGAAGAGTCGAAATATTTCACACGAGCCAATCCAATTGCATATATTGTTTGGATTATTTGTGAGGATGCTGTAGTGTTTTAAGATTCCCTGAGGCATTAGAAAGTTTATTGTTTCTTAAAAACAAAACAAGTTTAATGAAGTTTAATGTTTCTGATGAAAAGCATTAAGCTGACCATGAAGTGGGAGGAAAAAAGGTGACTATGTGGGAAACTGAACAGCTTAACATTTCTTCCGCTGCCAAACAGCTTTGTTGAAAATGGTTCATTTGGTCAAATTCATTCCTGTTATTTCCATCAGGTGCAAATAAATCTAGAACTTCTAATTTGGAACTGATTCAAGAGATAAAAATACAATGTGTGTTCTAGTTCCAGTTTAGTCATAATAAAATTCTTTGCTAATGCAAGAATAGGAGTCTATTACATAATACATATGATGTATATAGAGAAAATAGCTAATTATTTGACAAACATACCATACTTGGAATACATTTAGATGATATATCTAAACCAGTTTTCTCCCCTTATGGTAGAATGCTAAAGAGGAGGGTCTTAGACTTCCCTGGTGGTCCAGTGGTTAAGACTCCATGCTTCCAATGAGGGGGCATGGGTTCAGTCCCTGGTCAGGGAACTAAGATCCCACATGCCATGTGGTATGGCCAAAAAAAGAGAAAAAGAAAAAAGGAGAATCTCTAGAGTTCTAAAATACTTCATATAATTTTTAGTACAATAACTGTGAGACCAGAGAAGGTGGGCTTTGGGGGGCACAGTGGTGCCTAAGAAAAGACTCTTGCTCTCAAAAAAAAATTTTTTTTTGTTTGTTTTTTGTTTTCATTAGCTGACATCAGGATTCTCCTCAAGTATGGTCTGAGAGAAGAGACACAAAACAAAGCAACTCAACCTTTAGCCAAATTCAATTTTTTCTGTCTCTTCCTCTCTCCCTCCTCCTTTTCCTTCCCCCGTCTTTTATATCCTTTCTCCCCATCTCTTTCATTGACTGCTGCTGCTGCTAAGCACCTCAGTCCTGTCTGACTCTGCAACCGCATAGACGGCAGTCCACCAGAGTCCTCTGTTCCTGGGCTTCTCCAGGCAAGAATACTGGAGTGGGTTGCCATTTCCTTCTCCACTGCATGCATGCATGCATGCTAAGTCGCCTCAGTCATGTCCAACTCTGTGCGACCCTATGGACAGCAGCTCACCAGGCTCCTCTGTCCACGGAATTCTCCAGGCAAGAATACTGGAATGGGTTGCCATCTCCTCCTCCCTGTCATTGACAGCTTTAAGCAAAATATGACACCCATTTTTGGAAAGGAAAATCACCCAAGTTTTGGGGTTCATTTACTTATTAGGAATGACTACAATATTTGCTTATTTTCTCTAATCATCATTAGCTTTTGTGAAATGAAAATAGTAACAGAACGTATATCATGTAATTCTTGTGAGAATTGAATGAAATATGCAAGTTTACAACATCCAGAACGTAGTAAACCCTCAATAAACCTTCACCATTATTATTACTGGGGAAAGCCTGTTGTCCATCACTCTGTTTCTTCAGAGACTTAATTGATCTGCCTTGCTTATGAGCTTCAAAGCATTCCTGCCAAAGGTGTATTATTCTATAGTTCTGTTACATAAAGTAGTGGGAAATGAAGTTTGAACCTGGAATCAGTTTCAGATGAAAATATCTTCTCTGAAGAGCCCAGGCTGAACTGGCCTCTGATATCAACATCTCCTTGAGGCCAGAGGCCAGTTCAGCCTGGGATCCTTGAAGAACACAGTTGCATCCGTGGTGGGCTCCAGAGGGTCTACTCCTGTCTAAGTGGCCTCAAGAGGGATTTGACAGTACTAATGACAATGCTAATGACTACTGACAAGAAACTGGGAATAAAGTCTTAGATGTTTCAATGATAGTATAACTCTGCAGTACAGCCAAATTACTAGGGGAGAATTCGGGGTCAGCTTCTTTCTGATAAAATCTACTTCATCCACCCAGAGAAATGTGGCACACTTTGGGCTAGATTTAAATAGATTCTGGAATGCATACTCAGGAGAATCATTCTTCTCACTAAACTTAGATTTCTGTTGGATTTTGGTGAAATTTGACTCACTGGTATACTGGATGCATTAAATCAATGCACTGCACTCTGGAATTCATATGCTACAAATAGGTAACTTATCTTCTTTGGAAGCAAAAGTGCATTTATTTGTATGACTCTAACAGTCTTTTTAAAGATGGAGCTAGTTTGATAAATTTTTCATCCTTGAGGGCTCTGATTTTTATTTGAATCCAATTCCAAGTTGTCTAGACATCAGCAACTTAACCCTCGAACTTAATCTCACCACTTACTGAAATTCTTGCTTCTGAGGTCAAAAGAATTTAGGCAAGAAAGTGGGTTTTATGGTAAGTCTAACAGAAAGCAGCGTTATCTTTACCCTTTAGTAAGATTCTGTATTTATCTGAACACTCATATTGTTAAATCACTGGGAAAAGATACTCAAGAAACTTGCCTAAATTTGGTTTCCTTTATTTGCATTTCTGCCTCTAATCCCCATGCCCAACTCAAATGAAATCTGTCTCCCTATTCTGATAGATGAGAAGGACATGGTATGCATGTGGATATATATTTCTCAATTGATAGGTCTTTTTCTTTGCACATTTTCTTTCCTTAACTTCCAGTGATTTCCTTCTCCTTATATTTAAAGTGAGGTTTCACAGATAACTAAAAAGCCACTTGCTATCTTTAGAGATGCTCTCATGCAGCTTCTCTTTTTGGTTAACATGAAAAAACAAATGAGGAGCTATGACCGTGTGATAACCACTCATCTATTAATTCTCCTGAGTTTTGGGGAACATTTTCACTGCCTGTGGTCATAGATGGAGGTGGAAGGGGGGAACTTCATAGGGAAAACATTTAAATAGATAAAAAGATAAAAATAACCTCAATGTGAAATTATAATATCTGTCTTATCATTTCAGTTAAATTGGAATTCACTTCTCAGTGTATCTGTGTGGTCTAGGGAATTAATAATGATAAAGAGAGAGACATCTCTCTCAGTGGCAAAACTACCATTTTCTAAGATTTTTGTTCACATTTGAACTAAAGCATGTAAATGTATATTTATGATTGCATAAATAACACTTAATGATCCTTATTTTATTAAATTCATGCTCATATAATATTATTTATTAAAGAAATTTGCAAAATGCTTCATTCAAATCTGTATTAGCATAACAGATGTATATTTATTCCAAAAAAATCATTGTTGCCCTTTAGTTTAGTTATTTATATAAATTTTTTTCATTAAGATTAAATAGAAGGACTTGGGATCAATAAAGAAAAGGTTCAGAAGCTTGAAAACATGCCTCTCTCTTTTTTTTTTTTTTTGGACCCTTCTCTATTAATTTCAATTTTAAAATGAGCATTTAGAGACACTAATAAAATTGATTCTGAATGAGGTCATATGCTCTTTACACCTTCTCTTTTTTTTTTTGGTTGCAATGAGTACTAGTTAAAGATATCTCCAAAGATAGGGATCTGGAAATACTGATTCACTTTTGATATTTGCCTGCACACTTTTAGAAATAGCATTTTTTTAAATGTAATATGCTTTTTATTTGCCTAATAATAGCTTAGGAACTCTTTCTGCTCAGTACTTAACCATGGTGTCAGGCTAAGCTAAGCCTCACATAGGTCTCAATATTAAAAACTTCACATTTTATCACATTACCTTTCCTGGTTGTAGTGCACAGATTTCCTGAAAATAGTTTAACTGCATTTTCCTATTCTCTCCCAAATTAAGGTCTCATTTATTCATTGCTTCATTGTGATTTCTCTTCCTTCAGAAATAACCTCTTACCTATTATTATCATGTCCCAGCAGAGATCAGGGCTTAAATAGGAAAAGCTGGCAGAGAAACTCACTTCTTCATGCTTATCTTTGTCCCCCAACTTGCAGCTAATCTGACCTTAGAAAAAGTTGGGTGCTTTTACTGATCTGCTCAAAGTGTGCTGGGTGTCTCAAACCTTTATTTTACTTAATTTTTCCAAGAAAGTGATGCTTGCAAAATTTGTTTGCCAACATAGAGTCTTGTGTGTGACTTTCATCAGGCATCAGATGAAGCAGTCATACTCAGCTCTATGCTGTTTGCTTGGCTACCTGGATGAGTTACATCAGATCATGTTAAGATGGCAGCAAAGGCCCTTGATTAATCTGCTGTTCTGAATGAACTCTTGGATATGTGGAGAATGATCTTACTCAGATTCTCCCACTTCACTTCACATTGCCTTTCCTATAAATATCAATGGCCCTCAGTTGCCTTAGTATCCCTAAAAGTTCATATTAATTCCAAATCCATAGAACAGTGGCTCTAAAAGTGTGGTCCCTGGATGAGCAACATCAGTGTCACCTGAGTACTTGCTAGAAATGCGAGTTCTCAGGTTCCCCCCTCAATTGAATTCCCGGGAGACGGGTCCAGTAATTTGTGTTCTAACAAGCCCTATGTGTTTGGAAATCATTCTCGGGTCTTAGGCTTTTTATTACCGACATTGCACAGCATGATATCTACAGAGACTAGGAACTCAGTGCTATATACAATGGGAATTCAACTGCAATGCTGACTTGAATTCTTCATTCCTCCCTTACATTCATGCCCTTTTATCATAAGAACATGGAGTTCCTCTTACTAAAGATGCATAGTCCCACCCCTTGAATCTATACTGATTAAATTTTGATCAGTCCATAGTATATGCTGAAAATGATTATGGACAAGTTCTGAGCTTTAGTCTCTAGAGCCTTTGCATATTACCACTTGCTCTCTTTTGTACCTTAGCCATTGTCATAAGAATATGCTTGTATTAACCTTCTAGATGATGAGAGAAATGCAGACTATGCCTAGTTCCTCCAGTTATCCAAACTGGAAAGAGTTTAGATCAACCGATAACCAGCTGATCCTCAGACAAGGTCAGCAGATAATTCCAGGCATGTGTAGGCTATTGAGGTTTTATGGTATTTGCTATGAAGTGTTATTGTGGCAAGAAATAATTGATGTCTATGTATGTACAGTGAATTAAGAAATCTAAACTTCTATAGTTGTCTAGTCCAGGCTTCCCCAAACGTGGTCCAAGTCTTTGCTTCTTACCGCCTCCCACTGAAAGGGTCTGACCTAAACTTGTATGCTAGATTTACAGGTAATTTTTACAGTGCCATTCCTGTAGCTTTCCTTTCAGAGTCAGATTGATGTCAGCTGATTGCCGTTCTAGAGAATGGGCTGTTTTAAGCTCATGAAAGACATGAAGACAATACATCTGACTCAATATTATTTTGACATTCTCAGTCATCTAAAAATATCAGAACATAATTCATAAAGAAGCAACACAAGCCAAGTACCATGGAATAAGAAATTTCCTTGCTTCAGTTTGCATCATGAGAAATATCTCATTGTAAAGATCTCTAGGCCTATCATTTTGTTGAGAGGCAAATTGGGATTCAGCTATAATTCTTCAGCTAACTTTAAAGATATGTGATAATTTTTAAATTCACTCATCCATGACTTAGCTTTCATCCATTTGGCTTTTATTTCTTGGTCTTCTTACAGTCACAGCTACTGAACTGAAATCTGTCTTCTTTCTGAGTAATACTTTTCAAATTATAACAATGACATATCTTGAATAGTACCTTCTAAAGCAGACAGAAATGCATTTTTATCCAGCTTTCACCTCACATTCAGAGAGACATCTATTTTCTAATTAAACTCTATATTTATCTTTTCTAAGATTGACAGAGCTCATCATTACAGATTGAATATTTATTATGAAATTGTATCAATTTCTACAGTTTTTACAGCACCAAGTACAGGGCACTGCACAGAAGTATGTTTTGATGATAATTTAAATCCCATTGTTCTTTTTCCTTAAATTTGAATTACTTGCTAAATGGTATGCTAATTGCCTTCAAGAGTTCTTGCATGTTTCTAAAGGCACAGAACTTTCTCCTAAGTTGCAGTGAGAACCCTAAGAAAATCAAGTTCATTGTTAGGCAATAGTTCTCAGATTTGAGGGATGTACAGCAAACCTCAGGTGGCTCAAAGTTCAGATTCCATGACCTTACTTCTAGAGTTTCTGATTAATTAGCGTGGAGAATAGGTCCAGGAATCTGCATTTCTAACCTTAACATAAATAGTTATTCTTAAGGTTCGGATATAGCTGTTCCAGGATCCACACTTTTAAAATTCCAGTAGCTATTTAGAATATCACATTTTTTAAAATTTTATTTTATTTTTAAACTTTACATAATTGTATTAGTTTTGCGAAATATCAAAATGAATCCGCCACAGGTATACATGTGTTCCCCATCCTGAACCCTCCTCCCTCCTCCCTCCCCATACCATCCCTCGGGGTCGTCCCAGTGCACTAGCCCCAAGCATCCAGTATCGTGTCACAGAATAATCACATACTTAAAGAAAAATCAAATCATCTTCTTAACAGTGTGGTATAGTACCTTATATAGTGGGCTTCCTAGGTGGTGCTAGTGGTAAAGAATCCGCCTGCTAATGCAGGAGATGTGAGTTTGATCCCTGGGTCGGGAAGATCCCCTAGAGAAGGAAATGGCAACCCACTCCAGCAATCTTGCCTGGGAAATTTCATGGACAGAGGAGCCTGGTGGGCTACAGTCCCTGGGTAGTAAAGGGTCAGATGTGACTGAGCACACACACCTTATATAGCATAACAGTTTTAGGACGCTATGCTGGGAGACCCTGAGAGGGTTGGGGAAGTGATGTAATTTACAATATATTTATAATTGTATCTCTCAAAGCAGATATACCCGATGAGGTAATATACGTGAAACCACTTATAAGTTGTAAAGTACTCTACCCATATAAGAAACAGTCTTTAGTTTCTTTAGAATGTGTAGAACAGAACCTTAGAAATCATTTCTTTACCATTCAGATTTTTGATCTGTGGGTGCTGCTGATGTGGGTAAGGCACAGGTGGTGCTGATGCGAGTAAGATACTAACCGACAATAATTTCTGAGAACTATAACAGAATGTCTTTCTTAGTTATGTGTCAGGATGGATCTAAGATAGCTGTGAAATGATGACTAGCCCAAGGCATTTGCTTCCAAAAGATTCTGAAAGCATTATACCAAATATTGTTGAGACTCTGTGATACCCAGCTATCTGTTGGGTGACAAGGACTGTCTATGAAGAACATGAAGAAGAAAGGTGATAGCCCAGGAAAAGACAGTCTCCAGAAACCAATCTCATATTAGCCGGTAATTATAAACTGAGTTTGGGATGATACACAGGAAAATGCTTTGCTCACTGTGTAGTGCTACAAAAAATCAGTGATGGCTATAATTGTGAATGAGCGAAGACTTCACCTAAGGTTTAGGCCACTTTCCTTTATAATGTTAGATGATGTCCAGCTGAGCCACCCTGTCAGTGACAGCTGCAGAATTCTGGGACATTTGCCCTTCTCAAATTATGTCTTTTCATTGATGGGGATGTGCCATTGGGTTGGCCAAAAAGTTTGGGTTTTCTGTAACATGGAAAAAACCAAGTGAACCTTTTGCCCAACCCAGTGCTACACTGTGGCTGATCCTCAGTACACCCTTAAAATGTAAATTACATGAAAATCCAATGTACTGTCATATCTCAGACTAACAGGGATAAAGAGGTGATTATCTACATGGGCTCATGGCCCACATTTTTTTTTCTTGGGATCATCACTTTTTGGTCTGGGTATAATAGAGTACTAGGTGAAATCAGAAAATTGGACCAAATATCTTAAGTGCCTTCAAATTTTCCAATCCTCCAGTTCTCCTAGCCAGGATGCACATTTTTAAAAGTCTTGAAACACGAGGATCTTAACATTTCCCTTTCTTACGTTGATGCTTAATGCCACCAGAGTGTTAGCTGAACCTTTGAAGTGACTGTAACAGAGAAAAGAAGCCTCACTGTAAGATGTGACAAAATTGTTTCCTAAATCACATTTTATTATATGGCAGAATGCAGCCACAAAGTACATGATGAAAACCTTAGCACTAAAGGTAATTATAATAAAACTAGAAAAAAAAACCAAAGGGAAAGCTACAAAAATAAGTGACATAGGCTGGATTATCCAGCATCTATTTTTAATCTTTAACTCATGAAGTAGATAGGAACAATGCACATTTGGTCTAAGTACGTGGTGTAGGCTTAAAGTAAGTCACTCATTAATGTGTGAAAACCAGATCCCAATTTTGCTCCCTCAATTTCCCTATAAATCAATTCACTCAATTGATATTCATTTAGTGTCTGCACTGTAGCACTCACCAGTAGATGCTAGATATGTAGCTGAGAATAAGACACTAGCAGTGGTACTGATATGAGGAATTGCTTTCCTAAACATTATTTTGTATCTGGTGCTAAAGAATAACAGTGGTAGTTGTGGAGGTAAGCATTGGTAACACCAGAATTTGGGGTATGACTGTATAGTTCCCAGGGTTATAGCAGAGGTGCACGTATAAACCGGAGAAGGCAGTGGCACCCCACTCCAGTACTCTTGCCTGGAAAATGCCGTGGACGGAGGAGCCTGGTGGGCTGCAGTCCATGGGGTCGCGAAGAGTCGGACACGACTGAGCAACTTCACTTTCACTTTTCACTTTCGTGCATTGGAGAAGGAATGGCAACCCACTCCAGTGTTCTTGCCTGGATAATCCCAGGGACGGGGGAGCCTGGTGGGCTGCCATCTATGGGGTCGCACAGAGTTGGACACCACTGAAGTGACTTAGCAGCAGCAGCAGCAGCAGCAGCATGTATAAACACTGGCTCGGGGGCGTATGTCTTGCAGTATCGGATGGGTTATTAGCAATAGGACACAAACAGAGGTCTGAAAGGTACTTGTTCACTGGGGCTTGTCTTCTCGTGCAGCATCAAGTCTACCATGTGGACAAACCATGAGCGTCACATGGAAAAGCATGTTGCAGAGATGAGGAACTCCAGCTGAGATTCACTACGAGAACCAGTCTGACAACCAACAGACACATGAATGGAGCCATCCCAGACCATCCGGTTTCAGTTTCAACAAAACCTCTAGCAGAGATCAGGTGAGCCAACCTGGACCAGAATTGCCCAGCAGATCCACAGAATTCGGAGAAGCAACAAATGCTTGTTTTAAACCGCTATGTATTAGTTGGTTATATGCAGCAAAAGGTAACTGATACAGAGTATCCCAAACTCATCCCCTGTGGCTCAGTGGCAAATAATCTGCCTGCCACGCAGGAGACTTGAGTTCAATCCCTAGGTCGGGAAGATCCCCTGAAGTAGGAAATGGCAACCTACTCTAGTATTCAGTCCATAGACTCTCAAAAGAGTCAGACACGACATAGTGACTAAATAACAACAACAACAGAGGAAATCCACATGTATAAGTTGAAGTTGAATCCTGAATTCACACTATCTACAAAAATTAACTCCAAATGAATCAAAGACCTAAATGTAAGAACTGAAATGATTAAAACAATTAGAAGGAAAATAGGACTAAATCTTTTTGACATTGGATTAGACATTGTTTCCTTAGATATGAGATCAAAAACACAAGCAACAAAAGAAAAAAAATTAGATAAACTGGGCACCCCTGATATAAGGAGAAGTACTTGGGGGTAGGGGTGTGGTCATTACTGCACAATCTAGCCCAGCCACTTATTTTTATATGATGTTGGGAAAGTAACTTACCTTACTAAGCTTGATTTTTCATTATCTGTAGAATACAGATACCATTTATATCATAAGAATCTTGTAAATATTGATGATTATATTTTAAATTCTTTACATGTTTTTAGGCTTGCTGTTTAGTTGTTCAGTTGTGTCTGACTCTTGAAATCCCATTGACTCTAGCCCACCAGGCTCCTCTGTCCATGGGATTTCCCAGGCAAGAATACTGGAATGGGTTGCCATTTCCTCCTCCATCTCTACCCAGGGATCAAATCCACATCTCCTGCATTGGCAAGTAGATTCTTTACCACTGAGCCACCTGGGAAGTCCATTTAGGCTTATACCACCGTTGATAAGAAAGTCACATTTTTGTTTCTTACTTTCTGCTTGGTCTATATTCTTCATAGGTTGTATGAACTACCTGGGATTAACTTCAGAATTGAAGTCAAAGCTACTCTATTTATAGTTATTATAATAATTATCATAATAGTTATAGTAATATTATATTACAATAGTTATAATAATAATATAATAGTGATAATTTAGTTATTATTTTTAGATATTATTTATAGTTTTCTAAAATGACTGCGCCAGGGTAATTGACAGTATGGTTAATGCCTGAGTTAGGATGTATCTATGAATCAATAATATTAAGCAAGATTATACTGAAAGCATATATGTTTGTAAATATGGGAATAATATGTAATTCATATATATTACATAAGTAATATGTAAATATCATAAAATAAGAACTAGTTATTTCCTTCCAGCATTTATTTACCTTTGCTATTAATTTGTGAAATTAATTAGAATCACAAATTAATATCAGTTTCTGTATCAATAGCAGCAAACCCATTCAGTTCATTAGTGTGAGAAGAAACTCAAGCCTACATTTTAAAGACTGTGTTTTCTATGTTAGAATGAATAAAAGAGTGATGCTGTTTAAAAGAGCTGAGTGGAAAAGGTCACTTTCTGAAAGCACAAAGTAAGCTGGAGTACAGAGGAGCTACATATCTCTGATAGCTTCAAAAGCAACAGAGAAGTCAGAGAAAATTCCTGCCCAGAGATTAAATATAGTACTTGACCCTTGGGAAAGGGTGCATGCAGGAGCAAATGATAAAGCCATATAGAGATGGATAACATAAGGAACTTCATTTACCATGTGGATGGGTGAAAGATGATGTTGTGTGACACATTACATTTTTGTGTCCCTACTCTCTTGATTTAACATATTAATCATTAGGATTAGAATTTTGATGAGAATCACAAAAGAAGTTTGAGATAAACACATTTTCTTTTTTTAAATTGGGGTATAGTTGCTCTACAATGTTGTGTTAGCCTCTACTGTACAACAACATGAATCACTCATACGTATACATATATTCCCTCTCTTTTGAGCCTTTCTCCTACCCCCAATCTCACCCAGAGTTCTCAACTGAGCTCCCTGTGCTATACACTATACTCTAAAGCTTTCCACTAGCTATTTATTTTACACATGGTAGTGTATATTTTTGTCAGTCTCAATCTCCAATTTATCCCCCTCACCATGTCTGCATATCCATTCCCTATATCTGCATCTCTATTGCTGCCCTGCAAATAGGTTCAACTCTACCATTTTTCTGGATTCCACATACGTGCGTTACTATACAATATTTGTTTTTCTCTTTCTATCTTACTTCACTCTGTATGACAGACTCTTTCCTTAGAGTTTAGGTCAGTTTGCTTTCGATGCAATAGTGTATGTTCTCTTGAACATGAACTGTCTCAAGAAGAGATAGCATAAGCATTGATACTAATTTAATCGGACATTTGACACCGTGCTGGGTCTACATTCTGATGCTTTCAAGCATCTGGGTCAGCAGGTGACTACCACTGTTGGAACAAGAAGTGTCTTTGATGAACTGCAGATATAAGGGGAAGGTTGGCCTAATTCTAAGCTAAAACGAGTCACAACTTACCACAGAGACAGCATACTGAAAAATATTCTAGCATTTTCTAGTGATTCACATTCTTTCAATTGGCACATCCATCTAAGATACTCCTGATATGAATACTGATTTATATTTTAAGATTTAATTAATTAGAAAAGAAAAAGTAATGGCGTTGGAGGTCCTCTTGGTCTGCTAAGTCTTTACTGTTTGAGGAAAGAAGTGACACTTAGAGGCAGTGGCCATGAATTTCAGAAGCAAGGCTCCTAAGTCTCTGAGGGAGATCTGCCAGAGATTTAACAGTTTGGATGATATCAACACTCACCTGGAAGAAGAATGAAAGAGGAATGCCATGAACACATTGAAATCATGTAGTACTGTTACTTTTCATAGAGAATAATTTACTACAAGCAGGTCTTTCTTGACATCTATCCACAACAGTCTGGTTGAATTGTCACAGTCACCAAAGACTCTGATTTAAAGACTGTTCATCTGCAAAGAGACATGATGCTACCCCTAAAGAGAATATTCTAGCAAGGTTTTGGTATCTTCAATAATGATTGTACAATGAATTGCAGAAGCTATTTGTAAAGTGGTTAGAATACTGTATCTCTAATATTGGGAGAGATTAGACACTTCTTATCTGGCACTGACATCCAAACCTCTTAATCAGCCGTTAGTGAGTCATAGTAAGTTTTACAATTGTTGCATTAAAGGTTAAACATAACTAACTTTTTTATCCACCACAGTAGCTTCTGCTATAACTTCAACTCCAGCAGAGTCTTTCAAACTCATAATCTCAGCTCTTACTTAGTGTTTCAATGGGTAATTTCAAGTTGTTATGTATAAAAATGTTCATGTGTCTATAAAATTTTCTTGAAGAAAAAATGTTACCTGGGAGGGTCATACTGCAATTAACTGAATATGCCTAGTCAGTACATAGTTAATTTTAGTACTTCTATTTATGAAGAATCTTTCAGAAGCACAGAGGTTTTTGGAAACTGAACCTTGCTCAGCTTCCCTCATTGTCCTCCGTGTTATTATAATTCTGACCATGTGAACCTTGTGAATAGGATTGGTTACTAGGATTTGTTATTTGCTGTTCATAGCATTTGTAGGTTGCTCTGGAGTTTTGGTCAAAAGGAGTTGCTTGGTTGTTGTCTTTATCAGCTGAGGTAGCTAATGCTGCTTCAGAGGATTAAGAATTATTATTTTTCAGCTCTATAGAACATTGTACTGAGTTGTTGCTGTTCAGTCTCTAAGTTGTGTATGACTGTCTGTGACCCCATGGACTGTAGCACACCAGGCTCCTCTGTCCTCCCAGAGTTTGCTCAAATTCAAGTCTGTTCAGTCAGTGATGGTATTCAACCATCTCATCCTCTGGCGCCCTCTTCTCCTGCCTTCAGTCTTTCCCAGCATCAGGGTCTTTTCAAATGAATCAGCTCTTTGAATCAGGTGGACAAAGTATTGGAGCTTCAGCATCAGCATCAGTCCTTTCAATGAATATTCGGGACTGATTTCCTTTAGAATTGACTGGTTGGATCTCCTTGCGGACCAAGGGACTCTCAAGAGTCTTCTCCAACACCACAGTTCAAAAGCATCAATTCTTCGGCACTCAGCTTTCTTTACAGTCCAACTGTCACATCCATACATGACTACTGGGAAAACCATAATTTTGACTAGATGGACCTTTGTCAGTAAAGGTGAAATAGTGAAATACAAACTTAAATTACAAGAGATTGTTTTCTAATTTATCAGTTTGGCAAAGATCAAATGGTTTGATTTGTGTTGGCAAGGGTGTAGATAGTCAGGCAGCCCTTTACATTGCTCATGGTAAGTTAACTTGTGTAATTTTTTATTTAAGACGTTTAGTTGTTTCTGATGTTTTATCATTTTAATCAGTACTGTGATGACTATCATTGTGTATGTTACTGCAAATATCTATGGAATATATTCTTGAAGGGATATTACTAGTTTCAAAGTTCTTGCATTTTGTTTTGATAGCTCTTTCTAAATTTTCTTTTTTTTTTTCCCATCCATCTAGCATCTGTTTATTTTTTTATTTTTATTTTTTTCATGTATACCTGTGGCGGATTCATTTTGATATTTGGCAAAACTAATACAATTATGTAAAGTTTAAAAATAAAATAAAATTAGAAAAAAAAAATAAACAGATGCTAGATGGATGGAAAAAAAAAAAAGAAAATTTAGAAAGAGCTATCAAAAAAAATGCAAGAACTTTGAAACTAGTAATATCCCTTCAAGGAATATATTCCATAGATATTTGCAGTAACATACACAATGATAGTCATCACAGTATTGATTAAAATGATAAAACATCAGAAACAACTAAATGTCCACCAATAGAGCATTTATTAAGTGATACAGTGTACCCATTTTATGTAACAGTATAAAGTTGTGTTAAGTGGAATGAGGCAGCCCTGTGTACAGACATGCAATACTTCCTGAGATATATCTTTGACTGGGGGAGGGGGCTAAGGAATAGAACTGTGTGTATAGAATGTTACCATGTCACTAAAAGACTTATTTGTGAGTATGCTTATATTTGCACAGAATTTCTCTGGATGAATACACAGAAATGAGTAACAAGTCTTGTATCCAGAGGGAAACTCTGTGCTTGGGAACAAAGGGGGTTGGCTTATTGCTCAGCACATATTCACACTCATGCCCTTTCCCCTTTACAAGTGTGGCCTTGAGCACTTCTGGCTTAGCCATGTGCTTCTGTGATTGTCATAAGAATAGCATAACCTAGGTAGCCACTGTCTCTTCAGCCTGTGACTCTGAGTGACATGTATGAATTATCCCCAAACTTGACCCAAAGCCTAGAACCAAAGCCACACAGCCCACAATCTGAAGCAGAGGTGCTCCTGCCAATCTGTAGGCTTGTAAGTAAGAGAAATCAATTCCTCTTGATGTAAGTCACAAAGTTTTGGGGTGGTTTGTTGTAGACCATGCTTGCATTAATACCCAATAAATATAACCATTAGACTTATTTCTAATGTATAGCCTCTGTACTTTTTAAATGGTGTATCAGATCAGATCAGATCAGTCGCTCAGTCGTGTCTGACTCTTTGCGACCCCATGAATTGCAGCACACCAGGCCTCCCTGTCAATCACCAACTCCGGAGTTCACTCAGACTCACATAGCATATTGGGCACCTACTGACCTGGGGAGTTTCTCTTTCAGTATTGTATCATTTTGCCTTTTCATACTGTTCATGGGGTTCTCAAGGCAAGAATACTGAAGTGGTTTGCCATTCCCTTCTCCAGTGGACCACATTCTGTCAGATCTCTCCACCATGACCCGCCCATCTTGGGTTGTGCCTATGTATTACCCATTCAAAAAGTACATTAATTTGTTATCCTCTATCTCCTCAAAACAAATCCAAAAAATACACACAAGACAAGAAATAGCTTTAGACTGAACAACACTGAAACTCATGCCTCATATTTGAACTGCTTGACTGAAATGTTTATTTGTAGTTTGAGATTCCTCCTTTCATCCTTAATCTGGCAATCCACTGAGGTACCAATCAGTCTTATAAAGAGGCTTACTAAAAGTGGAAAGAAAGTAAGTGTTGAAATACTTACTTTCAAAAGTGAAAGACTACTTTTGTCTAAGAGAAGAAGAGATATTGATAGATGTTTTAATTGATTTCAAATATATTTTAAGTGGGTTTTTTTGGGCTTTCTCATTTTGTTGATCCCAATTATCATTCAGTAAACCATGGAGTAGATAGATGACCAGTTTTCTCAAAGAGGATCTGGTTAGCACATATGCCCATGTGGCATATGTTCATCAACCAGGGATTGAACTCATGCCCCTGCACTGGAAGCATGGAGTCTTAACCACGGGACCACCAGGGAAGTCCTTATTTTTTAGTGTTTTGCAGACCTAATTTGATTATACCTGAATAGATGCAGAGAGAATTCAACAGCATTATGTTTGAATCTTTATACAGAGGATTATACTGGAATTGTTGTTGTTCAGTCACCCGGTCATGTCTGATTCTTTGAGACCCCATGGACTGCACCACACCAGGCCTCCCTGTCCCTCACCATCTCCCAGAATTTGCCCAAGTTTATGTCCTTTGCATCAGTGATGCCGTCCAACCATCTCATCCTCTGTTGCCCTCTTCTCCTTCTGCCCTCAATCTTTCCCAGCATCAAGGACTTTTCCAATGAGTTAGCTGTTCGCATCAGATGACCGAAATACTAGAGCTTCAGCTTCAGCATCAGTGCTTCCAATGAGTATAAAGGGTTGATTTCTCTTAAGATTGACTGGTTGGACCTCCTTGCTGTCCAGGGGACTTTCAGGAGTCCCTAGGTATATACTGGAATACCTAGATGTTAAAGAAGTGTGAAAGTCTCAAACAGCAGTGCATTCCCCATAGATGTAGAAGATGGTAGACAGATGACTTTGTTTTGAAATTATCACATGTCCCTGAACCTGGAATGTAACTCAGTTGTTACATAAAACATTACTGAAGATGATTTACCAAAGTGTATTTTGGAGATGACTCTATCGACCATGGGCATTTATACTAACCAGATCCTCTTTGAGAAAGCTGGTCATCTGTCTACTGCATGGTTTATTGAATGATAGCTGGGATCAACAAAGTGAGAAAGCCAAAAAAACACAAACAATATTCTGTTAGGCATGAATTTTTTATATGAGAGAGTGACTGTAAATATAATATTGTTGCTCTGAGGGTTTGATTGTGTGACATAAAGAGAGACACAGAGTTGGAAGTTGGGACAAAATGTATGAATCTCTGAGACAGAAAATGCCAAGACATGGAACAAAGAGTCAAGGGACATCCTTGGGAGTGGAGAGGGCAGTAGTAGCATGAGCAGGAGCTAGATCAGCATTCTTAGTGTATCACTAGACTGAGGGTTATTGCGGGCCTGCTGGAGAATAGCCTAAGTTGTCCCAGGCTCTGAATTTGACTTGAATTCTTGAAGCTCAAAGGCTTCTGTTCTCTTTGGCCTATTTCTGAGATGGTATCTTTTTTTTTTTTCCTGTTTTTCCTGCACATTTTTACAACTACATGAGCATATCTCCATTCTTGCAACACTTTGAAAAGTTCAGCTGACCTAATGGTCAACCTCAAAGCCTTTAGTTATCTTCAGACAGAGAAAACCTGTTTTGTAGCAACTGATTTTATCTCTAAGCCCAGATATGGCATTTTAATTAGAATAAGTCAAGACTCCAAGGATGACTTCATGGAAATGTATTGCTGCTATTGGAAAGGGAAAAAAACCTTGAATATATAGCTCTGTAATTGATTTTCTTTTTTGTGTATTACTTATATATTCATATAATGATGAAAATAATATTTCTCAGTAATTTAAAGTCTTACTACCTGAGAATGATAAACTTTTGAAATGATGAAATGACACTGAGCTAGAAAATTAGAGGATTCCATTTAGTAATTATAATACACAAATTCTTTCTGTTCTAATTCCTCTATCTATGAAACAGATATAGTTGTCTATTAACAGATGAAAATTAAATTATTTAAAGTGGATTTATCCCAACTGTATAGTTGTAAATATTAAATATCCTCCTACCACATCCTCCTTATAAAGTCATTGCTATCACTCTGGTAATTTCAGTAGAAATGAGGCTTCAGCTAACACTAATAGGATGAGGATTGATGAGGTCAATTTGCACTGACCGTCTTCAAATGATAAATGTCAAAAATCTTATTCTGTTCACTAGTCCACAGGGACTCACGTATAATAAATGCTCTAAAAGCTGTAAGCAAGTAGTTTCTGAAAAGTATTTGGCTGTATTCCTAGTCAGCAAAACACTGAACTCATAATACCATGGAACAATTAGTCAGACCACGAATTAACCAAGAAGCTTTACTTTTTCTGTGTTTAATTCCGCAAATCAGCTCTAAATGGATAACAGACCCATTACTCTAGATCCAAGAATAAATGGGCCCTTGGACTTTTTTCTTCTCATGAGGTGACCACATGTTATGCAGTAATCTCAGCAATTTTATTTTTATTTTTTAACTTTACAATATTGTATTGGTTTTGCCATATATCGAAATGAATCTGCCACATGTATACATGTGGTCCCCACTGTGAACCCTCCTCCCTCTTCCCTCCTCATACCATCCCTCTGGGTCGTCCCAGTGCACCAGCCCCAAGCATCCAGTATCGTGCGTCGAACCTGGACTAGCGACTCGTTTCATACATGATATTATACATGTTTCAATGCCATTCTCCCAAATCATCCCAACCTCTCCCTCTCCCACCGAGTCCAAAAGACTGTTCTATACATCAGTGTCTCATTTGCTGTCTTGTATACAGGGTTATTGTTACCATCTTTCTAAATTCCATATATATGCGTTAGTATACTGTATTGGTGTTTTTCTTTCTGGCTTACTTCACTCTGTATAATAGGCTCCAGTTTCATCCACCTCATTAGAGGTGATTCACATGTATTCTTTTTAATAGCTGAGTAATACTCCATTGTGTATATGTACCACCGCTTTCTTATCCATTCATCTGCTGATGGACATCTAGGTTGCTTCCATGTCCTGGCTATTATAAACAGTGCTGCGATGAACATTGGGGTACACGTGTCTCTTTTCCTTCTGGTTTCCTCAGAGTGTATGCCCAGCAGTGGGATTGCTGGATCACAAGGCAGTTCTATTTCCAGTTTTTTAAGGAATCTCCACACTGTTCTCCATAGTGACTGTACTAGTTTGCATTCCCACCAACAGTGTAAGAGGGTTCCCTTTTCTCCACACCCTCTCCAGCATTTATTGCTTGTAGACTTTTGGATCGCAGCCATTCTGACTGGCGTGAAATGGTACCTCATAGTGGTTTTGATTTGCATTTCTCTGATAAGGAGTGATGTTGAGCATCTTTTCATGTGTTTGTTAGCCATCTGTATGTCTTCTTTGGAGAAATGTCTATTTAGTTCTTTGGCCCATTTTTTGATTGGGTCATTTATTTTTCTGGAGTTGAGCTGTAGGAGTTGCTTGTATATTTTTGAGATTAGTTGTTTGTCAGCTGCTTCATTTGCTATTATTTTCTCCCATTCTGAAGGCTGCCTTTTCACCTTGCTAATAGTTTCCTTTGTTGTGCAGAAGCTTTTAATTTTAATTAGGTCCCATTTGTTTATTTTTGCTTTTATTTCCAATATTCTGGGAGGTGGGCCATAGAGGATCCTGCTGTGATGTATGTCGGAGAGTGTTTTGCCTATGTTCTCCTCTAGGAGTTTTATAGTTTCTGGTCTTATGTTTAGATCTTTAATCCATTTTTAGTTTATTTTTGTGTATGGTGTTAGAAAGTGTTCTAGTTTTATTCTTTTACAAGTGGTTGACCAGTTTTCCCAGCACCACTTGTTAAAGAGATTGTTTTTAATCCATTGTATATTCTTGCCTCCTTTGTCAAAGGTAAGGTGTCCATATGTGCGTGGATTTATCTCTGGGCTTTCTATTTTGTTCCATTGATCTATATTTCTGTCTTTGTGCCAGTACCATACTGTCTTGATGACTGTGGCTTTGTAGTAGAGCCTGAAGTCAGGCAGGTTGATTCCTCCACTTCCATTCTTCTGTCTCAAGATTGCTTTGGCTTTCAAGGTTTTTTGTATTTCCATACAAATTGTGAAATTATTTTAAATGTCTAGCTACATCATTTTTGACTTAAGAAGAAAACCATCATTTGAATGAAGAGGATTTCTAACATTAAACCCCACATTGAAAGCTTGTAATAGATAATGTATTAGCCTGTGATTATGATACAGCTATGGAAAATTTTCAAATACCAGGGAATGATTTCAAAGCATTTTTTTAATGTTAAATGCTTTTAACATTCAACACTTCTATACATCATAATTATGGTGTTCATAAACTAACATTAACTTTTTCAAACATGAATGGATCCCAAGCAACCAAATGAAAGGAGAGGTGTATCAGATGCTTTCTTGGTAACAGAAAAAAACAAATATAGAGTTTCACAATGGAAAATTCAGAGGATAATAGCTAAGTTAATTACTTGAACTCCCCTGAACAATTTTTGACCTCATACAGTTTATAAGATCAAAGATATATATTACTTCCTTTCTCATTTAAAAATAGCAGATGAAAAGTGGGTTTTCTGAAATGAGTGGTAGTGTGTTTGTGTTCTCCGAGGTATATACATGGGTCATAGAAATGTCCAAAATTGTCACTCAGATACTGAAAGCATATGTCTTACAGAAGTGACCTGTTTGGAAGTGTGATGAGAAAGGATGCCTGGCACTGGCCCTCAGGGTAGAGAGAGGCTTGCTCAGAGAGACAGAGTTATAGAGAAGAGTCTGTTTCATGGAACTTCTCTGTGGCTGCATTCAGAGTGTTGCTTTGCAGGACTTTTAATTAAGTTCCCTATCTCTGTTTTCCTACTTGGTCATCTCAAATGAAAGTACCCCCATCTTCCTACACTGACCCCTACTTACACATCTTTCTTTCTTTCCTCTTTGTTTCAAAAGATGAGCTGTTCCTTCACCAGTGCTCTAGAATTTAGATAGAATCCTAGCCTCTCTCCTCTGAGATGTTTATCTACAATCACTTTCTTCTCTAGTATTTATTTAATCTCTCTATTAGTTCTTTACTTTCTCATCATATGTGGCAGACACTATTGGCTGCCCACCAATAACCTTGATTTCTCTTTCTTTTTTGCTGGTTTTACCATTCCTCCATGTTAAAGACTCAGAATACCCAAATGAACTATTTCCCAGCCTCTCATATGGTGAGGGAAAGCTTGATGACAAAGCTGCTGAGTCTTTTGCAAAAAGCAGCCCTCACTGATAAGATAGTAGCATGTGAGGAACAATTTCTCCATGCTTTGGAAGTTGACTAGTGAGGATGAGAGGTTTGGAGCTGCAACAGCCATCTTGTAAGTATGACGGGAAAACATGGAAGGTACACTGGGAAATGGAATCTGCGAACAACTGAAAGATCCCTGGGACCTAGATGATATCACTAAACTATTGGACAAACTCTGAGCTCAACTAGTCCTCATTTTTTTCTCATGTAAGAAAAGCAAACCTCTTGTCTAAGCAATGCTAAGTCCAATATTCTATTAAGTGTATTGGAAAGTATCTTGATTGATTTGGATTTAAGATAGCTGCCTCAGTTGGATGACCCAAGTGTTTGATACCTTATTCCTTCTTCTTCCTGTAGTTCAAGGCAAATGGGATGGTTGAAAGTGAAACTGTTAGTCACTCAGTCGGGACCCCATGGACTGTAGCCTGCCAGGCTCCTCTCTACTTGGGATTCTTGAGGCAAGAATACTGGAGTGGGTTGCCATTTCCTTCTCCAGGGGATCTTCCAGATCCAGGGATCAAACCTGGGTCTTTTGCATTGTGGGCAGATTCTTTACCATCTGAGCCACCAGGGAAGCCCAATGGGATGGTTGGATCACAGCAAACATTTTGGTCCATGAAGTAACTTTGAAAATGGAAATTGTGTATTAATTATGACAAAGGAGAAAAATATAAAAAGCTTGAGTCTATGATGACCATAACAGTTCTTGGCTTCCAAACTTGAAACTTCTTTTATATGACAAAGTAATTATTTTCTATCATTTTTAGATTACTTTTCTTGGCTTTGCTTTGTTTTCTGTTATAAGCATTTGAAATGAATACTGATACATGTAACTTGCGTGTATAAGGAGACATGAATAAAATATTTAGCTAAATGTTTCAGGATGAAAAGTTATGTACATTTTAAATTTGTGATAGTTATAAATTTTTCTACAAAAAGTTAGCATAAATTTATGATTCCACCACATTTATGATCTCCTTATATCTTCATTAATCCTGCATATTATCAACATTTTAAAATATTTATTTTTTGATTATTTTAAATGATGCTTGTTTTGGTTTACATTTTTTAAATTAAGAAAAGTTAACCCTTTCTTCCAAACAATTTATATTTCTTTTTCTGAAAACTTCCTGATATTTCCTTTTTCCTACTTTTCTACTATTGTCTTTTTCTGTTCTTACTGATTTAAATATATCAGGTGAATTTATGGGGGCTTCCCTAGTAGCTCAGCAGAGAAAGAATCCGCTAGCAATGCAGGAGACCAGGTTTGATTCCTGGGTCGGGAAGATCCACTGGAGAAGGGATAGGATACTCACTCCAGTATTCTTGGGCTTACCTGGTGGCTCAGCTGGTAAAGAATTGGTCTGCAATGTGGGAGACCTGAGTTCAGTCCCTGTGTTGAGAAGATCCCCTGAAGAAGGGATCAGCTACCCACTCCAGTATTCTGTCCTGGAAAATTCCATGGACTATATAGTCCATGGGGTTGCAAAGAGTCAGACACGACTGAATGACTTTCACTTCACTTCAGGGAAATTTATACTTACTTTGTTATGTATGTTGCTGTATTTTTGCTTTTTTTTGGTTTCTCTTATTTTTTTATCTTTTTGATGCTACATTTTGCCATGGAGATCTGGTAAATATTTACTTAGTAAATAATTGGCCTGTACCCTTATGGCTTCCAGAGTTTGTGCCTTAATTGGAAAGTGAAAGTCACTCAGTCATGTCCGCCTCTTTGCTACCCCATGAACTGTCCATGGAATTCTCCAGGCCAGAATACTGGAGTGGGTAGCCTTTCCCTTCTCCGGGGGATCTTCCCAACCCAGGGACGGAACCCAGTCTCCCGCATTGCAGGTGGGTTCTTTACCAGCTAAGCCACAAGGGAAGCCCAAGAACACTGGAGTGGGTAGTCTATTCCTTCTTCAGGGGATCTTCCCAACCCAGGGATTGAACCCAGGTCTCCCGCATTGCAGGTGGATTCTTTACCAACTGAGCTATATTTTCCATATTCCAAGATTTTATATAATTGTTTACACATGTAAGTACATAATAGAAATATAAAAACTATTCCTATTTTTTGGTGTTTTGTAAAGTTTTAACTTTTTTATATTTTGATATGTGTCAAATTTACTTTTAAGGGTTGCATGAGGGGTACAACCATTTTTTCCCCTCAAAATATTAGTTAGTTGTTCCAATACCTTTTATTGAAAAAGCAATTCTTTCTACACAAACTGAATTGCATTTGAGCATATTTAAATTTCATGGGATTTTCTAGGGAGTAGTGCAATACTTGACATAAAATAAATATTCCATGTATATTTACTGAAAAAATAAATTGTGAAAGTACCCCCCACAGATCCTATTGTTATTTTAATTAGGCTTACACTGCATTTATGGATGAATATAGAAAAGACTTATATTGTATATAATATAAAAATTTCTAACTGAAAATCATATTATATATTTTAATTTATTTATATTTTTATGCTGTTCAGTTTTAAAGTTTAATTCTGTTTTTATCTAGATCATTTTCAGTTTTTCAAAATTGATTTATATCATTTTCCCTTTCTGTATTGATGTGTTCCCTCAGTATATTTGTACTCTTTGCTCTCTTCTGCCCCACGTCCCATATATGTTAAATATCCTCTGATTCATAATATTCTTGCTATATGGTCCATCCATGGGGATTGTCTCAGCTTGAGAGGTTGCACTGTCTTGTAGAACTGGTTGTACAACTAAGGTAATAAGTAAGCTCACTATCTGTCAAATCTAACTTAACTTTATGTAGGATTTTCAAATGAAACACAAATTTCTTTGAAAAGTTTGGATTCATGGGATCTACTTCATCTTTTTTTAAAATCATACCTGCACAAGAGATAAGTTGTTGGATACCCACTAATTTTTTTTAATTCTTTGCTTGCCACTGAATTTAGGAGAGCTCAGGAAATATGACAGTGTTATATGGAACAGTTTCTTTATTCAAGCACTTTTTCGTCTTATTTTGGAGACTAGATGGAAACTCACAAAACAAGTCAAAATAATACTAGACAGAATTGACACCAGTAACGAGCTGTTCCCAGCAGACAAAGTGCTTACAGAGCAGTGACTTTAACTATTTTGGGGGCCACAAATTCCTTTGTGATGATAACTGCAGATACTTTCCCTAGAAAAGAGTGAGAACATTAAAGTAACATTGACTGTAATCCTGTGTATCAGGTTCTCACAAGAAACAGATTTCTCTCCAAAAGTTTAAGTAAAGATATGTCAACAGAGGGACAACTTCCTGAGGAATGGGCAATTTAGGGGAATGAAAACTGAAAGAGAATAGAGGCATCCAAAGAATAGCAGCTGCAGAAAATCAGGCCCTCAAAGGACTAAGAGGCTTCTTGGAGGAAGGTCTGTCTGATGGGAGGGTTGTGGTTGCTACCAGAGAATCAGCACTGAGCTCGATGAAGTAAGGAAGAAATGCCTAGAACTTTTTCTTCTCCTAGCCTCTGATCTTCTGCCAATAAGAAGCTAGCCAGCAAAATAATGTAGTGATGTAGTTCATGGGAGTCAGCTTTCTTGGGAACAGAACAGGAAAAAGAGGTAGGGAAGGAACCTGGGTTGGAAAGAGGTGGAAGAAACAGAAATGAACCAGCATGGTGTTCTTTAGGACGCTGCCTACGTTAGTAGTCTTTACACTTCGGAAGTGATAGCAAACTGACCAAGTACTTAAATTAAATAATAGTGCATTTTTAATTCATGTCTCTAATCTACAATCATTTCTGTTTTCTGGCCTGTGATTAAGCTCATGGTGAAGGCAAGAAGGCTCATCTTACTAGAGACATGAAAGAGTAAAGAGGATAATAGAAGTTTTGTTTACAAAATGATTTATCTTTGCACCTCATTTGAGATATAGCATCAGGCTCAAACTCAAGTTTACAAACCTTATGAATTTTTATTTCTATTTGCTTCTTGCTAAGAGCTATGCTTTAAGCAAGGTATGTTCCATGAGTGTGGAGCATAGTGCCTTGTACTCAGAAGCATTCTATATTTGCTAAATGTGCTGCTGTCACTGTCTTGGAATTCTTAGTAATATTGAAAAGAGGCTCCACGTATTCATTTTGCACTGAGCACTGTGACTTTTATGGCTGGTTCTCCATTTAGGGTATGGCAATGTCTCACTATTTTGTAGAGGAGGACTTTATATACTGTTAATGAAAACGATAACAATGATAATTATCTACCACTTTTCTACTGAGAAATATTCAAGATATTGTATTTTTCCCTTTCCCACCACATTTTCTGGTTCACTAAAGAGATATGATCATGCTCACATCTAGATAGGGAAATAGTAAGAACATAACTGATATGCCCAAGATATGGGAAAAGGTAATGCTGGTATCAGAATTTGAACCAAGACGCTCTGACTCTCAGCTTTAGGCATCATTAATCCCCAAAGTGTCTGGATGCTGTGGATTGCAGAGTAAAACCAACCAATAGTAATAATGCATAACTCATGTTTTGAATTTTTTCTTTTAGAAAATATACATGCACGGATAAAATATATGTTAAGAGCTGTCAGCAGGAATCAGGGAATAAACTGAAGCCATGATGTAAAGGAGCTATGGAAATCTCTTTGGGGCAACCACAGAGAGTCAGTCCTAAAGGAGGATATATATATATATATATATATATATATATATATATATATATAGACACCAAGAATCCAAGTCTATTGTGGTTCATGTCTGTGGAAATAATATGGGGTGACTTCATCGGCATGTCTTGATGTCAACATTAGAGACTTAATCTTTAGTATTTCCTATATCTTGGTCTGAAATGATGATTTTTCAAAAATCTCCTGTTAAACATATCTTTTGACTCTGCAAGTTTATAGAGAAGCAATCACCAGAAACAGTTCTTCTAGTGTTTTCTGTCTTCTAGCATCTCTGACATGAAGGACAAGTGTTGTGGGTTGGCCTGGCAACCACTGACCTGAATTCTTTTCCTTCTAGTATTTAAATACTGGATATTTTTTTCAATAAGCTTTCTTTTAATGACCTATTAATAGAAAAGATTTTTGGGGACTGATGTCAGAAAAATAGCAACGTGTGAATTCTCAGTTCTTGTACTTTCAAGAAATAACAATTTGAACAACTACCCATGCTCAAAAGTACCTTCACAGTGTCTAATGATTCCAGTAAGGGAATGCAGTACCTGGATAAAGCACAGAAATAAGAAAAGGGTAGGAAAGATAGTCACCCTAACTATATTACTCATCTCCCAAGCCCAGGTAGCCCAACATGGAGAGACCTCCTCATGGGACAAGGAGTGTAAAGTGAGCACCTATCTTCATATAGACCGTTGAGCCAGCCTGCCTTAGAACTAGGATGACTCCCTAAGCTCTAGTTGATTCCTTATGGGATGGGATTCCCCCAGATCCAGGGCCCCCAGGGTCACCTTGTCACCTACTGACTCCAGCAGCCCCAGGTGGTTCCTGCAGCACCAGGCTCTCAGCACATCTCAGGCACAGCTGACTCTCATGGTGTCATGCAGTAATGCCCCTGTTTGTGGTTTCACTTTCTACAGTTTAAGTTGCCTGAGGTCAACCAGAGTCTGAAAATATTAAACAGAAAATTTCAGAACTAAATAGTTCATAAACTTTCAGTTGTGTGTGATTCTAAGTAACATGATGAAATATTGCACCATCCTGCTTCATCCCACTTGGGATGTAAATCATCCCTTTGTCCAGTATATGCTAACCACCTGTTAGCCAATTAGTAGCCATCTCAGTCATCAGATTGCCTGTCACAGTATTGCAGTGCTTGTGTTCAAGTAACTCTTTATTTTACTTAATAATGGTCCCAAAGTAAAACTGAAGTGATGCTGGCTATTCAAATATTCTAATAAGCCTAAGTTACAAATTACATTTGATGATAGGTATATATGTGTGTGGAAAACATAATATATATAGGGTTCAGTGTAATCTGTGGTTTCAGACATCCACTGTGGGTCTTAGAACATATCCCTTACATAATGGGGGAGCTACTCTATGCAGAACTTTCTACCCAATAGTAACAGAATACACAGTCTTCTTAGTGCACATGCATTTTCCAGGATAGATCATATGTTATGTCACAAAATAAGCCTTAGCAAGTGCAAGAAGATTAAAATCATAGGTTTGTTTTCTGACCACAATGATATAAAATTAGAAATCAGTACCAGGAGGAAAACTAGAAAGTTCACAAATTTATGGAAATTAAACAACACCCTCCAGAACAAAATGGGTCAAAAAAGAAATTAAAAATATCTTGAAATAAACAAAACATACCAAAACTTACATGATACAGCAAAAGCAGTTCTTAGAGGCAGGTTTATAGCAATAAATGCCTACATTAAGGAAAAAAAGGCTCAAGTAAATAACCTAACTTTACATGTCAAGAAACTAGAAAAGAACAAACGAAGTTCAGAGTTAACGAAAGGAAAGAATTAACAAAGGTCAAAGCAGAAATAAATAAAATAGAAACTAGAGAAACAACAGAAAAGATCAACAAAACTAAGAGCTGGCTTTTTGAAAACATAAACAAAATTGACAAACTTTTAGCTAGACTAATTAAAAAAGAGAAGACTAATAAAATCAGAAATTAAGGAAGAGACATTACAACTAACACCACAGAAATACAAAGGATTGTGTAAACTATTGTATGTCAACAAGTTGAATAACCTAGAAGAAATGGATAAATTTCTAGAAACATACATCTTAACACTGCATCATGAAGAAATATAAATTTTCAGCAGACCAATAACAAGTAAGTAGATTGAATCAGTAACCAACCCTCCCTGCCCCCAAAGAAAAGTCCAGAAACAGGTGTTTTACTGGTGTATTCTATGAAACATTTTTTAAAAGAGGTAACACCTTATCTCTGACAAAGGAGGCAAGAATATACAATGGATTAAAGACAATCTCTTTAACAAGTGGTGCTGGGAAAACTGGTCAACCACTTGTAAAAGAATGAAACTAGAACACTTTCTAACACCATACACAAAAATAAACTCAAAATGGATTACAGATCTCAACGTAAGACCAGAAACTATAAAACTCCTAGAGGAGAACATAGGCAAAACACTCTCAGACATACATCACAGCAGGATCCTCTATGACCCACCTCCCAGAATATTGGAAATAAAAGCAAAAATAAACAAATGGGACCTAATTAAAATTAAAAGCTTCTGCACAACAAAGGAAACTATTAGCAAGGTGAAAAGGCAGCCTTCAGAATGGGAGAAAATAATAGCAAATGAAGCAGCTGACAAACAACTAATCTCAAAAATATACAAGCAACTCCTACAGCTCAACTCCAGAAAAATAAATGACCCAATCAAAAAATGGGCCAAAGAACTAAATAGACATTTCTCCAAAGAAGACATACAGATGGCTAACAAACACATGAAAAGATGCTCAACATCACTCCTTATCAGAGAAATGCAAATCAAAACCACTATGAGGTACCATTTCACGCCAGTCAGAATGGCTGCGATCCAAAAGTCTACAAGCAATAAATGCTGGAGAGGGTGTGGAGAAAAGGGAACCCTCTTACACTGTTGGTGGGAATGCAAACTAGTACAGTCACTATGGAGAACAGTGTGGAGATTCCTTAAAAAACTGGAAATAGAACTGCCTTGTGATCCAGCAATCCCACTGCTGGGCATACACTCTGAGGAAACCAGAAGGAAAAGAGACACGTGTACCCCAATGTTCATCGCAGCACTGTTTATAATAGCCAGGACATGGAAGCAACCTAGATGTCCATCAGCAGATGAATGGATAAGAAAGCGGTGGTACATATACACAATGGAGTATTACTCAGCCATTAAAAAGAATACATTCAAATCAGTTCTAATGAGGTGGATGAAACTGGAGCCTATTATACAGAGTGAAGTAAGCCAGAAAGAAAAACACCAATACAGTATACTAATGCATATATATGGAATTTAGAAAGATGGTAACAATAACCCTGTGTACGAGACAGCAAAAGAGACATTGATGTATAGATCAGTCTTATGGACTCTGTGGGAGAGGGAGAGGGTGAGGAGATGTGGGAGAATGGCATCGAAACATGTATAATATCATGTATGAAACGAGTTGCCAGTCCAGGTTCGATGCACGATACTGGATGCTTGGGGCTGGTGCACTGGGACGACCCAGAGGGAGGGTATGGGGAGGGAGGAGGGTTCAGGATGGGGAACACAGGTATACCTGTGGCGGATTCATTTCGATATTTGGCAAAACTAATACAATATTGTAAAGTTTAAAAATAAAATAAAATAAAAGAGGTAACACTAATTCTTCTAAAATTCTGCCAAAAAGTTGAAGAGGAAGAAATACTTCCAAACTCATTTTATGAGGCCATGTTTCCCTGATATCAAAGCCAGATGAGGACACTACCAGAAAAGAGACGTGTAGGCCACTATACCTGATGAATGTAGATGTAAACTTCTCAACAAAATACTAGCAAACTGAACTCTGCAGCACATTAAAAGGATCATACACCATGATCAAGTGGTATTTATCTCTAGGGTGCAAGGATGATTCAGTTTATGCAAATCAAAAAACTTGTTATACATCACATTAACAGAATGAATGATAAAAATCATATGATCATCTCAGTAGATGTAGAAAAACATTTGACAAAATTCAACATCTTTCATGATAAAACTCTCACAAATTGGATATAGAAGGAGCCAAGCATAAGGAAGGCCTTACATGACAAAGCCACAGCTAACATCATATCCCTTGGTAAACAACTGAAAGAATTCCCATTAAGGTCAGGAGCAAGACAAGCGTCCTCACTCACCACTCCTATCCAAAATAGTAGTGGAAGTTTTAGCCAGAACAATTAGACATGCAAAAGAAATAAAAGTTACCCAAATTGGCAAGGAAGAAGTATAATTTTCTCTGTTTGCAGATGATGTGATTTTATACATAGACAATCCTAAAGACCTGACCAAAAAAACTATTACAATAAAGAAGTTCAGTAAAATTGTGGGATACAAAAAATTGACATGTAAAAATCAGTTTCAGTTTATACATTAGCAATGATATATCTGAAAAAAGGAATGAAGAAAACAATCACAATTATAGTAGCAGCAAAGCAATAAAATACTTAGAAATAAATTAAACCTAGGAGGTAAAAGTCTGTACACTGAAAATGACAAGACACTGATGCAGTCAAAGAAGACACAGAAAATAGGTATCTGAAATTTATGCATTGGAAGAATTATTATTGTTAAAATGTGCATACTAACCAAAGCCATATATAAATACAATGCAATTTCTACCAAAATTCCGATGACAATTTTCACACAAATAGAAAACTAAAATTTGTGTGGAGCCATAAAAGACTTTGAATAGCCAAAGCAGTCCCTAGGGGGAAGAACAAAGCTGGAAGTATTATACTTCCTGATTTTAAAATAATATGATACTGCCATGAAAACATAAAGAGACCAATGGAACTGAATGGAATAAATTAACGTATATCCGGTCAACTAGTATTTGACAAGAGGGCCAGGAATACTCAGTGAGGAAAGAAGGAAAACTGGATATCCACATGCAAAAGAGTAATACTGGACCTTATCTTACACTGTCATTAAAATCAACCCAAATGGATTAAAGTCTTAAATATAATACCTGAAACTGTTAACCTGCTAGAAGAAAACAGGAGAAAAGCTCCTTGACATTGGTCTCAGCAGTGATTTGTTAGATATGACACCAAAAGCTCAAGCAAGAAAAGGAACAATAAACAAGTGGAACTACTTCAAACTAAAAACCCTTTGCATAGAAAAATAAAAGACAAACAGAATGAAAAAGCAGCCTATGAAAAGAGAAAATATGAGAATATATTTGCAAACCATGTATCCAATAAAAAGTTAATATGCAAAATGTATAGGGAAATCATACAATTCTGTAGTGAAAAAACCCAGACAATCCAATTAGAAACTCAGTAGAGAACCTGAATAAACATTTTTTCCCCAAGGAAGACATACAAATGACCAACTGGTACATGAAAAGATGCTAAACATCACTAATCATCAGGGAAATCCAAATCAAAACCACCATGAAACATCACCTCATACCTGTTACAATGTCTGTTATCAAAAAGGCAAGAGATAACAAGTGTTGGTGAGGCTATGGAGAAGAGGGAACCTAACTGTTGGTTGCAATGTGAATTGGTACAGCAGTATGGAGGTTCTCCCCAAAAGTAAAAGTAAAGTCACCAAATGATCCAGAAATCCCACTTTGGGGTACATATCTGAATGAAATGGAATCACTATCTTGAAGAGATACCTATACCCACATGTTATTTGTGGCATTATTCATGATAGCTGAGACATGGAAACAATTTGTGTTCATTGATGGATGAATGGATAAAGACAATGTCTCTCTCTCTCCCTCTCTCTCTCTCTCTCTCACACACACACACAGATAGAGAAATGGGGGGAATATTATTCAGCCATAAAAAAGGAAATCTTGCCTTTTGTAACATGCATGGAACTGGAAGGCATTATGCTAGGTGAAACAAATCAGACAGAGAAAGGTAGATACTGTATGTTCTCCTTTATGTGTGAAATCTAGAAACTCCAATTCGAAGAAAGAGAGATTAGAAAGTTAGTTGACAGTAGCTGAAGGCTGGGAGAGATGGGGGAGATACTGGTTAAGAGTATGAACTTTCAGCTATCATATGAGTAAGATCCGGGGATCATGGTGACTATGATTAAACATACTACACAATATACTTGAAAGTTGTCATGTTATCTCTCCAAATATGTGATGAGGGAATGACATGTTAACTAAATTGTGGGCATCATTTTGTAATATATATGTGTATCAAATCAGCAAGTTGTAAACTTTAAATGTACGTATATATGTCAATAATATCTCAATAAAGCTGGGGAAACTTTTTAATTAATAAAAACATTTCAACAAATTTTAAAAGAACACATGTTTTACTGAAATTTGACTTTTTAATCACTGAGAGGGATAGAACCGCAGAAAAATATGTTGACTAAGCAAATATCTCTTCGGTTTTCTCTTTAAATTTAATACTTTTCTTTGAACATTGTATATTAGGCTAATTCACACTTTAAGAAATAGGTATGGTGCTAAGAATCCGAGTATGAAATTCAAGGCAAAATAAATTCTAGAGAGAAAAACCTAAGACTGTATTTGTTGTCATTTTTAAGGCTTTGTGTTATAAATTATTTTGATTTGTATCATCAGAGACTTCTACAAATAACTGTTTCAAACATCAGACTCCAGATGGATGGATTTAAGCTGTTACATTCTAAAGATAGAAAGATTTCTGTTAAATCAGATTGTATTATGTCAAAGTTACAGGACTAAGTCAATAACTTGTTCCAAAATACTTAGAAATAGTCACTAATACTGTTAATATTCCTGTCCTTAGACAATTAGAATTTGAATTCTTGAAACTGAGTTACATGAATTTTGTGATTATTGGCCATATTCTCCAGATTTGGGATTTATCTGTGATCTGTAATATTTGTCCTTTTCTGGTCATGGGCTGACTTAGTGATTAAGGAAAAAAAAAATTTCTTCCCTCAGTCTGACTTTGGCCCCGTTAGATTGTCATTCTCTCTGACAGGGCAAAGAAACCTCAGCTGCCAGTTTTTATGACAAGAACAGTATTCTCTCATATGTATTCTAGTACCTTACTTCAAAGCAAACTTTCATTTCAACAGTCTCAGTAGAATAACACATTTGTCTTTTATTTGTCTCAATACTGAGTCAAGGAAGCTTTCTATACCAGCAGTTTTCCCAAAGAAGAGGGGAAAAAAAAATTCAACATTAAAAACAACCACCTACACAGTCCTCTAAACAAGGCTTTCGGAGTTAAAGTATAAAAGATTTGCAATGAGAGAAAAATCACATAGAATGTCTATTTCGGTGTAGAGACAAGGAACTAAAGAGGAAACCCAAAATAGGAGGGATGGAAGTAGAACTGCCAGTCACTCAGGAGGGGACCTTTAGTAAAATCACTTAACCTGGTCTCATTGCCTTTCAAACTAATCCAGACCTGCCCCCACATCCAGCCCTTTAATCCCTTGTCCCATTTTTATTGCTTCTCCTGCTTCCTCCGGGGCCTCAGCTACTTCCCTCCCTCCTCTCCCTATGACTAAACATATTTCTTCTCTTAATACCTTTCCAGGGTAGATTTTTTTTTTTTACCTCCCTCCTCATCTTGCTCTATATGCCTGGAATGATTCTAGTGAGTCAGAGACGTCCTTTTAGAATCACAGTTTCCATCGAGCCTTCCTGTAGCAAGCTGTAAGTTGCTGCTCACTCTTTTTATTTTAGTAATTATTAAAGCAAGCAGAAACTGTTCGTAGTTTGATTTCAAAAGTTTCATCCCACTGTTGATCAGGACTTAGTAAACTTGCTAATAAACTGTGTTGGTCAGATTTCACTCAGCAAGGGACATGATGTTTCTTCAGGTAATTACATTTTGCAGTCTCTGCTGTGTGCTTCCTTTTTCCTAGCCTGGGTCATGTGCACAGAAATAGATTTGGGGAAATGACACATTTGTCCTAGACCTAGATGGGAGAGTTGTTTACATCTTGGATGAAGAAGTGAATAAACTTAATTAAAGGTTAAAGATTATACTCCAACCAGATGAAAAGTGCTGCTTCAACCCCATATCTTATCGTTGTTCCCTTGTAATACGATTGGATTTATGAAAAGTTTGGAATTAGATCTAACTATAGCTAAGCTTCAGAATGCTTGTAGAAATGCATTATGCATTGTAGAAATGCAAAAGATTGTATTTATATAATTGTGCTGAAAATTAATTAATATTATTCTCATGCACTATTTTTATAAACACTGAACGGAATTAATTGAGAAGTAGGAAAATTCCAGGGAGGCACAAATTCTTATGTGAGAAAGTGCTTCCTCTGGAGCTGTCTTGGACTGAAAACTGTTAGAGGAGGTTGTTGAGAGGATGTGACTGCTGGTAGACCCTCGGGCTGGACCCAGGCAAATGGAGGCACCTCACCCGGTCCCCTGACATCTGAATGTGCATTCTGTCCATTGTTCTTACAGTGGGAGTCATTATCAAGGATGCAGCTTTGAGAGAGTGAGCAATGTGTTGTTGAGACCGTCTGGACTGAACCCAGTTAAGGCCTCTGTATAAACTTTAAAGATTCTGGCAGGTGGGAATGGAGATCTACTTGTTTTGTGGCACCCAAGACAGGCCTCATGGGTAAGTTCCCTTACTCATTAAACCTGCCACCTATCAATATAGAGGGGCTGCCTCTTTCATTCATTTCCCTTGTCTTCTGTATACAGAGACCAATACACAAACCAATGAAACTGATAAAGACCAATGGAAACCAAAACCACTGTGGTGTCAATTTTTATTTTGTTGTGTTTCTTAATAAACTTTTTCAATAATAATCACCAAGGAGGAAGGTGAGAAAGGTAACTAACAGCTTTTTTGTCAGACATTTAGCATTTTTATGTATACTATTTTACAGAGCTAAGACGGTAGAATGGGAAAGACTAGAAATCTCTTCAAGAAAATTAGAGATACCAAGGGAATATTTCATGCAAAGATGGGCACAATAAAGGACAGAAACCATATGAACCTAACAGAAGCAGAAGATATTAAGAAGAGGTGGCAAGAATACACAAAAGAACTGTACAAAAAAGATCTTCATGACCCAGATAACCACAATGGTCTGATCACTTACCTAGAGCCAGACATCGTGGAATGTGAAGTCAAGTGGGCCCTAGGAAGCATCACTACAAACAAAGCTAGTGGAGGTGATGGAATTCCAGTTGAGCTATTCCAAATCCTGAAAGATGATGCTGTGAAAGTGCTGCACTCAATATGCCAGCAAATTTGGAAAACTCAGCAGTGGCCACAGGACTGGAAAATGTCAGTTTTCATTCTAATCCCAAAGAAAGGCAATGCCAAAGAATGCTCAAACTACTGCACAATTGCACTCATCTCACATACTAGTAAAGTAATGCTCAAAATTCTCCAAGCCAGGCTTCAACAGTATGTGAACAGTGAACTTCCAGATGTTCAAGCTGGATTTAGAAAAGGCAGAGGAACCAGAGACCAAATTGCCAACATCTGTCAGATCATCAAAAAGCAAGAGAGTTCCAGAAAAACATCTACTTGTGCTTCATTGATTATGCCAAAGCCTTTGACTGTGTAGATCACAACAAACTGTGGAAAATTCCTCAAGAGATGGGAATACCAGACGACTTGATCTGCTTCCTGAGAAATCTGTATGCAGGTCAAGAAGCAACAGTTAGAACTGGACATGGAACAACAGACTGGTTCCAAATCGGGAAAGGAGTATGTCAAGGCTGTATATTTTCGCTCTGCTTATTTAACTTCTATGCAGAGTACATCATGTGAAATGCTGGGCTGGATGAAGCACGAGCTGGAATCAAGATTGCCAGGAGAAATACCAATAACCTCAGATATGCAGATGACACCACCCTTACGATAGAAAGCGAAGAAGAACTAAAGAGCCTCTTGATGAAAGTGAAAGAGGACACTGAAAAAGTTGGCTTAAAACTCAACATTCAGAAAACAAAGATCATGGCATCTGGTCCCATGACTTCATGGGAAATAGATGGGGAAACAGTGGAAACAGTGACAGACTTTATTTTGCAGGGCTCCAAAATGACTGTTGATGGTGACTGCAGCCATGAAATTAAAAGACACTTGCTCCTTGGAAGAAAAGCTATGGCCAACATCAGATCAGATCAGATCAGTCGCTCAGTCATGTCCGACTCTTTGTGACCCCATGAATCGCAGCACGCCAGGCCTCCCTGTCCATCACCAACTCCCAGAGTTCACTCAGACTCATGCCATCCAGCCATCTCATCCTCTCTTGTCCCCTTCTCCTCTTGCCCCCATTCCCTCCCAGCATCAGAGTCTTTTCCAATGAGTCAACTCTTCGCATGAGGTGGCCAAAGTACTGGAGTTTCAGCTTCAGCATCATTCCTTCCAAAGAAATCCCATGGCCAACATAGACAGCATATTAAAACGCAGAGGCATTACTTTGCCAACAAAGGTCTGTCTAGTCAAAGAATGGTTTTTCAAGTAGCCATGTATAGATGTGAGAGTTGAACTATAAAGAAAGCTGAGCACAGAAGAATTGATGCTTTTGAACTGTGGTGTTGGAGAAGACTCTTGAGAGTCCATTGGACTTCAAGGGGATCCAACCAGTCTATCCTCAAGGAAATCAGCCCTGAATATTAATTGAAAGGACTAATACTGAAGCTGAAACTCCAATACTTTGGCCACCTGATGCGAAGAAATGACTCATTTGAAAAGACCCTAATGCTGGGAAAGATTGAAGGTGCGAGAAGGGGACGACAGAGGATGAGATGGCTGAATGGCATCACCGACTCAGTAGACATGAGTTTGAGTAAGCTCCAGGAGTTGATGATGGACAGGGAAGCCTGGTGTGCTGCAGTCCAAAGGGTCACAAAGAGTCGGACATGACTGATTGACTGAACTGAAGATGGTAAAGAATCTGCCTGCAGTGTGGGAGACCTGGGTTCGATCCTTGGATCAGGAAGATACCCTGGAGAAAGGAATGGCCACCCACTCCAGTATTCTTGCCTGGAGAATTCCATGGACAGAAGAGTCTGTCAGGCTATAGTCCATGGAATCACAAAGAGTCAGACACAACTGAGTGACTAACACACACACACATTTTACAGACAAAAATATCACATGAGTTCATGGTTAAGAACTGTACCTAGAATAATATGTTTGCTTCTTTCTTTGCCCTAAAACCAATAAAGAGAATTATGGTAAGCAGGAATCCAAAGGCGAATTCCATGCCCTCTTGCTGCTGCTGCTGCTGCTACTAAGTCTCTTCAGTCGTGTCCAACTCTGTGTGACCCCATAGATGGCAGCCCTGTCCCTGGGATTCTCCAGGCAAGAACACTGGGGTGAGTTGTCATTTCCTTCTCCAATGCATGAAAGTGAAAGGTGAAAGTGCAGTTGCTTAGTCGTGTCCGACTCTTAGCGACCCCATGGACTGCAGCCTACCGTGCTCCTCTGTCCATGGGATCTTCCAAGCAAGAGTACTGGAGTGGGGTGCCATTGCTTTCTCCGCCATGCTCTCTTATTTCTGTTTATTTACAAGATACTTCCATTTTTTACGGGTATGATTTCAAGACCTCAAATTGTAATGTGTAGGGCTTTTGTTTTCATTTTTTAATGATATTTTTGTATCATTTAAATTTGCCAATTTAATTTTCTTGCTGTACAGATTTTAATCTCATAATACTTTAAAGTCAGCTGTGTGATACTCTCATTTTTTTTTTCCCTAGCAAAAGCCTACCTATTTATCTACTTGCTTAGATTCATTGTGGTTCTCTTTATTTTCTAGTTCATGGAATCAGAGCTATTTTTAGATGACTATACACTTTAAAAAAGTTCTGCCAAATCAGTTCTTACAGGCATTAAAAAGTTTTGGAAGTTATGGAGGGGGAAAGGAGAAATGTTTTGATAAACCTATGGGATTTTCCAGGGAACATGTTTACAATGCTGACCTTTTGTATCAAGTTTACCCACACAGTAGGCTCTTTACTGTCACCTTGACTTTTAAGAGGGCCTAAATGTTATCTAATAATGTTATCTAATAAAAATTAATTCCAATGATTCAAGTTGACAATTTACTAGCATTTCGGATCCTACATATTTTCTCATATCCCCGGACAGAACACAGAAAATAAGCACAGACACTGAAAGATGGGAAGAAAGAGAACTGCCTAGAGACCTTGGGATTTGAGTCATGGGATGGTGGTAAATTCTCTGGGTTTCCTTATTACCTCCCATGTATCCTGAACAGGGTTCTCCAGAAGCCTCTAATCCAAAATTTCCAATAGACAAAGATAAAAGGGCGGAAAACACATCCTTTTCCCTATCCTGAGGACCCAGAGAAGGGTAGTTTTACAATAACAAATTTTTTGGAAATACCCACCATACTTCAGCCAAACATCAATGGAAAAAATGCCTCCCACCTCCAGGATTACAATGGGGCTGAGTGGGAATTTAATCTTCCATGCAGTACCTCACCCCACAGAAGCTGGTAGTAGCACTCTCATTCTCTCCTTCCTTTGGGGCTGGAGCTAGCCAAGGTCCTAATCTCTGAGTGGGAAGCTTATCTTCCAATTCCAACAATAGGAAATTTCAACAAATAAATAGAATTTATTAAAAGTAACTGAATGTAAATCATAAAACTAAAAATATAATAATCAAAATAAAATACTCAGTGGATGGCTCATTAGTAGAGTGGAGATGACAGAGGGGTAGAATTAGTGAATTTATGCAGAAATTAGGCTTCCCTCGTGGCTCAGACGGTAAAGCGACTGCCTGCAATGTGGGAGACCGGGTTTGATTCCTGGGTCAGGAAGATCCCCTGGAGAAGGAAATGGCAACCCACTCCAGTACTCTTGCCTGGAAAATCCCATGGACAGAGGAGCCTGGTAGGCTACAGTCCATGGGGTTGTAAAGAATTGGACATGACTGAGTGACTTCACGTTTACTTTCAGTTCAGTTCAGTTCAGTCACTCAGTCATGTCCGACTCTTTGCGACCCCATGAATCGCAGCATGCCAGGCCTCCCTGTCCATGACCAACTCCCGGAGTTCACTCAGGCTCACATCCATCGAGTCAGTGATTCCATCGAGTCAGTGATGCCATCCAGCCATCTCATCCTCTGTCATCCCCTTCTCCTCCTGCCCCCAATCCCTCCCAGCATCAGAGTCTTTTCCAATGAGTCAACTCTTCGCATGAGGTGGCCAAAGTACTGGAGTTTCAGCTTTAGCATCATTCCTTCCAAAGAAATCCCAGGGCTGATATCCTTCAGAATGGACTGGTTGGATCCATACTCACTTTTACTTTTCTATGCAGAAATTATTAGAATTCATTCATTCAAGGATACATATATGTGTATGGTTGAATCCTTTTGATATCCACTTGAAGCTATCACATTGTCAATTGGCTGTACTCCAATACAAAATAAAATGTTTAAAGAAAAGAATGTACTCATTCAAAGCATAGAGTTACCACCATGCTGCTGCTGCTGCTAAGTTGCTTCAGTTGTGTCCAACTCTATGCAACCCCATAGACGGCAGCCCACCAGGCTCCCCTGTCCCTGGGATTCTCCAGGCAAGAACACTGGAGTGAGTTGCCATTTCCTTCTCCAATGCATGGAAGAGAAAAGTGAAAGTGAAATCGCTCATTCGTGTCTGACTCTTTGTGACCCCATGGACTGCAGCCTACGAGGCTCCTCCATCCATGGATTTTCCAGGAAAGAGTACTAGAGTGGGGTGCCATTATGATCCAGCAATTCCACTCTTAGGTATATGCCCGAGAGGAATGAAGACGTATGTCCACACAAGTATTTGTAAATAGATATTCGTAGCATCATTATTCATAATGGCCCGAAAGTGAAAACAACCCAAATGTCCATCAGCAGATGATAGGATAAGCAAAATGGCTGGAGTACTGATATATGCATGATACAACATAGCTGTGTCTCAGAAACATTATGCTAAGTTAAGGAAGACAGCTATAAAAAGCCACATACTGCATCATTCCATTTCTATGAAATGTCCAGAATAAGAAAATAAGAAGTAGATTAGTGGTTTCCTGAGGCTGTAGGTGGGGAGAATGAGGAATGACTGCTAATCGGTATAGGATTTCTTTTGAGAGTGATAAAAATATTCTGAAATTGATTGAGGTGATTGATGGTTGCACAACTCTGTAAATATACTAAAAGCCATTGAATTATATGCTTTAAATAGGTGAAATTTATGGTATGTAAAAGTATGTCTCAGCAAAGCTAAATGTAATATTAATGGAGTAGACTAGGTTAGTCCATTTTCAATACCTGCTTGACTTTTGTGTATATATAAAAATGGTTATTTAAAAAAAACACATTCAAATTCAATTCTACTCAAATCCTATCTTTTTGAGCAACTGTGCCAGGCACTGGTTTGGGGGTGCTCTGAGGCATACAGAAATAAATAAGAATCAGGTCTTAACCTCAGAAAGCTTATTGAAGATAGAACCATACATAAACACTTGTAATGTAAAATGGTCAATTTTCACATAATTTGTTTCACTTACTCAGATACAGCATATATAAGAACATAGCCATTAATGACAATATTAGGAACCTTACATAATTAAATCATATTTTTTCATGTTGAGTCCCCCACAGCATTTATAAGAAAATAGCAAACTTAAGCTTGATTCATGTCAACTATCATTCTTCATCCAGATACTTGCTAATACTTAAAGACTTTTACTTTGGGCAATTGTTTGTGAAATCAACCTACTCGACACTCCTATATTAGAAACAATCACTATTTCTAGCTGTAATTCTTGACTGGGTAATAATGTTTTGAATTAATTGACTAGCTTGCAAATGTGGAAGGATCTACTTGATATATCTGTCTGGGCAATTTTCTGTGAGTCTTGTTGGCTCATTTAAGATTCTGTGAGGAATATAATGATTGACAGAAAAGCTTCCCTAAAGCAGCATTTATTTTGGAGATACATTACCTTATACTGGTGAACTTGACAGTTCAACAGAATGTAAACTGATTGGAATTAACAATCACACAGCAAGCTACTAATGTCCACATTGAGAGGGAATATTTGTCCTATCAAATGCAGTTAATGCTCTCTTGATAAATCACAAAGTTGAAGCTAAACTTTACGTAATCTGGGCTAGAAGAAAATGAAATGCACTCAGAATATGGTTATCTCTTAGATCAAAGTCTAGCAGTGCACATTTATCCAAAATTTTTACTCTGACTCCTCTCCACCCAACTCTGATAGGGAATTTGTGAATGAGATCCATTTCTTGCAGGCCACAAAACTAATCGATGAAGAGTAGCTATTCAAAGACAATGAACAGTATTGTTGTGTTGTCTGTCCTAGAGTAAACCTGCTTGGGTTCAAATCCCTCTTCCACTACTTAATAGTTCATTGAATTCAGGCAAGTCTCTATCTGTCTCTGAGCCTTAGTTTCCTCATCTGTGTAATGGAAATATAAATAGAACTTATCACATGGGATATTTGAGAGCTTTTAATGAGAAAAGTGTTTTTATTATTAATGAGTTAATTTTTGGCTGGGCTGGGTCTTAGTTGCTGCACAGGCTTTTCTCTAGGGGCTACTCTCTGGTTGTGGTGCATGGGTTTCTCAAGGCAGTGGCTTGTCTTGTTGCAGAGCATGGGCTTTAGGGTACACGGGCTTCAATAGTTGTGGCACATGGGCTCAGTAATTGTGGCTCCTGGGCTCTATAGCACAGACTCAATAGTTGCAGGGCATGGGCTTCATTGCTCTTAGCATGAGGGATCTTGCCAGACCAGGGTTCGAATCCACATCTCCTGCATTGGCAGGCAAAGTCTTTACCGCTGAGTCACCAGGGAAGGCCAGCACAGAGTGTTTATCATGTTGCGTGGCACTTAGAAGCATGCTATATATATATTCATAATTATTAATGTTAACCATTTTTTCATTCACAGGATGAAAGTTGGACAAATAGATGTATAACCACCATGAGTATGAGCGTGGAACATAAACATAAAATTGACAACTGGGTTTCTAAGGGCATTTAGGATCAGGTAAAGGGAATAGGTCACCAAGAAAGTTAAAGATATGAAAAACATAGTCCCACTGACTATACTCTTATTTTCTGAGGTACACTTTTATGGATAACTATACAGATACCAAAAATACCTAAAGGTACCACTCCCTCTTCAGGTGGAAGTGGTAACATATACCCTTGATAAGTCCAAATTAATCCTCTTCGTTACATCTCTGCTAGGCAATCAGAAAGCAGCTAAGCTTGTTTCATTTATTTCTATTTAACAAATGACTCCCATATTTAGTAGCTTAACGCAATCATTTGCTTACTGTTTTGTTGGTAAGGAATTCAGGAAGGGCTTGACTGAAACATTCTCTCTGATTCCCATGGTTTCCACAGGGAGGGTTTGGACCAGGATGGGTTTGTCATTCACAAACTTAGAGCCTTGGGGCTCCTTGCCTCTCACTGTCTCTACATGAATCTCATTTTCCATGGCCTTTTATTGTGGCTTGGGCTTCTAGAAGACCTGGCAGTCTCAGGGTAGTTGAACTCCTTATATGACAGCTGATTTGCCCCCGGGTGTGGTTTTGAGAAGCAGGAAATGGACATTGCCCAGTCTTTAGATGCCTGAGCCCACACCCTGGCACAGCAATACTTCTTCACTATTCTGTTGTTCCAAGCAGCCAAGAGCTCCTCAGATTCACCCAGATTCAACAGAAGGGGGTATAGACCTCACCTCTCAATGAAAGAAGATCAAAGAATTTGAGGCCATGTTTTCCCCCAACTTTATTGAGGTTTATTAGAGCCTCAGAATTCACTTTATAACTGAAACGTTTTACCCTTTGGCCTACATTTACAAATTTCTCCTGTCCCCAGGCCCCTGGCAACCACCATTTTAGAATCTTTTCTATGAATTTGCCTTTTGGGGGGAAAAAGTTTTTACATATTACAACATACTAAGAGTTGTGAGGTGAGACCTCATTGTGGTTGTGACTTGCCTCCCCCTGATAATGAGTGTTGTTGATCACACTCATGAGTGTGAGTTCTTTTCATGTACTTTTTGGCTTTTGTATGTCTTCTTTGGAAAATATGTTATTCTTGTCCTCTGCCCAAAGTAAAGTCAGATTATTTGTTTTTATGCCCTTGGGTTATATGGATTCCTTATACTGTTGTCCCTTGATACCTGTGGGGGATGGGTTTCAGGAACCCCCACAGACACAAAATCTGAAGATTCTCAAGTTGCTTACAGTCATCCCTCCATATCTGTGGGTTCTGCAGATATGAAGAGCTGACTGTATATATGTGTGTATATATATATATATATATATATATATATATATACACACACACACACATATATATATATACACACGTTTTTTTAAAAGTCTGTGTATAAGTGGACTTACAGAGTTCAAAGGTCAACTATGTATTTTCAGGGTTAACTCCTTACCAGATATATGGCTTGCAGATGTTTTCTCCCATCTCATACATTGCCATCACATTTTGTTGATTGTTTCTTTTGCTGAACAGAAAGTTTTTAGTTTGATGTAGTCCTACTTATTAAATTTTGCAGCTGTTACCTGTCTGTTTGATATCATATCAAAATGAATCATTGCCAAGATCAATGTCAAGGGGCCTTTTCCTGTATTTTCTTCTAGGGGTTTTATGGTTTGGGGTCTTATATTTCAGTCTTTAATCCATTTTCAGTTAATCTTAGTGAATGGTGTAAGACAGAATCCAGTTTCATTCTTTTGCATATGGATATCTGATTTTCAGCACAGTTGATTCAATAGAATATTCTTTCCTCACTGTTTATTATTAGCACCCCTGTCAAAGATTAGTTGACCATGCTGTTCTGTGCTTAGTTGCTCAGTCCTGTCCGACTGTTTGCAACCCCATGGACTGTAGCCCATCAGGCTTCTCTGTCCATGGGGATTCTCCAGGCAAGAATACTGGAGTGGGTTGCCATGCCCTCCTCCAGGGTATCTTCCCAACTCAGCAATCAAACCCAGGTCTCCTGCATAGCAGGAAGATTCTTTACCATCTAAGCCATCAGAGAAGCCCAAGAATACTGGAGTGGGTAGCCTTTCCCTTCTCCAGGGAATCTTCCCCATCCAGGAATTGAACCAGTGTGTCCTGCATTGCACGTGGATTCTTTACCAGCTGAGCTACCAGGGAAGCCCTATGTGTGTATATGTATTTCTGGGCTCTCTATTCTGCTCTACTGGTCTATGTGTCTGTTTTTATCCCATTACTGTGTTTTATTAGTTATGTTTTGATTACTATAGCTTTGTAATATAGTTTGAGATCAGGATGTCTGATACCTCCACTTTTCGCCTTTCTCAAGATTGCTTTGGCTATTTGGGGTCTTTTGTGATTTCATACAAATTTGAGGATTGTTTTTTCTATTTCTGTGAAAAACACCTTTGTAATTTTGATAGTGATTTCATTAGATCTGTAGATCACTTTGGGTCATATTGATGTTGTAACAATGTGAATTCTTCCAATCCAAGAACATGAGATCTTTCCATTTTTTGTGTGTCTTTTTCAGCATCTTTCATCAATGTATTATGGTTTTCAATGTACTGATCTTTCATCTTCTTGGTAAATTTGTTCCTAATTATTATAATTTTTGGTGCTATTGAAAATGAGACTGCTTTCTCTATTTCTCTTTAAGAATTTGTTTTTAGTGTGTAAAACCACAAGTGATTTTTGTATGTTGATTTGTAGCCTGCCGTGACCATTTTTACCACAGCGCTACATGCCTATCTGAATATATTTTTCTCAGCATTATCATTTATTTATTTGATTAATGAAGTCTTGGCCTATAGAATATAGAGGTTAATAAGGATTATCTCTGTAGTTAAAGTTGACATCTGATCACATTTAAATGTGTAGATGCTGAAAATCATCTTTGGTTTTGAGTTTCCTTGAAAGTTTTCTTATTTTATTCAAGTAATATCCATAGATAATCTTTCTCAAATGAAATGGAGACATATACAGGAACTTGCAATTCTGTTCTCAATAGCACCTTTCAGTTCAGTAAAATAAAATAGGTCAGAAATAATAGTAAATTAATTAAGACAGGTAAATTTGTGAAAGCAAAATGTATTCTGTAGTTAAAATATACATTCCTAATGCAGATTGTTATCATGGGCTCATTATTTTAAAATAATTATTTGCATTCAGAGGATATTCTTTTTAAGTCACATTGTTATTAACATAAAAATTGCTTACCCACCTAATTTATTCTTGTTATATGGCATCTATTTCCACTTGAATCAGAAAACATTTCATGTGTTTCTTGCTAATAAGAATTGTCCTGAGTTTGAAAACTTTATTTTCGATTTATATTGTGTATTCCTGATTTTTACATATTGGTCTGTCTGCTGAATGTCACATGTACATGACTGACAGAGCCTCTCAACATCACTGGTCCTGCAACAAAGACTACAGCTTTATTTCGTCTCCCTTCTGCTTATAGGGATTGGGTGATATTTGGCCTAAGACATTCCCCTGACCATTATAAAAGGATATGGCCATTTCAAGGCTTTCATAGTGTCTTTGTGCATCCAAAAAGTGGGAATCAGATGTTCAGGGTACTGGCCATACAAAGTTGTCAGTGCTTGCTGACTAGAGAGTAGCTAGTAGATTCAGTGACTCTGCTTTACGGTTTTCCTGGGAACATGAACAGAATTCATCCCAGGGGACCCAGGTCTTCCCTGGGCAGAGACTGTCACCTTTTTAGGACATGTCACCACACTAAGCTCCTGGTTTCTGGGGACTCTTATTAACTAGTAGTCCTCTAATTCCTGACCTAATTTTAGACTGGAGCAGTGATTTTTAACCTTGCTTCTATAACTACAAGCACCTGGGGAGATTTAAGAAATCCTGATGCCTGGGGTTTACTGCAGAACAATTGCATTGGGGTCTCTGAAAATGGAACTCCAAGATACTGGTGACTTAAAAAACCCTCAAGGTGATTCCAGTAAGCAGCATAAATAGTGAGATTTTTGCATATATATACTTGTGTATGTGTCTATATATATGTGTGTGTGTATGTGTTTCTCTCTATGTGTGTGTGTGTGTCTATATATATAAATATAATTGAAAACAGTATATGTAAATCTTAAAATTCACTAACTGACAGGTTTACAATTCAAGGCTTCTGTTAGTTTAAATAGGACATACCAACCTACCAAGCGGACCTGACATTTTAGGTTTCCTGAGTGGTGCATGTTACCTCCTATGTTACCCAGTCTAAATTGGGGAGATGGTTTTTCATAATTTTTTGATTTCCTGTTTTGGTCATTGTCAACACTGTTGGAGAGCCCATTTTTAAAGTATTAAAAAAACCTCTATACAAAGAGTGAAATAAAAAAAAAGACTATAAAGAGTCAAACACTAAATTTACATCCAAACTAAAAAATATGAATGTATCTATGTAAAATCGTTTACTACCACACTGGAAAAAAAGAAAAGAATTGTTTGAAGTAACTTTTGGTTAAGGATTCTAATTGTAGAAACTCAGTGCTATGTATTCTTGAACTTAGTATGTTTTTATTAATGATGAAATTGGTATAGTGAATCTGCAAGTATTTTGTGTTTCAGTTCAGTTCAGTCGCTCAGTCGTATCTGACTCTTTGTGACACCATGAATTGGAGCACGCCAGGCCTCCCTGTCCATCACCAACTCCCAGAGTTCATTCAAACTCACATCCCTCAAGTCGGTGATGCCATCCAGCCATCTCATCCTCTGTCGTCCCTTTGTCCTCCTGCCCCAAATCCCTCCCAGCATCAGAGTCTTTTCCAGTGAGTCAACTCTTCGCATGAGGTGGCCAAAGTACTGGAGTTTCAGCTTTAGCATCATTTCTTCCAAAGAACACCTAGGTCTGATCTCCTTTAGGATGGACTGGTTGGATCTCCTTGCAGTCCAAGGGACTCTCAAGAGTCTTCTCCAACACCACAGTTCAAAAGCATCAATTCTTTGGTGCTCAGCTTTCTTCACAGTCCAACTCTCACATCCATATATGACTACTGGAAAAACCATAGCCTTGACTAGGCAGACCTTTGTTGGCAAAGCAATGTCTCTGCTTTTGAATATGCTGTCTAGGTTGGTCATAACTTTCCTTGCAAGGAGTAAGCGTCTTTTAATTTCATGTTTGCAGTCACCGTCTGCAGTGATTTTGGAGCCCCAAAAAATAAAGTCTGACACTGTTTCCACTGTTTCCCATCTATTTCCCATGAAGTGATGGGACCAGATGCCATGATCTTCGTTTTCTGAATGTTGAGCTTTAAGCCAACTTTTCCACTCTCCACTTTCACTTTCATCAAGAGGCCTTTTAGTTCTTCTTCACTTTCTGCCATAAGGGTGGTGTCATCTGCATATCTGAGGTTATTGATATTTCTCCTGGCAATCTTGATTCCAGCTTGTGCTTCTTCCAGCCCAACATTTCTCATGATGTACTCTGCATATAAGTTAAATAAGCAGGGTGACAATATACAGCCTTGACGTACTCCTTTTCCTATTTTGTGTTTACTGTAGGACAAAGCAAGTGAATAAATATATAGAAATTATTGGGAAACAGGTTTACCATTGTGGGAAAAAGAAGATGAGGTAGAGGAAAAGAAGGAAAAGCCTGTGTTATTACATGTGAATAGGAGGTATCAGTCTGAACAATGGTTTAAACATTTTTGTAACTCTGCTCACTGAAAAGGTTTAGAAGTAACATCATTCTAGTAATACTAAACAACAACGTTGTCGTTTCTGAATAATTTTTCACCATAAAAGGAACTAAGGCTCATTGGAAAAATTCGTGATTCTCAACTCTGGGCGAAGTGAATTATAAAATGAAACTGGGACATTTCATTTTGCCAGAAAGCAAGAATATGGTTTTTACAAAATTGGGATATTTCAAAAGGACATGGGATTTGAATAGACATCTCTTCAAGCCCATATACAAATGGCCAATAAGCTCCTGAAAAGATGCTCAACATTGTTAGTCATTCGTGAAATGAAAACAAAAAACATAATGAAATACCACTTCACACCCACTAGGATGACTATAGCTTAAACAATAGGAAGTAAGAATTGGCGAGGATATGGAGAAATTCAATTTCTCATATGTTGCTGGTGGGATGCAATAGTGCAGCCACTTTGGAAAACATTCTGGCAGTTCCTCAAAAAGTTAAATATAAGGCTCCCTACCATATAACCCAGGAATTCAACTTTTAGGTGTATACCCTGGAGAATTGAAAACAAGTGTTCACAGAGAACTGTGTATGTGAATGCTCATAGCAACATACTCACAATAGCTAAAAGCAGAAACAACCCAATGTCCATCAATGAGTGAATGGGCAAATAAAATGTGACATATCCATGCAATGAAATATCGTTTAGCTGTAAAAAGCAACGAAGTGCTGACACATGCTGCAACATAGATGAACCTGGAAAACATGATGGTACATGAAAGGTGCCAGACATAAAATGTCACATATTGTATGATACAATTGATATAAAATACCTAGAATAGGCAAGCCCCAATGGCACCCCACTCCAGTACTCTTGCCTGGAAAATCCCACGGATGGAGGAGCCTGGTAGGCTGCAGTCCATGGGGTCACTAAGAGTCGGGCATGACTGAGCGACTTCACTTTCACTTTTCACTCTCATGCATTGGAGAAGGAAATGGCAACCCACTCCAATATTCTTGCCTGGAGAATCCCAGGGACAGAGGAGCCTAGTGGGCTGCCGTCTATGGGGTCGCACAGAGTCAGACACGACTGAAGCGACTTAGCAGCAGCAGCAAAGATAGAAAATAGATTAGTGCTTTCGGGGGCTGTGGTGAAGAGGTAAGGGGATTAATTACTTAATGAGTGCAGAGTTTCTCTCTTTGGTGATGAAAATGTTCTAGAGTTAGTGGTGATGGTTGCCCAACATTGTGAATATACTAAAACCCACTAAATTGTACACATAAATATAGTTTAAATGGTGAGTTTTATGTTACATAAATTTTATCTCAAAAAAAAAAAAAAAACAAAACACAACTCTACCAAAAAGAGCAAGTATCTTAGAACCTGACTGATCTGAGTTCACATTCAGATTTTGCTGCATCCCAGATGTATGACTGTGTGTCAAGCACTCCATCACTGTGCATGTTTCTTGCTCTGTTATATGGGTATTTATAATCCCTAGCTCAAATCTAGGGGACACATTGCAAGGGACCCAGACATAACTTTCTGAAGTGCTTATAATATTTGTGTCACCCCTCACCGCCCCCATTTAAACTTAAACCTCCTTCTCAAAAGGCAAACCCTCTCCATCTCTGAACTTACTTGGACACTAGGCAGTTAAACAGCACAGTTCACTCCATCTTCAAACACATGCATACTTTTTCTGCTCCCACGTCATGACACCCAGTTTTTTCTTTGAATTATAGTGTCACTTGGCTGATTCCTCTTTTCCTGCCTGCCTTTAAGTTTGGAAGATCTAGTTTGTATTCTCTCTGAGGCGCACTTAGTTTTTAGGGCCAAGTAGCTTCTCCCAGGATATTCATCCACATCTTATTTTCAACCACAGTATAAAAGATCTGGGTCTAAACATGCTATTGACTGGTAGGTATCATCCACCGTGTATGACAATTCAACACCTCAAACTCAAGGTGTAACATGAAACTCCTTCTCTTCCCAATTTGAACCTTTCTTCAACTTGAACTTCATTTAACAAAAACCTCTATCTACACAATTCTCAAGATAGAACCTGGGACATTGTGGTTTAGTCACTAAGTCGTGTCCAACTCTTGTGACCCTATGGACTGTAGCCTGTCAGGTTACTCTGTCCATGGGATTCTCCAGTCAAGAATACTAGAGTGGGTTGCTATTTCCTTTTCCAGGAGATCTTCCCAACCCAAGAATCGAACCCGGGTCATTGTAGGCAGATTCTTTACGGACTGAGCTACAAGGGAAGCGGGACATGATGGTAGACATTTTTCTATGAATCACAATTACATCATATTAGTCAAATCTGTGTAGTTTTCATGTTAAATATAAAATTCATCTATCTTTACTTAGAGCTGCCAAACAAATATTCACTTAAATATTGGTCAGACACATTATAGCAGAGGTTGAGAAACTAGATTCTGAAATCAGATAGAAATGACGATTTTACCACTGTAGTCCTATTAGTAACCTACCTGAATTTCAGTTTCCTTGTCAGTAAAATAGGATAACCCACATCCTACAGTATTTTGGTGAGGAATGAATGAGATGATACATATAAAAAAATTAGCATAGCATAGTACCAGTACATAGGAAGTAACCTTTTCAGGAAATCTTGTACTTACTAAGTTTGACCCTTTCCATTGCAGAAAATGTTCTGAGTCTTATTCCTTTCTCTTGGTCTTAGATGTTCTTACATTATATTTGGTATATGGGAGGGTGTTTCCACTCAGGGTGATTAGGGAGGGACCACGTAAAGTCTTTCCTGGTGGCTCAGTGGTAAAGAATCCCCTTGTCAATGTAGGAAACCCAGGTTCAATCCCTGGGTCAGGAAGATTACCTAGAGTAGGAAAATCACCCTGTATTCTTGCCTGGAAACCATGGACGAGTAGCCTGGTGGGCTACAGCCCATGGGTTTGCAAAGAGTCGGACACAACTTAGTAACTAAAAAAAAACAGCAAGGCCAAGCCTTAGAACGAAAGCAGTCTTGTTGAAGTCCCCTGGCAATGTGCAGAATGCTGACCAGGCAAAGTCGTCATCAGTGAATGCTGACTAGAGGAATGGCTAGTATAACATATCCCAATGAATCAGCTCTACTGTTTCCCTGGGAACATGAGAAGAACTCATCTCAGGGGACCTGAGTCTTCCTGGGTGGAGGTTTTTCCTCTTTTAGGACATGCCACCATAGTCAGTTCTTGGTTTCTGGGAACTCTTATTAACTAGTATTCGTCAGCTTCTCCTCAAATGCATGATCTAGTTTTAGACTGGTGTAGTGATTTTCAACCTTGCTTCCAAACTGCAATCATATGGGGAGATATAAGAAAGCTTGATGCTTGGCCTTAACTTCCAAACAGTTAAATCAGGATTTCTGGAGATCTGCAGATGGGACTCCAAGACATGAGTATTTTTTAAAACCCCTGAGGTGATTTAAAGATGCAACCAAGGTAGTGAACCACCAATCTACAGTCCTGCAAGAAAATATGTGGTCTGTGACAAGCAACATCCATATCAACTGGGAACCTTTTAGAAATGTAAAATTTTAGCTGAATCCCCAGACCTCCTGATTCAGAATCTACCATTTTCACAAGACACTTGAATGATTTATGTTTGAGAAGCACTGATTTAGAACAATGATTCTCAATTCTGGCTACACATTAATATTAGTTGTAAGATCAGATGTTAGAACAGATTTGAGAAGACAGGGAAATATGACTCAGGAAAGAAGGCCCAAGGGAAGGAGAGATGGGAGAGAGTCAGCATATTGAATGATGCAAAGAATCCAAACATGTCTTAGTATATTGGAGGGTGCAGAGGATCATATTTTTTTTAACTTATTTATTTTTAATTGGAGGATAATTGCTTGACGATGTTATATTGGTTTCTGCCATATAGCTACATGAATCAGTCATAGGTGTATATATATGTCTCCTCCCTTTTTTTTTTCTTAATTTATTTATTTAAATTGGAGTCACTTTCAATTTGTGGTAGACAACCTCCAAGTGGATTGCCAGTGATCCGTACCTCCTGGTATTTGGATCCTTATGTAATCTCCTCCCACACTGAATCAGGACCACAATGGAAATGATGGTGCTGGTTTCAAGGTTGTTGTTCAGTCGCTAAATCATGCCTGACTCTGTGACACCATGGACTGCAGCATCCCAGGCTTCCCTGTCCTTCACTGTCTCCTAGAGTTTGCTCAAACTCATGTCATTGAGTCAGTGATGCCATCCAACCATCTCATCCTCTGTCATCCCCTTCTCCTGCCTTCAGTCTTTCCCAGCATCATGTTTTTTTCCAATGAGTCAATTCTTCACATCAGGTGGCCGAAGTATTGGAGTTTCAGTTTCAGCATCAGCCCTTCCAATGAATATTCAAGACTGATTTCCTTTAGGATTGACTGGTTTGATCTCCTTGCATTTCAAGGGACTCTCAAGAGTCTTCTCAAACACCACAGGTCAAAAGCATCAATTCCTCCGCACTTAGCCTTCTTTATATTTCAACTCTCACATTCATACATGACTACTGGGAAAACCATAGCATTGACTACAAGATTAAGTAGTAAAAGACAATGCACCTTCTGATTTGGCCACTTGGACCCCTTGCTCCTGGGAAAGCCAGCTGCCATACTGTGATAACAGCCAAGCAGGCCCATGGACAGACCCATGTGGAGAAAAACTGGGGTCCCCTTCAACATTGCTAGCCTTGGGAGTGAGTGAGCCATCTTAGAATTAGGCCTTCCAGTTCTGGCTGAACCTTCAGGTAAAGGCAACCCTAACAAGTATCTAACTGCAGCTGCCTGAGAAACCCTGAGGAAGAAATGCCCTTTAGAGCCCTGACAAAAGTCTTTATATACAGACACTGTGGCACAATCAGTGATTGTTTCACACCACTTAGTTTTGGAATAATTCGTATTATACCAGTAGATAATTGCAACAGGGTTTGGTACCTGGCAGTGAGATGCTGACACAACAAAACCCTAAAATATGGCAGTGGATTGGAACAAGAAGATACGCAGAAGTTTCAAGAACCTTGAGAAGACTATTAAGGCCCTGGGGAACCCTGCTAGTGAGACCTTAAGGCAAAGTGAAGAAAACATGCTCAAAGTTAGAGGAAAGAGGTTCCTTTCTTCTAACAGTGATCCTTGTTATGTAGTGGTAGCAAACTTTGTGCCATCACCTATGATAACATGGAAAGTCAAAAATGCAGCTAATGAATTGGATGATATAGCTAAAGAGTTTTTCAGACATACTATTGAATGCACTACTTGACTTCTTTTTGATACTTACAGTAAAATGTAACAGATTAACTAAAGGAACTACTATAAATATGAAAGAGCTAGTAATTATTAAGTTTGAAAAAAAGGCTCTCACTCTAAGATTCTTAAATTAAGAAAAGATTTCAGAGCAGACTATATCCAAAATGAGACTATAAGACACTTTGTTAAGAGCTCAGAAAGATCTGAGGTGGGACCTTTGAGAACCATTCTCTCTCTCTCTCTGTTAAATAATAGGACTAAGAGTCTCACAATCTTTTTTTTCCACAAAATTATTTATTTAGTGTCTACAATATATTTAAGACTCTGATTGGTGGGCATCTGACTACAAGACCGAACAAAAGTGGAGAGGGGCCTCTTGCATTCATGGAGTTCACACAGGAAGAGTAACAGTGAAGTGTCTAACAATCTTTAGGGCATTGTTCTTCACCAAATTAGAGAGGGCTTATCTTGAAGAGATTTGCTGAGTATGGTTTTGTTGGGAAGATTATAAATTGATTGACAAGAAATGTACAATTAAAAAAAATTATATCACTTTGGACTGAAAGGGACAGAGAAAGCACTAAATGAAAAGACCATTTGATCTCCAAATATCTACAGGTAGGAAACAAGATGCAAAAACTACAAACTGCAAACCCAGGGTACCTTTTTATATAGAGAAGGAAGGATGACTTGGGGGCTGAGAAGGTGAAACCAAGACTTTAGAGGGCAGAACCAAGAATCACTGGGCTTCCCAGGTGGTGCTAGAGGTAAAAAAACAAACCAAAAATTACCTGTCCACCAGTGCAGGAGACATAAGAGATGCAGGGCCAATCCCTGGATTGGGAAGATCACCTGGACTAGAATATGTCAACCCATCCCAGTTTTCTTGCCTGGAGAATCCCATGGACAGAGAAGTCTGGTGGGCTATAGTCCATAGGGTCACAAAGCATCTGACATGACTGAAGCGACTTAGCACACATGCATGCACCAAGAATCATCCCCAGGCAGTAGGACCAAGACCTAATTGAGGAACTAGCAACATGTGCTTGGCTGGATTTCAGAATTGCTATGGACCTGTGACTGCAGTGTGCCTCCAATTTCTCCTCTTTTTGACCTGATGGGCCTGTAGTAACTCTCCTAAACTTGTCCACTTAATGCATATTGGGTGTATGGAGGGGGGCAGATAAATTAGTTTGGGTTTATAGTTCCTCAAACTGAGAGAAACAGTACTAGAGGATCTGTACTTAATGAACCATACCTGAAGCATCTCATCCACACCTGGTCCTGATCTAGACAGTGAGATTCTGGACCTTGAACTTGGCTCTAATATTGTTACAGGACAACTTTTGGCAATATATGAATGTATATTGCATGTGAGTGGGGTACAAAATGTTATGGCCAGAGCGTTCACTGTGGCAGATGATACTTTCCATGTATAGCTGCATGTATGAAGACATACTTCCCATATGCTCTCTTACGATGGGACCAACATTCCACCTGAAGAGGTGGAAACAGATATTTCTTCCCTATGAATCTGGGGCTGGTAACTGCTCCAGTTAATAGAATATGCTTGCTCCTTGGAAGAAAAGCTATGACCAACCTAGACAACATATTAAAAAGCAGAGACAGTACTTTGCCAACAAAGGTCCATCCAGTCAAAGCTATGGTTTTTCCAGTAGTCATGTGTGGATGTGAGAGTTGAACTATAAAGAAAGCTGAGTACTGAAGAATTGATGCTTTTGAACTGTATTGTTGGAGAAGACTCGAGAGTCCCTTGGACTGCAAGGGGATCTGACCAGTCCACCCTAAAGGAAATCAGTCCTGAATATTCATTGGAAAGGCTGATGCTGAAGCTGAAACTCCAATACTTTGGCCACTTGATGCCAAGAACTGACTCATTTGAAAAGACCCTGATGCTGGGAAAGATTGAAGGTGGGAGGAGAAGGGGATGACAGAAGATGTGATGGTGGGATGGCATCACTGACTCAGTGGACATGAGTTTGAGTAAACTCCGGGAGTTGGTGATGGACAGGGAGGCCTGGCTTGCTGCAGTCCATGGGGTCATGAAGAGTCGGACGCAACTAAGCGACTGAAGTGAACTGAACTGAAAAGTAATACTGTGGGACTTTGAAGACTGGGTCAGAAGGTTTTACAGTATATCTGGCCCTTTCTCACTCTTGGGAAGTTTATCTTTGGTTCTCAGCCTCCATGCTGTAAGAAAGCATAAACTAGCCATGTAGATGGAGAGACCACATGAGGCTCCCAACCAACAGCATCAAAGGCAGACCTTTGATTGAGTGAGCCTTCAGATGATACCAGTCCCCAAATTCCATGTCTTCCAGCTCCACATGATAGAGCAAAAACATCTTCTCCCTCTTCTTCTCCATCCAAATTTCTGATCCATACAATTTTAAGGATAATACATGGGGTCTTACCCCACCATGCTCTGGAGTGATTTGTTACACAATCATAATAATGCAGTATAGTTCTTCACTCTTTGTTTATTTTGGGCGTCTTGAGACTCTAGGAGGTAAAGCGTGACTCTAGCTTTCAGTTAGAGCAAAGGTTCTTACCTGAACTCTAAAAATCTCTACCCCTTACTCAAACATTTACAATCATACGGGGGAGCTGAAGTTATTTGGGAAAATAAGTTACTTGGGAAAAGAAAGCACGTAATTAAACATTTGGTCCAAATGACCTTGTGTTTTAGGTAATGAAAGAATGAAGCAAATAAAGATATTATTTTTATAAAGAGAGATCTAAGCAGAATAGGTGACAAGGTCAGAATATGAAAGCAAGATTTAGCATAGTGAAGGCTTCTTTCAATAATTTAGTGATGATTATAGAGATGAAAGGAAATATACAAGAAGCTTTTTTGTTTGTTTCTTTTTCCACAGAGGGCAGGCCATGAGGGAATGTGATGGAAACTGGAGCAGCAGGAATTTGGGTCATAAATTAGGAAGCGTTTCCTGACTCTAAGAGTTGTGAAATACTGAATATGTTAATCAGATCCATTGTGTCATCTAATAAAATTTAAAGAAACATTTATGTGGCTTTCTATTTAATTGAAAAATTACCTTGCAGTTCTACAACATTGAAATTTTGTCAAGTGTATTGCATATAAAGAATTTATTGACAAAAATAATTTTAGGTTAAAGTGTTGGTTCCTCATTAGTTTTGTGCAATGACGATCTGTTACCCACACATCCTAGTCCATCATAAAAGTCTTGAATCTACTGGAGGAATCAACCTACCTGACTTCAGGCTCTACTACAAAGCCACAGTTATCAAGACAGTATGGTACTGGCACAAAGACAGAAATATAGATCAATGGAACAAAATAGAAAGCCCAGAGATAAATCCATGCACATATGGACACCTTACCTTTGACAAAGGAGGCAAGAATATACAATGGATTAAAAACAATCTCTTTAACAAGTGGTGCTGGGAAAACTGGTCAACCACTTGTAAAAGAATAAAACTAGAACACTTTCTAACACCATACACAAAAATAAACTAAAAATGGATTAAAGATCTAAACATAAGACCAGAAACTATAAAACTCCTAGAGGAGAACATAGGCAAAACACTCTCTGACATACATCACAGCAGGATCCTCTATGACCCACCTCCCAGAATATTGGAAATAAAAGCAAAAATAAACAAATGGGACCTAATTAAACTTAAAAGCTTCTGCACATCAAAGGAAACTATTAGCAAGGTGAAAAGACAGCCTTCAGAATGGGAGAAAATAATAGCAAATGAAGCAACCGACAAACAACTAATCTCAAAAATATACAAGCAACTCCTACAGCTCAACTCCAGAAAAATAAATGACCCAATCAAAAAATGGGCCAAAGATCTAAATAGACATTTCTCCAAAGAAGACATACAGATGGCTAACAAACACATGAAAAGATGCTCAACATCACTCATTATCAGAGAAATGCAAATCAAAACCACTATGAGATACCATTTCACACCAGTCAGAATGGCTGCGATCCAAAAGTCTACAAATAATAAATGCTGGAGAGGGTGTGGAGAAAAGGGAACCCTCTTACACCATTGGTGGGAATGCAAACTAGTACAGCCACTATGGAGAACAGTGTGGAGATTCCTTTAAAAACTGGAAATAGAACTGCCTTATGATCCAGCAATCCCACTGCTGGGCATACACACTGAGGAAACCAGAAGGGAAAGAGACACGTGTACCCCAATGTTCATCGCAGCACTGTTTATAATAGCCAGGACATGGAAGCAACCTAGATGTCCATCAGCAGATGAATGGATAAGAAAGCGGTGGTACATATACACAATGGAGTATTACTCAGCCATTAAAAAGAATACATTTGAATCAGTTCTAATGAGGTGGATGAAACTGGAGCCTATTATACAGAGTGAAGTAAGCCAGAAGGAAAAACATAAATACAGTATACTAACGCATATATATGGAATTTAGAAAGATGGTAACGATAACCCTGTATACGAGACAGCAAAAGAGACACTGATGTATAGAACAGGCTTATGGACTCTGTGGGAGAGGGAGAGGGTGGGAAGATTTGGGAGAATGGCATTGAAACATGTGAAATGTCATGTATGAAATGAGATGCCAGTCCAGGTTCAATGCACGATGCTGGATGCTTGGGGCTGGTGCACTGGGACGACCCAGAGGGATGGTATGGGGAGGGAGGAGGGAGGAGGGTTCAGGATGGGGAACACATGAGAAATAAAGGAATAAAAAATTAAAAAAAAAGTCTTGAATCTTTAACTAATTTTATGGTAAGTGGTATAGTGGAAAGCACAGTATGTACAGAGTCAAAAGTTCTAGTTTCTCCCTCTCTTTGTCATTAGTGAACTCTGTGATCTTGGTTAAATCATTTAGCTTCTCACAATTTTGGTTTCTTTACACATAAAGCATCAATAATACCTGCTCTATTGCCTCAGAGGGCTGCTGTACAAATCAAAGGAAATAATAAATGTTCCATGCTCTATGCATAGTAGACATAAAGGGAGAACTGCTTATAGACTGGAGTGGAATCATACTGGATGTGGCCTGAAAACTTAAATATATTGATGATTAATTCATGATTCTTAAGACTGTAGATGTCTTCTTTAACAGATTCACATCCAGCTTATAAATCCCTCAGTCACATTTATAGTCTGAAATAAGCACAGATTAGGAACTCTGAAAATATGAACGTTATGATGCTTATTTTTCAGTGTGATTTGGGGACAAGTCAAACATAGTCTGTCATCTGAAAATGGGGAAAAGAATGATGATACATACTTACAGGGTTAACAAGCAGTTTAAGTAATAAAACACATCTAAAAATGCCTCCCCAGTTGAACCGTGAGTTTTATTTATAATTTCCTTGATATTTAAAAGAAAGGAGCATGGTGTGTGTTGAAGCAGCCTGCTTCATTGGTGAACAGATCTCATCATTGAGAGGTCCTCAGATCATAACAAAATTAAATTTCCTAAAACTTCCAAGTATTGGTCTTTCTTCTGCCTCTTGGAGTCAGTGACTAAAAATACTACTTCCTCCACAGCATAGTACTTCAAAATATTTGGAGACAGCTATCATGTTTCTTTAGGCTTTCCTCTCAAGACAAAAATACCCATTTTCCTCAAAAGTTCTTTATATAAATGGATATATCTAGATTTTCTCTGGATATTCTTCAGGATTCCTTCAGACATGTGATGTGTATGATGGGGCAAAATTTTCCAGATGTGATCAGGCCAGCGTATATCACCTCCATTGAACTGAGCTCTAACTACCTTTTTTTGTTTGTTTGTTTAGATTTATTTTTGGCACGACAACCATAATTATAGTACCATTAATGAATGCTTACTACATACCATGAAAGTGAAAGTGAAGTTGCTCAGTCGTGTCTGACTCTTTGTGACCTTGTGGAACCTGGTGGGCTCCTCTATCCATGGGATTCTCCAGGCAAGAATACTGGAGTGGTTTGCCATTTCGTTTACCATGGGATCACTACATACCATGCACACTACTAATTCTATTCTTCTAAAAACTTTTGAACCAGGAATTGTTTTTCTTATTGTATCAACGGTTTAGAATTAATCTATAAACCAATATGCATTCTGTCAATGTATTCATCAAGCACACTGATGAAACAGAGTTGATTGGACAAACCACTAGAGATCTCTCTCCATGGTGACCATTCCAGAAATTGATACCTCTTGGATCTGGTTGTCCAACCATTATAAATTCAACTTAACTGTATTTTCATCCAGCCTGCGTTCCTTCATCTTGCCTAGAACAATAACATGAGAAATCTTAAGAAATACCAGGTTAGAGTTAGATAAGTGATGTCTGTGATGTACTCTTTATTCCCAGGCTAATGACTCATGTTGATTAATGGTTAATCAGATAAAGTGTTTATAAATGACAACAAATATATTAAAATTTTCATCATTGCTATAAAATCACAGAAGAATGCTTGTAAAATATTTAACTCCAGATATAAAATGCATTTTATTATAGAAATTATGTTTTAATTGTTACAAACTATAATCCAAATTCAGTGAAACTCCTGTTATTATAATTTTAACCATGTTTAGAAATTATAGGTGTGGGAGGCAATAACAATTTTCACTTTGTGACATTTTCATAATGATACTAAAAATATTTTCAAAAAGTTAACAGCATTATAAAGATGTGAAAATTCATGCCATTATGAAAAACGTGCTACCAAAATGATTAAATATTTTACTTATTAAAAATGTTGAGCAAGTTTGAATTAAACATAACAGATCTTTTATCTTTCAGGTTTTGAACTCTTTTTGTCTGGACTAATCTATGCCTCTTTTGGTCATTCATTCTTTCATTTTTCATCTAGCAAGTAAATTATATTAGCAAATAGTGTACTTGTACTTGGAAGGTCTCATAATGTATTAGATCTGCTTCCTGTCTTTATTAAGTGTCAGGAATATCCTATAATTCAGTAAGGAAGAGAAGTGTATAAATTATTTAAAGTAGATAATGAATGATAAGTTCTATGAAAATAATTTAGATTGAAGATAGAAAGATCAGTTTTGGCCAAGATAATCAGCAATATTTCATGAAGTAAGTAGAATATAAGCTGAACCTGGAAATCAAGTGATATTTCAATATTTCAGGATGTGATGAAGAGTATCTAAGACTGAGGATAGTATCCCCATTCCAGTCCATTTTCATTTTGATGATGCTTATTTAAGCCCTAAAGGTAGCAGAGGAAAACTGTGATCCCTTTCCTGATCAAGAGTGGAATGGTATCTTAGTGAAATACAGAGCACACGAGGACAGTATCTTTTGGAACACCTGGTTAAGTCCAAGATAGTGTGCTATAAATTGAGTTTACGAAAGAAAAGAAATAATCCTTGCTCTCTAAGAATCTATAGTATAGCCATGACTAAGGAAAATCTTACAAGATGCCAGATGAAAGTATTTAAGTCCAGGTATTCTCCTACCTTGACCCACATTGGACATCATCCATCATTTTAATTCTGGCCAATCTGAGGTGACCCTCCAGGGATAGCTGGGTAGGTCTTTCCCCAAAGGTCAGCACATCAACCAAATTGGGAGACAGAACAACATGTCACATGAAAACATGGTGCCTTAGAAAACAGGACCAAAGAGTGGAAGGTCTGATTTGTTTCTGGTTTGAATTGAAACAGTGATGAATGTTAAGGGAAGTTTATTATTTAGGGTGGTGAAGGATCATGGATTACAGTAGTCATTTGTTGCATAATGTTTATGATTGGAAGGGAATTCCTTTTATTACACTGTGATCACTCTAGAACATGAAGTTTCCTCAGATTTTCATTCTTTGGAGGGAAAAATTTTAAATGACCCATTTCCCCCTGGTATTGTGTCATTTTGTCAAACAAACAACATTGAAAGTATTTTTCCTCCTCCTCATCCAATCACCTGTGTCAATCATGTTCCAGTTAGAAAAGAGAAACCACTCTAAGTATTTTAAATAGATACAATTTCATACAAAGACTTACTTAGAGGGCCAGTGATGAACTGGGCATCTAAAGAGGGAGCATAAGGCAATCTAGACCTTAGCAGAAGCAGAAAGTGCTGCCAAACTGAGGCTGACAGGATAAAGAGAGGGGGCATTGATATTAAAAATGAGATGCTGATGCTGGAAGCCAGAACTATAATAGGCCAGCCTGGTGGGAAATGGAGCCACAAGGAAAAGCCTCACCAGACTTCAGAGGTGGATCAGAGGAGCTACTGCTGGTACATGGCCCAAAGCAGACAGTAAGGGGAGGGAAGACCCTGGCTTCTCCCCTCCATCCACCACCTCATCTTGCAACAATTCTTCCAATGTTGAACATATTTTGGAAACAGAGGAAAAGGGATACAAAGATATGTAGTTCCTTGTAACGCAGAGAAGGACAGAGAGATGTGGAAGAAGGATCCAAGAGCAAAAAGCCAGCCCACAACTCAGAGACTATCAAGTTGACATTACTTCAGGTACTTTGTATGCATAAATAAAATAAAATGTTTACACTAAATGAATGATGTATAAACATATATTTTGGATTCAGCAAGTTACTCCACACTTTACACACTATAATGCAGTTTCTTTTTTCTCTTTCACACATATTACAAGCATCATTCCACATTGCCACATGCAGATCATTATTTTTAACAACTGCATAATGTTCCATTGTGTAGATGGACTATATTTAACCAGCTCTCCTCAAGGGTCATTTGGAATATTTTTAATTTTTCATGACTGCAAACAGTGCCAGATCAAAGATAACTCAATGGACATGAGTATGAGCAAGCTCTAGGAGATGGTGAAGGACAGGGAAGCCTGGCATGTTGCAGTCCATGGGGTTGCAAAGAGTCAGACATGACTTAGCGACTGAACAGCAACAACACTTATATCATAGGATATATTTCTAAAAGTGGATTTTTTGATGAAGGATCTGCACTTTTAAATTTTTGATAGCTATTTCCACATACCCTTTCTAATGTTGGTAGTAATTTGTATTCAAATTAAGATTGCATGAAAGCAGTTGTTAATTAATCATTTCATCCAATATTATCAATCTTTGTCAATTTGATAAGTAGATATATGTGCATGTGTATTGAAATCTGTGTCTGTATATGTTAGTATCTGTATCTGTGAAATGGCTATAGCTTATTCATATATTATGTTTGTGTATGATTATGTTGATATCTATATATGTCTGTGACTATGTCTTTGCTGATATATCTATGTAAATATAGTGGAGTTTCATTATCCATGGATTCTATATTTGTAAATTTTCCCTCTTGATGAAATTTATTTGTAACTCCCAAATCAATACCTGCAGTGCTTTTCTGATCACTTGGGGACATGTAAAAAGTAGTGAGAAAATTCAAGTCATGCTACACACATTTTCCCTGCTGAGATCAAGCAAGGTGATACTGTGTTCTTGTTTCAACTCTCAAAGTATAAATGTGTTCTTTTCATAGTCTATTTAGTGACTTTTTGGGTAATTTTTATCTTTTTTTTTTGGTGATTTTGCTTCTCAAAATTGCCCCCATGCATAGAACTGAAGTACAGGTTAGTGCTTCTAAATATGAGAAAGCTGTGATGGTGCCTTATGGAGAAAATATGTGTATTAGATACATATCATTCAGACATGCGTTATAATGCTCTTGGCCATAAGTCCAATGTTAATGAGTCAATAATATATATTAAATAAATTGTCTTTGAACAGAAAAACACATAAATCAAGGTTATGAATTGATTGATTTATGAAAATGGTGTAAACAGAGGCTTGTAAGACCCTAACCCTGGATTTCCCTTAAGAGAATGCTAAGAGTATTTAGTAACTTATTACTTATGGGGACTTTACAGCTCATAACTAATGCAAATAATGGGAATCACTTATATCCATATCTATGGCTCTATCAATCTTTCTATATCTTCAATTAAATAAATATTTATCAAGTGTCTCTTGTGAAATAGGCATTGGGGTTAAAATGTGAAGTGAAAACACCAAAAACACAAACAACAAAATTAAAAATAGATAAATTGAACTACATCAAATATTTTTAAAAAGTGAGTATTTCAAAGGAGTGAAAAGGAAACCCTTTCCTTACCCTTGTGGATTACTGTTTGGGAATGCAAAATGATGCAGCCACTGTGGAAAACAGTATGAAAATCTCAGTCGTGTGTGATTCTTGGTGACCCCCTGGACTGTAGCTCACCAGGCTCCTCTGTCCATGGAATTTTCCAGGCAAGAAAATTGCCATTCCCTTCTCCAAGACTTCTCATATGAGCCAGCAATTCCACTTTTGAATATGTATTTCAAGGAACTGAAAGCAGGAGCTCAAAAATATATTTGTGTGCCCATGTTCAGAGCAGCATTATTCACAGTAGCTAAAAACGTGAAGATAACAGTCAATTTCTTTCTTCCCTTGTCCGCGGTGGACAACGATAATCAGTCATGAAAACTAAGTACAACTTTGGAATTCTCCTTACCAGATGGTCTAGAACAGCAAACGTTTTGTTAAATGGTCACACAGTGTGTATTTTATGTTGGTGGACAGCACAGTACCTGTTGGAACTCCTCGTCTCTACCATCATAGTGCATTTTGTAGCACAAATGCAGACATAGACACTTTATAAACAAATGGCCATGACTGCATTCCAATAAAATAAAATATTGAGAGAACCTGGTGGCCAGCCTTTAGGCCACAGCTTGTGGACCCCAGGTCTGGAGAGCTACCACGATTCAATCAAAGTTAGCACATCAGAATTAACCTGCTTGCTGCTCTTGCTTTTCAGGCAGCTTTAATATGCCTGACCTTTTTCATGTTCAATTTAACCACACAACTCAAGCTAAATGGATCTTCCACCTTCCAATTTCAGCTCAGGGCTTTGCTAATTTTGTTATTCTGTCAGAGATAGTTTTTACCATTTTGAACCTCAGTTTCTTACTTGGTAAAAGAATCTGGCAGTACAGGGTTACTGCAAGAGTCAAATGAGAAAATGTAGATAAAAGCATTTGTAAATCATAAGACACTCAAGTATTTGAATGAAATATACTTTTTGGGAAATGTGGCTCATAAAGGTTATTTTGAGAAACTTTTTTTTTACTAGATAAAATTCACAGTATTTCTTTATGACAGTCCACTTTTTTGTCTTTCGTTTTAAAATGCCTTTATTGCAGCTAAAAGGTAAGAGACCTATCTAAAATTGAATGGAAGTAATTTTTGACCTCTTATGGCTTTTATGATACTTCTTTCTTTAAAAATCTTGATCCAATGCAAGTTCGTGTTGGGGAAAATAAACCATTGTACCAAAATTCCCAGCTGGAATCCATGCATTTTAGTCCTAAACAAATTATCAAGTCAAGAAAAATAGGATGTTACCAATGAAGCAAAGAGCAATGTTTGCACTAGACTGAAATCCAGGTTGTCTGAATAAGAACCCAACACAAGTGCAATAAATGCATAAAGAAAATTTGGTAAGAAAGCTGAAGAAAAACATGAGAGTAATGATCTGACCTATTGAGAGAATGAATGTGTACATCTCATTGTCAAAATGTCTGCTAATTGATAGTTTCCAATCTTTGATTGATATGAATAGTGAACAAAGTAGACTGTTGGCTCAGGATACTTGTTATGCTTAGTTAATGAGATCTACAATAATAATACATTTTCTGGATGATGGAAGGATAACCTTTTATATAGCATTTTGAATTAAATTCTTTAAATGGAAAATAGTTGAATAAAGATCACCTTTCTGTAATGAACACTACTCCTTTAATGAACACAGTTTGAGAGTTTATTAATGAATTGCAAATCTGTGATTTACTGGCTTGAATCTCTTTAGGCCCTAGTAGATGTATAGAAACTAAATTCTTGAATACCTTCCTGACTTACTTATTTTATAAACATTTTTGGGAAGAAAACAGTTGAATCCCTATGATCTTTGAAGAGTGTCACTGCATTATTGAAGCAAATTATAAAATATTTTCCTCCAAACTTATTTTTTCTTAGCTGAACTACAGTGGTATCTCTTTTGTCTTCAACTTTTTAGTAGCATTTGGAATATTACCATCACAACAGCAGTAACTATTTGGTTCTTTTTCGGTTTTTAACTCAGTTTCTCTTTTGTATTAATTCTTTGCTTTGGGGAATAAGGATTGGGATTCTCATGAGCACAGTATCCTGTTCTTTTCTAAGGGGAATACTTTTCATGAGCAAAACTCTGGAGCTGTTGCCATGAATGACAGAAGGCAAGTTATGTTTTTGCAAATAAGGAACAACAATTAGACTTTGTGTCTTCAACTCTTCCCAGGCTTGGTCTTTGACATTTTCTCTTCTGACTCCCGATTTCATCATGGTTCTGGAGAATGAAAGGTTCTAAACTTTTAAATTTCTGTTGAGCTTATCTTTAGTCCCTAGAGTGAGCTTTGCAGTGCTCTATATTATAGCAGAAAGGGCTAAAGACAGGATAGGTTCTAATTTTAGAGGCTGGGCAGATTTCTGAATGTCTGCAGGCCTCAATTTTCTAATCTTTTAAAGAACAATGATACTAACCTTGTCTACCACACAAAGTTGTTACGTGTGTGGAAAAAAAAAAAACTTCGCCAACTGCGAAATATACATATTGGCAGCATTTTAATTATTAAGAAAGTTAAGCTGTGGGCCTCAATAAAAATAAGTTGCACATAAAGGTGTCTTCTATTTTGTAAAGAGACTCTATCAATATTTAACTCTGATAAGGAAGGGGATAATTTATTCAATATGCAGTGTATAGACAAGAGCAACATTTTTGATCAAGCTAGGGGAAGGAAAGCAAATTCCTTTCTGTAGATCGCCTACTTGCATGTCCCTCCCTGTGCATTCTGAAGTGCTCTGTTATGATTTAGTTTTGGAGAGGGGACACGACATTTACAAGAATAGAAAAGCAAGAAGAGGCAAAAGCACAGTGAGATAGGGACTTCCCTGGTGGTCCAGTGGCTAACACTCTGTGCTCCCAATGCAAGGGGCCAGGGTTCAATCCCTGGCCAGGGAACTAGATCCCACATGCTGCAACTGAGAGTTCGCATGCTGCAACTAATGATCTTGTGTTGCTGCTGCTGCTAAGTCATTCAGTCGTGTCCGACTCTGTGCGACCCCATAGACGGCAGCCCACCAGGCTCCCCCGTCCCTGGGATTCTCCAGGCAAGAGTACTGGAGTGGGGTGCCATTGCCTTCTCCGAATGATCCTGTGTGGTGCAACTAAGACCTGGCGCAGCCAAATAAAGAAGTTTTTTTTTTTTTTTTTTAAGATTAAGAAAGAAAAAAATTGAAAAGGCACAATAGGATAAGTTAAGAAAAGATGAGGAGCCTGAGAGAAAGCTGTGAGGAAAACCCATGGTATTTCATGCCATCACTAACATTTTCACAGTATGTGAATCTGCCTTAGGTACATCAGTACAGGGGTCAGCAAGCTGGAGCCTGCTGCCTGTTTTATAAATGCAGTTTTGTTAGCATATAGCCCTGCCATTTTTGTTTCTGTATTGTCTATGGCTGCTTTTGCACTGCAGGGGCAGAGTTGAGTTGTAGCAACAAAAGCCAGAGGACCCATGAAGCCTAAACTATTTACTCTCTGATCCTTTACAGAAAACGTTTGCCCAGTGCTGCTCTAAGAGGAAATATAAGTGCTGGGCTGGGCCCAGAGGGAGCAATCTGCATCACTGCATCACTGTTGAATGTTTTTTTTTTTTTTTTTTTGTGGTTTTAAAATATTTATCTGATCATGCTGTGCAGCATGTGCTTATCTCAGTTCCCTGGCCAGTGATTGAACCTGTGCCCCCTGCATTGGGATCGTGGAGTCTTAGCTACTGTACTGCCAGGGAAGTCCCAAATGTTTTAACCTAGTTTTTTGTTTTGTTTTGTTTTGTTTTGTTTTCTAAGAACCACTTCCTTCCCTCCCCTTCTCCCACTATACACAGATACATAGATGTGTGTGTGTGTGTGTGTACGTGTGTTTGAGAGAGAGAAAGAGAGAAATAGTTCAAGATAGGCGGTTGGTAGTTGGCAATGTTACACAGGCCAACACTCTTTTATGAAAACAATGAGATTATAGTAAGCGCACCATCTTAATGGCATCAGTTTGAGCTGTTGTCCAGAGGAGTGGGTCTTTTCTTAGCTACAAAACAGACTCCATGCCTGCTTGTAAGTAAAGTTTTGTACAAAGAGCAACATTAGTTCTAAGACTTGATTTTATTGCATATCAGGTAATATGGAAGTAGTAAGGAAGTTGAATAGAGCACCCTGATGCTTGCTGAATGACCAAGATGATTTTGGTCTGTTTTTTATGTGAGATGTGTCTGAGAAAGAGAGGAAATGATGAGTGTCCAATCATTTAAGGTTAGCTACACAGGAAATACATATTAATAGATATGAAAGAGAGAATCATGAGTTTAGAGCAGCAGTCCCCAAGTTTTTTGGCACGAGGGAGCAGTTTCACAGAAGACAGTTTTTTCCACGGACTGGGGTTGGAGACTAGTTTTGGGATGATTCAAGCACGTTGCATTTATTGTGCACTTTATTTCTATTATTATTACATCAGCTCCACTTCAGATCATCAGGCATTAGATCTTAGAAGTTGGGGACTCCTGGTTTAGAGGACTAGCTCTCAGGGTGGTGGGAAAATAAGTTAACTACAGCTCAGGTAAATTACCACTATTGGCTTAGTTCACTAACCCCAGTGCTGTGTCCCTCTGGCAGAAAAAAAGAGTAGTGCAGTTTTCTTGTTAATCTGTTTACAAATAGAGATCTTGGAGAATGTTTCTGTGTGTCACTTTAGGATCTAGTCATCTCTCCCAGGAAACCAGTCCTGAATATTCATTGGAAGGACTGATGCTGAAGCTGAAACTCTAATACTTTGGTCACCGGATGTGAAGAACTGACTCACTGGAAAAGACCCTGCTGCTGGGGAAGATTGAAGGCAGGAGGAGAAGGGGACGACAGAGGATGAGATGGTTGGATGGCATCACCGACTCGATGGACATGAGTTTGAGTAAACTCCGGGAGTTGGTGATGGACAGGGAGACCTGGCGTGCTGCAATCCATGGGGTCGCAAAGAGTCGGACACGACTGAGTGACTGAACTGACTAACTGACATCTCTCCCAAGTCTTTAGAATACCCAAGATAGCAATGGTTTGAAAGAAAGACTATTTTTAAAGAATCTTATGGTTGGAGAAGGGGAAGGACTTTTTTAGCTTAATAAGGTTCAGGAGCTCTACTAGCAGATTAACTTGGCTATGAAAAAGTTTTTATTTTGCAATTTTGTTATTACTCCAACTTTTAATGTTTTAAAATTGAAATAATTTCAAGCAATTTAAAAATGGTAATATTAGTACAAATAACTCTTATCTATACCTCATCTTCACCCAGGTTCACTATTAATCATTTGCCACTCATGCTTCCTCTCTCCCTCTGTCTCTCTCTCTGTCTTTATATCTATAAATGGATAACGATTTGCTGTTTATAGACATCATTCCTCATTTTCCCTAAACATTTCACATTTCACTGTGTGATTTTTATGAACAAAAATATCATCTTATATAATCACAGTATAATGATCAAAATCAGGATATATAACACTGATACTGTCCTGTCATCTAACTGCATTCATATTAAAATTGCCCCAATTGTTTCAATAATGTCCTTTATAACAACTTTTTTTTTTCCTGTCCAGAATCCAATCCTGGATCAGGTTTTGTATTCAGTTGTCGTGTTTCTTTGGTTACTTTAATTTGCACAGTTTCAAAGGCTTATCTTTCATGATACTGACATTTTGCAGAGTTAAGACCAGGTATTTTGTAGAGTGTCCTTCAATATTCCGTTGTCTAAATTTTCCTCTTGATTAGATTTAGGATCTGTATTTTTGGCAGGCATACTATATGTGAGTTGTGTTTTGCTAGTGCATTATATGAGGAGACACATAATATTGGTTTAATTACTGCTCATGTTGATTTTGATCACTTAAATATGGTGATTCCTGCCAGGTTTCTCTATGATATTGTTACCATTTCCTCATTATAGTAATTACTCATTATTACTAAGTAATATGGGAGAGACTTTCAAAGATATCTGTGTGTCCTGTTATCTCTCAAAATTTCATTCATTAATTTTAGCATCCATTGATATTTTATTTGAATATTGAATACTTAAAACTGCCCCCAAATATGAACTTTTATTCCATCATTCTTCATATACTTATTAGTTGATATTCTAACATAAAGAGGTGCTGTACCTTTCTCTCTCTACTATAATTATAGACCCATAACTACTTATTTTATTAAAAAGATTATAGGGACTTTCCTTGTAGTCCAGTAGTTAAAACTCCATACTCCCAATGCAGAGTGTTCTGGTTTGATCCCTGATCAGGGAACTAGATTCCACATGCCATGGAGTGTGTCCAAAAGCATTTTTTTTTAATTTTAAAAGTAAAAAGTTATAATATATTAGTGTTGTTGTTGTTGCATCTTTATTATTAATAATGCTAAATGGAATATCATTCAGCCATACAGAATAATTGAAATATTGCTATTTGAGGCAAGATGGATGGACCTAAAGTTTATCATACCGAGTGAGGTAAGCCAAACAAAGAAGTGTAAATATTATATGATAGCACTTATGTGTGGAATCTAAAAATAATACAAGTGAGCTCATTTATAAAACATAAACAGACTCACAAACATAGAAAACAAACTTACGGTTACCAAAGGGGAAAGAGGGTAAGATAATTAGGAGTGTGCGATTAACAGATGCTGTTGTTGTTGCCATCACCAAGCCATGGTAGACTCTTTGTGACCCCATGGACTGAAGCAAGCCAGGCTTCTCTGTCTCCCACCATCTCCTAGAGTTTGCCCAAGTCCATGTCCAGTGAATCGGTGATGCCATCCAACTGTCCTATCCTCTGTTGCCCTCTTCTCCTTCTGCCTTCATCTTTCCCAGCATCAGGGTCTTTTCCAATGAGTCAGTTGTTTGCATTAGGTGGCCAAAGTATTGAAGCTTCAGCTTCAGCATCAGTCTTTCCAATGAATATTCAGGGGTTGACTTCCTTTAAGATTGACTGGTTTGATCTCTTTGCTTCCCAAGTAACAAATTAACAGATACACACCACTATATATAAAATAAACAAGAAAAATATACTGTATAAAATGCAGAAATATATTCAATATTTTATAATAGACTATAATAGAAAACTATATATAACTTAATCACTTCTATATACTTGAAACTACCACAGTATTGTAAACCAACTATAGTTCAATAAAAAAAATATTTACCACTTTTGTAATATATTTTAGAAAAAATAGGTAGCTTCCTTTTGACTTATTCTCATCATTCTTTGAGAATTGTCTTACACTCTGCCACAAAAAGTATTCTAGATGTTTTTTTTTTTCCTTTGATTCAGCCTTGGAATGAGATGCTTCTTGAAAAAGCTCTCTGTGAAAAGTTTTGATTGATTTTGATTATGTAGACTTACCTCTTCCAAAACGTCTCTGTGTTCTTAATCCCTCATTCCCCTTCTCTCTGTGTGTTTGCTCAGTCGCTAAGTCATGTCCAACTCTTTGCAACCCCATGGACTGTAGCCCACCGGGCTCCTCTGTCCACAGGATTTCCCAGGCAAGAAAACAGGAGTGGGTTGCCACGTCTTCCTCTAAGGGATCTTCCCAACCCAGGGATAAACCCATGTCTCTTGCATCTCCTGCATTGGTAGGCAGATACTTTATCACTGAGCCACCTGGGAAGGTTTAGTAATTATTTAGATTTACCTTTTATGGTGTATGGGCTTATAACTGTTGAATTTACTGAATAAAAGAAAAAGAAATTTGTGTCATGATGAGTTGTCACAAGTTTTTTTTTTTTTTTTTCACCCAAGTAAAAGCCTGTTTTATAACATTAAGTCCAAATACTTGGAGACTAATGGTTGACAGGCTGGATATTCAAAGGGACTATGGCCAGACCATGTATAAATACAAATCTCTGACCCACAAACTGTAGAGCAAGCAGTCCAAGAATCAAAATCACAACATCTGCAGCAATTGGCCTCAAATGGTCAGGACTTGGTCAGTAACTACTTGCTTCCCTAATTTTTGTCCCCACTTACAACTTAGAACCAAGCAGAGAATGCTAAATATGTTCCCATGTCCTATCTCCAAAAATGTCCTACTTTTAGTTATCTCACCTCCAATTTCCCCATGTCATTAGCCACAATCAGGGGATACATAAAGACTTCCATTTTTTTCACTATAAAGCTTTCCCACTCCACTGCTTGCCTTGGATTCTGCCAAATCCAAATGATTTGAACTACTTCCCTTGATAGAGCAAGCTCTGAATAAATAATGTTTACTTATTCTCCTCTGGGTGGTCTTCATCTGTTTCCGTGTGATTGTCCCTTTTTTTGGGACAGATCTCTTGGTACTTCCCACATGACCTGCATTAAAAATGTCTACAAGAAATTTGAGTTTATAATTATAGTGTCAAGTTCTTTATATCCAGCCTTTTATTGTTCACTATTGAAAGATTTGCCAAGAACTTGCCCTGTTTGAAAATATAATTAAGAGTAAATATAGAGATCGTCTGTATTTCTGGTTGTTTAAAATCTGCACTGTGCTTTCCTATGAAAGCAAAATATTTCTCTTTAAATGGTTGTACAGCAGTGAGAGTCAGAATATGCACATATAATCAAACATTAAATCCATATTTTTTTCTGCAGCCTTGAAAACTAGCCATTGTCCGTAAATCATATACACTTAATCTTTGAATAAGATGGGGGTTAATCTGGGTAAAATGCAGAGTAGACTGCCTGGCCATTTGTATTTGGGGTTCCCTCCATATCTGTAGATTCACTAACCATGGACGATGTAGTATTATAGTATTTATTACTGAAAAATATCCAAATATAAATGAACCCGTACAATTCAAACCCATGTTGTTCCAGGGTCAACTATAAGCATTTTAACTCATCTAAGTGGTTGTATTCTGAAAGATGGATGACCAATTTAAGTGATAAATCCTCTGATAAAGAGTCATCTCTGGACTCAGATATTGGAACATATAGGTAGTTTTCTTTTATGGATACTTAGATTGTCTAACCACAGGTCTTCACGGCAATTGTGGACAAACACTACTCTTTGGCCACTGGAATCTAGCTACTAAAAAACAAAAGACAAACCACCTCATGGTTCACAATTTCTATCAAATCACTAAGCATTCCCATACAATCTTTCTGGAAAGACTTGTCAGCAGTTAGGAAGGTCCCAGTAAATCCTTTCTTCTTGTCCACTCTTCCATGATGACCTATTACCATGCCCTATGTCTACTTCATCCATTCAAATGATACCATCTTTCAAGATAAAACTAAATTCCCATACATAATACTACAAAATCCCATTTGAACTCAGTGTTAGTTTTCTCTTTTCAAAATCTGTAACCCTTATAACGTATGCCAAATAGCATTCCTATAATCCATTATTGGGCCAAATACTTCTTGAGGCCAAGGGCAATATCTTGGTTTGCCTTTGGATCTCCTGTGGAATACTTTAAAACTCGCTTCCTGCATGTATGTTGAGCTGAGTGGAAATTTGTTGGGTTTAACTCTGGCTTATCCTTCTCTATGCCTCACAGTGCCTAGGGTGATTATTAATACAGGTCAAGTACTCACTGAAAAGGTCTTTTGACTAATTATTAGTTAATGTCCCACTTTCGTAGTCATAGCCTGGGGACTAAGAAAATTTGATAAGTAAAAATGATAACATAGTGACATTTGTAGTATGTGTGTTGGTCTTTATGTGCGTATTTTGATTCTGAGTGTCAGTTCCTAGTATTTACTTCTCATGTTTCATGGTGCGACAAAGGAGAAGGAATAAAGTCAAATGAACAGAAACTTATCTGCTGACTCTAAGGATCTCATCTTATAGATTGTTCCCTTTGGTTTGCTCCATTAAACACCGTCTTTCCCATCCATTCCCTAGAGAGGTCATCAATGACTGCTAGATTGTGAAGGATAGCCATATTTTCATGGGAGGTTACTGGTAAAGGTCATGTATGTGTGTATTAATTTCTTTTAGTTGTGATGTGCAATTTTCATCATTTGTCACGATATGAGAGATTTTAAAACAGTTTTATGTAGTGGGAGAGGATTGGTCATAGGAACTGAGGAATTCACATTTACTGAATGTTTAATGCATGCCAATCATTGTGTTTTCTTATCTCACAGAATTCTTGTGATGGTCTTGTGAGGTGGAATTTAACATCTACTTTTTAAAGTTGAGAATATTGATAGAGAGGTAAAGCTATGTATAATAGGGTGCTTTCTTTCATTTATTGTGCTTGGTTAGATTGCACACATCTTTTAATTAAGAGATAATCAGTTGCTATGTATATGTTTATATCTAAATAAATATGTGTACAAGAAGACTTAGAAATAAATATATTATACAGAATTTCCCTTTTATGAGTATAACATTCACATCAAACAAACAGATGTTTCTTACTAAATCTCCCAGGCCTAATGAAGAAAAAAATCAAAATTATTTCCCTGCTTTTCCTCAAGGGTACTAGTAATCATTTCTTCAGCGATAACTAACTCAATTGTGAACAACTTCACATAGATCATTGTCACACACAAACATACAAACACACACTACAAAATCAGACATTTAAATAGCATGACAGATTATAACTTCACTAACATATTAAACAAGTACTCATCAAATCTCCTTAACATGACACTAAAAAGGATAGCTTAAGTGGGCCACTACCAACAAACTCAAAAGGTATACTACTTACAAAAGTCAGAAGAGGCAAAAAAACATATATTACTGGAAACCTAGCTTATTTACAGGGTGATGTCTTTCAAATATAAAGAAATCCTCAACCATAAATGAGTAAAGGAAAATAAACTAAAAAGTCTTTGAAAAAAAAAAGTCTTTGGATTTTAATTCTTAAATTATTTCAGTATTAGGTGTTGCTATTTCATTATTCTTTACTGTATGCATCTTTCTCTCTTTTATCTGGTCTCTATAATGTCAAGTAAAGGCACAATCTATTTATTAATGTTTTTGCTTTCCATGCAGGGATATAATAGGATCTGTGGAACAAAACATCAATGAAAGTGAATCCATGGTCCTTTTCCTTTAGGAGTTGATAACTATTATAGAGAAATAAAGCTTACTATATACAGGCTGTGTAAAGTGAAAAGTTGGATAAAAAGTCTTTGCTATGGAAATCCAGAAATGGGAAAGTATGAAGTAAAAGAGAGGAATTTGATAGAAGGCTGCAGAAATAAAATATAATGTACTGGCTATGATACTGGACTCTTGAAGACTCCGACTCACTTGACTCATGAGTCTATTGTATATTGTGCTGCTGTGATCAAGTTTCTGAACTTAGCTAATGCTCATTCTCTTCATATACAATGGTGATTCTAATAGTATCACCTCCTAAGGTTGTTAAAAAGAAGAAATAAGATAATGCATTACAAGTCCTTTATTTATAGCAGCAGTAAACTTGCAGTAGGGATAAACTATTATTGCTATTGTAAATACTGAGGAATAGAACTTGAAATAGACTTTGAAGCTATCATTAGATTTACACTAGATTGCATTAGATTTGGTAGAAAGAAAAGGGCAGGCAGTCATGGTTTCAATACAGTTTAGGTCTGGTGTTGGTAGGGAACATTAAATGTGAAAGATAGTTTAAAATAATAACTTATCTTGATACAGCCCTTTACCACTGCCAAATAATTTTTATTGACATCAAGGCATTCAGTTTTTCAAAAGTTTTGTAAAGGAGGAACTGTTACCTCCAGTTTAGAAACTGGGAAACTGAATCACAGAGAAGTTAAGTCCTGTGTCCAAGGCAACAGTGTGAATTCATACCCTGGTCTGACACTCTTTAAACTGAACTAAAATTTGCTAGTGTTTAGAGATAGAGATAAGTACATGATGATTTGATTGCCAAGGATGAAGTGTTTCCATTTGATCTACTTATATATTGAAAAAATTTTATTTTATATTGGGGTGCAGTTGATTAACAATGTTGCTGTTAGTTTTCGGTGTACAGCAAAGTGATTCAGTTATACATATACAGGTATCTGTTCTTTAAAAAGCACTGTAGAGTTAAACTAAGTTGAAAGATGATATTAGGAAGATGGATTAGAACTTTGGTCATATATGCAGGGATGAAAACTATGAGAAACTCTGAGAATACAATGCTACTCCATCTTTTTCATTCTGCAGGATCTCAATAGGAGGAGCTCAGATATGATTGTTGAGCAAAAGGACATTTGGTGTCAGGGAAATGGATAGTGGGCTATTAAAGTAATCTGATACAAAATGGATAGGAGGGTACCATTGGGAACAAAGACAGATGTAATCCAATTGAAAATTTAGATGATGAGTAGGAGAAGAAAGAGACAAGGAGAATTCAGGGGTTATTAGATGATAAATATCAATTGAACACATCTTAGAGACTTATGTTCCCAATTTCCAAGTAATAAGTAGAGTATTTTTTGCTTTGACAGGACGAGATCATTGAGTTGAGAAATGTATAATATGTTCCAGAATGTGTTTTTCCTTGGCTCTGACTCTCGAGTGAGGGGAAGTGAGTAGAAGAGGTGAATCCCAAGCTAGGTGTCCTCAGGGAAAGTGTGGGAATCCTCCCTCCCACATCACTGTCAACTCAATTGGTGTTTGGGGACCCATCTGTCCCCACCTTCTCTCACTCTCCATTTATGGGCGTGGCCTAAATGGGGTAAGGCCAATGGGCAATGAGCCCAGAGTCAGGAACACAGAGGAAGAATTGCAGGGAGAGAAGAATACACGCACAGCTACTACTTAGGTAGAGACCTGGGGAGCCTGAATGTAATTTATACAACTCCCATGTGACTCTCAGGTGCTGGTACAAATGGTACCCATTTGGCAGGAGGCTGGGTTTTCAGCAGACTCTGACCCTGGCCTTGGTCTCTCTGATCCAGACTCCTCTGTAGAGCCCATGCAACCCTCCCTAAGTCCTTTCCCTTCCTTTCCTCTCTGTTGTTCCAACTGGCTCCTGCAAGGACACCTTGAAAAATTTCTTTCATATGGGAGGAAACTTTTGCTCTCATTCATCATGATTTTTATTATTTTAGGTCATTTATAGCAGTCTGAATTAAATGTGTTCTCTAGGAGTTCTCATTAAAAATTTTCTGAAAGGAGAATGCCCTCAAATGGGAAAAATGTCAGACTTATGATTATATAGGGGATATTATCATGTTTCCCACAAATGTTGGGGAAATCTATAATCATAGGGGCTACAGAACTTTATTGTGAGAAATATAATTAAAATTACGTAGCGCAATTGTTGCCCCTTCTCTGTATGTGGAAAGGGGTTGCTGATTTGAAAATAAAATAGACATCAAGCATTTCCCCATGCTTGCTTTATATAACACTGAGGTTTTAAATAATACATCACTTTATTTAAAATCTATTTACATGGTAATTGCCACTGTATAATGTATGAAAGATCACTTCACTGAGTTTAAATCTGGTTTGCAATGTGGGCTTGACATATATTTTATTATTTTTAAAAAAGCCTCTTAAATTACCCTTTGTGTATTTCTAAAATACAAATTCTAAAATACAAATAATCATGAACTCTAGCCGTTGCTAACCCGTTTTGTGATCCTTTGCTTTCTAGATTCACTTGCCTCTTTGAAATTCCATTTTTCTCATTTAGAAAGGTAGGCAGCAATAGGAGATTTAAAATACCAACTAAGAGACTGTTTTTTTTTAAATCCTATTTCTAATTTCTAACATGATTAAGCAAACTTACAAAAATCCTGTTTTGTATATATTATTATATTTACAGAAAAGCAATTGCTCTGAAGATTTTTTTTTTGAACATGGTTAATTACTTCTTCGTTACTGGGCCCTGGCACCCTCAGAATGGGGAACCATTGATGGTTGCTTGGGGTTCAGTGTGTTCATCTGTCTCCACATATTGCTCTCTATTTCTCCCCTCTCCTCTAGTCTTGTTCCTTTAGAACTATTAACACAATTTAAAAAGTTTTCTTTTAAACTTTTGGCTGTACTGGGCCTTCCCTGCAGCACAGGCTTCTCTCTAGTTGTGGTGGCGAGCTTACTTGCCCCGAGGCCTGTGGGATTTTAGTTCCCCAACCAGGGATCAAACTCACTTCCCTGAATTGGAAGGCAGATTCTTAACCCCTGGACTACCAGGGAAGTCCCCAAAACACCCTTTAGTATGGGATTCTTTTCTATTCATTGGTTTCTGTGACCATCCTGTGATCTTCACAGAGACCTAGAACACAGTAAGGACTAAATTAATATCTGTTCAGTAATTGTACCACTATGATTGGCAGTCAGGAAGAGAGGATTTTATCCTGATTGCATTAAGAGGGAAATTGAGAAACTGATCTGTTATGGGAAGGACCTAGTGGTTAACTCAACCAATGATGATGTTTCTCTTTTGTGCTGGAGTTTCCAGATTGTCTTATTTTACCTTGAAAGATGCAGTCTTTGGACCTCTTTTAATTTGAATCTGTACTCATATCTTAGGTGATCTCGTCTGGACACCTGGCTTTAAATATAAAGATGATCCCCAAATTTATAGCTCTTTCTAGAACCCTCTCTAAACTTTTCTGTCATGTCCAGTAGTCCTCCCTATGTCTCTATTTGGCTACCTAAAAGGCATGAAGGTGGAATGCATAACACAATAGAAAAGATATGAATATAAAGACTGCAGTCTTAATCGATAATTTAATATATGTAGAAAATAAAAGGATCAATTCCATTGTAATAAAATGATCATTTTCTGATGTAGGTAGAATGATGAAAGTTTAATGAATTTATCATTAGATTGAGTGTGTGAAAATGGCAAAAAGATTAAGCTTGTTTAAAAATAAGAATTTTTCTGGCCCATGTAACTGAAAGTATAGAAGTTGGGTCGATTTACTATAGAAAACAATAGATCTCTGTGTGCGTGTGTGTGTGTTTTCCCTTTGCCTTATAGTGTACATGAACTCTGTGCTTTGTTTCACTTTCTCTATGATGGTAAGATGGCTGCCAGTAGCCCCTGGGGTAATATAGTTTCATGTTCACACCCAGCAGATGAGAGAGAGACAGACAGACAAACAGATACAGACAGAGAATGATTTTCTGTGCCTTTCTCTTAAGAGTGAGTTCCTTCCCACCCACCCCCACCCCAGGAATGCCCTAGCAAGGCTTTTCTCAAGTGTCATTGACCCATACAGGCTTAAGTCATCCCACATCTGAATTTGTTCAGGCATCAGCAGTCTCCTATGTAGCCCATGGCCCACTGGGTGAGCTAATTCCAACCCTATTTCCTGAGGTGGGTTTATATTTGTCTGAATGAATTGGGCAATATCCATTCCTTTGCCAGTAAGTAGGTTCTGAAATCTAGACTTAAGTCAATTAGCATGTGACATCATCCTAGAAACCAGGGACACAGTTCATCATTACAAAAGAAAGGACACATGTTCCATGCTTTTCAAGGAGTAAAAAAATGCCTATAAGTGAATGCCTGGAAGAGAATGAGAAGACCTATTACCTGGTTAGCTTTCAGAAGCCATTTTGTAATCCAGAGGCAAGTTAGCTGGTAAACAAAGATAACCCCATCAGGAGTGCATCGCTAGGACTCTTGCTGGGAAATTATGTCAGAGGCAGGCATTGATCCAGTTTTTCTGGGGTCTCAAGATTAAACAATTTATGAGGGGGAGTAGGGATGTCATCAAAAAAATTAATTAAAAAAATCTGTATACAGAATTAGGTGAAGGGCTTTAAAAGGGGCAAGTGATAGCCTCTAAAGTTTAAGCTTGATCAACTTCTCAATGAATCCACCTCTCAGGGAAACACTCCAGAGGCTCTTACCTTCCACCTCTCTTAACTCTGGACTTCCAAGTAGTGGAATAAGTAAATTCCATATTGTTCCTAACAGATGAAATAACCCAAACTAATGCAAAGATATGCATGAAAATAGAGTGTTCAGAAGTGACTCTTATAAATATTTGTTTCCTAGTGTTAGAGAACAGTAGTATATTATGCCTATTATTCTTAATTTTCTGAGACATACATAATTATAAATATCAGTATCTTGGTTCCAGCATTTTTTTGTTGATGGTTATTCAGCAGTTAGTCGTGATTTTCGTGTTTCTGTAAGAAGTGGTGAGCTCACATCCTTCTACTCCACCATCTTGTCTCCTCTTAAATGTTAGGATCTTGGAAGTACTTGCCTTTTAGCAGTAATGCTTTACAGTATTTAAAAAATAGTTTAATTCAGTATCAATTAACTAATTTACCAATTTACTTTTTGGACAAGTAAAAGCTAGTCTACTTAAAGTCTGAGATTCCTACATACCTCCCCTTGTTATCCTAGGGAAATTCTGTGCTACCTTAAATTATTCTTTGAGCACAGACTGCAAATGACCAACATTGCCAGTGCTTTCCTTGTACAGATAAGGAACTCAAAGTCTATGTGAGTAGATTTGTCTAGTAACTCTTTACCAGTAGATCTTTGAGGAAACCAAACTTCATGGCTCTCCAATTATCCTTTCACTGTTCAGCCTTTTTGATGTAGTTATTTTCTTACCATTTTTTTTTCCCCCACACAAAGAAAAAAGGTGATAATCTCTTTCATACAGAACCATTTGGAAGTGAGTGATCTAGAGCTATTTGGGAGGTTCCATCCTTGGTATGTTGCATCCAAGTGCAATCTGGTCATTGCCATCTTCCTGACAATGAGAGTAGGGAAAATAAGTCCAGAAGTAGTTTCACTTTATTATTTAGTCTTTTAATAAATTTAACAATGCTAGGGAGTAATTCCTTCCAGCATCATTTTGTGTGTGCTTTTCATTGTGGTAAGAATGTTCAATACAACATTATCAATTCTAGACAATACATTATATAACAGATTTCTAGAACTTAATCACCTTGTATAACTGAAACTTCATACACGCGTAACTCCCCATTGACCCTGCCTCAGTCCTTGGCAACTACCATTCTGTTCTTTCTTTCTAAGAGCTTGGCTTTTTAAGATATCCCATGTGAGTGGAATCATGCAGTATTTGTCCTTCTGTGACAGGCTTATTTCATTTAGCACAGTGTCCTCCTGGTTCATATGTTTTCCCATATGGCAGGATTTCCTTCTTCTTCTTTTTTTTTTTTTTTAAAGGCTGAATAATGTTTATATATATATATGCTGCTGCTAAGTCACCTCAGTCGTTTCCGACTCTGTGTGACCCCATAGACGGCAGCCCACCAGGCTCCCCTGTCCTGGGATTCTCCAGGCAAGAACACTGGAGTGGGTTGCCATTTCCTTCTCCAATGCATGAAAGTGAAAAGTGAAAGTGAAGTCACTCAGTCGTGTCCGACTCTTAGTGACCCCATGGACTGCAACCTACAAGGCTCCTCCGTCCATGGGATTTTCCAGGCAAGAGTACTGGAGTGGGGTGCCATTGCCTTCTCCGATACACACACACACACACACACACACACACAGAGACACACATACATATATATAGGTATATGTATCATACTTCATGTGTGTGCCGTGCATGCATGTTCAGTCATGTCCAACTCTGTGCGACCCCAAGGACTGTAGCCTACCAAGGTCCTCTGTTCATGGAATTTTCCAGGCAAGGATACTGGAATGGGTTGCCATTTTCTTCTCCAATTTGTGTGTGTATATATACATATATCACAGTTTCTTCATCCGTTTATCCACTGATGAGCACCTGAGTTGTTTCCATATCTTGGCTGTTGTGAATAATGCTGCAATGAACTTGGGAGTGCAGGTATCTCTTCGAGATCATGATTTCAATTCTTTTGGAAATATACCCAGAAGGCAGATCATTGGATCGTATGATATTCCTATTTTAAAATTCTTTTAATTCAGGAAAGCCATTCATTGAGCTTACTAATGTAATTAATCTAACACAGATGCTATGAAAAATGATTTTGGTTTGCATTTTGTTTGAATCAGAGTCCAAATAAAGTATTGTGATTAGTTACTATTTTCAGGTTCTCTCCCTTCTCTTTTTTTCCCTTGTATTTTATTTTTTTAAAGAGAACTTGGAATTGCTTTTTTATTTCAGTTTTTTGTGATATAATTGACATTCAGCACTGTATAAGTTTAAGGTATATAGCATAACGACTTACATGTATTGTAAAGTGGTTATCTTTATTTTTTTAAAGGAGCCTCTATGCTGTTTTCCATAGAGGCTACACCATTTTACATTCTACAATAGTCTACAAAGATTCCAATGTCTCCACATCCTTGCCAACACTTAATTTTTTTTTTTTGATAATAGCTATACTAAAAGGTGTGAGGTGATATCTCATTGTGGTTTTGATTTGTACTTCTTTTTCTGAATGAATAGTTATTCCCATTATATTAAAAATCTTTTTATCCATTGATAAAAAGCACAACTTGAAGAAAAAGGCTTGAGTTTACATGTACCAGACTAGGATTCATTGCTCTTTGTAAAATAATAATAACAAAAACAAAATTATGAATTTCATTAGAACCAAATATATAATAGTTTTCCCTAGGGTACAATGATGATAATGTGGGCTCTCTTTATATTTATAGTCTAGTTTCAACATAAGTGATATTAAATTTGAACAGCAAATAACACTTTTTAAAGGTTATGTCAGTCATATCCATGAACTAAAATGAAATATACAACTGAGAACTTTCAGAGTTTGCTTGTTCATTATGTTCCATCTTTATTTTTATGTTTCGGAGTTGGAGCTTTTATTTCTGAATTAATTCCTAAATTTGCTTCCCGGGTAGATATCCGGCACTCTGTGGATAAAGAAGAGGCGTGATGGGATGGCCTGTAAGAATGCTGGAACTATAGCTTTTTATAGATGAGTAATTTGAGGCAAAGAGAAGCAAAATGACTTACTTGCTTGCAATAAAACAATGACTCAGGTTCCTAGCAGGAATAGAACATGAGCTCTGGATTTAAGGCTGCTCAATTTTACTCCAAGAAATTATTCTTTTCCCTGTACTTTCTTTAGTAATGTGCAATATACATTGACACTTGAGTGAAGATTTATTTTCTGATTGTGTTCCTCTTCTGTATGTATTTCACTGCCTAATTATCATGTAAAGATTGCTCTTCAAGATTCTACCAACCTTCATTTCTGTCTTATGAGCTGCTAATTTCCTAAGTTTGCTTTGACATGTGAGAAGTTTTCTCTGTATTTTTGCTGCTGTAATCACTTTTCTTTGTCAATCTTATGATCCTATATATATAAACCAACATAAATATGGTCCATAACTGCAGACTGAAAGCTTAACAGCCCTCCCCCATTTTGCCACTCTTTGCTGTTTTTAAAAATAATTTGATAAAGTTCTACTTACATTTGTGAGGTTATAGATCTTTTTTTTTTCTGATTCTTTTTCCTTTTAGTTACACAATGACAGTTATAGGTTAAGGGACACAAAATGATGTTTAACAGTTCCATTCTTGTCATTTTCAAAGTATTTTAAAATTTCCATTTTGGGATATGAATATACATTATCATGATTCACTGGAAACAATAGTGTTACATTAAGAGAAGTGCAAAGCAGGGAACACAATCTCTAAAATTATCATTATCCGAATAATGATTTCTAAAAACCTGTTATAAAAAAAGTTCCAAAATTAGATTTTTCATTTTGTAGGTGAAAGGGAAAATACATACTTTGTATCAAAAACCTACAAAATCCCAAGTACAAAATGACAGTGCTGTCGATTAGTAAGGCCTGTTTCACAATGTTTACGTGATGAACAAATGATGTAAAATTTAAAAGGATCCAGTAGAGAGCATGTGATACATGGTAGCTACCCAGTAAATCATGCTTGTTTCCTCCTCTTCCCTTTTCCTGCCCCTATTCAGGGAGGTTGTAGAGAAATTGACTTTTTCTGATTATAAAAGAAATTTATGTTCATAAATTTGGAATACAGAAAAGCTTAAGAAAATATGAAAATTCATATACTCATCCCAGCTGGAGACAAAACTTGTAATAACTTTGTGTTTCCTCTCCATATTTTACATATACATAATTATCTCCATATTTTCAAAATATTAAGACCACTTTTTTCAGTTCTAAGTTGTTACAGTGTAAGTTTTTAAAGAATCAAGATTTAGGTTGATATCAAACTTTACAAGAAAAATGGTAGGTGAAAGGAGACAATAATAAAAAGTTCAAGAAAAAAACTGAACCTAGAATTTTACCTCCACTGAAATATATAAATTTAAAAGTATAAAAAATGGGAAGAAAATGTTCATACACTTATTACTCAGACACACTATTTCCAAGCACTCCTAGAGGAAGCATTTCAGTGAAAAAGAAATGACCAATATGGTTGAAAGTGAATAACTTAGTATGGTTTGCTGTTGTCTGCAAATAATGATTTTAAAACTACATTTCTCAAACATTTGGAAACAAAATTCTACCCCAACAGTTCTCAAATATTTTAGTCACAGGGTCTATCTACATTCTTTTTTTTTTTTTTCTAATTTTATTTTATTTTTAAACTTTACATAATTGTATTAGTTTTGCCAAATATCAAAATGAATCTGCCACATTCTTAAAAATTAAGACTGCCCAAAGAATTTTTGTTTATGTAGGTTATATCCATCAATATTATCCATGTTAAAAACTGAACCAGAAAGTTTTAAACAGTGTTAAAAATAACACTAATGAACCCAATGCAAGTTCATGTAAATGACATACCTTTTATGAAAAAATTATAAAACAAAACCAATTTGGGACTGGTTTTGCTTCATATATTTGCAAATTACTTTAAGGTCTAGGGAATAGGAAACAGCTTTATTCTCACCTGTGCTTCTGCACTCAGTCTGTTGTAATAAAATATGTCATGTGGCCTCTGCAGTCTGCCGCAAAATCTCCTGTATGTTCATAACAGAAGCAGAGTGAAAAAGACAAATGAATTCTTTGTGTTATTGTAAAAATAATTTTATCTTATTATTATTTTTCCTTTTTTAAAGATTTTTTGACTTCCTCTAGATTTTCAAAGTTGGTGCCATAGAACTATATGTGTTATAAAATTATCATTATTTTAATTATCATGTACCTATATGCAGGTCAGGAAGCAACAGTTAGAACTGGACATGGAACAACAGACTGGTTCCAAATAGGAAAAGGAGTACGTCAAAGCTGTATATTGTCACTCTGCTTATTTAACTTATATGCAGAGTACATTCTGAGAAACGCTGGCCTGGAGGAAGCACAAGCTGGAATCAAGATTGCCAGGAGAAATATCAATAACCTCAGATATGCAGATGACACCACCCTTATGGCAAAAAGTGAAGAGGAACTAAAAGGCCTCTGATGAAAGTGAAAGTGGAGAGTGAAAAAGTTGGCTTAAAGCTCAACATTCAGAAAACAAAGATTATGGCACCTGGTCCCATCACTTCATGGCAAATAGATGGGGAAACAGTGGAAACAGTGTCAGACTTTATTTTTTTGGGCTCCAAAATCACTGCAGATGGTGACTGCAGCCATGAAATTAAAAGACGCTTACTCCTTGGAAGAAAAGTTATGACCAACCTAGATATCATATTCAAAAGCAGAGGTACTACTTTGCCAACAAAGGTCTGTCTAGTCAAGGCTATGGTTTTTCCTGTGGTCATGTATGGATGTGAGAGTTGAACTGTGAAGAAAGCTGAGCGCCGAAGAATTGATGCCTTTGAACTGTGGTGTTGGAGAAGACTCTTGAGAGTCCCTTGGACTGCAAGGAGATCAGCCCTGGGATTTCTTTGGAAGGACTGATGCTAAAGCTGAAACTCCAGTACTTTGGCCACCTCATGCAAAGAGTTGACTTATTGGAAAAGACTCTGATGCTGGGAGGGATTGGGGGCAGGAGGAGAAGGGGACGACAGAGGATGAGATGGCTGGATGGCATCACTGACTTGATGGACGTGAGTCTGAGTGAACTCCGGGAGTTGGTGATGGACAGGGAGGCCTGGCGTGCTGCGATTCATGGAGTCGCAGAGTCAGACAGGACTGAGCGACTGAACTGAACTGATGCTTGTTACATCACCAATTCTTATTCTTAAATTTACATACAATGATTTTCTATGATTTCCCTATGTAGACTTATAAGACAAAAAGTAAATCTTTTTTTAATATCCTGCTTTTCTAAATTTCTTTATCCTTAATGTTTTTAATTAATTTAAGCTCTTAACTATATTTTATCTGTGATAATTTCCTTTTCCTTGTGTTTCCTTTTTGTTTTTAGTTTCTTTCCATGAGTATTAATCGTCCTTTAAAAATTATTTTTCAATAATAATGGAATATTATTGAAATTTAATAATAACAAAAGCATTTAAGGATATTAAGGATATACATACCTGTGTATTTACATATACACATAGAGAAAGAGATTACAAATTTAGATGCCTCCCATTTATTTTTATATGGTGTGTTTTCTTTGCCCTTAAGATAGTTTTTTAATTTATGTTTTTCCTTTCCATTTTTTCTTAAATTCCAAGTATTTATTTTAGTCACCTTCCAATTTATATCTAATTTTGTTGTATCATAAACAGTGAATATTTAACTATGAGGCTTTCTATGTAAATACCATAGATTTTTTTTTCCTCAACAAGATAGTTTAATATTTTACAGCTTACTTATTTTTTACTTAAATAATGACAGGAAAATTGTATGAGGCTTCCTAATATGTTTACAATCTTCAACTATTTTCAACTATTTTTTGTATTGCTTATATTTTGTACTGTAGATTTTGATGGAATAAATTCATTCATTCATTCAACAAATGCTATGAAGAAAGGAGCCTTAAGGGAAGACTTTTTTGTGGTAAGATTGGGAAAGGGAGACCTAGGTGGATGCAGAGGGCATTTTGTTTAGAGGGATGAATACGCACGAAGGTGAAAAGTATGAAGGAACATCATGAGTTCAGGACCCAGAGGTAGAGAGGAATTTTTGGAGCATAATGGGAGTTAGGCAAGACAAGACTACCTAGAAAATGATGACTTAAGATAACTTCCTGAAACTTTTAATTCTCTTAGAGCCTCAAGCACACTGTGAACAGGATCTGGAAGACAAACTAAGGTACTTGGAGCCGAGGGCCTAAAGACTTCTCCAGCATAGGAGGCTGCTTTCCTTTCCTAGGGCTCCCTTAACAAAGAACCACACACTGGGGTGGCTTAGAACAGGATCAATTTATTGTTTCACAGCTCTGGAGGCCAGAAGTCTGAAATTAACATGTTAACAGGGCCATGTTGTGTCTGAAACCTGCAGGAGAGAATCATTCCTCCCATCTCCCTACCTCCTGGGGGTGCTGACAGTCCTTGGCATTCCTTGGTTTGTACCTGCATAGCTCCAATCTCTGCCTGTGTTGTTACATGGGTTTATTCCCTATTGATCTCTTGTCTTCAGATGATGTTTTATTTTTTTCTTTTAAAATTTATTTTCTTTTCTTATTTTGTTGCTCTGCGTCTTCGTTACATTGTACGTGCTTAGTTGCTGCATGCAGGATCTAGTTCCCTGACCAGGGATCTAACCCAGGTCCTTATTGGGAGTGTAGAGTCTTAGCCACTAGACCAACAGTTCAGTTTAGTTCAGTTCAGTCACTCAATTGTGTCCGACTCTTTGCAACTCCATGGATTGCAGCACGGCAGGCTTCCCTGTCCATCAACAACTCCCAGAGCTTGCTCAAACTCATGTTCATCTAGTCGGTGATGCCATCCAGTCATCTCATCCTCTGTCATCCCCTTCTCCTCCAACCTTCAATCTTTCCCAGCATCAGAGTCTTTTCCAAGGAGTCAGTTCTTCACATCAGGTGGCCAAAGTATTAGAGCTTCAGAATCAACATCAGTCCTTCCAATGAATATTCAGGACTGATTTCCTTTAGGATTGACTGGTTTGATCTCCTTGCAGTCCAAGGGACTCTCCAACACCACAGTTCAAAAGCATCAATTCTTCGGTGCTCAGCTTTCTCTTTTTTTAAATTTAAATTTATTTATTTTAATTGGAGGCTATATGCAGGGCTTGGGGCTGGTGCACTGGGATGACCCAGAGGGATGGTACGGGGAGGGAGGTGGGAGGGGCGTTCAGGATGGGGAGCACGTGTACACCCGTGGCTCAGCTTTCTTTATAGTCCAACGCTCAAATCCATATATGACTAATGGAAAAACCATAGTTTTGACTAGACAGACCTTTGTCAGCAAAGTAATGTATCTACTTTTTAATATGCTATCTAGGTTGGTCATAGCTTTTCTTTCAAGGAGCAAGCGTCTTTTCAACAGGGAAGTCCCCAGATAACATTTTCTTACAAGGACAGTTATATTTGATTAGGGACCTACCCTATTCTAGTATCATCATAGCTAAATGTATCCTCGATGACCCTATTTCTAAATAAGGTCACATTCTGAGGCAATTGGAGTGATAACTTCAACATCTCTTGTGGAAAGACATGATTCTACCCATAACAAAGGTACAGTTTGATTTTTTTAGCCACTGCAAACAAATACATTGACTTTCTTCAAGATATTATTGTGTCTCTGGGCCATCAACTCAATTATCTGTAGCGCCTATTCTACTGTGTATGTACAAGCACATCAACCCAGCCTTTATTTTTGCCGTGTTCCCTTAAAAATCCTCTTTTTGGCTTCTAAGAAAAAAGCACTCTGCTACTGTGTGTTAGATATGCAGTACCCTTAGGCTTGGATTTTGAGAACAGAACTTATGGGTTGGGATCTACTGTTTGATTGTCAACCATGGCAATTGCTTTCTGAAATTTTTTGTTTTTTATGAATCTTAAAGAAATATTTACTGATAAAAATCATAATAGATTATATCAAACACTAATATTTTATAAAGCTTAAAACAATAGGTTATAATATAGCATTTTATGCATATGTATTATATGCATATGGATTAAGACTATTTTGTTTGCTTATTTGTTTTTATTTTTATTTTTTTAATTTAAACTTTTTATTTTTATTTTTTATATGATATTATACATGTTTTAATGCCATTCTCCCAAATCATCCTCCCCCCTCTCCCACAGAGTCCAAAAGACTGTTCTATACATCTGTGTCTCTTTTGCTGTCTCACATACAGGGTTATTGTGCAGATTTTTGTTCTTAATATCAAAATTGTTCACGGCTTCCCAAGTGATATGGTATAGATTTTAGGATTCAGTTATTGGGGAGATAACTCAAAGCCATCCAAAAGCCCACATTCTAAATGGTGGGAAACACTATTTTAGCTTTATTTATAAAATTCTCTGAATAGCTTTGTCCTTCTCAAAATTCTTCTCCTGAGCAGGAGATGCATACCCAAATATTCAAAAGTAGAGTGGCTGAAATTCAGTGTCACCAGGATTTCTACTTTTTCTAGCCTTTTAGAGAAACAGCTCTTTCTGGACTCTGCCAGCTAGCTTCTTTTTATTCCCTCCTCCCACCCAGGCTTTCTGTCCTGTGTTGTTTCCTCCTTCCTGCATGTACACTTGTTCCTACTATGTATTGGGTAACTGACTTTTATAATTAGGTCAAAGAAATGACTCTTGTAAACCTCTAAATTCCAGCATGGTCTGGAATGTTCCATTCTGTTTTCTTTCTTGAACCAGAACTCTATTTAAACCAATAACAAGTGAAACTTCCTACATGCTATTCACATGATGCATGGAAACTTCTCTGTTCTTGTATCACATCTTTTGGATTGGTTCCCGGGGTTTTCAAATTAATTAATTTGAGAAATGTACTTTTGTTTAAGTAATAAATCATCATGATTCCAAAGGGCAGTATATGGAGGTAAATAAGTTCTTCTATAGATGGTGCTCAATTAAATGATCAATAATTCCCACTTCAGACAAGGTAAAATGGGTAGTATCTTTGGAGGCAGAATGTCTTTTGGCATCTTTCCATTAAGTCTGCTCACATGTAAAGCCTGCTATGGATTAACGTCTGCTATTTTAGTATTGATGGGGTTCCCAGGTGTCTCAGTGGTAAAGAACCCACCCGCCAATGCAGGAGATGTGACCTTGATCCCTGGGTCAGAAAGATCCCCTGGAGGAGGAAATGGCAACCCACTCCAATATTCTTGCCTGGAAAATCCCATGGATGGAGGAACTTGGCAGGCTACAGTTCATGGGGTCACAAAAGAGTCAGACACAACTTAGCAAATGAGCATGCATGTATGCATTTTAATATTGATATTCAAGTATACAGTTACCAAATAATAGATGGACCAAGGGGGGAGAGGTTGGAGAGGAACTTGTTAGTTAACTTATTACAGTTGCCCCTTGAATAGCGTGTGGACTCGGGGTGTAGAACACTGTAGGTGGCTGTCCATACCTGCAGTTCCACATTTGCAGATTCAGCCAAACATACTTAGTGAAAAAAATCTGTGTATAAGTAGACCCCAACAATTCAAACCTGTGTTGTGCAAGTATCAACTATATTTAGAATCAGGTGAATGATATATTCTCCTGCAAATATTTTATATATAATTATAAAAGTTTTAATTGTTTAAAATGCTATTTTTCTTCTCAACACACTGTTTAAAAAGGTAACCCATTCATAAATTATTCTAACATATGAGTTGTTTGAAAATAACATGTATTTGTTACCGTTGGACAATTAATACCTCAAATTGTGTGAACTAGTCTCTTCCCAATTGTCATCAATCTATTGCAGTAAAATCTGGTGTCCGAAAAGCTTTTAAAAACAATTTTCATAAAGAGAATCATTTCATATGTGTACAAAGTGGGTAATTCATCTTTCACAAATCATTAGAAATAGAAAACTAATGGTAAGGTAAGACTGTATGGTTTTCGGTGAGATCCAAGTCCTTGAAATGAAATTAAATCTACAATATGATTCAAACTCTTTTTGCACTTTCCTCTTGGCAGAAATTACTGTAGCACTGGGTGTCTAAGAAAACAGTATGGGAACAGAAAACCTATGCATCAACCTACCTTTACTTAGGATTTTCTTAGGCAGCTATCGTGATTCAAATAAATGAGCAATTCAGACTACTTCTCCATTCAACCTGATTTCACAGAGAGTGAACTGAGGAGAGCAGAGATTCATTAGTCCTACTGCTGAGGTGTGGTGACAATTTATAAACCTAGGTCTGAAATAATAGCACAGCAACAAAGAAATTTGTATTCTTTCATTTCACTTTTTCAAGTTCAATAAAAATATAGAATGATGTTTTGGAATGAACCTATGGGGTTTTTACTAGGTAATAAAAGGGACGTTTGTTTTTGAAATTCCCATGTGATTTTTCAGAATCCACTCAAACTGGTGAGAATACAGTGAAGAATATGGCATTTCTTGAAAACTCATTTTGAAATGTGCACCTCCTTCAATGTTACTGATTCTCTATTCATTTGAGAGTCTTTGAACTTGCCTTATACTGTTCATATCCTTTCTAAGCAGAAAATATGGTTTCTATGGTGAAGTAGTAATCAAGATAAATTGACATTATTTTTAAAAAATGACTTATGAAGAAATTTAAAGAATGTATTTGTCTTGATATTGTAAACAACAAAAGCTATAGGTCATTCTCTTCCAATGAAATTATTGTGGATTGCATGAACATATTTGTTTCCAAAATGAATTGACCTCACAACTTTTATATAAAAATATTACTTTATAATATTTCCTTTTGACTACCAAAAATTAAATTTATTTTAACACAGTGGCCTTTAAATAAAGTACAATTGGTTTTACCATGTTTGTGGAAAATGTATAACAAGTTCTTGAAAAACTGATTTTTTTCCTGTGGTGGTAATATGTCATATGCCACTTCTGAGTAATTGAAAGTCTTGCCTTAGAAATAGGTAGGCAGTCAGATTTATACTCAACAAACTAGTTATTTGTCTTTAGAATATATTTACTGATGTTTACAGATTTGTATTCCTATACAACCCTCCCTTAAAAAGAACATGAATTAAAAATATGCTCTATTTATACCAACCATTCATTTAATAAATATTTACTAAGTGCATACTCTGTGCCAAGTTGTTATCTATGTTGTGCATAGTTAGTGCTGGTTCTTGTTGTATGTTCTGTGTAATCAGATAAGATTCCTGCCTTCATGGAACTTAAGATCTAGCAGGGCCTGAGTTAGTGGTAGGTGTGGTTTGGGAAGATAGAAAAGAAAAACTTATAAACATAAAATTACTTAAAGAATTAATTAAGAAAATGGAGATGAAAAGTTTTTTGAAGTGAAGAAAACGGGAATAGAATAGATACCTTATATACTAGGTATTACACTTTATATAAGATATAAATTATAGTACTTAACATTTATTGAATACTTATCATGTACCAAATACTTCTCTGGTGACCATCACACAGATGAGGCTATTTCACAAGCTAATGGTACAGGTACTGTTATCATCATAATTTTAAATATGCAGATCCTGAGACACATTGTTTACTTCACTCTTTGAAGCTACACTATTAAGAAAGTATGAAGATGAGATTTTAGCCTATGTAGTTTGATGCAGAAACAGTGTTATCAATCATTGTTATTTTTGAGGAAATGACATGTTACCTCACTGTAGACAGATGAGGTTCAAAGGAAGGGGCAAATTAGAGATCAGAGATAACAGCAAGTACAAAGGTCTTCAGACAAGAAAACTCATGATATGCTTGGAGAACAGAAGGTAGTAGAGTTGGATTGTAGTGAGTAACTAAAAATGGTATATAAAAGTTGCTTTGGGAATCACCTTGGAGTATATCATATAGGGCCTTGTTAAACCATAGTTAAGAACTTTGTATTTCATTGTCAGAGCAATACAAAGCAATTAGAGGACATTAAAACAAAAGAGATACCTGATTTGATTGACATTAATAGAGTCTACTTGCTGTATGGAGAATGGAGAGAAGTGGGATATGGGAGCTAGGCCAGTTGAAAGTCTGTGGTGGTAGTCAAGGCATGAAGTCAGGGCACCTTAAAGTAGGGAAATGGTAGTGGAAATGGAAAGGAAAGGATACATTCAAGATATCTTTTGGGTAGGAGGTCAGTAATACTCGATTTATTAGCTGTGTAGGATTGAAGACTGGTAGGCTGCAGTCCATGGGGTCGCTACGAGTCGGACACGACTGAGGGACTTCACTTTCACTTTTCACTTTCATCCATTGAAGGAAACAGCAACCCACTCCAGTGTTCTTGCCTGGAGAATCCCAGGGATGGGGGAGCCTGGTGGGCTGCCATCTCAGGTTGCACAGAGTCGGGCACGACTGAAGCGACTTAGCAGCAGCAGCAGGATTGAAGATAAGTAAGACATCAAATTCCATTTTGAATGTGCTTCTTTGAAGATGCTTGTGGATATGTCTAAGTGGAAATATCAAATAGGTAGCTGGAGTCTAAAGCTCAAGGGAAAGGTCTGAGCTGGTGGTGTCTATTTGGAATCATCAGCATATAATTGATGTTTAAAGCTATGAGCCCCAATATTTTCTAGGATAGTGTTCCTCAATCCCGATTGTGCTATTGACTCATCTAGGAAGATTTTTTTTTATATTTCTTTTTTTAAATTTATTTATTTTAATTAGAGGCTAATTACTTTACAATATTGTATTGGTTTTGCCATACATCAACATGAATACGCCACAGGTGTACACGTATTCCCAATCCTGAACCCCCCTTCCACCTCCCTCCCCATACCTTCCCTCTGGGTCATCCCAGTGCACCAGCCCCAAGCATCCTGTATCCTGCATCAAGAAGATATTTAAAAATATAGAACCCACGTGTTCCATACCTGTGGCGGATTCATGTTGATGTATGGCAAAACCAATACAATATTGTAAAGTAATTAACCTTCAATTAAAATAAATAAATTTATATAAAAAATAAACAAATATAGAGAAAAAAAAAAAACCCATGCTTTGTCTCAAGCCAACTAAATTAGACTCTGTGGAGATAGTCCCTGTACCATATTTTTAAAATCTCTTGAAGTTATTTGAAGGAGCAGCCAGGCTTGAGAAACACTGCTCTAGAAGGAGAGAGTAGATAGGCTGTGCTCTGGAGCACTCCATTATGTGGAGGCAAGCTGGAATCAAGATTGCTGGGAGAAATATCAATAACCAGATATGCAGATGACACCACCCTTTTGGCAAAAAGTGAAGAGGAACTAAAAAGCCTCTTGATGAAGGTGAAAAAGGAGAGTGAAAAAGTTGGCTTAAAACTCAACATTCAGAAAACGAAGATCATGGCATCCAGTCCCATCACTTCATGGGAAATATATGGGGAAACAGTGTCAGACTTTATTTTTTTGGGCTCCAAAATCACTGCAGATGGTGACTGCAGCCATGAAATTAAAAGACACTTAATCCTTGGAAGAAAAGTTATGACCAACCTAGATAGCATATTGAAAAGCAGAGACATTACTTTGCCAACAAAGGTCCATCTAGTCAAGGCTATGGTTTTTCCTGTGGTCATGTATGGATGTGAGAGTTGGATTGTGAAGAAAGCTGAGCGCCGAAGAATTGATGCCTTTGAACTGTGGTGTTGGAGAAGACTCTTGAGAGTCCCTTGGACTGCAAGGAGATCCAACCAGTCCATTCTGAAGGAGATCAGCCTTGGGATTTCTTTGGAAGGAATGATGCTAAAGCTGAAACTCCAGTACTTTGGCCACCTCATGAGAAGAGTTGACTTATTGGAAAAGACTCTGATTCTGGGAGGGATTGGGGGCAGGAGGAGAAGGGGATGACAGAGGATGAGATGGCTGGATGGCATCACTGACTCAATGGACGTGAGTCTGAGTGAACTCTGGGAGTTGGTGATGGACAGGGAGGCCTGGTATGCTGTGATTCATGGGGTCGCAAAGAGTCGGACACGACTGAGTGACTGAACTGAACTGAACTGAAAGAATGGGTAAGAACAGAAAAGGCGTGAGAAGCAAACAAACATGACATATTAAACAATGATACAAAGTTAATAGTCTGGATTCCAGAGAGGAAAGTTTTTTAAGAAGGATTGAAGGTCAGTAGAGTTAAGAAATTTGAAGAAGTTGAATAAGATGACAACCTTTGGATAAAGTAATATGGAAGCTGTTAGCCTTGACCAATGTAGTCTTGATGAGATGGCGGGATGGGCGGTGAGAAAGTGGAGGCATCCAAAATCACAATGTGTTTGAAAAGTCTTTATGTGAAGAAGAGCAGAGGAAATGAGTGTTGGTTGCTGCTGCTGCTAAGTCACTTCAGTCGTGTCCGACTCTATGTGACCCCATAGACGGCAGCCCACCAGGCTCTCCCGTCCCTGGGATTCTCCAGGCAAGACCACTGGAGTGGGTTGCCAATTCCTTCTCCAATGCAGGAAAGTGAAAAATGAAAGTGAAGTCGCTCAGTCGTTGGAGGAGGATATAAGAGAGAAAATTCTTCCATTTTATAAATAGGGAGATGTGAAAGTGTTTTTATGTTGATGTGATTGACCTTGGAGGAATTGATCTTGAGAAGGCAGAAAGGATGGCACTCAGAGCTCAACTGGAAGTGATGGCTTTGGATGGGAGCAGAGGTGCTGTTGCCTTGTAAAAAGAGTGAAGACACTGAGACGTTCCATCAGTGTGGAGGATGAAAAAGATAACCGTCTGATTGCTTCCCTTTCACTCATGAAGTAGGAGGCAGACTCAGCAGCCAAGAATGTGGTGGGTGGTGAGAGTAGGAGATTTGAAGAGAATGAAGGAGCTGTAAACTGGCCATTTTGGAAAGTGGGAAAATAAACTCCCTAGAAAAATCTATTAAGCTTCAGTGTATTAGGCTTTCTTGAATTGCTGTTATACATTTAATATAGGAATGGTCAGCAAAGTTGTGTGGATTTTATTTTTTTCCTGGAAATTTTAAGCTGCTTGGGTGAAAATAGTCAAAGATTAGAGATCACTCTGCCAAGTGAGTAATTAAGACAGTGAGAGAGTCCAAGGGAGTTGGTAGCATTTTTTTAAGGAGCAATTGTAATAATGAACCATAGAAACCATGCTGGGTAAGGAGAGACATTTGGAGTGGATTTGCTTTTCCCTTTACTCTTTTTGAAGGTGTAATTTTATTTCATCCTGGTCACAGTACAGAAAAGGTCATATTAAAATTTAGAACAAAATGCCTTCTCATTTCTTGGAATGGAGTTGAATAGGGAGAAGCCAGCACTAGGTTCTATGCATGATTCGTAGGAATAAGAGGGAGACTAAGCCCTCTGGGAAGAGCTGATGATTCAAGATCTAGGGAAGTCTAAAGAAGAATTTTCCTGGAGTGGCTGATTCAGTAGTGAAAGCTAGAAGTGCTCCAGTATGTCATGATCACATGATAGGTAATTTTTTTTTCATTTTTTTCTGAGCTCTCTTTCTGCCATAGAGGAGGAAAAAAATGTATTTTTCCTCTATTCATCTTAGGATCATTGGCTGGAGCCCTGAAAATTAGAGCCCTGAAAAAGATGAACAAAGGAAAACACACAGAAATTTTTAAAAGAATGCAAGACATGTACACGTGGTAATACACTGTGATGAGTAACTCAACTGGATCATTAGAACTTGAGCTTCTTTAGCATCTTATCAAAGAAAAATAATTTTGTAGAGATGTGACAAGACAAAGTAAAAGGACTTTGAGCTTCTAAGGGTGGCAAATTGTTGGAAGGCAAATATATGGGAAAACTAATGGTAGAGAAGGGCTAGTTTTAGCAAAGTTTGTTATAAGCATTCCTCTGATGTTATCTCTGGGCTGACAAAGGTCTAGAGTTGTCTCTGGTCATTAACTTGTGTATTTCCTGGCAGTGAAGGGAGAAAGGACATCTTCACAAATTTATGTCTTGCTTTAGGCAAATAAAAGGAGGGCAGAGAGCTTTTCTTATATCTGCTTTTCCTCAAATGTCTTTGTTTCAAAATAATAATATGGCAAAGTGACATACTTTGGGTAGGCATATTCAGCTACCCTTCATTACCAGGCTTCCATAAAATGTAGTGCCTGCCAATAATAAGTTTAAGAACTATATTGGTGCTTATTGATAGGAAAGAAAAGGAAGGGCCCCAGTGACCCAAGATATACTGGACTATGAGCATTTATAGCACTGAAGTAAGTTCTCAACATATTGATTAGTGAAATTTTGTCAGTTCTGCAGAGAAAACAAACTAATTTTTACTTTAAAGTTTGAAAAGTATCATATGATAACATATATTATGGCCTTAGATATTTTCATCTCTAAAATCATTACAGTGCTTCCTTTTATGTGCTGTAATGTAAATACTATGTAAAAATTTTTACATAACTCATCATGTGGGTGAGGACATGGTGAAGTCTCATTATTAAACCTCTAATACTGCAGTTTCTTCCCTAACCAATGACATACTGAGCTCAATTCTCTCCTGTGTGTCTAGGAGCTTTTCTCTTCAGAATCAGTGAAAGTATGATAATTGAATAAATGGATGAATATTAAAAAAAATCAGTCCTATCGGTGTTTACAGCCCTCTAAGAGTTTCACTGCACAGTAAACAAGTGAGAATTATAAGCCAAAACACTGATAATCTATAATAATGATATCTGGATTGGGTTTCATAGCAGCAGTTTAGAATTTGAACATGTGAGAGTTGATTTTTTCAGGTGTAAAGGATAACCAGGAAGATTATACCATAAAAGGCCTGAGTAGCAACTACATTTAGCCCATCAAAATGCATCTCCTGTTCTTTTCATTTGATCCTTGCAACAATTGTGGAATTAAGCTGAGCAGGTATTATTATCTTTAGTGACAATTAGGCCCAGAGATAGGTAGATTAGGCAGGATCCATCCATCCAGAGTATATGAAATAAAAGGAAGAGGAAGTTAGGTAACAATGATGGAGATTCACCTGAGCACGACACTGATGTTTCTGAGGTTGATCTATTTCAGCTGCAATTTATAGTATGCAATTTATATTATCTGGGATGCAATTTATATTGTTATAAACAACACCAGTTCAGTTCAGTTCAGTCGCTCAGCCGTGTCCGACTCTTTGCGACCCCATGAACTGCAGTACGTCAGGCCTCCCTGTCCATCACCAACTCCCGGAGTCCACCCAAACCCATGTCCGTTAAGTCAGTGATGCCATTCAACCATCTCATCCTCTGTCGTCCCCTTGTCCTCCTACCCTCAATCTTTCCCAGCATCAGGGTCTTTTCCAATGAGTCAGTTCTTTGCATCAGGTGGCCAAAATATTGGAGTTTCAGCTTCAACATCAGTCCTTCCAATGAACACTCAGGACTGATCTCCTTTAGGATGGACTGGTTGGATCTCCTTGCAGTCCAGGGGACTCTCAAGAGTCTTTTCCCATACCACAGTTCGAAAGCATCAATTCTTCAGTGCTCAGCTTTCTTTACAGTCCAACTCTCACATCCATACATGACCACTGGAAAAACCATAGCCTTGACTAAATGGACCCTTGTTGGCAAAGTAATATCTCTGCTTTTTAATATGCTGTCTAGGTTGGTCATAACTTACCTTCCAAGGAGTAAGCGTCTTTTAATTTCATGGCTGCAGTCACCATCTGCAGTGATTTTGGAGCCCAGAAAAATAAAGTCTGACACTGTTTCCACTGTTTCCCCATCTATTTGCCATGAAATGATGGGACCAGATGCCACGATCTTCGTTTTCTGAATGTTGAGCTTTAAGCCAACTTTTTCACTCTCCTTTTTCACTTTCATCAAGAGGCTCTTTAGTTATTCTTCACTTTCTGCCATAAGGCCCAGTTAGCAGGAACTGTGCCCACTCCAGTATTCTTGCCTGAAAAATCCTGTGGATCGAGGAGCCTGGTGGGCTGCTGTCCATAGGGTTGCACAGAGTCGGGCATGACTGAGGCGACTTAGCATGCATGCATGCGTTGGAGAAGGAAATGGCAACCCATTCCAGTATTCTTGCCTGGAGAATCCCAGGAACAGAGGAGCCTGGTGGGCTGCCGTCTATGGGGTCGCATGGAGTTGGACACGACTGAAGCGACTTAGCAGCAGCAGCAGGAACTGTCAGCTGACATTTCAGGAGTGTAATTGTGAATGAGGAAAAGACCTTTGCCTATGTGATAAAGAGTTACAAGAGTAGATTGGACCAAAAATCAGAGGCTAGCAAGCACCTTAAGTGAAGGTAAAGCACGTTTTAAGGGAATGAACATTAATACTTAATCCACGGGTGACATCTGCTACAGTTAAGCCCATAAAGACTATTAGAAAATTTCCCAGTTGGTAGGAGAACTAAGACTTCAATCCAATGATTTGCTTAACAATCTGTGTGTATTCCTCTATGTTACTGACAGTATTGAGCTTTCCCTGAACCCTCTGCTCTTGGAAAACAGTGACAGTTAAGTAATTCTGAGAAAGAATTACTACACAGAACCACTGTTCTCCATAAGACTTAGATAAGACCCCAAATGCCCCCTTTGTTTACCCATAGCAGGACCAGCCACAGGCCCTCCAATTTCCCACTCTTTGTCTCATAAATGGTCAGCTGAACTGTTTGTCCCCACTGACAAATGGACAAGTACCTACTAACTTGACATAACCAAACTCTAGTTAAGCCTCTCTCCTTCTTCCAGAGGCCCCTGAACTTTGGCCCACCTTTGAACTTAAGCAAGCATTGAATGTGTAACCCATTCCACTTCATGGTCCCTTTCAGGGAATCAGCTGACCTCCAGAAAAACGTTTCCTGCTTAACTACATCATTGTTCCTCCTGCTTATTCCATATCCCCATACCCAGTTCTTTCTAGACTTGTTTATTCCTCCCTATAAAAGAAAAGCCATGTGCCTCCCATTTGAGATACTTACAGATCATTTGGTCAATATTTTCCCTATTGCAATAGTTGCCCTCCTCTTATTGCAAGTCTTTTTCAAATAGAGTCTCTCCTTACCTAAGTTCACATTTGTTTTGTTTTGTTTTTTAATTTGACACTGCACTGGCTATCTGTTTTTAACTCAATGATTTCCTATAAATAAATAACGACATTTATGATCGTAACCCTCTTTCCCCTACATCTGCATTTTTGCACCACTCCTTGAAGATAAGTGAGTGAAGTCGTTCAGTCGTGTCTGACTCTTTGTGACCCCGTGGACTGTAGCCTACCAGGCTTGTCCATACATTGGATTTTCCAGGCAAGAGTACCTGAGTGGGTTGCTGTTTCCTTCTCCAGGGCATCTTCCTGACCCAGGGATTGAACCTGTGTCTCCCATATTGTAGGCAGATGCTTTACCTTCTGAGCCACCAGGGAAGGATTTTCCTTAAAGATTGGAATATAGCAAAGCAAAGAATCAGGGTAGATATGAAGAAGAATAGTCTAGGCATCAGTGGAGGATAGGAACCAGATATATCAAATAAAAATTTTCCCTCAGAAAACCTAGTATACATTTTAGTACTGTGTTAGCGCCAAATTCAGAGGAACCTGGCAGGCTACAGTCCATAGGGTTGCAGACTCAGACACGACTTGGCATGGCACAGCACAGGGCCAAGTTCATATATCAAAATTGGACACTATGAGGTTATCTTGGGTCTTTCTCAGACACTGACATCTTAGGTGAGCTTTTAATTTGCTTTTAGCCTAAATGTTAACCTAATCTTGGGTTTCCCTGATGGCTCAGCAGGTAAAGAATCCATCTGCAATGCAGGAGACACAGGAGACATGGGTTTGATTCATGGGTTGGGAAGATCCCCAGGAGGAGGAAATCGCAGCCCACTGTGGTATTCTTTCCCGAAAAATCCCATGGACAGAGGAGCCTGGTGGGCTGCAGTACATGGGGTCAAAGAGAGTCAGACACAACTGAAGTGACTGAGCACACAAGCTAATGTCACTGAAGTAAACTTGAATCCCTTGAGGCAGGTATATTATTTTTTAAATATGCTCTGTTTTCCTCTTAATCTGACATCTAGACAACTCAAGATTTGACATTATTTGGTTAAATGAAATACTATATGGGAGACCTGACCGTGAATTGAGGAATAAGTTCCATTCTAATGAAAGATCACTCCTTAGTAAGTTTCTGGGCTTCCCTGATGGCTCAGGGGGTAAAGAATCTGCCTGCAATGCAGGAAACTTAGGGGATGCAGGTTCAGTCCCTGGGTGGGGAAGATCCCCTGGAGGTGGGCGTGGGAACCCACTCCAGTATTCTTGCCAGGAGATTCCCATGGACAGAGGAGCCTGGCGGCCTACAGTCTACAGGGTGGCAAAGAGTCAGACACAACTGAAGCGACTGAGCACAGCATGTTTCTATACAAGCAATATGACACATGCAGAGCTGGCTTGTAAGAACATAGAACAACTTGTGATAAGACCTGAAGCATGAAAAAAATTATCCAAGGCTCTCTGGTGTGTAAAACCTTGTTAATAATTCTTTTAAATTCTGAAAATTCTATTAATAGATTTTAATTTGGGGCTTCCCTGGTAGCTCAGCTGGTAAAGAAGCCACCTGCAATGCAGGACGCCCTGATTCAATTCATAGGTTGGGAAGATCCGCTGGAGAAGGGATAGGCTACCCACTCCAGTATTCTTGGACTTCCCTGGTGGCTTAGCTGTTAAAGAATATGCCTGTAATGCAGGAGGCCTGGGTTCAATACCTGGGTTGGGAAGATTCATGGAGAAGGGAACGGCTACCCAGGCCAGCATTCTGGCTTGGATAATTCCATGGACTGCATAGTATTTTAACATGTATTTTAATATGACTTCACATTTTTGTCCAGATCTAGCCATGGATGCATTCAGGTGGCCAAAGTTCTATGTATCAAAAACTCCTAGGGCTTTATGAAATATTTTTCCAGGCTACTCCAGAAAGTGGAGAACTGTTACTGTAAAGAATATATTTAAAAGAGTTTTTCTCAAATATTGAAAAGTATGAAAAATCATTTTCCTTTGCAGATTTTAAAGTTATAATTTATTCATAAAAACTCACTATTTTGGTGATGTATTACATGATGCTATATAATATCATATGTATCAAAAATGTTTTCCTTAAAATTTCAGATTGGTGGTAGTATTTTTTAAATTGTGATAAAACACACATAACATAAATTTTATCATCTAAATGAAGTTGAAGTATACAATTCAGTAGTGTTAATTATCTTCACTTTGTCATGCAACCAATCTCAGGAACCTTATCATCTTGCTAAACAGGAACTCTTTATCATTAAACAACTCCTCATTTCCCCCTCTGCTAGCCCCTAACAACCACCATTCTACTTTTCTGTGGCTGTGAGTTTGACCACAAGGCTATCTTGGAGATATTGTAGGTTTGGTTCTACACCACTGCAATAAAGTAAATGTTGCAATAAAGCAAGTCACACAGTTTTTGGTTTCCCAGTGCCTATAAAAATTATGTTTACACTCTATTGTAGTCTTTGGAGTGTTCAATAGCATTACATCTAAAACAGTGTACATACCTTAATTAAAAACACTTTATTACTAAAAAAAGCTGAACATCATCTGACAATACAAGGTTGCTGCAAACCTTCAATTTGTAACCAAGAAAAAAACCCAATATTTTTGAAGTGCAATAAAATGAGGCATGCCTGTATTCTAGATAACTCATATAAGTGGCATCATACTATATTTGTCTTTTTGTGACTGGCTTATTTCACTTAGTGTAATGTCCTCAAGATTCATCCCAAGTCTGTATCAGAATTTCCTTTGATTTTAAAACTGAATAACATTCCATTGTATGTATGTGGCCTTTTTTGTTTATCTGTTCATCTGCTGATGGACATTTGGGTTGCTTCCACCTTTTGACTATCGTGAATAAAACTGCTATATAGATGGTAGTATTTTCAACCAGAGGTAGCACATCCCTCAAGGGCAACTGGAAACATGTGGGAGGTTTTTGGATGTCACAGTGACTTGGGTGTTACTGGCACTTTGTGCCCAACTGGCAAGGATGCTAAATATCATGCAATATTTAGAACACAGATGATTCATATTAAAGAACTGTCCTGCTCAAAACATGCCAATAGCATCCCCATTGAGAAATTCTAAGTAAGTCAGGTTGTTGCTAACCTACTGGGCTCAATTCTTCCGCAGAATCCAGGGAGTTTTAAAGCTAGAGTGCAGCTGGTCTTCTCTTAATGTGCATGATAATACTCTTATCTTTATAGTTGAATCTAAGCCTCTGCTTTTTGTGGAGTAAAACTCTATAGCACAGAGCTTTAGGGCCAGGCTTGAGTGCATCTGTTACTATATGATTTCTGTTACAATGGTAGCATGTAATGTGTGAGGAAAGAAGAAGCTATTAGAATACTTCTTGACTGGGTAAAAAACATCTCTTCTATCCCTACAAATAAACAAGGAAGCATCAGGCATGCACGGGATCTAAAATAATATAAAAACATGAAATTAAACCATGGCACCTGGATATGGGTTAATATGCCACTCCAGTTTGATGTACTATTTAAAAAAAATAATTTACCTTCAGAAAAATTTTTTTCAAATAAGAACTTCTCAAAAAAATAGACTTTTCTTATGTGTGGGTTTTATGATACTGATATCCTTAGCTGTCTTTGTATTAAATTTCATAGGATTACATTCATAAACAAAATAGTTCCACCTGTTTTTAGAACTGTAAAAATGAAATCATGTTGAATATGTTCTTTTATGTCATGTTTCTTTTGCTCAATAATATCTTAATAATATTAATCCTTTTTAAAAAGATTTGTTGAGGAATTTTCATAATCACTGGAAATAGCTCTCCTTTTTTTGGATAGGTTTAATATGTAACATAGGGGATTAGAGCCCAGTATTGAATATGTAATTCTTGCTTTTCACGCCCAACTCCAATAAATGGAGCATGATATATAAATCCAGTAAGAAAATTATCAAAGGAAAATATGATCAGGAAGTTACTGTAGGAAAAGTTATCTTTCCGTGGCAAACTATAGATACTTCTAGGTTATTGGATTCTAGCTTTATTCCTTACCTTTCAGCCATTTTACAGGATTTTAAGCTATAGATACTAATGTATGTATACATTTTAGCCTCTGTGATGGAGATTTAAATCACATCCTCATCCTCACCACACATATCCATACCCTCAGCCCTGGAAAAACTAGTTTTGCCTTCACTTGCAATTCAATTCCTCTACACCAAGGGTCCCCAACCTCTGTGCCAAGGACCAGTACCTCCTGTCAGATTAGCAGTGGATTAGATTAGAAATAAAGTGCATAGTAAATGTAATGCCCTTGAATCATCCCAAAACCACATCCTCACCCCCAGTCAGTGGAAAAATTGTCTTCCACGAAATCGGTCCCTGGTGCCAAAAAGGTTGGGGATCACTGCCCTATATAAATTTGTGCTTTTTGGCTTTTCTTTTGAGCTAGTTATAACATCTGTCTGATTCCCTCGCATGAGAAAATCTTTACCATGTGGTCATTTTAATATCCATATCAGAGTTGTGATTTTACCTTTTTCTGAACATTATCTTTTAATATTATCAAACAAACATAAACCATTAACTTTAACATTATGAGTAGTGGATAATTATATACAGCACTCTCACCCTTGCCTTGACAGGGCTTCTCAGGTGGTGCAGTGGTAAAGAATCCACCTGCCAATGCAGGAGACATGGGTTCCATCCCTGGGTCAGGATGACCCCCTGGAGACGGAAACGTCAACCCACTCTAGTATTCTTGCCTGGGAAATCCCATGGACTGAGGAGCCTGCCAGGTGACAGTCCATGGGGTCACAAAAGAGTCAGACACAACTTAGCGACTGAGCACACACACACACACTCACTCACTCACCCTTGACAAGACTTGAAGAAGTCCTCAACCTTGTCTAAGGACTATCACTTTAGGGAAGATGATACGTTTCTCGGAGAAGGCAATGGCAACCCACTCCAGTATTCTTGCCTGGAAAATCCCATGGATGGAGGAGCCTGGTAGGCTGCAGTCCATGGGGTCGCTAGGAGTCGGACACGACTGAGCGACTTCACTTTCACTTTTCACTTTCATGCATTGGAGAAGGAAATAGCAACCCACTCCAGTGTTCTTGCCTGGAGAATCCCAGGGATGGGGGAGCCTGGTGGGCTGCCGTCTATGGGGTCGCACAGAGTCGGACATGACTGAAGTGATACATTTCTAAGAAACAGAGACTTAGCAACTGTTTAAATCTTGTGCTTTGTAGAGCTGTATCTTCCATTCAGTTAGAATGAATTGATCACTGTTAACAACCACATTCTTGAATTGTCAAATGCTAAAAGACTTTTATCATCAAAGCTACAACTTAGTGTAGATAAAATCCTGCCCTATAACTTGCTGGTAAGACCCTCTTTCATCATTATAAACCAAAATTGGCTCACAATATTATTAAATAAGTTTAGTGGCATATTAGGAAAGGTATTCCATGACACATTTTAATAATCTTCATGTACAAACCTATGTCTAATGGCCAAGGCAAAAAAACCCACATAAAACGTTAACATTTCAATATGGCAAAAAAATAGATTGAAAATCTTAGTCCTTTGACCTTAGAAAGACTCAGCATGTTGTCCTGAAGTCACTTTGGTGTAGGAAGGCCTTACAAAGTTGTTAATTAATCTAGGGCTGGCACCCTTTGGGAAGAATACCAGAAAATTGGAACAAAAAAGAGGTGCAGCTTACCTCACAGTAGGAAAGAAGGGACCTTTTAATTGGATTAAATCACATCACCACAAAATTTATGGATCCTGGCCACTATGCCAAAGAGGTGAGAAAATTTTAAATTAACTCATTAGGTTAGTTGGGAGGGGTAAAACTCTCTATGCACTCAGAAATTTCAAAGGCAAAGTTTATTCATGCAAAGGCATAAATCACAGTCATGAAAAAGATAAGTTCTTGGGAGTTTTGTGACTTACCTTAAGCTGTCCATTATGTCCTGAAAGAACACATTAAGATTGGCTAGCATCTCTAAGAAGATTCCTAGGGAACATTTTCTCATATAAGTAAAAAGAAAATGAAGTAAAATACCACTCTATTGTATATTTTCTTACTAAAAGATAAATTCTAATCTAGGTATAAAATATGTATTGTACATATGCATTAAAAAAACAGTATCCACACATGAGTCTTACATTTAATTTATCATTTAAAATCTTGAAAAGATTTTTAACATAAAATATTCATGCTATGGAGCTTTATTATAAATCTTTATATTCAACTGAAGCTTATAAAATATATTTATATTTAAGATAATATAATGTAAATTCCTAATTCATCTATCTTGAAAACATCTTGGGGAACTTTAAAAATAATAAATTGTTATTAAACTAATTTTTCTGCAATCAAACAAATCAGAAATTGAATTAATTAATTCATGTAGAGTCAATTGGAGGACTGATAATAAAACAGATTTTCACAAAGATAATTACTATTTGAAGAGCTGGAAAATAATTGAAGAGTTTTGGTTATGTGGATCCTTATTTCTTCAAGGACTGGCAGCTTACATTCTGCATTTCTTTGACCTTCTACTTTCTTACTTTTCATCATCCTTTATTCTTACACATAAAGAAAATTTGTCAAATAAACTATTTTAAAAATAAAATTAATTCAACTAATTTTAATGATATATATATAGGTAGAAAAAATGCCCTTCAGCATTTTTCTTTTCCTGGACTTAATGGTGTCCTGTAATTAGGAACCAGAGTAAATTGCCAGTTTTGAAAAGACTGAGATCTCCTCTTAGGGCAGCATTTCATCTTAGATGATTTGTTAAAGTTTATGGAGTGGGGACAAACACTCTCTTCTTGGGTAGCAGGCAAATTATAAAGTAATTGGCTGGAAAAGATACTTGCTAGTAATTTAGCACAATATTAGTAATTTCAAGGAGGAAGAAACTATATATACATCTCTGACCTGCCAACTTATATTTTAAGTTTCCATAGAATGATTTCCTACTATGAGACAATAACTTTGGTTTTTCTTTGCCATAAAACCAAAATAGGGGTTTTCTAGCATTATATCTATATCTATATACATGTATTAAAGTGTAGTTTCTATTAACAATAAAATAAACTATCAGCCAATTTATGGAATTGAAAATCTGAAAAGTGGTCAAAATTGATCACAACTTCTAATTAAAGACGTCAGAAGAAACTGAAGAGTTTAGCCCATGGGTAAGCTTATAGTATTTCTTAAACTTATACTATGTACATGACATGATATTAAGGGATTTGTGGTTTAACACTAGGTAGCACTTCCCAGTCTGATAGAGATATGGACATTCAATGATAATTACAAATAGATTTAGACATCCAATGATAATTACAAATCAAATTGTAAGTCTAAGTAATCCATATTTATATGATTTAATTTTAATAAGCTGCAGAGATTTAAAGTGACAATGCTGAAATTTACTTTGTGTTTCCCCAAAGCAGAAATGGTTGAGAAATCTCCCCACCATTTTGTTTTCTCATATACCTTTAAAGGACCACACTGCACCTGAATATCTGAGATAACATTTACTCCTTCTCTTCCTTAATGACTCATATGAGACCTATCTCCATCCTTCTTGATAGCTCCCATAAGATCTACTGATGACTTCCTTGTTTTCCTGCCTCCATAAACCTAGATTTCCTTCTATTTCTTTGAGATGTGCCTCATTAATGAATGTGCTCCCTATTACAATAGCCTGAATAAAATAATCCCCTTAACTGTCTAGTTCATTTTGTCTTTCAAAGTTTGGTACCAAGACCAAATGAAATTAGACCTTGCATCCTCATTTACTCCACCCAAATATAAAGGCTTCTTAGACCCCTTGATAATCCGTTCCTGAGTAGTGGCAATTTGAGACACAGGATGAGTCTGATTCCTTTTCCTGTGCTCTGCTTTCTTGTCTACTGTGAAGATTTGATTTTGATTATTTTTGATTAGTGGTTTGATTTCTGGTGGTGGCTTCATTTGGATTCATGCTCTGACCTTTTGAGATCTATGTAAATGAATTACTAATTTATAGAGATTTTGCCTCTGTTGGGTGAAAGGTGATATAAATCTGGTTTGTTAGTGTTTTCTATTTGTCTTTTTGACTGTGCTGAGTCCAAGTCAATGAAGAATTTCATGTCCACCAGAAAGTGGATACCTAAACTGATAAGGTTTATGTTCCTGTATTAATGCTTGATCTTTGGCTGGAATTTTAGATTTGAAGCTATATGCTTTCTTTGTGTTTGTCTACATGTTTGTGTGTCTGTAACTCATATAATTTACCCCTTATTGTGTGTATAATATATTCCTACCTCTAGATAGTATCAATAATAAATAAATAAATAAAACTGGTTTCCTTATAGAAAAATGGCACAACATATTTGAAGTGATGAAAGAGAAGAACCTATAACCAAGAATATTCTACCCAGAAAGACTCTTGTTCAGATTTGATGGAAAAACCAAAAGCTTTCCAGACAAGCAAAAGTTAAGAGAATTCAGCACCACCAAAACAGCTTTACAACAAATGCTGAAGGAACTTCTGTAGGCAGGAAGCATAAGAAAAAGAAAAGCCATAACTAAAGAAAATAAACCCAAAACAATTAAGAAAATGATAATAGGATCATACATATAGATAATTACCTTAAATGTAAATTGATTAAATGCACCAACCAAAAGACAGACTAGCTGGGTGGATGAAAACATGTGTATGTATGCACTTCCACTTACCACATCACTCTACTGAACCCCCCCCTCAATTGTTTGTAATTATTTTTTATTGTTAGGTTAATCACTTTTCCATTATGACTTGCAATTGCAATTATCTTTTATTTTTTGTCTGGCTGTTAATTGTGAAAACCGATCAACATCTTTTACTATTGTGATTTCAGTTCAGTTCAGTTCAGTCGCTCAGTCATGTCTGACTCTTTGCGACCCCATGAACTGCAGCATGCCAGGCCTCCCTGTCCATCACCAACTCCCCTCCCTGTCCATCACCAACTCCCGGAGTTCACACAGACTCACGTCCATTGAGTCAGTGATGCCATCCAGCCATCACATCCTCTGTCGTCCCCTTGTCCTCCTGCCCGCAATCCCTCCCAGCATCAGAGTCTTTTCCAATGAGTCAACTCTTCGTATGAGGTGGCCAAAGTACTGGAGTTTCAGCTTTAGTATCATTCCTTCCAAGGAAATCCCAGGGCTGATCTCCTTCAGAATGGACTGGTTGGATCTCCTTGCAGTCCAAGGGACTCTCAAGAGTCTTCTCCAACACCACAGTTCAAAAGCATCAATTCTTCGGCACTCAGCCTTCTTCACAGTCCAACTCTCACATCCATACATGACCACTGGAAAAACCATAGCCTTGACTAGATGGACCTTTGTTGACAAAGTAATGTTTCTGCTTTTCAATATGCTATCTAGGTTGATCATAACTTTCTTTGTGATTATGTGGCTATTATTCACTTAATACCACTGTATCATGATTGGTCAACAGAAAATAATAGAATTGTATATCACTAAAACTGCCATTTAATAGAAAAGCCTGTAATCACTTTTTAAAATCCAGATGCATATCAGAATTATCTTGGAAAGTTTTGAAAACTACAAATGTCCAGGTACTGCTTTCTTTCTCCAAAACTCCATATATGTTTCTAGTGAGCAGTCATGTTTAAAAACAGTTGGACTATATGATGATCTTTAACTTTCATCTAGTTTCACTTTTTCAGTGCTGCCATTTCATTTAGTTTATGTTTTCCAATTTCTCTATCTCTTCTTTATTTTAATGTTCTTTCTCAAGCCTTTATCAAGCATAGTATAAAAGCTTTTGTATGCATATATATGAATAGTATGTATATATTATACAAAGCTTATGAATTTTTGCCTAGCTAAAAACTTTGTAACATTTTGATTCTGCCTGTTTGACATAGTATGAATAGAAAGCTAGATTTCTAATTAAAAAAAATGATACACAATAAGCAACAAAAGTTTACTGTATAGCACAAGAACTATAGTCAATATCTTCTAATGAATTATAATGGAAAATAATATGAAAAATTATATACGTATATATATTTATATAAATAAAACTGAATCACCTTGCTGTGTGCACCTGAAACATTTTAAGTCAACTATACATCAATAAAATATATATATTAAAAATTTTAAAAAGGTAAAATTTCCTTATAGAAATGAACTCAGAAATGCATTAAGAATTCAAATTTACATAATTTAGGTAAATCTTTGGCAAATGAGACTAGCTTTACATTTTTGGTTTAACAAAAAATTATATCTTCTCTGATTTGTCAGTGTTAAGTATAATATACCTATGTATTGTTATTCTACTTGGGTTTGATCTTCCTGAAATTATACAAGCTTACTGATCAGATAAGCTAGTATTACTTCTTTTTCTTAGTTGAAGTATATTTGATTACAATATTATGTTACTTTCAGATATACAAGAAAATGATTCAGTTATTTTTTCAGATCATATTCTATTATAGGTTATTAAAAATATTGACTATAATTCCCTGTGCTATACAGAAAACCTGTGTGGCTTATTTATTTTATGAAGGTAGAATTACTTGTATCAAATGTTTAAGATTATGAGAGAAGTAAATTGTGTTTACCCAAATCATATCATTATTTTTACACACTGTATTTCAATAGCAATTTTGTTTTTTATTATTTTAACTTCAACATAATTTCCAAGATTTAGGTAATTTAAAATCTTGTACTGATACTAAATTGAACTAATTAATAGATGTTCATTAGATATCTAGATAATTTTTGAGTAAAATGAAATACTGAGAAGATGATTAGTTAACATAATTTAATTTATATACTTTTCTCTTATTTGTATATGCTATACTGAGATTATAGATATTTGAATCTACTAATGAACAGATTCATCACTGCCACTTTGAAAAGATAGTGTGTAAGGGAAATTTATGTATATAGACAATTGCAGGAGATTTTCAGAAAAGGAATTTTATCTGTTGTGGTTAAAGCTAGCCAAGATATGATGGGTTTTTAAAAGAATATATTCAAAAAGAGCTTTAGCATAAAATATTATACTGATACAAGATTGGAATTTGATTTTCTTTCTGTTAAGATGATAAAATTGTCTTGGATCATTAGTCTGCTCTTAATAAGAGGTTGTAAAATATTCTTTTAAAATAGTTATTTTTTATTGTGACATAATTTACACATAACTTTATGTTAGTTTTAGGTATACAGCATAATGATTTGACATTTGTATGTATTGTGAAATGATCACAAGAAGTCTAGCTAACACCCATCACCATACATCATTACAAAACCTTTTTTTCTTGCGATGAAGACTCTTAAAATCTACTCTCCTAGCAACTTTCAAATGTGCAATACAGTATTAACTATAGTCACCATGCTATACACTACATGCCTATCATTTAATTATTTTATAACTGAAAGTTTGTATATTCTGACCCCCTTCATCCATTTCTCTGACTCCCAATCCTTGCTTCTGGCAACTGCCAATCTGTTCTTTGTGAGCTTGGTGTAAGATATTATTCTTTATCTTTTATGTAGTCTGTCAAGACAGCAAAGATTCTGTGTCTTAACAGGATAATCTTTTATTGTTTGTGTTGGTTTTATTAAATTCTTGGTTATTTAAGAAAACGAAGGTTTCTCACTTAGGAAAGAGCTAAGGTTCTTTGCTGCTAAGTCACTTCAGTCGTGTCTGACTTTGTGCGACCCCACAGACTGCAGCCCACCAGGCTCCGCCATCCCTGGGATTCTCCAGGCAAGAACACTGGAGTGGGTTGCCATTTCCTTCTCCAATGCATGAAAGTGAAAAGTGAAAGTGAAGTCGCTCAGTCGTGTCTGACTCAGCGACCCCATGGACTGCAGCCTACCAGGCTCCTCCGTCCATGGGATTTTCCAGGCAAGAGTACTGGAGTGGGGTGCCATTGCCTTCTCCAAAGGTTCTTTACCTCCTATGTTTATTTTTAAAAATATTCATCACTTTGGTTTAAACAGATATCTAAGTATTTTTTCTTGGTAACATATGATCCTATCTTAATACCTTTTGTTACTTTTGCCTTCCCAAAATGGAATCTTAATTGATGTTTTTCACACATACTATTCATTGCCTTTCTGTGGGCTCCTAGAAAATCAAAACGGATTTGCTCTTTCACCCTGGAAAGGTGCTCAATATAATTAGGTTTATGAGGTTTGATAGCTAACTATTGATTTATTTGATTGATGAGTTGCACAGGAAGCATTGTCAAATCAGAAGAGATGCTTAGCCTTCTCTATATTAAATATGTATCGGTAAACTATTAATAATATTTCAGCAAGGCTATGCAGTATGGAAAGTTCCTAGAGAATTCTATAAAATTGTCAACACCCTACCTGTCCATAGAACATTTCTACTTATCAAGGTCTTAATACTGCTTGTTTTGATATTACACAGAAATAGTATATAATTGGAAACATTGGTTATACAACCAAGGTCTTGCCTGGAATGTCATGGTCAAGAGTGATACTTACATAAAATATGACTAGACACTTGTGATGAAATAACATTGACTTTATGGAACCAATACTTACAAAGCCCTCCTGAGAAACTAGTCTGATGCCTGGCTTACAGGGTTTTTAAGTTTACAGGTAAAGAAGGAGGGTCACTTCCTGGCAGGCCCAGGAAACAGAAGGGAAGAATTTGCCCAAATCTATATTACTACAGGTGGATCCTTATTGTGAGTTCTTGTCTTGGCTTCTCTGTCTCAAGGGGCTTTGAAAAAATACAATCCAATAAAAAAAAGTTGTGATATCTGGCATATATATATATATACACACACACACACACACACACACACACACACACACACAAACACACACACACTGGAATATCATTCAGTCATAAGAATGAGGAAATCCTACCGTTTGTAATAATATAGATGGACCTTGAAGTTATTATGCTAAATAAAATAAGTCAAAGAAAGGTAAATACTGTTTGATCTCAGTTACATGTAGAATTTAGAAACAAACAAACAAACCCACTTAAAAAAAGTGAACTCACAGAAAAAGAGATCAGTCTTGTGGTTAACAGGAGTGTAGGGTGGGGGAGGGAGAACTGGAGGAACGTGGTAAAAGGTATAAACTTTCAGTTATAAGACAAATGAGCACTAGAGCTGTAATGTACAACATGGTGACTATAGCTACCACTGCTGTATCATATAAAGAAAAGTTATTAAGAGAGTAATCCTGAGTTCCCATCAAAAGGAAAATTTTTTCCCTTTTTTTCCTTTTATTTTTATTGTATCATTACAAGAATATGTATGTTAGCTGAGCCTTCTATGGTAATCATTTCACAATACACGTAAATCAAATCATCATGCTGTACACCTTCATCTTATACTGTGATATATGTCAATTTCTCAGTAACACGGGGGAGAAAAATCCAATCCGAGCTTCAGTAAAATCCAATCAAAATAAATTATGAATATTTCCAGAAAAAAAAAAAAAACCTTTAAAAAACCAATAGGGTAAATGAACATTCTTGCTTCACCTATGTAAGCAATTAGGCCAAATCTAATGAGACCAATCTTACTTTGTGGTTAAGAATACTCTTTCTGGGCTTCCCTGGTGTCTCAGTGGTAAAGTATCTGCCTGCCAGTGCAGGGGACACAGTTTTGATCCCTGATCTGGGAAGATCCCCACATGCCACGCAACAACTCAGCCAATGAGACACTGAAGCTTGAGTGCCCTAGAGTCCATGCTCCACAACAAGAGAAGCCGCTGCAGTGAGAAACCCATGTGCCACGACTAAAGAGCAGCTCCCGTCCTCCATAACTAGAGAAGAGCCCAATCAGCAACAAAGACCCAGCACCTCCAAAAATAAAATTTTAAAAAAAGAATAATCTTTCTTTGGGAATTCTCTGGTGATCCAGTGGTTAGAACTCCACACTTTCACTGCCAAGGACCTGGGTTTGATCCCTGGTCGGGGATCTAGGGTTTCACAAGGTGTGTGGTGCAGCCAAAACAAACAAAAACAAAAAAAAAGAAGAGTAAGCTTTCTTTGAGGTTACTTTTGATGAAAAAAAGTGGAGATTATAGAGAGAAACTTTGTGTTTCAATGGGAAACTATGTATTATCTCTATCAAATCCTTCTGAGTCAACCGATTTCAGTCATATGCATTGTCTTTGATCTGTTTTGCTCCTTTTTGTAAATCGTGGTAACTAATAGATACTTAAGTGTCTTGCCTGGTAGAGATTGTATTGACTTCTCCTAACATGGAAAAACTCAGTTTGGGTTTCTAGCTGCAAATTTGACTGTATTCTGTTACCTTGCCCAAATTGTCAAAACTTACCAAATTTTCAGTTCTTCATGTTTCTATCAATATCTGATTATAATCTTCTAAACTAAGATTTCTAATTTTTCTCCCTGCCGCCTGACTTGGAGTCACTAAAAACTAAAACCTCACTACCCATTCCCTTATTGGAACTCTGGGTTACCTTGTAGCTGACCCTGTGCTCCAAGATCTGAAAGAAGACTTGCTAGCTGAAGTTCATTGACATTGTGTAAACTTCCAGGAATTCCTCACCACAGCAAGACTATGTATGGGATATAAATCTTCTTGAGAAAAATGCTGTTGGTACTACTATGGAAGTCTGGCCAAATGTTTGGGTCATGCACGTCCTTATATGAAATGTAGCCAGAACTGTCAACAACATTACGAAGAACATTGACATCCTCAGACCAGATCAGTCACTCAGTCATGTCCGACTCATTGCGACCCCATGAATCGCAGCACGCCAGGCCTCCCTGTCCATCACCAACTCCCGGAGATCACTCAAATTCACATCCATCAAGTCAGTGATGCCATCCAGCCATCTCATCCTCGGCCGTCCCCTTCTCCTCCTGCCCCCAATCCTTCCCAGCATCAGAGTCTTTTCTAATGAGTCAACTCTTCGCATGAGGTGGCCAAAGTACTGGAGTTTCAGCTTTAGCATCATTCCTTCCAAAGAAATCCCAGGGCTGATCTCCTTCAGAATGGACTGGTTGGATCTCCTTGCAGTCCAAGGGACTGTCAAGAGTCTTCTCCAACACCACAGTTCAAAAGCATCAATTCTTCAGCGTTCAGCTTTCTTCACAGTCCAACTCTCACATCCATACATGACCACTGGAAAAACCATAGCCTTGACTAGATGGACCTAGTTAACTCAATAAGTGGTGCTGCATAACTGAAAAATTTTACTCTAACAACCTCTTGGAATCCACTAGTCTAGTCTCTCTCAAAGTTCAATTTCTAGCTCTTTATTGCAGGCATTTATATATTTCTCCTTTTTCATTTAGACAATCTTCTTTCAGGATGCCTTATCCCATCAGAAAATTACTAGAGCTAATCAGTGAATTTAGCAAAGTTGCAGGATACAAAATCAGTACACAAAAATAACTTGCATTTCTATATACTAACAATGAAAAATCAGAAAGGGAAATTAAGGAATCAATCCCATTCACCATTGGAACAAAAAGATTTAAATACCTAGGAGTAAACTTACCTAAGGAGACAAAAGAACTGTACACAGAAAATTACAAGACACTAATGAAAGAAATCAAAGATGACATAAACAGATGGAGAGATATTCCTTTTTCCTGGGTTGGAAGAATCAACATTGTGAAAATGACTATACTACCAAGTGCAATCTACAGATTCAGTGCAATCCCCCTCAAATTACCAATGGCATTTTTCACAGAACTAGAACAAAAATTTTCACAATTCATGTGGAAACACAGAAGACCCTGAATAGCCAAAGAAGTCCTAAGAAAGAAGAATGGAGCTGGAGGAACCAACCTTCCTGACTTCAGATTATACTACAAAGCTACAATCATCAAGACAGTATGGTACTGGCACAAAAACAGAAATATAGACCAATGGAACAAGGTAGAAAGCCCAGAAATTAACCCATGCACCTAATGGGTACCTTATTTTTGACAAAGGAGGCAAGAATATACAATGGGACAAAGACACCCTCTTCAATAAATGGTTCTGGGAAAACTGGACACCATCTAGTCAAGGCTATGGTTTTTCCTGTGGTCATGTATGGATGTGAGAGTTGGACTGTGAAGAAGGTTGAGCGCCGAGGAATTGACGCTTTTGAACTGTTAGAAAGATGATAACAATAACCCTGTGTATGAGACAGCAAAAGTGACGCTGATGTATGGAACAGTCTTATGGACTCTGTGGGAGAGGGAGAGGGTGGGAAGATTTGGGAGAATGGCATTGAGACATGTAAAATATCATGTATGAAACGAGATGCAAGTCCAGGTTCAATGCACGATACTGGATGCTTGGGGCTAGTGCACTGGGACGACCCAGAGGGATGGTATGGGGAGGGAGGAGGGAGAAGGGTTCAGGATGGGGAGCACATGTATACCTGTGATGGATTCATTTTGATATTTGGCAAAATTAATACAATTATGTAAAGTTTAAAAATAAAATAAAATTTAAAAAATAAATATAAAAAACTATAAATTATATAAAAAAAATTCCAATTGAACTGTGGTGTTGGAGAAGACTCTTGAGAGTCCCTTGGACTGCAAGGAGATCTAACCAGTCCATTCTGAAGGAGATCAGCCCTGGGATTTCTTTGGAAGGAATGATGCTAAAGCTGAAACTCCAGTACTTTGGCCACCTCATGTGAAGAGTTGACTCATTGGAAAAGACTCTGATGCTGGGAGGGATTGGGGACAGGAGGAGAAGGGGATGGCCGAGGATGAGATGGCTGGATGGCATCACTGACTTGATGGATGTGAATTTGAGTGAACTCCGGGAGTTGGTGATGGACAGGGAGGCCTGGCGTGCTGCGATTCTTGGGGTTGCGAAGAGTCGGACATGACTGAGCGACTGAACTGAACATGTACAAGAATGAAACTAGAACAATTCCTAACACCATACACAATGATAAATTCAAAATGGATTAAAGACCTAAATGTAAGACCAGGAACTATAAAACTCTTAGAGCAAAACATAAGCAGAATACTCGATGACATAAATCAAAGCAAGATCCTCTATGACCCACCTCCTAGAGTAATGGAAATAGGAGCAAAAGTAAACAAGTGGGACCTGATTAAACTTAAAAGCTTTTGCACAGGAAAGGAAACTATAAGCAAGGTGAAAAGACAACCCTCAGAATGGGAGAAAATAATAGCAAATGAAACAACTGACAAAGGATTAATTTCCAAAATATACAAGCAGCTTATACAACTCAATGCCAGAGAAACAAATAACCCAATTAATAAGTGGGAAAAAGACTTAAACATTTCTTCAAATAAGACATACAGATGGCTAACAAACACATGAAAAGATGCTGAACACGTGTACACCCATGGCAGATTCATGTTCATATATGGCAAAACCAATACAATATTGTAAATTAATTAGCCTCAAATTAAAATAAATATATTTAAATTTTAAAAAATTGCTCATTATTAGAGAAATGCAAATCAAATCTACAATGAGATATCACCTCACACCGGTCAGAACAGCCATCATCAAAAAGTCTACAAACTATAAATTCTGGAGAGGGTGTGGAGAAAAGGAACACTTTTGCACTGTTAGTGGGAATGTAAATTGATACAGCCACTGTGGATGATGGTATGGAGATTCCTTGAAAAACTAGGAATAAAACCACCATATGACCCAGAAATCCCACTCCTAGGCATATACCCTGAGGAAACCAAAATTGAAAAAGACACATGTATCCCACTGTTCATTGCAGCACTATTTACAATAGCTAGAACATGGAAGCAACCTAGATGTCCATCAACAGACTAATGGATAAAGAAGTGGTGGTACATATACACAATAGAATATTACTCAGTCATAAAAAGGAATGCATTTGAGTCAGTTCTGATGAGGCGGATGAATCTAGAACCTATTATATAGAGTAGGGTGACTCAGAAAGAGAAAGATAAATATCATATTCTAATGCATATATACAAAATCTAGAAAAATGGTACCGAAGAATTTATTTACAGGGCAGCAACAGAGAAACAGACGTAGAGAATAAACTTATGGACATGGGGAGAGGGAAGGAGAGGGTGAGATGTATGGAAGGAGTAACATGGAAACTTACATTACCGTATGTAAAATAGCCAACGGGAATTTGGTGTATGGCTCAGGAAACTCAAACAGGGGCTCTATATCAATCTAGAGGGGTGGGATGGGGTGGGAGATGGGAGGGAGGTTCAAAAGGGAGGGGATATATGTATACCTATGGCTGATTCATGTCGAGGTTTGACAGAAAACATCAAAATTCTGTAAAGCAATTATCCTTCAATAAAAAATAAATTAATTAAAAAATAAAAATAAAATAATTAAAAAGATGCCTTATCCCTAGAACTCTAAAACAACTGACCTTTGCCACTAACTCTCAAGAGATTGTTCAACTGGCTTTATAGGAACAATGCCAACAAGAATCCTTGAGGGACTAATTCTTAAACACTGCTTTTTCCCACTCAGATGGTTTATGAATACATCTGAATTGTTTAACAGCAATGATACTTATTCATTATGAACCAATGAGGGGGCTAATATTGTTGAAATTTATCTGAGCCCTATGCCCCTGGGAAGCAGTGATGTTTAAAAAATCTCCCATCCTTATGTGTTGTGAGGATGGGGGCTAACCATAAAAGACCTTCCTGCTCTCCCATATCCTGAGATAAGACTCATCTCCACTATTCCTCTACAACTCAGATCTAAGATCAGCTTCCATCCTTCCTGTGACTGTGCTAAAACTCACCAACGTCTCCCTTGTTCAACTCCCTCTATAAAATACCAAATCTCCTTCCTTTTCTTTGAGATGATCTTCATTGATATAACATGCTCTGAATAAAATCACTTCCTTAATTGTCCAGTGCATTCTGTCTTACACAAATGTTAAGATCCAATAAAGTGACACTTTATTTCAGGAGCAAGAGTAAAAACTCTTAGGTAAAAACCCTTTACTAACATGGACCATGACATTTATCAGAAAAAGATTAATAAGATTCTGTAATAACCCAACAAATATTTTAAGTATTATGACATATTCACTAAAATAGGAATGAAATTGCTTTCAGTTTTTGGCTCAAAATACTTTACTTGTCCTTTAATCATCCCATGGACAAAAAGGAAGTGATCATTACTACAAGTAGCTGAAAATTTGGAAGTCACCTTGGGGAAATAACCAATGGGCCTTCAGGAGGGTTTGGGTAGTGTTTGCAGGTCTCCCTTACTAGTTTTGCCCCTTTTTTTCCTAAAAGCATTACTACAAGGCTCTTTGAGTAAAATATTTGCTAATGGCTTGGAAAAATGGAGAGACAGTAAAACAGAACATAGAAAAGGGAGTGCAAATGTACAAATTAAAAATGTACATTAAAATCTTCACCCCATAGTTTGTCCATGATCCCACTCAGGAACACCCTTCACTGGTAATGCTTCTACTTCTTCCCATTAGGATAACTCTGGTTCCTCCCTCTTCTGCTTCCAGATATTAAGTCTTTCAAAACTTTTATCACTTAATTGCTAAAAATTGTGAAATATTACAAACACACAGAACATAGTGTGAAAAGACAATTTTCAGGAAAGGTAAGATCATGACTCATGCAGATATAAAAGTGAACACTTGTTAAATAATTTATTTTATTCACATGCTATGAGGGAACAAGGCAGATGTTAGAATCAGTGCAAAGTGTAATTTTATGGCACATATTGTGTCAGTGATTTCATGGGTGTATCTAGTTTCCAAACTCTTCATCATGATTTATACATTAAATTTGTACAGCTTCTTGTATGTCAATCATACCCCAATAAAGTGGTCAAAAGAGGAAAAATCAAAATAGCACACATTGAGTGGGTTGAGGAGGGGGAAAGAATTTTTGATTTTTATTATTTATAATAATAAATATATTTGAACATTATTTGATTTCCAAAACTATGTTTATATGTTACTTTGATAAAAATAGAAAATCAAAACTGAACATATAAAAATTATGGCTAGTGCAGTATAGCAGGAAGAGTTTTGAGTTAGGAATCAAAATTAAAAAACCTGTGGTGGATTCATTTCAATATTTGGCAAAACTAATACAATATTGTAAAGTTTAAAAATAAAATAAAATTAAAAAAAAACTATTGATTACTTTAAAAATAACACATTTATAGGGAGTAAAGTAATGTTGAGATTAACGGTAAATGGAAGCAAACTGTCGTTTTCATTTTGGGCTGTGGGAGAGGAAGTCAATTAAATCTTTATCAGCCAGGCCAGTTTAATAGGCTACAGAAATTTAATGTGACATTGTTGAACTTTATTTGAGCCCTGTGTCTGTCAGTTACCTCCAGATTATGAAAGTTTTAACTTAAAGTGTTTGTCACTCAGTGGTGTCCTACACTTTGTGACCTCATGGACTGTAGCCTACCAGGCTCCTCTGTCCATGGAATTCTCCGGGCAAGAATATTGGTGTGGATAGCTGTTCCTTTCTCCAGGGGATCTTCCCAACTCAGGGATCAAACCTGGGTCTCTCGCATTGCAGGTACACTTACCAACTGAGCCACCTGGCAGAATCTACCTCCAGGTTATAAAAGGTGCAAAATAGCTCAAAGACAATGAACAGAGCTAGACTCCGATAACTCGGAAGCGTGTACTATATAAGATGTATAGTTTTCCATTTAAATATATTTTTTTTCTATAGTAGACATGCATTGTCATGTTGTTGCTTAGTCGCTAAGTTGTGTGCAACTCTTTGCAACCCCATGGACTGCAGCATACCAGGCTTCCCTGTCCTTCACCATCTTCTGGAGTCCACTAAAGTTCATGTCCTTTAAGCTGGTGATGCTATCTCACCATCTCATCCTCTGCCTGTCCCTTCTCCTTTGCCTTCAATATTTTCCTGCATCAGGGTCCTTTCCAGTGAGTCAGCTCTTCGCATCAGGTGGCCAAAGTTTTGGAACTTCAGCTTTAGCATCAGTCTTTCCAATGAATATTCAGAGTTGATTTCCTTTAGGATTGACTGGTTTGATCTCCTTGCTGTCCAAGGGACGCTCAAGAGTCTTCTCCAGCACCACAATTTGAAAGCATCAATTCTTTAGCACTCAGCCATTATTATGGTCCCACTCTCACATCCAGATATGAGTACTGGACGTACATGTAGACATGTATGTAACCTATTTAAAAAAAGAGGTATTTTCTTTTTTTACTTTATTTTACTTTAATATTTTAGATCTCCATTTTAAGATCTTCTGGAGAAGGAAATGGCCACTCCAGTATTTTTGCCTGGAGAATGCCATGGACAGAGGAGCCTGGCGGGCTATAGTTCATGGGGTCGCAACGAGTCAGACATGACTGAGCAACTAACACTTTTACTTTTATAAAGAAAGAAATATATATTATATTTATTTAAAATATATTACATATATATTATATATATTTAAAATATATCACACATATATTACATGTATATTTAAAATATATTACATATAATATAATATATAAAATAATATATAAAGATATATATATGAATATAATATAAATATAAAAGAAAGAAATATAAATTATAATAAATACAACTAAATTGTCAAACCATTCTATTCCCATCCCCTTCCTATCCAAAAGTTACCACTGCCTTGAAGTAATTATATATTCTATCCAAACACCTTTTTGTACTTTTACTACTAATGTAAGTGCCTATAAAAAAATAGACTTTGTAATTCTGCATTTAACAGTTTAGAAAATTATATCAAGAATGTGAATTATAATCAGATTTTCTACTTTGGAGTTATTAAAAACATATAGCTAAATTTGATTTTCTAATTTTGGGGGTCTTTTTTTTACAAACAGGATTTGTCTTAATTTTTCTTTCTCATATTGCCATGGCTGATTTTGGCATGAAGGTTATACTCATTTAATAAAATGATTTGTGTCATTTCTCTCTCTTCCATTCTTTGGAACTGCTTGCCTAAAATAAGAATGACCTAGTCTCCAAAGATTTATTAAACCGTCATGTGGAAACTTCAAGCTGATTTCACCCACCATCTACTAGGTTAGCTGGTGATTTAATTTCTTTACAAGTTATAGATCTATTTAGACTTTTAAAAATTTCTTATTGAATTGATTTTTATACTTTTTTCCAGGAAATTTTCCATTTTATCACATTTTTTTACTTAGTTGATATAAAGATGTACATGGTATACTCTTTTTAATTTTAATTTTATTGGAGTAGAGTTGATTTTCAAGTTTCTGTTAGTTTTAGGTGTGTAACAAAGTAATTCAGTTAAACATATATATATATATATATATATATATACATATACATATATTCATTCTTTTTTAGATTCTTTTCTCATATAGGTTATCCCAGAATATTAAGTAGAGTTCCCTGTGCTATACAGTAGGTCCTTGTTGGCTATCTATCTTATATATAGTAGTGTGTGTATGCTAATTCCAAGCTCTTGATTTATCCTTGCCCACCACATTTCCCCTTTGGTAACCATAAGTTTGTAAAGCATACCTTAAAACCTGTTTCTTTTGTAAATAAGTTCATTTGTATCATTTCTTAAAATTAGATCCACATACTTCATGGGTCCATCCATGTTGCTGCAAGTAGCATTATTTCATTCTTCCTATGGCTGAATAGTAGTCCATTGTATGTGTGCACCAAATCTTTATCCATTCATCTGTCAATGGAGATTTAGTTTACTTCCATATCTTGGCCATTGTAAATAGGTATTCCCTTTTTTGATGATCAATTTTATTGCTATAAAAATACATACTATAAAACTTACCATTATAACTGTTTGAAGTATATAGAACAGTAGTGTTAAGTATATTTATATTGTGCAAACAACTCTAGAACTGTTCCATCTTGCAAAAGTAAAACTTTATACTCATGAAAAAACAACTACCCATTTTCCCCACCTCCTAGCCCCTGGCAACCACCATTCTACTTTCTGTTTCTGTGAAATTGACTACTCTAGATAATTCATGTAAGTAGAACCAGCCAATGTTTGTCTTTTTGTAATTGACTTATTTTACTTAGCATAATGTCTTCAAGGTTCATCTGTCTTGTAGCTTGTGTCAGAGTTTCTTTCCTTAACAAGGTTTAATATATTCCACTGTGTATTTTTGTTTATTCATTTATTCATTGAGGAACACTTGGGTTGCTTCCAACTCTTGGTTATTGTGAATAGTGCTGCTATGAACTTGGGTGTGCAAACATCCCTGAGATTCTGCTTTCAAAACTTTTGGGTATATATCCAGAGGTGGGATATCTGGATCATGGTAATTCTATTTTTACTATTTTGAAAAACTGCCATTCAGTTTTCCATAAAAGCCACATCATTTTATAATATATTCCTACCAACAGTGCACAAGGATTCCATTTTCTTCACATCTTAGCCAGTACTTATTTTCTGTTTTTATTTGTTTGGATAGTAGCCATCCCTAATGATTAGTGATATGGAGCATATTTTCTATGCTTGTTGGCCATTTTTATAATCATTTTTGTAGATGTTCTATGAAGTTCTTTGCCCATTTTTTAACTGGGTTTATTTTTGTTGTTGAACTGTAAGAGTTTTTCTAATATTCTATATATTAACCCCTTATCAGATATATGATTTGCAAGTATTTTTCCAGTTTCATAGGTTGCCTCTTCACTCTGTTTATTGTGTTCATGGTATACTATAATAGGCAACAAATTTTGCCATAACTACTGCAGTCATGTATTCTTTTTCACTTTTAATATTGGGTATATCCCATCTTTCTCTCTTACTCACATACACTGAGACACACACACACACACTCTTCCTTCATAAATTGACCAACCTTTTCATAGCTTTTTATAGTTAGTCTATTTAGATAGCCTACTTCTGTTTTTGTTAATTTTTTCTATTGTTTTTTTCTTTCATTAATGCTTATTATATTTGCTTTGCTTTGCTTTTGTTTTTGATTTAATTTTTTCATACTCCCCCCCCCTTTTTTTTTTCAAAATCTCGACTTGGTTGCTGCGTATTTGATTTTCCTTTTCTAGTCTATGTGTTTAATTTTATAAATGTGCCTTCGGTTGTTTTTTAGTGTCATCCTCAAAGTACTGATAATGTAGATTTTTCATTAGTGGCCTGGGATTTCATATTGTTCATAAAAGTGTGGAACAATTTTTATTTATTCTGCTCAGCACTTATGCTTTTATTTCTAAGTATCAACATCTTCTGTGTGTACTAAAATATATCTCAGTCATCATCCCTTCTAATAACGCCTAATGGATAATCTCTCTACTCTTTTCTCCTTCAGGAACATATACTAAAAATATATTAAACTTACATTTCATCCCCATTTGCTCTTAAATTTTATTTTTCTATTTTCCATCCCTTTTTTCCTCTATATAGTATCTTGAGCAATTATTCCTCACACCCATCATCCAGATCACTACTTATCTATTCAGCTGAGTCTAATTTGCTTTTGAACAAAATGTGCACTTAATTGTGACCATATTTTGGATATAGAAAAATTTTAAATCTGTTTTATTTTTATTCTCCCAAATCTGTATTTCCCCAAGGAACAGGTTTTAACTTTTCAGAGCAGATTTTTTTGTAACACACAGTAGACAGTTAAAATTCCCTTGCTGGTTAGTGATTTTCTTTTTTTTTTTTTTTTCTGGTACTCACTTTAGCAGAGGACGCAGAATTGTGGATATTTTCTGGGGCCTCACTTCCAACTTCCAGTCTCATAGAAGTTCTGCATTTCTTTTCTTATGTGACATAACAGCCTAAGACCTTGGTTTTTTACCCAATCACCTTTTCTCAAAGTAGCAGTAGTAATAATACATGAAACAATTAGTAGCACTTCATTTCCATCTTTATTTCTGAAAACTTGGATGGAAGATTACTCTTTGTTTCTCATGAAATGAGCTATGCAACAACTTTTTTGTTGTTATAGCCAGCATCCCCAGGTGGTTTTAGAGTTTTGTTTTTGATTTTGTTTTTGCTTACTTTTAGTTGTTATCTTTCCATAATGGGCTTAATGATCCTCCTCTTGAACTGCCAAAGAACTAGTTCCAAATTCCAGCTACTTGGTTATGCAGAGCAATTTTGTTTTCCTTTTGTTATATTTTCCAACTTCTAAATGAATCTTCTCCAAAAGCCTTATGAAGATAATCTTACAAAGAAAAGACCAGAAGACTAAACTGCCTTTCTCCCAATTTTAGACTAGCTCCCAGCTTAAATTGTAATCATTCTTTAAGTTGACATTTCTTTTCTCTAGTATATAGTATGTTAAGCCAAGAATTTAATCTAATGTATGCAATACCTATATCAATCTTGGTGTGCACTGGTGAAAAGCAAACAGTCAATGGTAGTGACAGCCCTATTATATGCTATGTTGGGGAGATGTTCCTTGAACATTATCAAATGAATCAGTGTATGGGGCAGCGGGGAGTGAGGATGCTGACCTCCAGAAGAGAAACCTTATAGATATGCCCATTGTCTTCAAATGTTTTGTGCATTGCTGTGTAGAACATGAATTAATTTAACTTGTTCTGAAGTACGGTAGATGTTCCAGTGGGTACATTTATAAAGATGTAGATTTTTGCTAAGTAGAATATGAACTGTCACACATAAAATGGCTTGTCTTTGGCAGTAATCAGCTTTGGAAGAACTTTAGCAGTGGTAGCTGACTCTGTCACAGGCGTTCTAAGATTTTGGCAAGTGGAGGAAGTTTGAACTAGATAGCTTTTCATGTCTCTTTCAAATTGAAGATTCTTCTTTTCTATGAAGCTCCCACATCTTGAAGCTTTGCTATATTGCATTTTAGTACTGTGAATTGGTGGGAGATTTGTTAATGATTAAAATAGACAGGTAGCTATAGATTTTTGAGGAAATAGAATTTGAAGGCTAGAGAGTATAAATAGATGAGCCAATCATTCTAATATTACTTTATGTCTGCCACTGTGCTCTTCCTTATTATGAATTCTCCTCTTTGTTTAGATGGATATACTATCTAGCCTATGTGAAACCTAGGGCCACCAAATTTATGAATTTATATCCCTGCTATGTCATAAAATATTTTGGAATTCTAGTTTCAAAATTCTTTGATTCTTTCTATGCCCAAATTAAAGCCTTTTGTTTCTGATATGCCCCTTCCTTTCTCAACAACAGTAGGGCTTTATCTCATCATTATGGTCAGTCTATATTTATTTCTGGCTGCTTTTTAAAGCTACACTGAAGCTTCAGCTTTAAAACTTATGTACCACTACGTGCCCTAGGTTAAATTTTATCTCCCTCAAGAATTCATATGTTGAAGTCCCAGTACCTTAAAATGTGATCTTATTTGGCTATAGGGTAGATGTGTTACTGAACCAAATTTGGGTCCACTCAGTCATGCGCAGTAAAACCATTCTATTGATACCAAGTTGTAGTGAAGGAAAATGCAGGGTTTATTGTGAGGCCAAGCAAGGAGTCTGGGCAACAAGAGCATAAAAGACCCAAACTCCCTGATGGATTTCAGGGAAGCATTTTTAGAGCAAGGTGAAGGAAAGAATCCCGGGTATGTGATCAACTGGTGCACAATTCTCTGATTGATTGATGGTGAAATAACAGGGTGATGTCAGGGGGTTAACATTATCAATCTTCAGGCTTCCAGCTGATCTGGGGGCTACATGCTTCTGGTCATCATACAGTCAACCTCTTCCATTTGGTGGGGGTTTTAGAACCTATCTGCTACTGCTAAGTTGCTTCAGTCGTGTCCGACTCTGTGCAACCCCATAGATGGCAGCCCACCAGGCTCCCCCGTCCCTGGGATTCTCCAGGCAAAAACACTGGAGTGGGTTGCCATTTCCTTCTCCAATGCATGAAAGTGAAAAGTGAAAGGGAAGTTGCTCAGTCATGTCCGACTCTTAGTGACTCTATGGACTGCAGCCTACCAGGCTCCTCCATCCATGGGATTTTCCAGGCCAATTTTCACCCAATTTTCCAGGGGTGCCATTGCCTTCTCCGTTAGAACCTATAAAACAACTCAAAAATGCTCCTCCATCCATGGGATTTTCCAGGCCAAATTTCCACCCAATTTTCCAGGGGTGCCATTGCCTTCTCCGTTAGAACCTATAAAACAACTCAAAAATGCACACCAGACACTGTTATCCATGTCCTTCAGGGAGGAACTAAAGATTCTATGACTGCTATAGGACTGATCCATTGTTAAATTGTTACCAGTTCTCCTGGCCCAACTGTTATTTTTTTGTTGCTACACTTTCACATTCTTTCAATAATTAATTCTTGGGTCAATTTTTGCAACTCAGGGGAAGCCCAAGACTCTAAAGCTTTTCTATAAAGAAGAGGCAGGCCGAGGACCTGGGGGTCTGTCCTGGGAAGGCCGGAGAGAGTTCTTAAGGATGACAATCCCCCCTTTCCTTGGATACCTCTGAATCTTGAGGGGAACAGCTATGAGACAAGAAAGGGAATAAAGTTTTGGATAAAGAAGTTAATGTAAATTTGGCAGAGGAACTTGATTTTAGGGGGACTTGGTTTCAGATAGAGATGTAATTTGTTAAGATGAGGTCACACTGAAGTAGGGTGAGCCCCTAATCTGACTGATATCCTTATAAGAGGGGGAAATTGGAACATAGATGTGCACATAGGAAATTATCATATGAATATAAAAACAGAAATTGGAGTGATATGTCTATAAGCCACAGAGTGCCAAAGAATTGACAGCAAACCACTGGAGGCTGGACAGAGGCATAGAAAAGATTCTCCCTCATAAATCTCAGAAAGAACCAACTCTGCCAACACCTTGATCTTAGACTTTTAGCCTCCAGTACTGAGAGACGATAGATGTTTGGTGTTTAAGTCACCCAGCTGGTGGTACTTTGTTATGGTAGCTGTAGCATACCAGTACATCAAGAGATGTGAAAAAGAAACTTGACCTTTCCACAAAATAAATCAGTGGGATTTAGTTTGCAATGTAACAAAAGGTACCCTCATCCCTTATAATGATCTTGTGAAGTTCCAAAATAGCTTGAAGTCTTAAGAATATATTGAAGTCAAGTATTTGGTAACAAGAGAGCATGAATATTTTATTAACAAATATTTCAAATAAGGGTGCATTAGTATGTACATATTTAAATTGTTTTCATTTACCATACATTTGCCCTTCCTGTTCCTTGCCAGTGACAAATATCCAGTCAGAAAAGCTCTTAACTTTTTATTTTATTTTTTAACTTTACAATATTGTATTGGTTTTGCCATATATCAACATGAATCCGCCACAGGTATACACATGCTCCCCATCCTGAACCCTCTTCCCTCCTCCCTCCTCGTACCATCCCTCTGGGTCGTCCCAGTGCACCAGCCCCAAGCATCCAGTATGAGTCGCCAGTCCAGGTTCGAAGCTCTTAACTTTTTACAAATGAAATGCTTTTCAGTGAAGCAGCAGTTTTTCCTCATTAACAAAAAGACTCTTCAAATTTACTTCTCAAAGTAAAAATCTCAGAGAAATTATAAAGTAACCCAAACTTAGAAATTTGTTGCCTGCATAAAAATTAGGCCAATGTGAAAATAGATTAAGCTGAGTGCAATTTTATAATAATAATAAATATGATTCATAAGACAATTAAAACAAGTTCTTCCATGGGTCAAAATTTGAAAGTTTGTTCAAAAACACCAGAAGAGCTTTCAGTTACTGACAGATTATTAGGCTAAAATCCAGAAACATTAAAAATTGACTTAAGAAGCATTTGACTTCTAGTTAAAGTAAGCTATAGTAGAACCTTCTATCACTTAGAACTAGAGAATATTTTTCACCCTTGCCTCGAGCCTATAAATCTTACCTGTGGACTATTAGATTTGCAAGTTGAAGGACTGGTATCGAGGAGTAAGAGAGACTTTAAGTAATGTGCATAATGTACATTGGAGACAAAAAAGATCTAGGGTCACATCGCAACTCAACCACTTAAAAGCTACAGAAAGCTATTTAAATTTCTTGCCCTTGGCCTCAGGTAGGCAAGGAACTACTTTGAAAGACTTTAATGATTATGAAAACTAAGTTTAAAATGCGTAGCACAGTTTCTAACTGTGGTTAGAGGTTAATAAGTAGTAGTTGTTATTTTTTAGTAGTTATTATTATTAAGTTTACTTTCCTTCCAACTAAATCTGATATTATAATCCTCTATCCCCCCATCTTGCTATAGTTTAACTTTGTTGTTGTTCACTCACTAAGTCATATCCAAATCTTTTGCAACTTCATGGACTGCAGCACACCAGGCTTCCCTGTCCATCACTATCTCCCGGAGTTTGCTCAAACTCATGTCCATTGAGTCAGTGATGCCATCCAACCATCTTATCCTCTGTTGCCCTCTTCTCCTCCTGCCCTCAAACTTTCCCAGCATCAGGGTCTTTTCCAGTGAACTTGGTATTCACATTTCTTCCCATATGTGAACTTTCCACAACCCATTTTAAAAAGGAATGGATATGGCTATAGTAACTTTAAGGATAAGGTAATATGAAGCTTGAAGAGTGATCCTCAATGTGTCCACATCCTCATCTCCAGACTCTGACTATGTCACCTTATATGGCCAAAGGGACTTTGCAAATCTGACTAAGTTCAGAACGTTGAGATGGGGGATTATCCTGGAGAATCCAGATGAGACTGAAATACTCACAGGAGTACCTATCAGAGGGGTGGGGGATTATCCTGGAGAATCCAGATGAGCCTGATATACTCACAGGAGTACTTATCAGAGGGGCACTGGAGGAGACAGATTTTGAGGATACAGTAATGTGATGATGGAAGCAGAGATTGGAGTGATGTGCTTTGAAGGTAGAGGAAGGGGCCAGAAGCCAATGAATACAGGGGGCCAGTAGAAACTGTAAAAGGCAAAAATAGATTCTCCCCTAGGGCCTCTAGAAGAGACCAGCCCTGCCAAACCTTGACTTTAGTTCAGTGAAACTGACCTCAGACTTCAGCCCTACAGAACTGTCAGAGAATACAGTGTTGTTTTAAATGACCAAATTTGTGGTCTGTTAGAGTAGCAACAAGAAACTAATACAGGTATAAAGTCATTTGTATTCTGCATCTGTTAGCTAGTGTTATGTCATAAACTGCTTTAAATCAGTGACTTAAAATTAACACAGTGAATTAAAATTAACCTCCCAAGTGTTGGATCAGCTGTAGTGTTCTGCTGATCTGGCCTGGGATTGGCTGATCACAGATGGGCTTACTCATGCATCTCAGGTCAATGGCCAGATCTGCTGTTTGTTGGCTGGTCTAGGGAGGCCTTAGCTGGAGAGGGAAGTTTGATCTCTGTTCAACATGCTCCTAAGAAGAGCTGGCTGAAGCTTTTCCAAGAGAGAGAACAAGGAAGGATGTTTGACTTCTTGAGGCTTAGGCTCAGAATTGACATAGCATCAGGTGGTGCAGTGGTAAAAAAATCCACCTGTCAGTGCAAGAGACGTAGGAGATGTGGGTTCAATCCCTGGGTCGGGAAGATCCCCTGGAGAAGGGGATGGCTACTCACTCCAATATTCTTGCCTGGAGAATCCCATGGACAGAGGAACCTGGCAGGCTACAGTCCACGAAGTTGCAAAGGGTCAGACACTATTGAATAACCCAGCATGCATATATACTACATTCTCTTGGCCAAGGCACATCACAGGGCTAGCCCAGAATTTAGTGGCTAGTGAAATAGGTTTCACTTCTTAATGGGAGAAGTTTAAGAGTCATATTTTAAGGGGGTGGAGATACAGAGAGAGGTGAAGAATTTGAGATATTTTTACAATCAGTGTACTACATAGCCTCTCTTGGAAAAACATGTATCTTGGTTTTTACCTGGTTTCCAAGTCCTGCATTTGGCCATTACTTTAACCATCTCATAATTTCCTCTTTCTGCATAATGTTCACATGCCAAGGAACTTCTGATAACCTACTGTTGCCTGTTAGTTTTCAAAAGATCTGATCAACTAATTCACTTAATGGCATTCATAGCTATTTATCAAGTGAAATTTGCACCCCCTATATTAATCTTTTAATGGCAAATGTCTGTTTTTGTAAAATAGCTTTTTCAATATGTGATTCCAGGTTCAGCAAGTGTCATCCTTGTGGAATTACTAATGAAGTGTTATTTCAAGACTTTTTTGAACTCTTTCTAACACGGCTCAGCTGAGGACTAAAAAAACCATATGTTGCATGCTACTTTTTCTACATAAGATCTTTCCATTTCTTTAGCCAGGTGTTATATTTTTTGAAGAAATAATGGTGTAGCTACATATGTAGATGCATATTAGAGTAAAAGAAGTTATTGAGTTTGTGTCATGTAGGTTCCAAAGTCCAAATGGCTTTATGTGGCAGTTGTGACTTGATCAACTGTGAAGATATTCCTCCCAGGAAGTCTTGACAACACCACCAACTCCCCAAGAGCCATCTGGGTTATGCATTTTTTAACTGAAGTGTAGTTGACTTACAGGGCTTCCCAGGTGGCTCACTGGTAAAGAATCCAGCTGGCAATGCAGGAAGGCAATGGTAACCCACTCCAATATTCTTGCCTGGAAAATCCCATGGATGGAGGAGCCTGGTAAGCTGCAGTCCATGGGGTCGCTAAGATTCGGACACGACTGAGCGACTTCACTTTCACTTTTCACTTTCATGCATTGGAGAAGGAAATGGCAACCCACTCCAGTGTTCTTGCCTGGACAATCCCAGGGACGGGGGAGCCTGGTGGGCTGCTGTCTATGGGGTTGCACAGAGTCATACAAGATTGAAGAGACTTAGCAGCAGCAGCAGCCAATGCAGGAAACGTGAGATGTGGGTTTAGTCCCTGGGTCGGGAAGATCCCCTGGAGAAGGAAATGGCTACCCACTCCACTATTCTTGCCTGGAAAATTCCATGGACAGAGGAGCCTGGTGGGCTATAGTCCAGGCAAATAGTTGGACACAATTGAGTGTCTGAGCACGCACATACACAGTTGACTTACAGTATTGTGTTGGTTTCAGGTGTATAGCAAAGTGATTCAGTTATATATTTTCAGATTATTTCAATTATGGCTTATCACAAGGTGTTGAATATAGTTCCCTGCACTATACAGTAAATACTTGTTGCTTGTCTGTTTTGTGTGTAGTGTATATCTGTTAATCTCAAACTCCTAATTTATCCCTCCCCCCTCCCTTTCCCCTTTGGTAGCCTTAAGTATGTTCTCTATGTCTATGAGAATGTTTCTGTTGTATATTTATATTCATTTGTATTATTTTTTGATTCCATGTATAAGCAATACTATTGATATACAATATTTGTCTTTGACGTAATTCACTAATATTCTCTAGGTTCATCCATGTTGATATAAATGGCAATATTTCAATCTTTTTAATGGCTGAGTAATATTTCATTGTATATGTGTGTGTGTGTGTGTGTGTGCATATATATATATATATCTCACATATTCTTAAGCCAGTCGTCTATTGATGGGCACTTGGGTTTCAAAAGCATCAATTCTTCGGTGCTCAGCTTTCTTCACAGTCCCAACTCTCACATCCATACATGACTACTGGAAAAACCATAGCATTGACTAGACGGACCTTTGTTGGCAAAGTAATATCTCTGCTTTTGAATATGCTATCTAGGCTGGTCATAACTTTCCTTCCAAGGAGTAAGCATCTTTTAATTTCATGGCTGCAATCACCGTCTGCAGTGATTTTGGAGCCCCCCAAAATAAAGTCTGCCACTGATTCCACTGTTTCCCCATCTATTTCCCTGTGGTGTTGGAAAAGACCCTTGAGAGTCCCTTGGACTGCAAGGAGATCCAACCAGTCCATCCTAAAGGAGATCAGCCCTGGGTGTTCTTTGGAAGGAATGATGCTAAAGCTGAAACTCCAGGACTTTGGCCACCTCATGCGAAGAGTTGACTCATTGGAAAAGACTCTGATGCTGGGAGGGATTGGGGGCAGGAGGAGAAGGGGACGACAGAGGATGAGATGGCTGGATGGCATCACTGACTCAATGGACATGAGTTTGAGTGAACTCCAGGAGTTGGTGATGGACAGGGAGGCCTGGCGTGCTGCAATTTATGGGGTCACAAGGAGTCGGACACGACTGAGCGACTGAACTGAACTGAACTGGGTTATTTCCAAGTCTGGGTTATTTCCAAGTCTCAGCTATTGTAAATAGTGCTGCTATGAACAGTGGGGTGCATGTATCCTTTCAAATTAGAATTTTTGTCTTTTCCAGTTATATGCCCAAGAGTGGGATTGCTGAGTCATATGGTAGCTCTAATTTTTGTACCTTAAGAAAATGCATAGTTTTCCATAGTGGCTGCACCAATATATACTCCTACCTACCAACAGTGTAGGAAGGTCCTCTTTTTTTCACACCATTTCCAGCATTTATTTGTTTGTAGAGTTTTTAATGATGACCATTCTGACCTGCACAAAATGATACCTTATTTTAGACTTGGTTCGGATTTCTCTAATATTAGCAACGTGGAATGTCTTTTACTGTTCCTGTTGGCCATCTGGATGTCTTCTTTGGAGAAATATCTGTTTGGGTCTTCTGCCCATTTTTTGATTATTTTTATATTGACCTATACAAGCTGTTTGTGTATTTTGGAAATAAAACCCTTGTCAGTCACATCATTTGCAGATATTTTCTCACATTCCTTAGGTTGTCTTTTCATTTTGAATAAGGTTTCCTTTGCTGCACAAAAGCTTATAAGTTTGATTAGGGCCCCACTTGTTTATTTTTGCTTTTTTTTCTTTTGTCTCGGGAGATTGATCTAAGAAAGAGTTCTTATGATTTATATCAGTGAATGTGCTGCCTATGTTTTCTTCTAGGACTTTTATGGTGTCATATCTTATCAGTTCAGTTCAGTTTGGTCACTCAGTCATGTCCGACTCTTTGCGAGCCCATGAATCGCAGCACGCCAGGCCTCCCTGTCCATCACCAACTCCTGGAGTTCACTCAAACTCACATCCATAGAGTCAGTGATGCCATCCAGCCATCTCATCCTCTGTTGTCCCCTTGTCCTCCTGCCCCCAATCCCTCCCAGCATCAGAGTCTTTTCCAATGAGTCAACTCTTCCCATGAGGTGGCCAAAGTCCTGGAGTTTCAGCTATAGCATCATTCCTTCCAAAGAACACCCAGGACTGATCTCCTTTAGAATGGACTGGTTGGATCTCTTTGCATTCCAAGAGTCTCTCAAGGGTCTTCTCCAAAACCACAGTTCAAAAGCATCATTTCTTTGGTGCTCAGCTTTTTTCACAGTCCAACTCTCACATCCATACATGACTACTAGAAAAACCATAGCCTTGACTAGGCAGACCTTTGTTGGCAAAATAATGTCTCTGCTTTTCAATATGCTATCTAGGTTGGTCATAACTTTCCTTCCAAGGAGTAAGTATCTTTTAATTTCATGGCTGCAGTCACCATCTGCAGTGATTTTGGAGCCCTCCAAAATAAAGTCTGACACTGTTTCCACTGTTTCCCCATCTATTTCCCATGAAGTGATGGGACCAGATGCCATGATCTTCATTTTCTGAATGTTGAACTTTAAGCCAACTTTTTCATTCTCCTCTTTCACTTTCATCAAGAGGCTTTTTAGTTCCTCTTCATTTTCTGCCATAAGGGTGGTGTCATCTGCATATCTGAGGTTATTGATATTTCTCCCGGCAATCTTGATTCCAGCTTGTGCTTCTTCCAGCCCAGCATTTCTCATGATGTACTCTGCATATAAGTTAAATAAACAGGATGACAATATACAGCCTTGACGTACTCCTTTCCTATTTGGAACCAGTCTGTTGTTCCATGTCCAGTTCTAACTGTTGCTTCCTGACCTGCATATAGGTTTCTCAAGAGGCAAGTCAGGTGGTCTAGTATTTTCAGAATTTTCCACAGTTTATTGTGATCCACACAGTCAAAGGCTTTAGCATAGTCAATAAAGCAGAAATAGAAGTTTTTCTGGAATTCTCTTTCTTTTTCGATGATCCAGCAGATGTTGGCAATTTGATCTCTGGTTCCTCTGCCTTTTCTAAAACCAGCTTGAACATATAGAAGTTCATGGTTCACGTATTGCTGTAGCCTGGCTTGGAGAATTTTGAGCATTACTTTACTAGCGTGTGAGATGAGTGCAATTGTGTGGTAGTTTGAGCATTCTTTGGCATTGCCTTTCTTTGGGATTGGAATGAAAACTGACCTTTTCCAGTCCTGGGCCATTGCTAAGTTTTCCAAATTTTGTGGCATATTGAGTGCAGCACTTTCACAACATCATCTTTCAGGATTTAAAATAGCTCAACTGGAATTCCATCATCTCCACTAGCTTTGTTCATAGTGATGCTTTCTAAGGCCCACTTGACTTAACATTCCAGGATGTCTGGCTCTAGGTCAGTGATCACACCATCATGATTATCTCGGTCATGAAGATCTTTTTTGTACAGTTCTTCTGAGTATTTTTGCCACCTCTTCTTAATATCTTTTGCTTCTGTTAGGTCCATACCATTTCTGTCCATTATCGAGCCCATCTTTGCATGAAATGTTCCCTTGTTATGTCTAATTTTCTTGAAGAGATCTGTAGTCTTTCTCATTCTTTTGTTTTCCTCTATTTCTTTGCATTGATCGCTGAAGAAGGCTTTCTTATCTCTTCTTGCTATTCTTTGGAACTCTGCATTCAGATGCTTATATCTTTCCTTTTCTCCTTTGCTTTTCACTTCTCTTCTTTTCACAGCTATTTGTAAGGCCTCTCCAGACAGCCATTTTGCTTTTTTGCATTTCTTTTCCATGGGGATGGTCTTGATCCCTGTCTCCTGTACAATGTCACAAACCTCATTCCATAGTTCATCAGGCACTCTATCTATCAGATCTAGTCTGTTAATCTATTTATCACTTCCACTGTATAACCACAAGGGATTTGATTTAGGTCATACCTGAATGGTCTAGTGGTTTTTCCTACTTTCTTCAATTTAAGTCTGAATTTGGCAATAAGGTGTTCATGATCTGAGCCACGGTCAGCTCCCAGTCTTGTTTTTGCTGACAGTATAGAGCTTCTCTGTCTTTGGCTGCAAAGAATATAATCAATCTGATTTTGGTGTTGACCATCTGGTGATGTCCATGTGTAGAGTCTTCTCTTGTGTTGTTGGAAGAGTGTGTTCACTATGACCAATTCGTTCTCTTGGCAAAACTCTATTAGCCTTTGCCCTGCTTCATTCCATATTCCAAGGCCAAATTTGCCTGTTATTCCAGGTGTTTCTTGACTTCTTACTTTTGCATTCCATTGCCCCATAATGAAAAGGACGTCTTTTTTGGGTGTTAGTTCTAAAAGGTCTTGTAGGTCTTCATAGAACCATTCAACTTCAGCTTCTTCAGCGTTACTGGTTGGGGCATAGACTGGATTACCGAGATATTGAATGGTTTGCCTTGGAAACGAACAGAGATCATTCTGTCGTTTTTGAGATTGCATCCAAGTACTGCATTTCAGACTCTTTGACCATGATGGCTACTCCATTTCATCTAAAGTATTCCTGCCCACAGTAGTAGATATAATGGACCAGATATAGTAGACCAATTCTGACAGAATGTGGTCCACTGGAGAAGGGAATGGCAAACCACTTCAGTATTCTTGCCTTGAGAACCCCATGAACAGTATGAAAAGGTAAAATAATAGGATCCTGAAAGAGGAACTCCCCAGGTCGGTAGGTGCCCAATATGCTACTGGAGATCAGTGGAGTGATAACTCCAGAAAGAATGAAGAGGTGGAGCCAAATCAAAAACAATACCCAGTTGTGGATGTGACTGGTGATAGAAGCAAGGTCCGATGCTGTAAAGAGCAATATTGCATAGGAACCTAGAATGTTAGGTCCATGAATCAAAGTAAATTGGAAGTGGTCAAACAGGAGATGGCAAGAGTGAACGTTGACATTCTAGGAATCAGTGAACTAAAATGGACTGGAATGGGTCATGTCTTATATTTAGGTCTTTAAACCATTTTTGAGTTTATTTTTGTATAGAAATAGCTGTCCAGCTTTCCTAGCACTCCTTAATGAAGGGCCTGTTTTTTCTGTCTGGCTTAGTTTTCATTTGTTTGTGATTTAGTGTTGTTTTTCTTAAGATCTTGTCAAATCCAAAAAGCAAATGATGAATGAATGGGTGAAGCTCACTTACTCCCACTTTCTTAGTTCAGTTCATTATCCTTTTTTAAAAAAATTTTGACAATTTTATATGTAAATTAACACAGACACTTATGATCTATAGTTCTACAAATTTTAAACTATATATAGATTTGTGTAACCACCACCATAATCAGAAAACAAAATAGTCCCATCTGTGCATGAATGTTGAAAGCAGCTCTATCCATAATGTCAAAAAACTGGAGGCAACCCAAATGCCCTTTTGTGGGTAAATTCAGAAGCAAATTATGGTACATCCATACAGTGAATACTACTCTGTAAGAAAAAGGATTGAACGACTGGTAGAAACAACTTAGGTGAATCTGACAATCACTAAGCTAAGTAAAAGGCTAGTTTCAAAAGTTGCATGCTGTGTGATCCTATTTGTATAACATCATCACTCTTTGCTTCAGCTTTCTAATCCCTTCCTATTAGATTCTAGTTCAAAGTTGCTTCAGTTTTCATTTTGAAGCAAATGGCCTTTTAAACATAAAAATCAAATCATACCATAGAGCTACTTAAATGACTTCAGTGATTCTGAAAATTCCTGAATATGATTTAGGAAGTTATTTATGATGTGAGTCTTGGCTCCTTCTCCAGACTAATCCCCTGCCTTGCCTATCTGATAACCAGTGTTCACCATATTACTACAGTTCCTTGAATGCATCATCCTCTCTAGTTCTTCTCTGTCTTTTCCTCTTGTTTGAAAATTCCCACACCTCCCCAACCATCTCATTGTCGTTCTTAGCACAAATTCTTAAAAGTTTTAAGTCAAGCATTCAAGAAATGAGTCTTTTGAAACAAAGTCACAGAATTTTTTCGGGGGATCATGGGGAGCCTCAAGTTTCTCAGTTTGTGTCTGTGATTATAGAAGTGGTTTAAAAAGGAGCCTGCCTGTGAATCAATTAAAATGATTTGCAAGGGGTAGGATTGGCAGGTGTGAAGGCTCTCTAAGGCAAAGTGAATTTCAGCTTCTTCATTTAAAGCTTATAGAGATCACAGTTTAGGTCTCTGCCCACATTTACAAATGGAATACACTGAGGAGGCATAAACACTTACTGAAACCCTTGTAGGAGCACATTTTGCCTGCCAGCAACTCTTTGCCAAGCAAACATTTTGAAAACACTTGGACGATCCTGGCTGCCCCAGTGTTTTCATAAATATTTCCATCCGGCAGTCACAGAAGCCTAGCAGAAAAGAGTGGTCAACAGGAAAAACTTGAAATGGAAGAGGTTCAGTGAGCAGCTGCTGAGTTGTGAAAATGTATGCAAAAGCATATGGCTGTCTTTAGGGCCTTAAGGCAACATTTTAATTTAAAAAATTTTATTTTCTTTACCCTGCAAGGATCAAAACATACGATTCCACTTCAGAAGGTTTTCTTGTAAACACATCCTTCACTTTGTAAAAGAGTACATAAATGTTTAGGAGGACATAAATATTTGTTTATCTAAATGTATGTATGAGATATAAACATTTGGGTATATTTGGCCTAGGGTCATCATGGATTTCTGATAATCTCTTTAGCATTCTTGTCTTTGTATGTGTTCACCTTTATTTGGGAAGATGTAACGTTTAATTTGATACCATTTTAAGCTGAACTGCAGAAGGATATCTAGGTGAAAAGCGTTTAGAATTTGATGCTGGTGCAGAATGCTGCAATTTGCTTTCTTGAGTATAAATGCTGAGCTTTCAACACTTCTATATAGTCAGCTATGTTTTGCGTTTAATTCAAGTATTGAATTATATCTAAAAATATCTCCACTGTTATGGTCTCAAATCCGCAGGTCATCCTTGTTATGTATTGGGACAGTGTTGGTTTAGCCACTAGGGATAAATCCTCTGCAGTATGTCCCTTTATGTAGGTAAGAAATTCCCCATGGTAATCCTTTTCTTCCTGTACTGAAAGGTCAGTTTTTCTGACATGGTTAAGAAATCTTCTCCAGGCATAAGTGGATTTAAATTATGATAGCTTTTCCTCATTTTTTTTATTAGGTTCCCACCCAAAAAAACACTATTTGTATGTGTGTGTGTGTCTGTGTGTATGTGTGTGTATTTAAGGGTCCAATTGCCACTTTGAGTTCAGCACTTCTCTTAGAACACTAGTGGAACATTGGAATATTTCACCCCAAAATTATTCCATGGCCAAATAAATTTGAGCAATTTTGCAACTGTATCAAACCTCGGTTCTTGTAGATTCTCAGTTCTCATTAACATGCTAAACCCCTAATTAGCATTGCATAAAGATAGCTCTTTTTCACTTCTTTAACCCACTGTTTCCTAACTTATTTACAGTGGAATCCACTTAAAAAAAAAAAAACACGTAGCACTTATTGCAATCTTAATGAAAAGTTCTTGGGTAATTTTTTAAAACTTCCATGGAATTTTTCATAAGATGAAGCCCTCATCTAAATGTTTCCTTCTATAATGCTAGCTTTGTGGCAGTTTCCAGTTCTCAAAAATTCAGAGCAAATTAACGAGGTAACCAAAAGGAACTTACTAATCAGAATAATCACTCTTTTATGTATAACACAGCTAATAGTATTTATGACTTCTAAGCCAGTGGAAAAAGAATGTTTTAAAAAAAATATATATATATACATATATTTTATTTTTGGCTGTGGTCTTCATTGCTGCTCAGGCTTTCTCTAGCTGTGGTGATAGGAGGCTGCTCTCTAGTTCTGAGGCATAGGCTTCTCATTGTGGAGGCTTCTATTGCAGTGCTGCATGGGCTCTATGGTGCTTGAGCTTCAGCAGCTGCAGCATGTGGGCTCCATACTTGTAGTTCCCAGGCTCTTGAGCACAGCTCATTAGTTATGGCGCACGGGCTTAGTTGCTCCATGACATATGGGATCTTCTGGCTCAGGGAGCGAACCTGCATCTTCTGCATTGGCAGGTAGATTCTTCACTTCTGAACCACAAGGGAAGCCCTGGAAACAGAATTTTAAATCTGGTTGGGATGTGAAAGGTCTTTTAAGCTAGTTGACCTTCTTTAGATATAGATGGGAAAACAGCTGACATGATGAGGTCAGTCAGTGAGACACAAAGGCGGTACAGGAATTAAAATGTCTGCACCCCCAATCCATCATTATTTTGATTCACAAGATAAAGGCCCAACTTATCAATAGATGTTTAGAAATCATAGTGATTCCTAGTGTTCGAACTTCATTCTTAAGACCTTCCCAACACAATCTGTAACCCGTATCCTAAACCTCTATACAAGGATATACTAACATCTTTTAAGTTCCTCTTTTGTTACAGTAGTTCAAGAAACATTTATTAATTACCTATTTAGTTATAAAAATATGCATTTTGTCCTTTTTAGAGATGATTTAAACTCCATGAAACTTAGGAGTGTGTGTGTGTGTGAGCCTAACACATTTCTAAGTAAGAATGATTTTACAGTGCTTAATAGGTTCTGGCAGCAACTGGAATTTTGTACATTCAAAAATACAGATTTACAAATGATTTTTTTTTTTTTAAGTTGGAAGATATTCAAAAAGACATCAGGAAGCTCAATTGGAAGGACTTTCCCAGGGTAACACTCCAATCTCACGGCCCACACCCAATTCTCCCCACTGGTTGAAAATCTAACTTTTACTCCATGTTTTTTTAAATAGATGAAAATAATTGGTTAGACACCCATGAACACTGGGTATTCTGTCTTGTTTCCTTCCCTCATGTGAGACTGTGTTCTTTGGTGTGTCTGCTCTGAAAATTTTTTTTAAAGCTACTGTCCAAAAGTCAGAATTGAAGAGAAGGGAGTTAGAAGCACGGCCAGGGAGAGTTAACAAGCCCATTTGGCCCACACACCTCAACTTCACTGACTAAAATCTTTATAAGCAATAAAAGGGACATTTTGTCAAAAGGAAAAAAAAGTAAAAAAGAAAAGGAAAATAAAAATCTCTGTCTAGAATTGAAAAACCAAAAGTCTGTTAAGCATCATGGAGCTTTGCCACAATGTTCCCAGGTAGCACAGTGTTAAAGAATCTGCCTGCCAATGCAGGAGCCACAGAGACGTGAGTTCAATACCTGAGTTGGGAAGATCCCCTGGTCAAGGAAATGGAAACTCATTCTAGTATTCTTACCTGGGAAATCCCATGGACAGGGGGGCCTGGTGGGCTACAGTCCATGGGGTAGCAAAAAGTCAGACATGAGTGACTGAGCACAGCACAAGGCTTGAATGTATACAGCCCACATATCTCAGAGCTGAGAACTTCTTCAAATATCTTCTGGTTTAAGGACCATTTTGCCAAATTATGTAGTCAGAAGCTGAAGGCAGTTTGAGACTAGGGCTGCTCCAACTTTAATGTGAATATGGACCACCTGGGGATCTCGTTAAAGTGCAGTTTCTGTTTTAGAGGTCAGAGGTTGGGCCAGTTCTAATAAGTTTATAGGTGATGTTCATAATGCTGGAATCATTTTAAGGAGCAAGGGCCTAGAGAAGTGAAGAAGGGATTACCTGGTCTCAATGAGGCTGAAAGAGGTTTCCGATTCGCTCTGAAATCTTCAAAGCCCTTCTTTAGGTAAAGTAACTCCTGGTGCTTTTTCAGGTCTTGGTGTTTTTACAAGTCTCCTGGAGCTACAGTTGCCTCTTTTCTGTGGATCAAGGGACTGGAAACAAGACAAAAAGCAAGTATCTTGGGACCAAGGCCAGGGCCACCTCACTCCCTGACCATCATGGTAAGTTGCAATTTATGATGTTACTCTTTCTGCTCGCCCACAAAGTAGGTCTTTGCATTAATTTAGGAGAAGGCAATGGCAACCCACTCCAGTACTCTTGCCTGGAAAATCCCATGGAGGGAGGAGCCTGGTAGGCTACAGTCCATGGGGTCGCAAAGAGTTGGACACGACTGAGCAACTTCACTTTCATTTTTCACTTTCATGCATTGGAGAAGGAAATGGTAACCCACTCCAGTGTTCTTGCCTGGAGACTCCCAGGGACGGGGGAGCCTGGTGGGCTACAGTCCATGGGGTCGCAAAGAGTCGGACAAGACTGAGCAACTTCACTTTCTTTGGAAAATGCTTAGTTTCAGTTTGGAACTGAAAATATCAAAATTTAAAATGGCTCTTTCCAGCATTCAAATGAAGCTAAATGTAGTTGTTTGCCCTTTTTTCGGCAGAGAGTGTTAGTAGAGACTAACCAAGAGGAAACATACAATGGTATTATGTAAGGATGAATTCTGATACCTCCAGAGCCAATTAGTTGTAAGTTAACCTTATGCTAAGAGGTGAGGGGGTGGGGATGATGATGGTAGTGGAAGCTATTTATAAAAAAGATCCCTTTTCATGTGTATTTACATATATTCTCTTATTGTTAGCATCATTAATTTATGGGGGAGGGGTGATATGCATTTTTCCCAAGCATGTTTACCAACTCAAAGCCAGAATTGTGTTTTAAAATATCAATTTAATATAACTTAGAGCAGTAGTGTGTTGTCCCGTTCCATTTATGTTGTGCAGAAAAACAGACTTCTGTGTGCTGAAAGTGTGTTCGGATGAAAGCTTTAAATTGGTGGGCTAGTAGCCCAGTTATGAAAAACTTGGCTGCCTGCTGCTCCTTGGTAATGTGTTCTACAGGCTGTTGTTTTCTGCTGATCGCCTATTTACAGTGATTTACTTCAAATATGTGGGTGTCTTAAGTATATGGGTGTTGTCCAAGAAAAAAAGTCAGTTTATTCTAATGGATGAAATGAGAAGCAACAAACAATAGCTTCTGTTGATCCCCTACTAATTCTCAAATTGAGAAAAGACCTGCCATAGAGGCTTGGAGGCCAGCAGAAGAATCGGCTAAGAGGGAGGGAACCCACAAAAACCAAAGGGTCACCGCAAAAGGGCCCACTGCATACTCACTGAGGGTATAACAGTGACATTAATGGTGTGAGGAGAGAGGAGGTAGATAGAGCCTGAACCTTTAAGAAATGTTATTAAATCCAGTTGATGAGGCTGAGTACCATGCAAACAAAATGATGAGCTCAGTTGCAAATCAGAATAAAAAATGACACTGTACCAATTTAATACATTATGACACACTGGCAGAAGATAAGGCAACACTTCTTTCCAAGATTAAAAATTTACTCAATTAGAGTGAAAATGCCTGGGGTGATTCTAACTGAGACTTCTCTCTAGTTTATATAGATCGATTCATCAGTGCATGTGAGATTAATATTTTTCAATTACTTATGAGTTTACCTAGTATGTCATAATTCAGTATCAAATACTCAGATCTTTTTGAGCATACCTACAGGATGCCAAGCATAGTACTAGGTCTTGGTGTTATATGGAAAATAATGTTCGTTGATATTCAGAAGCTCCAGATGTTGGGAGATGAGGGACAGATATGTGAAACTGTAACCACAAACTAATGTGATAGTAATTATCATATAAGAATAAACAAAATGATAAAGGAGCCTAGAGGACAGTGATCAAGTTTACTGGAGGGATTCAGGGCAGGAGGTTACATGAGGGATTTTTGTTAAATGCTCTCTGAGATGCAAGTACACTGTAAGTTTGGGATTATACTAATTGTCTAATGGAAGGTCTCCACCAAGAAACAAAGTTAGCTTGCCATGATACTCATTTAGTAATCCCATGTGAACCTTGCCTGATCAGTTTTGTTCTATTTTAAATGATCACAACTTCATTTATTATTCTAGACTTTTGCTCTGTCTTGAGTTTGAAGCTATGAGTCAGTGATTTGAAAGCTTACCATTTTGCCAGTTCTGGTTTTCTCAAAAGTTGATGTGTATCTTTCTAGGTTTGATGTGTGAAACTGACCATTCTAAGTATTTTAAGCAGAAGGGATTTAATATTGGGACTTAGGTGTTTAAAATGGAGGAACAAAGTTAGCAGCCTGTCACTGGGCTCACCATAGCTGAGATTCAAAGATAAGGAAGATGCTATTGGCACCATCTGCTGAGTCACATCTGCCTCTTCTATCCATGAGCTAATGCTTATCACCAGGACCCTGAGTCAGGCCACAGACAGACATATCTTTATGAATGCTTTGCAAGCAGTGATAAGTAGTCACAGGAGGAAGATGGCTTCCAAGCCATTTGATCCTAAGAGTGGTTCTCACTGATGGAAACTAATTACCATTCAGAGACCTAGACTGCAGAGAATATAAGAATGTAATTTTAGTTTTCTACATTGTATATGAAGGTATATAGAAGGGAATGCAAATAAATGACAGCTACCGATTAACTGTTTTGTCCTCACTTTTGTTCTTAATTGTTTTATTGTCATTTTTCTTCAAATCTACTAACACTTTCCTAGGATTTGATGAGCCTTGACAATAAATGGTTTAACTATATTAACCTAAATATGCAATATGTTTTATTATCAACTAACTCACCTTACTCATTAAACAGAAATTTCCTGAAGACTCTGTGCCAGGCAAGTTCCCAACTGTTGAGGATACAGCTGTGTATTGAATAAGCTATGGTACCTGTCCTCAAGGAAATTATAGTCTATTGGGGAAGACAGGCTGTAAGAAATGACCATCCCAAAATGTGTACTTAAAATTATTGTAGGGGAAAGTATGATAAAATGTCAAAACAAGGGAGTATACTATTGATTGAGATGGTCAAGAAAAGTTGCTTTTTTTTCTCCCTGAGAAAAGTAACATGACCTGCAAGCTTTAACAGGAGATGGACTGAGGGGAAGAGGGTTGCAGACCAAGAGAAGAAAAGCAACCAGTTCAGTCGCTCAGTCATGTCTGACTCTTTGCAACCCCATGAACTGCAGCACGCCAGGCCTCCCTGTCCATCACCAATTCCCAGAGTTCACCCAAACTCATATCCATTGAGTCAGTGATGCCATCCAGCCATCTCAACCTCTGTCATCCCCTTCTCCTCCTGCCTTCAATCTTTCCCAGCATCAGGGTCTTTTCAAATGAGTCAGCTCTTCACATCAGATGGCCAAAGTATTGGAGTTTCAGCTTCAACATCAGTCCTTCCAATGAACACCAAGAGCTGATCTCCTTTAGGATGGACTGGTTGGATCTCCTTGTAGTCCATGGGACCCTCAAGAGTCTTCTCCAACACCACAGTTCAAAAGCATCAATTCTTTGGCACTCAGCTTTCTTTATACTCCAACTCTCACATCCATACATGACTACTGGAAAAAGAAGAGTGATGTCTGCACACAAAAAGGAGTGGTTTAGGGAGGGTCAAAAAGTTGTCCAATTCCAAGATACGGTGAGCTATGTTTTTTGTTTCTTTAACTGTTATGAAGTATACATAACATGCAATTGACCATCTTGATCTTGTTAAATATATTTTTAGATTTTTATTGTGGTAAAATACATACAACATAAAAGTGGTTATGATAGTAAATTTTAGGTATACAGTTCAGTAGTGTTAAATACATACAGTGTTGTGCAACCGATCTCCAGAACTTTTTCATCTTCCCCAACTGAAACTCTATAACCATGAAATCAACTCTCCAGTGTTCCCTTCCTCCAGCCCCTGGCAACCATCATTTTACTTTCTGTTTCTCTGAACTTGACTACATACCTTGATGATGATTATCTAGTATGTGGAATCACACAATATTGGTCCTTTTGTGATTTGGCTTATTTCACTTAGCATAATGTCCTCTAAGTTCATCTGTGTTATAAGATGTGTAAAAAGTTCCTTCCTTTTTAAGGTGGAATTGTATTAAATTGTATAAAATTGTATAAATTGTTTGCTTATCCATTCATCAGTGGAGAGACACTTGGTTTGCTTTCACATCTTGGCTATTGTGAGTAATGCTGCTGTGAACATGGATGTAGAAATATTTGAGACCCTCCTATAATTATTTTGTATATATAATCAAAAGTGGAATTACTGGATCATATGCTAGTTTTATGTTAAATTGTTTTAAGAATTGCTGTACTGTTTTCTATGCTGTTTGCATCATTGTATATTTCTACCTATAGTGCAAAAGGGTTCCAATTTCTCCACAGCCTAAACAACATTTTTTTCCTCTTTGCTTGACAATAGTCATCTTAATGAATGTGACGTGGTTTTCATTGTGCTTTTCATTTGCATTTCTCTGATGATTAATAATGTTGAACTTCTTTACATGTGCTTATTGGCCATTGATTTGTCTTCTCTGGAGAAACGTCTGTTAAAGTCATTTGCTTATTTTTAATTGTTTTTATAGGGGTTCTTTATATACTTTGGATATTAATTCCTTACCAGATACATGATTGCAAATATTTCCTTCCATTTCTTGAGTGTCCTTTTCACTCTGCTGATTATGTCCTTTGAAATATAAAAGGTTTTAATGTTTGTATAGTCCAGTTTATCTCTATGTAATTTTGTTGCCTGTGCTATTGACATTGTATCCAAGAAATCATTGCCAAACATACCGTCATGAAAATTTTCGCCTATCATTGCTTCTAAGAGATTGAATTTTAGCTCTTAAATTTAAGCCTTTGATCCGTTTCACTTAATTTTTATGGTGTAAGATCCTACTTCATTCTTTTGCACATCGGAGTCCAGTTTTTGCAACAACATATGCTTGAAAGATTGTCCTTTCACCAGGGTGAAGATTTTTATTTTACAATAAATGTAAAGTTCTTAAGATATCCTCCCTTTTCTTTATTATTTTTAGTTTACATACGTATTTCAAATATGCTTATAAATAAAGTTTTTGGTATTGATAGGATTTTTCAAAAAAATTTCAGTTTGTACTTTGAGCTGTCCAACACTGTTCTTAGAGATGCTGGTACCTGCTTTTCATCATTCTTAGAGCATTCTCTTGCCATTTATCTACTCGTTCCTTTATGTTTCTTGTCTATTTTCACTACCAAAATGCTCAAATGCTTGGAGAACAATTCTTTCAACACTCGTTTTACAACATGGCATTTGTATATTTCCATTACACCAAATCTCTGGTGACTCAAACAGGAAAGAGTCTGCTTGAAGTGCAGGAAACCCAGGTTCAATCCCTGGGTTTGGAAGATCCTCTGAAGAAGGGAATGGCTACCCACTCCAGTATTCTTGCCTGGAGAATTCCATGGATAGACCCCAGCAGGCTACAGTCCAGAGAGTCGTAAAGACTCAGACACTACTAGGCGACTAATACGTATTCCACTGAATGCGAATTCCTGAATTTTGTTCCTCATGGCTTCTCTGAGGAGTTTTCCTTATGTAGTCTTCATTCTACTGCATTTGACCATGACTCATTTGATCCTAAGCTGTTTTCGACACCCTCTCCCCATACTGACATCCTGATGTCACATTTTTCTGATTCACTAAACTTTAATTCAAAATGACTTTTAATACTTCTTTTATTATGTGTATGAGATATAAATAAAAATATAGTGCTCCTTGGGCTTCCCAGGTGGCTCAGTGGTTTAAGAATCTGCCTGCCAAGCAGGAGTCACGGGTTTGATCCCTGGGTAGGGAAGATCCCCTGGAGGAGGAAATGGCAGCCCACTCCAGTGTTTTTGCCTGGAAATTCCTATGGACAGATCCTGGTGGGCTACAGTCCATGGGGTTGCAAAAAGTCAGACATGACTTAGCAATTAAACAATAGTACTCTTTATCTGTGAAGAAAGCTGAGCGCCGAAGAATTGATGCCTTTGAACTGTGGTGTTGGAGAAGACTCTTGAGAGTCCCTTGGACTGCAAGGAGATCCAACCAGTCCATTCTGAAGGAGATCAGCCCTGGGATTTCTTTGGAAGGAATGATGCTAAAGCTGAAACTCCAATACTTTGGCCACCTCATGCAAAGAGTTGACTCATTGGAAAAGACTCTGATGCTGGGAGGGATTGGAGGCAGGAGGAAAAGGGGATGACAGAGGATGAGATGGCTGGATGGCATCACTGACTTGACGGATGTGAGTCTGAGTGAACTCCGGGAGTTGGTGATGGACAGGGAGCCTTGGCGTGGTACGATTCATGGGGTCGCGAAGAGTCGGACACGACTGAGCGACTGAACTGAACTGAGTACTCTTTATCAATAATTTTTATACTCAGATTCTTCCTATGCTGCCTCCCTCACTAATTCTTTCACTTTCTCTTGGTATTTCTAGTATAGTTTGTTATCTGTGCTTTTCTTTGTACCCTTTCCCCATATTATGATTAAATACATTCCTTCCCTCTTCTAATGAGAAGGAACTAGGACCTGTATGCCTGAGTTTCTAGTACAAAGCCATGTTTTTACATAAGAGTGGATACTAATATACATGACTTGAATTATGTAAAGTTTTTAAAGATCAGCATAAAATTGATAATAGAAAGGTTAAAAAAAATAGCAACTACTGGTATGCTAGAGCAGAAGAAAATGAGCTGTAACATCAAGCTTAAGGAATGAAAATAGGCTAGGATGATATTAAATAAGACATTATTTACAGATAAGGGAATTTTTAGAGACTTATTTCTGAATCCAAGGCTTAAAATTAGAAGGACCAAGGCTTTGAGAATGAATGAGCCATTCAGAAAAGCACCACAAAGTTTTGAAAACACAAAGTCCTGTATTGAGTTTTAGAAGATTCTTCATACAACCTAAGTAATTATTCAGCTTCTATATTCACCTACTTTTTTTAGAGAAAGGTGCAATAAAACATGATGTGAGTGGATAAAGGCAATGGTTTAGGATTTGGAAGTTTCTGACATTACTAAGCATTAATTACAAGGTTCTTACAGGAATCAGGATGGGAGGGGAGGGAAAATGGCTGGTGGAATGATGCATGAGAGACAGTGTATGTTTCTGAAGAAGTTCATGTTGATGAGTAATCACTGGTGGTTATATAATAGCATTTAGGCAGGAGACAATATTGAGTGGTTTAAAATATAGATTTCTTTTCCTGTATAGGCAGATAATGAAATGTTTAATATAAAAAGTGAGCCATTAATGAAAACAAAATAAGTTGATGTATGTTACAGATTTTATATTATAGATTCTATAATTTCAACACAGAAAAAAAAAATTCTGAGTGTCCTCTGAGTCTATAACTCCCTTTTGGGGAAAGCAAGAAAAAGTAGCTTCTTCTGCACAAACCACCATGCTTTGTGTCATGTGACTTTATTGTCATAGACAGAACTGGTTGAATCAGGATAACCAGCTAAAGAGTGGACCAGGAGCTAAATAGGTAGCCTACCATAAGAACTCTACACAGTGTGGGTATGCTATACTGGATGTTAACTGCTAGGCTCAGTAGAATCCTTTCCCTTAGGGAGTTTTGTATGTGACACAGTCAGGGATACACAAACAAAAGCAATAATATCAGATTTAAAGGATATATAAAATGAAACAATGATATAGAAATGAGAGAGAAGAGTGGAAGCAATATAAGTGTTCAAAGACAGATGAATGGGTAAAGAATATGTGGTGCATATATACAGTAGAATATTATTCAACCGTAAAAAAGAATGAATTTTGCAACAACATGGGTGAACCTGGAGGATATTATACTAAGTGAAATGAATCAGACAAATTTTGTATGATATCACTTATATGTGAAATATAAAAAATAAGAAACTAGATTTGAATAAATTGTGGTATTTATAACTTATACATAAAAGTGAATATGTTCATTAAAAAAGAGAAGGCAAGAAAGTTAGAATCATTACAGAAAAGAATAAATGCCTACTTCTTGTGGAATGATGTACTAACTGATTCCTCAAAGCTGGTTTGGTTTCTTGCCCAGAGTTGTGAAGGACTATTGTCTTATTAATGCCTGAGTCCTGAAAGGAAGCTGTTGAGAAAGGTTTTCTGTGGCTCTTCATTTCATCAGGCACATATCATAATACCATTTTATTACATACATAAATTTAAGCATTTCTTATGGCTAAAAGATTCTAACACAAGATCATAGTGTGAATTTTTGAAGCTTCTTTTTATATAACCTTGAATTATTAAAATCTTATTGAGTGAAAATGAAAGTCGCTTAGTTGTGTCCAACTCTTTGAGACCCCATTGACTGCAGCCTGCCAGGCTCCTCTGTCCATGGATGTTACTGTATTTCTAGAATATCTTATTTTTCCTGGATGCATAGTAGTTCTTCTCATGGGTATAGCATATTTTATTCAAGTAATCCCCTTTTCTTTGATATCTAGATTGTGATTATAGATACTAAGTAATGGGATACACATCTTGTGGTTATAGTTATTTTCTTAGGATAAATTTCTAGGAACTTTCTATGTCAAAAGATGTTACCATTTTTAAAGAAAAATTTCTCCCTAGAAAGTTGTACTTTTTATGCTTACCAGAAGTATTAATATATAAAATTACCATTCACTTTTATTCACATCCACATCAATATTGGGTAGTAACATTGCATTAAAAAAATTAACCATATGGAAGATACATAAATGACCTTAGTGCTTCAGTTGAAATTTACTCAATAACTGGTAAACTTAAGACTGTTTTTACATTACTAGCCATCTGTATTTACTTTCTTTCTGGATTACCTATTCATATCCCCTTACTATATTTCTACAAATGTAATTTTTCTCCATTTTTATCAAAGCATTTGTATTATAAATGAATAACCCTTTGTCTGTCTTAATGTTCATTTTTTTTCTCCTAGGGTTATAATTCACCTTTCATTTAAAAATAATACATACAGCATATAAAAAATAATACCTATAGCATATAGGCTTTTTGTAAATTTTTATTTAAGACTTTCACTTTATATTTTGAGATTCTTTGTAGATTATATGATTCTGTTAAGTTATGTTAATCTCTGGGGGAAACTTTTTTAAATGTGTTCTCATTTGGTAATAAGAAATACCTATTAAAGATTAAAATTGAGATAACTTCAGATAGCACTATTATACATGTTTGAAAGTTTCCTAACTTAATTGATATAAAGTAACAAGTAGGTAAATATGAGAACTGATCCTTTTCAAAATTTTATAACATGATTCTCTTGGAATCACAAATATGTTATTAAACTCTCAAGAGGCATATGTTTTGATATGTTCAAAATGGGATGAATGCTGTATTTCCTCATGCTATGTGTAATTTTATGCATAAAAGTATATATTCAGATCTCAAATTACTTAGAGAAAATAAGTGGGAAGAAAGAAAATTACTAAACTAAATCACGTGGAGCCAGGCTATCAAGGAAATCTGCATATGCCCTTGATGTCAGAAAAACCTTTTACAGTAGATCTGATAAAAGTTATTTTTTACTTGGTTTTCCTTTCACCCATTATTTCCTCTGGGAATAGCTCAGATGATGCAAGAGCATTACTGCAGACAGGATGGCTCTGCTTACTGTAATGTTGAATTCATCACAAGTTTAAAAAAATAGCTTCAAAAATTTTCAAGTAAACATTTGTTGTGAGAGCTTTAGTGGAATAATTAATCGTGATCACATTTTTGAGAATTATTTCAAATATATTGCTACATGTCTTCCTTATAGTTCTGCATCACTCTGATTAATTTATATTTGTAACTCTTGACCATAGAATGCTCTAGAGTGTGCATATTGCATCTTTCACCCTACAAAATTAGCTGAAAAAAATCTAGAGAGGAAAGAAAAGAGAGTAGAAATACACACAGGGACATACACTCACATAATGACAACTGCAGTATCTTCCATTTCATAAACTAGTTGTAAGTACTACTTTTAACCTTAAAAAATATATGGGAAAAATGTATGGGAAATTGTAGAGTACTTTTCTGTGCCATCATTTTGCTAGCTGATTATAAATTTATAGTGTTCTATTTTCTCCTTAGTTGAGAATTGTAGTCCTCTGTTTTCAAGTAAACAGCAAATTCTTATACTTCATTATATAATCCAGATAAACTAGCATATTTTTAAAAGGAGGTGTATCAGGTGCCATATATTCCATTTGCTGAACAATCCAATTATCCATGTGCAGCCCATGACAGGTATTAGACACATTTTACTCTTAATTACCTTATATTCACTGGCCAATAGATCTTAAAGGCATCTTTTCAGAGTCTAGTTGGGGAATCCAGTTACTTGTATTCCCTTTATTGAAGAATATGCATCTTTAGGTAAGATGATCCTTTTTCTTCACTTAATGTGTAGTTTATTACCTGTAAACTTAGATTCTGTGAAGCCAGATTTCTTTTTCATCAATATCTGATTAACTCCTAAGGATAAACTTGTTGGTTTGGTATTTTCTAATCAGAGTTCACAGAATGAACCGGGATTCAGAGAGGTTAGTTTGCCCAGGAAAACACAATAGTAAGGTGGGCTCATATTTCAAGCTAATGTCATTCTAACTCTGAATCCCATGCATATTGTTTCCACAAAACGATGTTGTTAGTTCACTGATGCTTGGAAGGATGAGGAAACCCCTTCACAGAGGAGGAAACACTGAAATGGGGCTTGTAGCATGAAGATTACTGGGCCTGAGTGCAAGGGTATTTCAGGCAAGGGACATAGCATAGATACATGATATACTCAAAGACTCAGATCTACACAGTAGTTCCATCCTCTTGGTAAGGCTCAGGATTTCTGAGTCTCTGTACTGTTGACATTTGGGACTGGATAATGATTTGTTGTGTCTTGTATACTGAAGGATCTGTATCTGCTAGATGCCGCAGCACACCACCTCAGTTGTCACAGTCAAAAATGCCTTTGGATATTGCTGAATGTTCCTGGGGAGAAAAATTCCCCAGCTTGAAAACCATTCATTTAAAGTGTAGAATATGGTAGGAAGCAGCTGGGTCATTTAGTTCAGTTCAGTCACTCAGTTGTGTCCAACTCTTTGTGACCCATGGACTGCAGCACGCCAGGCTTCCCTGTCCATCACCAACTCCCAGAGCTTGCTCAAACTCATGTTCATTGAGTCAGTGATGCCATCCAACCATCTCGTCCTCTGTCGTCCCCTTCTCCTCCTGCCTTCAGTCTTTGCCAGCATCAGGGTCTTTTCCAGTGAGGCAGCTCTTTGCATCAGGTGGCCAAAGTATTGGAGCTTCAGCTTTAGCATCAGTCCTTCCAATGAATATTCAGGACTGATTTCTTTTAGGATTGACTGGTTTGATCTCCTTGCAGTCCAAGGGACTCAAGAGCCTCCTCCAACACCACAGTTCAAAAGCATCAATTCTTCAGTATTCAGCTTGTCATTAGAGCCATGTCTATTGAAGAAATAGGGGATGGAAGTGGAAATGTCTACACAAGGAGTTTTGTGATCAGATTTTCATTCTGGAATTCAGAGTAGCAGTTAGATAACTATAGAACACTCCAAGGAAGAATTAATAAGGGACTCTACACTAGAACAGTGCCTATAGGACTGAAATGGTTGGAAGCAATCTAACAAAAGTCTGAGCTGATGAGACTTCGAGGTTGGTGCTGAGATTGAAAAAAATGAAGTTGCTTTGGTGAAATAAGGAATCCCATTTTGTGTATATATTGATAGATTTAGAGGAGCTAGTAGTATATCAAGGAAGAAGTACCTAGTGAATATTTCTAGATCTTGGAAAAGCACTCCACAAGTAAACAACATTGAAGTGGGGGTTGATTCTATGGGAAAAGATGAGAAGATGAATAGACTGAGAAAATGAGGTACTTAAGGAGAGAGTAATGTGAAACACTAACATGTTAAGTTAAGAGATCTTAGGATAGGAGGAGCCATAGAAAAGATTAGAATGAGTTGCTGAAAAGGTAGGAAATGATGTTGGGAATAACAGTGCCAACTGTTGATGAATATTCATGTAAGATAACTCAACATGGTTTTTGGTCTTTGGTAGCGTGGAAGTCTTTAGTAACTTTAATAAGAGCTGTTATAATAGAGTGAAAAGGATAGAATCCAATTTGCTTTGGGTTCATCAGAAGCCCAGGGAATCTAAGCATGAGGAGAGTGAAGCAGTACTTCCTCTGAGCCCACGATAACACATGCTCCTGTTGTTTTGACTGTGAGATATAAATGGACTGTTACAAACAGGCATGACATATGAGAGTCCGGAAGTAATTCATCCACCACACTCTGTGTTAATAGGACCCATGTAAGAACACTTTGTCCAGGTTTGCTCATATCACCTTCAAAAGAACTTGCAGACATGTGTTAAAAATGATCAAACGTGCAGAAAATAACTCCTATGGAGTAAAGCTAAGTTTTGTGGGTATTTTTAGCCTATAAGTGGAAAATTTGTAGTGTGACTTAATTACAATTTCTAGAATATGAGAATTTGTATGAACAAGATGCATGTTGGATATTCCAATGCCCACACAGAAATGGATTTAAATAAGAAAGATGTTCTGGAAATGGCTCTCAAGGGAAGTTTTGTGATTCATATTTTTCAGATGATAGTGTCCATTATGTAATGTAGGAACTATTCCATTAAAAAAGAAATTTACCAAGGAAAATGCATTTCCTTGATTTATTAATATTAACTTTCAGAATTCTGATTTACATGCATTAACTTCCAAGAATCAGGTACAGAGCTTTGATTTATACATCATGCATATAAAAGTTGTTATTAATGAATCCTAAATTTTAAAGTTGTGATTTAGTATGTTAGTTTATAAATCTTATGTTTAAATTTCCAATTTAGTGCTGTGATTTATGGCTGACAAGTTTCGTGCTATTTATGAATCATAATGTTAAAGTTCTGATTTAATACAGTAGTTACTGTAAGAAGCATTAGTACAATAAAATGGTCAATTCCTAAGAGACTAAGATAAAACTGATCAATATTCCTATATGCAGCACCCTGTACATAGGCTCAGTTACAAAACTATTCAGTGGTACATTTTGAATAGAATGCTAAGATGAGGCTAGAAGAGAACTCGGTAGAGTTATAATAAATTGTGTTGAAGGAACTATTTTCCTTTTTAATTAGACCCTTCATTGTAAAAGTGAGCAATTTCAAGCTGTTATACCTCTTATGACTTATTTTATTAGGTAGGCAGCAAAAGACAGTCTCAGCTTTTCCTTATGATCAATCAATGTCTTAGAAAGATGGTCAAGTTTTCTTAGGTGACATAACTACATCTTTGGCTCATGTGGTTTACAGCCAACCCTGAAAATGATTCTCTGTTATCAGTCGACTAGCCTGCAAACAAGTATTTGGTCACAAAATGACATGAATACCAAACTCATCTTCCTCATCCTCCACTCCTTCTCCACCGTATGGATGGTGACCATCATCCATATGTGACGATGGCACACTTGGCTGGCTGGGCAAAATTGACATAGGCTAGAAATGGCAAATATAGATCGGATTTCAAAGAGGGAAAATGTATCAATAAAATACCTTGACAATTTTTATGAGTTATATAGGATTATGCTGTTTTAGATATATTAGACTGAATAGAATAAACTTTACCTGTTCATTTTTACCTTTTTAAATGTGGCTACTAAAATATTTAAAATTTAGCCTGCACCTGTATGGCTCACACTATATTTCTTTTGAACAACAGGGCTCTAGTCCTTCCACTCTTTTTCAGAATAAAAGTGCCTGCCAGCTGCAATCCTTTCCCAAAAGTTCACTCATGCTGTTATGAACAGCATACTAAAAGGAGAAAGGATGGTCAACCAAGACTATCATTTGTCTCCCTTTACCCTGACCAACTTGATTCTCATTAAGTGAAATATATAACCTAGAGACAAACAGTTTTGTTGTTTACTGCGTTCCTGGATGGGTTATAATTTCACTTAATCTTTCTAAGTTAGCGTCTAATTGATTACTTAGTAAGACTTGAATTCTTAGGTGAAGTTCTTTCTAACAGTTCATTGAATCAGCATCACAGCTCTCTAAAGTGGATACTATTAATACATTGCTTCTATTAACAGACACTCTTGAGGCACAGATAAATAATATGATTAAGATCACACCTTGGCAGAGTTCAGAGTCAAACTTCGAATCTACTTTCTATACTCCATACGTTAAACAGCCGTTTGAGGCAGACATTTGGATTCTGCAGCTGTGAGCTGTGCCCCAACTTGTTTTCTAAAAAAGGATATGTAAAGCGGAAATGTCAGGATCTCAGCCCAAACCCCTTACTTTCTACTTTACAGTTCTTGCCTTTCTTTTTGACTAAAGATATGTTAAGAAAACCAGCCAAGGCAAGTCTGAGCAAGGGGTAGGTTTGTCAGGAAAGCTATCTGGTCATGCTGGGCTCCAACACTGGGGCTCCAGATAAACTCAATGGAACACAAAGGAACTCGGCATCCTGAAGCCATGACAAAGCTTTGCTTTTCTTGTTTTCCTAACAGAAGTGGCCATACGTGGCCTTTGGGGACCTAGGCCTTAATTAGAAGAAACCACTCAGGTGATGGTAGCTTATCTAATCCTGCCGCACATGTTTCTGAAAAGGAGAGCAGGAGGTTGGCAGCTTCACATTTTTAATTTGGTGGTGTTCCATGTATCTTTTTAAACCCCAGCCTTTCTGCTTTGCTCTACTACAAATCCAAAAGCAAACTCTAACTTTGCTTTGAATGTTCCATTCTCAAGAGACAATATGTAGAGTTCAGAGAAATCCACTGAAATATTTAATAGTAATATACTTGGAATTGGAAGATGAATCGAGTTTAGAATTTAAATCTGAGCCAGAAAATATCTTTCAAGCTCACTAAAGGAAAAAGTAGCACCTTGATGTGGCGTGGCTATAACAGCACCCCATTCCAAAAAAAAAAAAAAAAAAAACCCAGCCAGTCAAACTAATACACACAAAAAATCTGTTATTGAAAACTAAAACACTGCATGCTGACAAAAGGTAAAATTTGATAGCACTGACTTGTTGTTGAAGTGAAAAGAACTGTATTTAAAAATTCTACTAACAAAATAGAGATAATGCATGCTCTTTTTTCTTTTCCATAGATGTAAAAAATAAAATGATAAGTGTAGTATCCCACACACACAAAGGGAAAGATAAATTGTCGGCAAACTATGATTCTAAAGACATTTTAGTGTCTTCTGAGTTAAATTCCTTGAGGCCGTTACCAAATAAAAATTTAGTTGTTGTGTGCAATGTAATAGCTATTCTTTTCTTGCTAGCTAGTGCAAAAGCACTATATAACAATGAGTTTTAAGTGTTCTTTTCAGACATTGTCAAGGATCATTCCAGGACCAATAATTTCACCATCAGTGAAAGCTTTAATTAAAGCAGGAAAAAAATAAAAATGGCAATAAACATTATACTAAACTTCAACTCTGTATTCACATCCTAACAATTGACACACTTCTGAGGAAGATACCTGGAACAAGGAAATGAATCCCAGTGTTAATTTCATAGAAGACCAAATTTCAAGTTTCAAAATATTATTTCTGGGTTATTCCTCAGGATACATTAGATAAATACCATTGATATCTGCTGAAGGAAATAAACATTAAACGAATGTAGATAATAGATCAGGATACCAGAGTGAGACTAGGGTTTAGTCATTTGCACATGCACTGAGCATTTTGACTTTTAACATTTCATATTCTCATCAAAATTCGCACAGCTCCCCAAATTTTCTTACCATTTTCCTTTGTTAAAGTATCATTTCACATTTGTCAATTGTCTGTGGTTCCAGTTTTCACCTGAAAATTCAGCAGGATACTAATTTTCTGGAGTGTCTTGGGCAGAAAATATGTACTGGATTGCATTCTTGCTTAGAAAATCTTCACTCATCTTGATCACCCCATCACAGGAGGAGTGTACTTCACTGCCCATTTGATGATGAGTTCACCATATCATTTTCTTTGACCAGTGGACCAGTGGAATGTGGAGGGGAATGACAACCTGCCAGTTTTAAGTGAAGGCAGTCCTGAAGACAAGTTTTAAGAGGCACTGATGGTTTCTGTCTGCCCTATTATACCTAGCCCTGTGTGAGAATATTTTATTATAAATACAATGAACCAATGAAATTTTTGAGTTGAATATTAGAGAATTATCATAATAAAAGCTTTTATAGAATGTGAGGAGATTGAGGGCTGTCAGTCTAAGGGCAGTCTTGGGATTTCCGCAGTCAAACCAACAAGTACTTAAGAAGATAAGAATTAGAACTTGGATTTGTCACATTAGTGATGTTTTCTTCATAAGCTGAGTAAAGTGGAAGTAGTTATGAGTGGTAAGAGGTAGGACAGCGACCTTGCTATTTGACTATGTCCGAGCATTTAATAAAATATCTAGATATCTCGGTATGTCTATCTATCAATCATTTATCTGGTTTCAAACCCATAAAAGTAAATCACAAAGGAAACAAACGCTTGGAGAGAACTCTCTGGTAACTCCTAGAATATAATGGTGGATGTACGTGGACAGAGTCTCTGAGTATGTTTCTCCATGTGAGAACAAGTTGGTGCTGGAGATAAAGTAGGGCCTGAAATTCTTATATGCTGTATCTGCTCTTTTCAAAACTAATTATTGATTTGGCTGCATTGGGTTTTAGTTGCGACACTTGGGATCTTCATTGCGGCACATGGATTCTCTCACGTCGGGCAGGCTCAGTAGTTGCGGTGTGCAGGTTTAGTTGCTCCACAGCATGTGGGATCCTAGTTCCCCAACCAGGAATCAAATCCATGTTCCCTGCATTGCAAGGCAGTTTCTTAACCACTGGACCACCAGGGAAGTCCCTGTACCTGCTGTTGACTCACAACCCCCATGTTTTTCAGAGAGCATCTTGAATGTTGGACATGCACATTTGGACATGTAACTCCCATGATACTATATGCCCTTGATTTTAGCTGAGGGTGTTTGTCAAGTTCTTAAGGCAGTGATTTTTTTGGGCTCCAAAATCACTGCAGATGGTGACTGTAGCCATGAAATTAAAAGACGCTTACTCTTTGGAAGGAAAGTTATGACCAACCTAGATAGCATATTCAAAAGCAGAGACATTACTTTGCCAACAAAGGTCCATCTAGTCAAGGCTATGGTTTTTCCTGTGGTCATGTATGGATGTGAGAGTTGGACTGTGAAGAAGGCTGAGCACCTAAGAATTGATGCTTTTGAACTGTGGTGTTGGAGAAGACTCTTGAGAGTCCCTTGGACTGCAAGGAGATCCAACCAGTCCATTCTGAAGGAGATCAGCCCTGGGTGTTCTTTGGAAGGAATGACTCTAAAGCTGAAACTCCAGTACTTTGGCCACCTCATGCGAAGAGTTGACTCATTGGAAAAGACTCTGATGCTGGAAGGGATTGGGGGCAGGAGGAGAAGGGGATGACAGAGGATGAGATGGCTGGATGGCATCACTCACTCAATGGACGTGAGTCTGAGTGAACTCTGGGAGTTGGTGATGGACAGGGAGGCCTGGCGTTCTGCGATTCATGGGGTCGCAAAGAGTCGGACATGACTGAGCAACTGAACTGAACTGAACTGAAGGCAGTCATTGAAATTCAGATGAAATTTCACAGGTCAAGAAGTTGCAAGCTGTAGAGTTTTCTTGACTCAGTAACAATCTTGATTAAAAACCTGGGTTAAGAACATTTCTCTGTGCTTATCTCCCTTTGTGCAATTATTTATGTGAGACTATATTAACCAGCATGGAAAGGATTAACTTGTAAGTTATGGTTAAGGCTTTTGAAAGTAAGAAGTAGTACAAAAATGTATTACGATTACTAAGTAACAAAGGTTACTAACTAGATGAACTTTTGTCTTAAAAAAAAATTTAGTGATAACATTTAAAATACATTTTGACTGGCTCTTCAGTGATCATTGGTTTCTGTTGTATGTAGATGTTGAGTCCTCAAAGAGAACCAAAGCCAAATGTTTGATATCTTAGAAGTGTTTACAGTTTAGTGATGTGTTCTAGAGTTTAGACATTTCTTTAAACTGAATCTCAGCATTTGGTAACTTTGTCATTTTATAATTTGAAATTGTACACAGTCCACAGTTTTGCCACCAAATGTTCTTAACATCAGTGATATAGTCAATCAAATTCTAAATATTTTGGTTGAAAGTAACAGAAAGTAACTGGCTAGTATCTCCAATAGATGGTAATTAATAAACAGGATGCAGAAAGAGCTTAGAGCAAGACCATGGAGCAGAGTGGAGCCCTGCAGAAAGAGTTCAGGCATCTAATCAATATGAGTGTTTCAATTAGCATAACTCACCTAATTCCCCTGGAGAAAGGGACAGCCTACCCACTGAAGTTTTCTTGGGCTTCCCTGGGGAATCAGCTGGTAAAGAATCTGCCTGCAATGCAGGAGACCTGGGTTCAATCCCTGCATTGGCAAGATCTCCTGGAGAAGGGAATGGCTACCTACTCCAGTATTCTTGCCTGCAGAATTCCATGGACAGAGGAGCCTGGCGAGTTACAGTCCATGGAGCCATGAAGAGTTGGACACGACTGAGCGACTTTGACTTTCGCCTAATTCCTACCTTCTTTCCCTCTTGTAATTGCCAATGGGAAAGTATCTGGTTGCCCTAGCTTTAGGGCCTGGTTCCACTCCCAGATCATTCAGGTATGACGAAAAAGCTGAGGCTACAAAACATGGAGGAGTTTCCCAGCAACCAGGCAAATTTTAGAGAAAGGAAAGTCCTTGAAAGCTGGACCATACAACTACTATAAGAAATGTTTTTGTTATTCAGTCACTAAGTTGTGTCCAACTCTTGCAACACCATGGACTGTAGCCCACCAGGCTCCCCTGTCCGTGGGATTACCCAGGCAAGAATACTGGAGTGAGTTGACGTTTCCTTCTCCAGGGGATCTACCTCGACCCAGAGATCAAATATCTCCTGCTTGGGAGGCGGATTCTTTCCCACTGAGCCACGGAATACGTATTCCAAATTCTCTAATGCAGGCTCTGCTTTGATTGGAGGTGGTTGTTTGTCTAATGCTTAAGTATAATAAAAATAGACTTGGCCATCAATGTCCGAAACATATACAGTCATTTAAAATAGTAAAACATGCTTTTTAATGTAAAAAAGGGACATAAAGTTTTCTTCCTTTCCTCCTTTTTCCCCTTCCCTTCCCCCTTCTCTTACTCCCTCTTCTCCTTTACCCTCCCCTTTTTTATCCCCTCTTTTTAACTAAGGCCTGGTGATGGCTATAGTATGCATATATGCATGTGCAACATAAACACACAACTGTTTGCCAAGCTGTTTTGTACTTGCTGCTTTAGAATGTGAATACAGTCTGAGCTGTCATAATGAGCTGGTATCTGCACACAGGTCACTTGCCTCAGCCGCACTGTTCTACTCAGTCTGAAATCTGTTTCTCAAACAGTGACAATGCTGTAATCCCAGTGCTCACTGTTTATTCCAAATACCTCTATTGCTGTCCTTTTTTAAATTTTAGAAGGCTTTGGAGAGATGATCTGTTTGGCATATATATATATATATATATATATATACACATTTTTTTTAGCTGTCAAAGAAAGTTCAGACTAATGTCTTATGTGTTCAGTATATTTGCTTCTAGCAAGCTGATTCATTCAGATCCATTCCCTTGACCTTAGTGGTACATCTGTGAGAGTTGGGGCAATACATGTTTGTTGCTGTTAATGATGGTGATTTAGAATTTCTCCATCTGAACAGCATTTTAAAAAATAAGAAACAATACAACTTTTATTCTTAGCACAGCTTTAGTGAAGGATACAGTTGCATAGAAAGGGAATGAAATTTGTTGTGGAAGGAAACAATTAGTGTGAATCACTTTTTTATTCTGCTGACACTGTTGAGGAGAGGTGATATATTGTTTATAACTATCCAAGTCCTCCTGAGCTTGCTGAACATTCATAAAAAAAAATGACCAACTCATTAGTCTGGACTTTTGAATAACAACTTAGATTCTCTGTACACCATTAAACTAGTAGAATAAATATTTATTGACATGACATAAAAGGACACTTGTGAACTACATCTGAACTTTTGAAACAAGTTAGATATATTTGAGCCTATGGTTACATCTCCTCTCATCTTAACTTCCATTTAAATTATCCAAGAAACATGAAAACAGCAAATGGTGCCATTCAAAAGCCAGAATGTTTGAGTAATTTCTGAAGAGTTGATACTGCTTGGTTAGCAACCATTTAAAATTTCAGTATAAGCAAAGTGTTGCTAATATATAGAGTAGATAAGATTCCATAATGAAACATGATACAGAGAATGCTGTTATTTGTTTCTGTCTCAAAGATGATGGACAGGGAGGCCTGGCGTGCTGCAGGTCATGGGGTTGCAAAGAGTCGGACATGCCTGAGTGACTGAACTGAACTGAACGAAGATGATGGTCATGTTACTCAGGGCTTTTGTAGCTACCCAGACAATGTAAATGTCAGGCTTCCACAACAAAGCTCAATGCACACACACACACATGCACAGACACACGTGGACACACACACGTACACAGGGGAAAATAAAAGATACTGACTGTGCATGATAGCTACCTCCACTTTTCTAAAGGACGTTGGAGTTCTGGCCAAATACAGGGCTCCCAACCTCAGACTTGTTGAGCCAAGAGGAAAAGTTTGGCCTGGAACAGTTGGCAAAGAGGTAATCTTGATCCCAAGAAGTTTTAGGGAATTTTACCTACATATGAAATACTGAAAATTAACTGTATGCCAAGCTAATAAAACTATCTGTGTTAGATTAGATTCAAAGTCATACTTTAGCAAAATAAAAACAAACCACAAACTTCTTTGTCTTTTGTCCAGTTCTACATTTGAATAACAGAAACTTAAAACTTCTTGTAAAATCTAGCTCTAATTTGAAGGATGAGCAAGGAGAAAAAAGAGCAATGAGCAAGAAGGAAAGGAAAAGTGTAAATATTCTATCATGTTCCTGACTCCAAACAGATATTTTCCTAAGGAAAAAAAAAAAAAACAATAAGAAATATTTTAAAATTTCTAACTTTTAGCCTTAAAATGAACTGTGCTTTTAACTACAGAAGGGAATCAATTAGAAATCCAAAATGATTATTTTCAAATTGACAAAACCACAACCACAGTGAGAGATTTTAATATACTTCTGTCAGCCACAATTCAGTAGACATGCTGATCAAATTTAAAAATTCAATAGACAGGAAACAACAAACTCAGTACTGCAGAAGTCCATATAATTAATTTAAAAGATTGACCTGGGACATTTTCTCAGAAGTCAGAGGAAAAAGTTAATGACATGAAGTTGATGAGTGAAAAGATAAGAGACCTAGAGGACAAATCCAGGAAATCCAATATGTATAATAACTCTATAAAGAGAGAACAAGGCAAATCAAAGGACAGGAAAAAATAACAGTTTCATCAAGACAGGAAAGAACTGAACTTCAAATGGAAAGGGTCTTCTGGGAATAGGAGAAAAATAAATGAAATAGCAGTTTGTTGAGCCCTTAAAGATAATAAAACTGTACAGTTTTAAGTGACCAAGTTTGTTGTGATTGTTTACAGCAGCCATAGGAGACTAGTGAAGAAATAGAGGATAAAAGGGAGAAAACCACAGTCATGGTAGAATATTTAAAACATATCACAAGTTTTGAAAGATCATGTAACAAGGAAATGCAGGAAATAAATAATATGATAAATAGTTTATATGACAGAATATTAAATGGATGTTAAACGTAGCTATTCAGGCTCAGTGTGGATTGTACCCAAGAGGAGTTCCAAAATGAGCACACCATGTTTAGATAGAAGAAACTTGAAAAAAATGAATTGTATTACTTGTAGCCTCTCATCCACATATTTATTTTTTAAAAAGATAATTGTTGATGTTTTGCTTTTTGAACCCATCTGCTTTATCAGAGGAACAGATATGGGTGACATAAGGAGAAGAGAATTTCTGAATTTACTTTAAAGAGCCTTCTGGACAGGCAAGAAAACCTCAGCAGAAATACAGTATAGGAGGATCAGTCATAGTAGTTCAGTCACTCAGTTGTGTCCAACTCTTTGTGACCCAATGAACCGCAGCACACCAGGCCTCCCTGTCCATCACCAATTCCCGGAGTTCACCCAAACTCATGTCCATAGAGTCCGTGATGCCATCCAACTATCTCATCCTCTGTCATCCCCTTCTCCTCCTGCCCTCAATCTTTCCCAGCATCAGGGTCTTTTCAAATGAGTCAGTTCTTCACATCAGGTGGCCAAAGTATTGGAGTTTCAGTTTCAGCATCAGTCCTTCCAATGAATATTTAGGACTGATTTCCTTTAGGATGGACTGGTTGGATCCCCTTGCAGTCCAAGGGACTCTGAAAAGTCTTCTCCAACACCACAGTTCGAAAGCATCAATTCTTCGGCACTCAGCTTTCTTTATAGTCCAGTTCTCACATCCATACCTGCCTACTGGAAAAACCATAGCCTTGGCTAGACGGACCTTTGTTGGCAAAGTAATGTCTCTGCTTTTTAATGTGCTGTCTAGGTTGGTCATAACTTTTCTTCCCAGGAGTAAGCGTCTTTTAATTTCATGGCTGCAGTCACCATCTGCTGTGATTTTGGAGCCCCCAAATAGTCTGTCACTGTTTCCTCCTATCCTAGGAGGACAGAAAATATATTAAGTGGACAAATGTGGAGAACCATTTACCAGCTTCACAGTTAGAGTATTACAAAAAAAAAAAAAAAAAAAAGCCTGCTAGAGTCAGACTTAAGTACTTGTCACAGACAAAGGAAACCAATGACACACAGGTACTAGTCACGTGAAACCAAAGATCACTGCTCTTGTCCCCTACCCGCTTACTACCAGAGGAGCCAGATACAGCCTGAAAATGAGGAGAGAGGGCAAAAATGCCAGAAGGGATTTGTTATAAAAGAAAGAAAAATAAGCTTTGATAAAAAGGGGTAATCTGCGGAGAGAAGAAATAACTTTCCAGCTCATACTACACACCAATTTCCAAGAGAAATAAGATTTAAATATACACTATACAACATGCACTATAATACAGTCTCATTTCTGATTGAAATGTATGCATCTCACTGAAGGACAATTTGGCAACATCAGCGATTTCTCTTTTTAGAACTTATCCCACAGATATTCTCACTATGTGAAAAGACTATTCATCCATTGTTTACAATAAATGCTTAATAAAATTAATATGTCAGTAGAATACTGATTAAAATATAATTTCACACTAAATTGACAAACATTTTGGAGAATTCTTTGACAGCCTGGCACTGGGGAATGTTTTATACCTTGTTAGAATTTTAGAAACCACACATGAAACACTGATACTTAAATTATATACCATTTTTAAAAATCTGCATAGAAAGAAATTAAATCAAATGACAACATATTATTTTTAAAATCTGTGTGTTTTTTTTCTCAAGAGGATATTCTCCCTGATATATGAATACTAACCCTCCTCCTCAAATGGTTAATGGGCATAAACATATAATTCATTGAAAAGGAAATATGAATAGATATTAAATATATAGGAACATATCTTTTTTATTATTAAAAGGATGTACAAATTAAAATGCAGTTAGATAACATTTTTAACCTCCTGGTTTGAAAAAAATAAAATACATAGTGTTGGCAAGGCTATTGGGTAATACAGAGTCTCATTCATTTCTGATTGAAATTTATACAGCTCTTTGGAAGACAATTTGGCAATATCAGCAATTTGTCTTTCTGGAATTTATCCCACAGATATTCTCACTATGTGAAAAGATTTTATTTACCCGTTGTTTACAATAAGTGCTAAAAAAAAGAATATCAATAGAATACTGATTAAATTAATCATGGTAAATCCATAAATAAACCTGGATAAAAGGAAAGAGAAGCTTTTTAAATATTTATATAGTAAGATCTCTAAGAAATCCTAAGTAAAAGCAAACTGAAAAACAGTGTATTGAAGTTGTTTTTTTAGGAAAGAAGTTGTTTTGCTAGAAAAAGGGATAATTTATCTTAGTATTTGCTTTTAAATATGTGTTAGGATACACAATAATTATTAATAGTGGCTTCTCAAGGAGGAAGTGAATTGTGAACCAGATGGGAAGGAGGAAGATGTTTCACTGTACAACTTGTTCCATATATAAATTTTAATATTTGAACCCATGTAAAAGATATTTATTCCAAAAAAAATTTTTTTTATTTATTATTTTTTATTTTTTTAAATTTTATTTTATTTTTAAACTTTACATAATTGTGTTAGTTTTGCCAAATATCAAAATGAATCCGCCACAGGTATACATGAAGGTTAAAATATACATTACTAAAAGGATAGTAAAATCCTTTGAGAAGAGTAGATGGTGATATGATAGAGTTAAATAATTTAGAAAATGAGAAATTAAGAGAACTTAGAACTTAAAAGAACAATAAATTAGACAAAACTCTGCCAATATTGACCTAGGACAAAGAACCAAAGATGAAGCACATGGGATTATGAGTAAGAAAAATATATAAACACATATACAAAGGAGTTTGTAAACATAAAAAGCAATTACATGACAGTGAATGTGAATTCTTCTTTCTAGCAATGAAATTTTTCTAGGAAAATAAAAATGACTGAGGAAGACCCCAGAATGCAGAATTCTGGATTACAGAAGAAATTGAAATTTCTAAGAATTACCTTCATGGAATAGTGCCTGAATGGACATCCCTGGAGAAGTTCTTCCCAGTCTTTAAGAAACAGATAATTCCAGTGGCATTGTAACAGTCTCACAGCAGAAAGCAAAGAGACATTTCATGTTTTATTTCATTGAGCTACTACCATATCATGATAATACACCTTACTAGTAAACAAGTTGGGTCCTTATTCGTGGTAAACATGTTAGTCCCTATGCAATACTTTTATCAGTTGTATTCTCAGGTTGAATAAACATCTATACATTTTCCTACCATTGTGGCTCCCTTCACAAGCATTTTGTTTATGATAGCATCTTCAGTAGAAACTTCTGTTTACAGAAGTTAACTGCCCTAGAAAATATATTACAAGAGGAATTCTAAGAAGCACAAGCATTCTTCATGCCTTGTAAAATTGTTTCCATTAAAATGATTATTTTCTGAGCACACAAGTTGAAGGGTTATCCTCTGTTTTCCCCCATAAAACTCTTCGATTTCATTTGGGAGCTAGTGTTTTCTCTTTTAATTATAAAGTGAAAGAATTAAGACATATGTGCTTTTAATTAATCCAAAGAAAAAAGGGCTGCAAAATAAAGTTGACTGATAGGTATATTAGTACATTTTAGGGCTTACCCTAAAAAAGTGATTCCAAATATATATGGCATAAGTATAAACTCAGAAATATCATTCATTCCATTAAAAAATAATACCATAAGGAAAATAGTATCTGTTCTTTCTTACTAAGAATAGACGAAGGGGAAATAAGGTACTGTAAGAGCATGTTTATATGCATTGGATGTACTTAAAATTAAACAGTTATGCAAATTAAGCTGTATATATATATATATATATATTTCTAAATTATGCAATATTCTGAAAAATTATTTCTTGGTGTTGAATAAATGTACAGGATACATACAGAAATAGAAAACAGTCCTGTCCATAACTAGTTTGAGCTTTGCTATTTGGCAGTATCTGATTTGTAATACGGAGGATGATTGTAGATCTTTTTTTGGCTCAGGGGTGTATAAATCTGCATACCCTCCACTTACTCTTTCTTTGGAATTTTCCTGGGTTTTTAAAATACTTTTTTTTTTTAAAGAGTTTTTGGATCACAGCAATATTGAGGAGGAAGGTACAGAGATTTCTCATATACTCCCTGCCCCAACATATGCACAGACTCCCCTATTATCAACATCCTCCACCAGAGTGGGACACTTGCTTTAACTGATTAATCTACACTGACACATCATTATTCCCCACAATCCACAGTTTACCTTAGAGTTCAGTTTTGATTGTATATGTGTAAAGGGTTTGGGCAAATGTAAAATTTTATATGTATATATATATATATATATATATATCTCCATCATAATATCATAAAGAGTATCTCTATGGCCCTAAAAATCCTTCTTAAAATCATACCAAATCCTGCAGTGCTATCCAGTATTTTATTAACTCTGTGATGTTCAAGAACCTAATGATCTGATGTTTTCGTATATACACTTTATATTTTGACACATGCATAAGATTATTTTGTATAGTCTTACTATGCTGTCTAAATATTTAGTATTTGTTATACTTGTGTCCTAAAAATACTGTGGTGGAAATTTACTGAGGGTGGTATCCTATGTAAATTTTATTTTATATACATTGCATTGCCTAACATTACTAGTTCTGTAAGTGTGGTTTCTGAAACCATGGCAGTGTCATCATGTAGGGTTTTGAACTAAACTGTGTTCCCCCAAATTCATGTCTTGAAGCCCTAACACCCATTCTGACTCTGTTTGGAGATAGGACCATTAGAGTGGTACTCAAATTGGGTCATAAGGTTGGGGCCCTAATCTGATATAACTGGTATCCTTATAAGAAGAGGAACCAACAGCAGAGGTCTCTCTCTGAATGTGCCCAAAGTAGTAGTCATACGAGCACATAGTGAGATGGTGGCCACCTACAAGCCAAGAAAAGAGGCTGCAGAATGAAACCTACCTTATTGGCACCTTGATTTGGATTCCTTAGGCTCCAGAACTGTGAGATGTAAGTTTCTGTTGTTTAATCCACTCAGTCAAGTGGTATTTTGTAATGGCAACCCAAATAGATGGGTATACCAGGAAGCTTGTTAGAAATGCAAGTTTTGCAGGCTCACTCTGGAACTGAAACTCTGGGGTTGAAGATCAGGGGTCTGTGTCGTAGCAAGCTCTCCAGGGGTTTCTGATGCAAACAGAAATTTGAGAACCACTGACTTAACACATCGCTAGTATGTGTATGTTACTATACACTGAGGGATTTGAAGGATGCATCCGATACTTTGATTAGAAATGTGTCCCCTATATAGGCTTGAATTGTTATGAGTTTGATATTATACATTCTTAAGCCAATTTCACTAGGCAAGCCCATTGAAAGTGAAAGTTGCTCAGTCATGTCTGACTCTTTGCGACCCCATGGACTATACAGTCCATGGAATTCTCCAAGCCAGAATACTAGAGTGGCTAGCTTTTCCCTTCTCCAGGGGATCTTCCCAACCCAGGGATCGAACCCAGGTCTCCTGCATTGCAGCTGAATTCTTTACCAGCTGAGACTCTAGGGAAGCCCAAGAATACTGGAGTGGGTAGCTCATCCCTTCTCCAGTGGGAACACTCCTGAATGTGATTATTAAATCCTCATTTGGACATGGAAAACGCTCTCTCCTTCCAACTGGGCTTCATGTTTTCACTTCTCATTTATCCCTCTCATTGTTGTTATTCATTTCTTCTCTGCATTTCTGTAGTGTGGAAATGGCTGCAAGAGATTAGGATAATTCATTTCCCAAATAAATAGCTTCTGGCTTTAGTCTTCACATCCAATATTTAAAAAGCTTGAAGACTTTTTAAAGAGTCCATGAAAGTCTGAAGAAAAGGTTTCAATGGAAATCTAAATGAGTTAGTGAGAAAATCTGCACCCTATTGATAGTGGCACTTTTGTTCTGAGGGTTTGGTAATATGAGAAATTGAAGAATGCCATTAGAGTTACTGACTTGAAACATATCCAGCATTACTTTGTAAAAGTGTTCTGTACTGTAGAAAGAATATATTTTTTCATCATCACTTTGCCATCTTCACTGCATAAATATGACTTTAAATGTTATAGAAAAGATGACGTATAAACATGTACCATTATATACACGTAAAAAAAAAAAAGAACTTGCCATTTGGCCTTCTTTAGCAATATCTTCTCCTAATTATGGAACACAAAAGTTGTATTTCCACAGTTCCTCATGGTGTGAAAGGAACTCATGTAAAATACAGTCCTCCCAAACATTTAAAGATTTATAATTAAGGAGCTGTCTGCTGAACAATTGAGTTTATTCATGATGCAAGTCATTCACCTTCAAATGCCTTTTACCATGACAGATTGAAAAAAAAGTAAAAATTAAGTATTCTCTGTAATTCAGATTATAAAATATACTAAATAATTGTACCAACTTGTACTTGGAAAGTCCATGAATACCTTAGTTTAAAAAAAATTGTGACAGTGTTCATGAAACCCCAAGTTTTCAAAAAGTGAAGGTTTCCTTTTATATCAATATTTTAAAATCCTCTTGAAACAGTTTCTAGTATAGTGTGACCTCAGTTCCAATTAAGATGAACTCATTAGATTTCAGTAGATCCTGACTTCCTGTTGGCAGCACCCATGTCTTGTTTTTCTTTGTATTCCCCAACAGTTAGCATGGGGCTTGAAACATAGCGGTTTATAAATATAATTGAAGGGCTTTGATTTAATAGAGATACAAAGAAAGCTCAGTATAGAATCCCTGTAATTTGGTTGAGAAATGCTTATTTCCTAGACTTGCATAAACTAGCATTTCTTGAGCAAGTGCACATAATTAAATTGAAAGAATAAATTGCAAAGGGGGTTTCATTACCAAAAATCATGACATGGTTCATTGAATTTTCCAAACCGTCAATCCTGTGTTATCTTTCTCACTAGGGCTATCAATAGTAGATCAAAATTTCAAACCTATCTGCTAGTGTGTGTGTGTGTGTGTGTGTGTGTATGTAGAAGATGTGTATGTGTGTGTGTGTGTATATATATATATATATATATACACACATGTATATATATGTGTGTGTGTGTGTGTATGCCTTAAGTAGGCCATTGTGCTTAATTTAGAAGTGACTCAGACTATTCATCACTAATAATTATTTTGTCTTCTGAGTTGAAAGGTAGAAGTCAATTTGAATGATTCCACTCATGATTTTTTCTGTGGATTACAGTGCATTTGAAGCTGTTTTCTGGATTAAACATTTTTCTGACTGATAAATTGTTTTAAATGTGTTTGAGGGCACACTGCCTTTTCTGAGTTTGGATATGAACTTTTTCTCTTATCTAGAAGGGTTTTAATGCAGACCTCTTCAGTTTGCCTTTGCGTCTACTGGGGACTCATTTTGGCAAGACCATACTTGCTCTTTTGTGACTCTCAATCAAAGCTGTGGATTATTTTGTGAAAATTGAATTTTTAAATGTAAATAATTTCAGTTTGTATGGAAATACAAAAAACCTCGAATAGCCAAAGCAATCTTGAGAAAGAAGAATGGAACTGGAGGAATCAACCTGCCTGACTTTAGGCTCTACTACAAAGCCACAGTCATCAAGACAGTATGGTACTGGCACAAAGACAGAAATATAAATCAATGGAACAAAATAGAAAGCCCAGAGATAAATCCACACACCTATGGGCACCTTATCTTCGACAAAGGAGGAGAGAATATACAATGGAAAAAAGACAATCTCTTTAACAAGTGGTGCTGGGAAATCTGGTCAACCACTTGTAAAAGAATGAAACTAGAACACTTTCTAACACCATACACAAAAATAAACTCAAAATGGATAAAGATCTAAATGTAAGACCAGAAACTATAAAACTCCTAGAAGAAAACTTAGGCAAAACACTCTCCGACATAAATCACAGCAGGATCCTCTACCCACCTCCCAGAATATTGGAAATAAAAGCAAAAATAAACAAATGGGACCTAATTAAACTTAAAAGCTTTTGCATAACAAAGGAAACTATAAATAAGGTGAAAAGACAGCCTTCAGAATGGGAGAAAATAATAGCAAACAAAGCAACTGACAAAGACTTATCTCAAAAATATACAAGCAACTCCTGCAGCTCAGTTCCAGAAAAACAAACGGCCCAATTAAAAAATGGGCCAAAGAACTAAACAGACACTTCTCCAAAGAAGACATACAGATGGCTAACAAACACATGAAAAGATGCTCAACATCACTCATTATCAGAGAAATGCAAATCAAAACCACAATGAGGTACCATTTCACGCCAGTCAGAATGGCTGCTATCCAAAAGTCTACAAGCAATAAATGCTGAAGAGGGTGTGGAGAAAAGGGAACCCTCTTACACCATTGGTGGGAATGCAAACTAGTACAGCCACTATGGAGAACAGTGTGGAGATTCCTTAAAAAACTGAAAATAGAACTGCCTTATGACCCAGCAATCCCACTGCTAGACATACAAAAGAGACATGTGTACCCCAATGTTCACTGCAGCACTGTTTATAGTAGCCAGGACATGGAAGCAACCTAGATGTCCATCAGCAGACGAGTGGATAAGAAAGCTGTGGTACATATACACAATGGAATATTACTCAGCCATTAAAAAGAATGCATTTGAATCAGTTCTAATGAGGTGGATGAAACTGGAGCCTATTATACAGAGTGAAGTAAGCCAGAAAGAAAAACACCAATACAGTATACTAACACATATATATGGAATTTAGAAAGATGTTGACAATAACCCTATATGCGAGACAGCAAAAGAGACACAGATGTATAGAACAGTCTTTTCAACTCTGTGGGAGAGGGTGAGGGTGGAATGATTTGGGAGAATGGCATTGAAACATGTATATTATCATATGTGAAACTAATCGCCAGTCCAGGTTCGATGCATGATACAGGGTGCTTGGGGCTGGTGCACTGGGATGACCCAGAGGGATGGGAAGGGAGGGAGGTAGGAGGGGGGTTCAGGATGGGGAACACCTGTACACCCGTGGCAGATTCATGTCAATGTATGGCAAAGCCACTACAATATTGTAATTAGCCTCCAATTAAAATAAATAAATTTATATTAAAAAAAATGTCCTTCTTGTAAATGGTAACTTTAACTGTTAAAAATAGTTTAAAATTTTTCATTAAAAAAATTGACTCTTGATCAAAATTTTTACCATAAGTCATTTCTCTGTGAAACAAATTGGTTGAAAAAGAATCCCGAGACTGGGTGTGTGTTTATGTAGAGAGGCATTTTGAGTATAGAAACATTCAAGACTGTCTCTTTTACTGAGGTGTATTTTTACAAAAGAGGCAAAGGTGGTGCAAAATCAAAATGGAAGACTGAGTACGGAACAGAGACACAGGCAGGAGAGTTAAAACAGGCAGTTTGAAAACTGACAAAAATATGACCATCAAGTTCATTGCAATCCACTAGTCTAATTTGATGCTGTACTTCTAAAATCTTCACTCTTCTTTCCTTACCAGCCATCAAGACTCTCAGTAGAGTTATAAAACCATGAACCTCTGCCTATATAGCTTTTATAGTTGATATCATTATCTTCTCTCCTCTCCACCATTCTTCTATACGCCAAGATATCATAATATTTGGAAAAATAAAAATATCTTCATTGGAGAAGTTGGGAGATTCTTTCTCCAAAGTAACAGAGTTAATCTGGGAAAGAGGTTAAGAAAAGTCTAAAGGTATTAATAGATTAAAAGAAAAAACAAACCTATAATTTTCATGATACAATATTTGCTTACTGGATTTATGCCATAAAAAGTGTATGTGGGATGAAAGAGGGTGAATCTGAGTTCAGACAAGCTTGGGAAAAGCCACATTAAAGCAAATTGAAGATATTCCATGGCAACAGAGTTTGTCAGGGCTAAATTACACAGGTGAAGTGAAAGTGAAACGCGCTTAGTCCTGTCCAACTCTTTGCGACCCCATGGACTGTAGCCTGCCAGGCCCCTCTGTCCATGGAATTCTCCAGGCAAGAATATTGGAGTGGATTGCCATTCCCTTCTCCAGGGGATCTTCCCAAGCTAGGGATCAAACCTAGGCTTCCCACATTTCAGGCAGATTCTTTGCCAGCTGAGCCACCAGGGAAACCAGGAAAACTTTTGAAAAAGAGACAATCTTGAATATGTTTCTGTACTCAAACTACCTCTCTACATAAACAAACACTCATCCCTGGGACTCCCTTTTAACTGATTTGTTTCACAGAGAAACCTAAATTACATCGGTAGACCCCTCCTAATTAGACATGGAACACTGAGGATTAGGGGGCAAATATCCTTTTTGTCTATAAGCTTTTCTTTTCCCCTAGAGCATCTCGAAGTGGTAAAGAATCTGCCTCCAATGCAAAAAACCCTAGTTGGATTCCTGGGTAGGGAAGATCCACTGGTGAAGGGATAGGCTATGCACTCCAGTATTCTTGGGCTTCCCTGGTGGCTCAGATGGTAAAAAAAATCCACCTGCAATGTGGAAGACCTGGGTTTGATCCCTGGGTTGGGAAGATCCACTGGAGGAGGGCATGGCAACCCACTCCAGTATTCTTGCCTGGAGAATCCCCATGGACAGAGGAGCCTGGTGGGCTACAGTGCATGGGGTTGCAAATAGTCGGACAGGACTGAATGACTAAGCATGGAACATGTTCAGTTCAGTTCAGTCACTCAGTCGTGTCCAACTTTTTGCGACCCCATGAATCGCAGCACGCCAGGCCTCCCTGTCCATCACCAACTCCTGGAGTTCACTCAGACTCAGGTCCATCGAGTCAGTGATGCCATCCAGCCATCTCATCCTCTGTCGTCCCCTTCTCCTCCTGCCCCCAATCCCTCCCAGCATCAGAGTCTTTTCCAATGAGTCAACTCTTCGCATGACGTGGCCAAAGTAGTGGAGTTTCAGCTTCAGTATCATTCCTTCCAAAGAAATCCCAGGGCTGATCTCCTTTAGAATGGACTGGTTGGATCTCCTTGCAGTCCAAGGGACCCTCAAGAGTCTTCTCCAACACCACAGTTCAAAAGCATCAATTCTTCAGTGCTCAGCCTTCTTCACAGTCCAACTCTCACATCCATACAAGACCACAGGAAAAACCATAGCCTTGACTAGACGGACCTTTGTTGGCAAAGTAATGTCTCTGATTTTGAATATGCTATCTAGGTTGGCCATAACTTTCTTTCCAAGGAGTAAGCGTCTTTTAATTTCATGGCTGCAGTCACCATCTGCAGTGATTTTGGAGCCCAAAAAAATAAAGTCTGACACTGTTTCCACTGTTTCTCCATCTATTTCCCATGAAGTGATGGGACCGGATGCCATGATCTTTGTTTTCTGAACATTGAGCTTTAAGCCAACATGTTAATCATTGCTAAGTTGCTAAGTCACTTCAGTCGTGTCAGACTCTGTGCGACCCCATAGAGGGCAGCCCACCAGGCTCTGTTGTCCCTGGGATTCTCCAGGCAAGAACACTGGAATGGGTTGCCATTTCCTTCTCCAATGCATGAAAGGGAAAAGTGAAAGTGAAGTCGCTCTGTCATGTCTGACTCTTCGCAATCCCATGAACTGAAGCCTACCAGGCTCCTCCTTCCATGGGATTTTCCAACCCACTGGAGTGGGTTGCCATTGCCTTCTCCATATTAATCATAGTTATTTTAAAATCTGTCTCTGCTAAAACCAATATTGGTTTTATCTCTTTCACCTGTATACGATTTTTTCTCTTGGCGTTTGGTAATTTTTGTCTTATTTTTTAAAATGAATGATAATTTACGGTGAAATGGCAGCCTCTCAATGAATTAAATTTTTTCCACTGTGCAATTAGAATCAAAGCAATCATCTCAGTTTCATCATAAATTGATATGACTCAAGGCTGTGTTTTAAGCTTTGGAAAAATCTGATTTACATTTGTTTGCCTTATTCCTACAACATGACACTTCAGAGACCCTGGAGTCTAATACTTGTCTCCCTAGCACTGTGGTACTGCCCAGATATCTGCTTGGCATCATAACCTCTTGCTGCTGCTGCTAAGTCGCTTCAGTCGTGTCTGACTCTGTGCAACCCCATAGACGGCAGCCCACTAGGCTCCTCTGTCCCTGGGATTCTCTAGCCAAGAATACTGGAGTGGGTTTCCATTTCCTTCTTTAATGCATGAAAGTGAAAAGTGAAAGTGAAGTCGCTCAGTCATGCCCGACTCAGTGACCCCATGGACTGGAGCCTACCAGGCTCCTCCGTCCATGGGATTTTCCAGGCAAGAGTACTGGAGTGGGGTGCCGTTGCCTTCTCCACATAACCTCTTAGCCTCTGCTTATTTTAGTTATTTTTGGCATCTCACTCCATTCATTTCTCAAGGAAAAGTTGAGTGCATATCACCAACCCTGTAGATCTGAGTTCTTTGATATTCCCAATTCCAGAGTTTTGGCACCTGAAGTATTGATGGTCCTTATAGCTCTGAACTCCAATATTTTCCTCTACATCCTGGTGAGAGTGCTGCAAACTGCCACTGTATTTGTTTAGGCTTCAAGACCCAAGGAAGATAAGACCCAAGACTTCAAGATCCAAAGGTCTTTAGAGGGAAAATGTTGGCAAATGCATGTCCAGTCTCATTTCATGTCCCTGTTTCCTGGGTCTTGATTCCTCTTATGGTTACTTTTTGTTATTTTCATAAAATTGTTTTCTATATTTTATTTCACCTGTCCAGTTTGTATGAAGGTTAGTCTGATATAAGCTATTTTTCATAGCCAGTAGGAGAAATATTTGTTTCTAGAATATTTAAAAGTCCTAAATATTATGAAATTAATATATTTTCTTTAAATCCTTAATACTAGATTTTTCTTTCCAAAGATTGTGGTCTTGAAAAAATTTTTTCTGGGTTATTAACTATGTATTGAGTTGCTCACTAGGCCTTTCTTCTAGATTAAAAAAATACTATAAAACTCATTGATCATATTCTGAATCCAGATATAATTGCTTGGTATACTTTCCACTTTAAATTATATATAGAAAATGAATAAGATTTAAGTTATATTCAACATTTCTGGGAGGTAATCCAGTGTCCTCAAAATGCATTATGAATTTGAGCATGTAAATAAAATTCTTATCAACTCTTTAAAATGGAATCAAATGCATAAAATTTCTTTGGAAGAATACAGTAATAACAGGCAATTGCAATGACTTCTGGGAAGGGAGGCTGGGGCACTGAGGGCCAGTTGAGGGAAGGTATCTTAATTAAGGAGAATTTTCAACAGCATGTGTCAACTAAAAAAAAAAAAATGAATCAAGTGAGAGCTAAGTTTTATTTGGGGCAAAATGAAGGCTATAACCTGTGAGGTAGCATTGCAGATAGCTCTGAGAAACTGCTCCAAAGAAGTGGGGGACGAGGTCAGTGTCAGGGAAGGGGGATACTTGAAGTGGAGCCTAGATTTTGGCAGAAGATTGCTGCTAGTCACAGGGAGCAGATGTCTCCATTAATGATTTTAGTGCTTTTCTAGATATGAGGAGATGCAAGAATTGGCTTCATAAAATCTTCTGAAAATAACAATCTGAAGACCTGTTCATTGGTTTTTCCCAGAGCACAGAGGGTCTCATTCTTGATTTCCACTCTTCACCCCTTTCAGGGAGTGTTGAAGGTCAGCAGCTGCAGCAGCTCATGATTTAATCCTTCTAAAAATACATGGCAAGTGCCAGTTTTTAGTTAGCAATGTAACAGAAGCTGAGTATGATGTCCTAGCCAAATCTGAAATAAGTGTGTGGGTTTGTTTCTTCCTTTCCACAAAACAGTGGATCAATAAATGGGCAAGTAAAAGCCAATGCTCAAGGAACTGAGATGCTTTTTCCTCGATGTTCTGCATCTCTTAAAATGTAGATCTAGTCTTTTTCATGACAAAAATGGCTACTCCATCCACCTCCAAGAATTCAGTTTTCATTCTAGGCTTTAAAAATAAAAGGGAATTTTAGGGCAAATTTGCCTGCTATCTGAAACTCTTTCCTTTTTATCAGGAAAGTAATTTCCTGGAATTCCACCCAGCAACTTATGTTTTTGTCTTATTGAGGGGAGGTTAGTCACAAGGCCCCATTTAGCTGCAAAGGCCCCGGGGGAAGTATGCATTCTTAAAGTGCCCATGAGTATCCTGAATAAAAGTTTGTCTTCACAAGAAAAGCATGAGAGTCAGTATAATATTATAAATAACTAATATTGTCTATTTTTTCCCAATATATACTTATATAATGTTTGATTTTTTAAAGTGTCATCACTTAAAGCCATTTAAAATATACATTTAAAGCATAGATGTAAACAATAACAAAAAATTACTGCAGATATTCTGTATGCATGTGTATTAAAAGTCTTAGTTTTACAAATGTACATGAAGCATATTTCTGTACACATGTGCCTTTTTTCAGATTTACAAATAACAAATATTTTAATATATTTATATAGTACTTTTAACTCTAAATTTTGGAAAAAAGCTAAATAAACCCAGCATATGTAACACTCACTGAAGAGCTAGTTGAGGCACTTGAGTACAGTGTTACAGATAGTGTTCTAAAAAGCCCCAAGTTTCTAGCAAAATCACTCAAATTTTGCAATATAGCAAGTTGTTACAGTGACATATACCCAAATACATTTTAAAATTGAGGAATGTGGTAATATTTTTCCATTGGCCTTGTGGCAGCATCCTTTTTCCTTCTCATCAAATATCTACCCATCTTTTAAAAAATGTTGTGGTAACTGCCTGAGCTGACATTGACAGACGATTTTAAGGACAAGAGAGAAAAGTGAGTCCAGACAAGAATGTATATTTTATGTGTTATGGCAGCTTCCAACTGTAATGGAGATAAAGGGCATCTATGAAAACCCCACAGCTAACATCATACTTAATTGTGAAAGACGGAATGCCCTCTTCCTAAGATCGGATACAAAACAAAGATGTTTGCTCTCATCATTTCTGTTCAACTTTGCACTGGGGGTTCTAGCTAATGCAACAAGGTGAAACAAAACACAGCAAAGTAAATTCAGATTGGAAAGGAACTAAAACTGTAAAGCTGTGTTGATTCACAAGTCTATATAGAAAATATTCTCTCTAGAGAATCCAAAGGAATCAACAACATCAATAAAAAACTTTAGAACTAAGAAATAAGAATATAAGGGTAAAATAAAACATGAAGTGTATTTCTATATCCTAAAACAACTCAAAAATGAAATTAAGAAAATTATTCATTCACAGTATCCTCAAAATGAATAAAATACATAGAAATAAATTTTAACAAAGTAAGTGCAAGACTTGTAGACTGAAAACCATAAAACATGGCCGAGAGAATTAAAAAATATCTAAATAAATCAAAGGGCTTCCCCATTGGCTCAGTGGTAAAGAATCTGCCTGCCAGTGTAGTAGATGCCAGAGATATGAGTTCAATCCCTGGGTCAGGAATATCCCATGGACAGAGGACCCTGGCTGGCTACAGTCCATGGGTTCACAAAGAGTCAGACATGACTGAGCATGCACACACAAATAAATTCAAAGTTCACATTCAAGGCTGAGAATACTCACTACAATAAAGGTGGTAATTCTCCACAAATTGATCTGCAAATTCAATGGGATCCTTGTGAGTATCCTAGCTGGAATCATTATAGAACTTGACAAATGGATCCTAAGATTCATCTGGAAATGTGAGGGATCTCAAATAGCCAAGGCAATATTGAAGAAGAACAAAGTTGGAGGACTCAGACATCTCTATTTCAAAACTTATTTCAAAGCTACAGTAATCACAACTGCGGTGCTGGCGTAAGGATAGACTATTGGAATCTGTAACTGAGAATTCAGAAACAAACTGTTACATTATGGTCAGTTTATTTTTTTAATTGAAGTATAGTTGATTTACAGTGTTGTACTGATCTCTGCTATAGAGCACAGTGACTCAGTCTTACTCATATATACATTTTTTAAAATATTCTTTTCCATTATGATTTATCCCAGGATACTGAGTATAATTCTCTGTGCTGTACAGTAGGACCTTGGTGTTTATCCATTCTAAATGTAATAGTTTGCATCTACCAATCTTCCACTCTTCTCCCTCTCCCTCTCCCCCTCCCACTTGGCAACAAGTCTGATCTCTGTTTCTGTTTTGTAGATAGGTTAATTGGTGTCATATGTTAGATTGCACATATAAGAAATAGCATGTGGTATATGTCTTTTTCTTTCTGACTTATTTCACTTAGATGAAGATCTCTGCTTGCGTTCACGTTGTGGCAAATGTCATTATTTCATTCTTTTTATGGCTGAGCAGTATTCTGTTGCATACATATGCCACGTCTTATTTATCCATCCCTCTGCCATTGGACATTTAGGTTGTTTCCATGTTTTGGCAATTGTGAACAGTGCTGCTGTGAACATGGGGGTGCATATATCTTTTTGAATTATCATTTTGTCTGGCTATATGCCCAAGAGTAGGATTGCTATTAACAGATCACATGGTAGTTCTATTTTTAGTTTTCTGAGAACCTTCCATACTACTTTATATAGTGGCTATACCAATTTACATTCCCACCAGCAGAGTAGGAGGGTTCCCTTTCTCTATGCCCTCTCCAGAATGTTATAGACTTGTTAATGAAGGCCATTCTGACCACTGTGAAGTGGTGCCTTATTGTAGTTATGATTTGCATTTTTCTAATAATTAGTGATGTTGAGCATTTTTTAATGTGCCTACTGGTATATCCAATTGGTTTTTGACAAAGAAAAAAGGAAATGAAAGTGTTTGTCACTCAGTCGTGACTGACTCTTTGTGACCCCATGGACTGTACCCCACTGGATTCCTCTGTCCATGGAATTCTCCAGGCAAGAATACTGGAGTGGGTAGCCAGCCATTCCCTTCTCCAGGGGATCTTCCCAACCCAGGGATTGAACCTGAGTCTCCTGCATTGCAGGCAGATTCTTTACCATCTGAGCCACCAGGGAAGCCCTTTTTGACAAGATATCAAGATAATCACTGCAGAAAGAAAAATATTTTCAACAAAGGGGCTGGTAAAATGGAATATACACATGACAAAAATGAACGTAACCTTCACACCGGGCATAAAAATTCATGCAAGATGAAACATAGATCTAAATTTCAGAGCTAAAATTATTAAACTTCTAGAAGAAAACAAAAAAAAAAAAAATTGAGCTTGAATTAGGTAAGTTAAAAAAAAAAAAAAAGTTTGATCCAAAAAAGAAGAAAATTCAAAAACTGGACTTTGTAAAGCTTAGGACTTTTGTGCTTCAAAAGAGACCATTGAGAAAATGAAAAGATAAATGAAAGGCTGGAAAAAAATATTTGCAAATCATATATCTGATAAAAGACTTATATCCAGATATCTACTCCAACAACTCAGTACTAAGACAAAGACCTACTTTTTAAATGGGCAAACAAATCTGTAGACATTTTACCAAAACATATAAAGAGGCTGATGAAAAGATGCTTATCATTGTTACTCATTAGGGGAATAAAAATTAAAAGCACAACGAAATATCACTTCACACCTTCCAGAATGTACACAGTGCAAAAGCCAAAAAATACTAAGTGTTTACAAGGACAGACAGAAATGAGCCCTCAAGCTTGGGTGGTTTCCACTTTCTAGAAAGCAGTTTCTTAAAAAGTTAAATTTGCCATAATCACAGCAGTGGCACTCCTAAGGATCTGCCCGAGGGAGATGAAAAATGTCTGCTCAAAGGTATGGTAGTAGGTGCTCAAAGCATTATTCAGAATAGAAACACCAGGAAATAATTCAAGTATCTGTTGACTAATGACTGGACAAAAAAAAAAAAAAAAAAAAGTGTAGTATATTCATGTAATGGAATAGTACTCAACAATGAAAAGGAAGAACTGGTACATGCAACATGAATAAGCCTCAGACACAGCACACTAAGTGAAAGAAGGCAGAACACTACATATTGTATAATTCAATTCATATAAAATGTTTAAGAAACAAATTTATTCAGACAGAAAACAGGTCAGTAGTTACCTAACACTGGGGGTGGGAGTAGGGAGTACCTGCAAGTGGAAATGAAGGAAACTTTGAGAATGATTCAAACTTCTAAAATTGGATGTGGAGATGGTTGTAGAGCATTGTCAGTTTACTAAAATTACTGAATCATGTACATTAAATGGATGAATATTATAGTATGTAAGCTATAACTCCTTAAAGCTCTTAAAACATAATGAAGACCATTTTTGGAAGCTGTATATTAAGTGGCCATGGATCTTTCTGTGACCTTAAGATCATTAGTCTGCACAGCTATAAACAAAGGCCAAAACACTTTAGGATTTCATCAGAGTAGTTTGAAGGTTTTTAGTTGTTCATATTTGTATAGAATTTATATTCCTGAATGGCAAGTCCTATTAAGGGATGAAAATCATAGCCTGTATTATATCCTCAATCACTTTGGGATATAAAATCTTTTATCCATTTAATGTTCTTTCTGTAAGCCCTTGTCTGGAGAGTTCTCACAACTTTTGTGAGAACTGGAACTAATGAATAGAGTTACATCTTATTCTTGCTCCTTTAAGAGATAACACCTTCTCTGAGGAAGAACAAATTGCATTACAAATGTTCTCATTAATTCCTACAACAGACTTGTTCAGAGAAAAAAAATAAAAAAATATGTCCTTTAAAACAGACACACAGCTTGATTCTTAGATTTCAGGAGTTCAGTTAATACTGATAGCAACAATGAAATTACAAGAAATCACTTGACAATTTTACTTCGGCAAATGTTACATTAGCATCAAAGTGATTGATGCTTTTGAACTGTGGTGTTGGAGAGGACTCTTAAAAGTCTCTTGGACTGCATGGAGATCCAACAAGTCCATCCTAAAGGAAATCAGTCCTTAATATTCATTGGAAGGACTGATGCTGAAGCTGAAACTCCAACACTTTGGCTACCTGAGGTGAAGAACTGACTCATTTGAAAAGACCCTGATGCTGGGAAAGACTAAAGGCAGAAGAAGGGAATGACAGGGGATGAGATGGTTGGATGGCATCACCGACTCAATGGACATGAGTTTGAGTAAATTTCTGGAGCTAGTGATGGACAGGGAGGCTTGGCATGCTGCAGTCCATGGGGTCACAAGGAGTTGGACATGACTGAGCGACTGAACTGAACTGATGGCAGTTCTGTGTTTAATTTTTTTGAGGAATCTCCATACTGATCACCATATTTACATTCTGCACCAATTTACATTCCCACCAACAGTGTAGGAGGGTTCCCTTTTCTGTATACCCTCTCTAGCGTTTGTTATTTGTAGACTGTTTAATGATGGGCATTCTGACTGCTGTGAGATGGTACCTCATTATAGTTTTGATTTGCATGATGATTTTAGTTTAGCAAGTGTTACATTAGAGAAACTTTATAATGATGCATTTATACTATTCATAAAGTATGTAAAATTTACTCTAAAGTTTAAAAATAGACTTAAAATGTGCATATGAAGGAAAACTGCAATTAGAAATGCTTAGTATGAGTGGCCATGGTGCTCTTTCTTTGGAGGAAAAAAATGTCACCTCCTTTTTCTTCTCTTCAAAAATTAGTTTTTATTCGCAATGATTTTTGTCTATGTTTAGAAAAAATTGATCTGAAAGTATCAACAATATCAGAAAGAAGATAAATATGTTAAACAGAGAAAAACAGACTGAATGGAATCCTCTATCACACTGTTGGCTATCTGATTGTTATTTAGTTGCTAAGTCACGTCCAACTCTTTTGCCACCCCGTGGACTGTAACCCACCAAGCTCCTCTTTACAAGAGATTTCCCAGGCAAGAATACTAGAGTGGGTTGCCATTTCCTCCTCCAGTGGATCTTTCCAACTCAGAGATTGAATCCACATCTTCTGCATTGGCAGGCAGATTCTTTACTGCTGAACCACCTGAAAAGCCCCACTGGCTATCTGATACTCTCCTACAAAAATTTTCCGTCATTTTATAAAAGGCTGTATATGGTTAAAATTAGATTTTCCCTATAAGCTTTAAATCATCATAGATCTTCCCTGAAGGAAAGTTACATGGCTCAAAATAGCCTGGAGTTAAAACTCCCCTCCAGGTCCTCCCCACCATTCTATGAAAACAAAGAACTCTCTCACCTGAAGGAAAAAAAAGTGGACATTAAGGTTGATAATGCCCAGCTCCTAGCCGGTCCAGTCTCTGGCCAATCTCCGGAATTCCTTGCCCCAGCCATTTAAGAGATAACTACTCCGAACAACCTTGGAGAAAAACAGGCCCCCTTAAGACAGTAGATTTCCACATATATGCCTATATATACTTACTCTTTTCTTGGGTTAGGGCAGCAGCTCAATAATCTAACTGCTGCCCCTTCTCGTCTCATTAAAGGTGATCTGTTCCTGTAAAGTGCCGGTCTTGTTCTTTTTCTGAACCTCGCCTTCTCTAACTCCCTTACCCTACATTCCCTATATATCATTTTCCCCTCCTATCTCTAGACATGCACAGCTTTACCTGGGCCTTTGCTGGAACCTGGTTGCATCATTAATTGTACTAGTCTATTCTGTTAACACTCATCCCAAAGGACATGCTGAATCTGAGTCATTCCCCCCGCTCCTGTCACTATTCCTAACTATCACAGTCAGTTCTCGGTAAATGTCAACTAAGTTCTCTGTACAGCTTACCTCATCCCTTTTAATAATGTTACAGTGTCCCATCTTTGGCATTGCCTACTGCTGAGTTAATCAAGGGTATCTATGACTAGGAGCTTTCCCCAAATGTTATTTGAAAGCTGAAATGTCATACAAGTTGAACAACCCTACTGCTTAAAATATTTTTGTCCTTCATTTATTGAAAAATTGAGATGTAATTGACATATAATGTTGTCTTAGTTTAGTTTTGGGTTTTCAACATAATGATTCAATATTTGTATCTGTTGTGAAATGATCACCACACCATCACCCTCCACCTAATTTAATCACCCTCCATCACCTTAGAGAGTTACAAAACATTTTTTTTTCTTGTGGTGAGAACTTTTAAGATTTACTCTGTTAAGAACTTTCAAATATGCAACACAGTATTATTAATTATAGTCACCATGCTGTACATTACATTCCCGTGCCTGACTTATTTTATAACTGGAAGCTTGTACCTTTGGACCCCTTTCACTCATTTCTCTTGCTCCCTACCCCCTGCCTCTGGCAACCACCCATATTTTCTCTCTGTATATATGAGTGTTTTGTTTGGCTTTAGATTCCATATGTAAGTGAGGTCATATGGTGTTTATCTTTCTCCGTATGACTTACTTCACCGAGTATAATGTTCTTGAGTTTCATCTATGTTGTCACAAATGGCAAGATTTCATTCATTTTTAAAATGGCTTAATAATATTTCATTGTGTGTGCATACACACATACATATATATATATATATACACACATATATTACACACACATGTATACATATACTACATTTTCTTTATTCATTCATCCATCAAGGGACACAGGTTGTTTCCATGACTACAGTATTGTAAATAATACTGTAATGTATATGTAGGAACATATATCTTTTCAAGGTAGTATTTTCATTTTTTTCTGACAAATATCTACAAGTGGGACTGCTAGATCATATGGTAGTTCTGTTTTTAATTTTTTGAGGAAACTCTATACTATTTTCCATAATGGTCATACCAGTTTACATTCTCAACAGTGCTTGAGGATTTCCCTTTCTCTACCTCCTTGCCAACATTTGTTATTTCTTGTCTTTTTTTATAATAGCCATTCTCACAGGTTTGAGGTGAAATCTCACTGTGTTTCTTCTTTTGGAGTGAGCTGTTCAATGAATATTTATTTTGGTTCACACCGATTTGAAGATTGTTAGTTATCTGTGATGGTTGGGCTAGATCACTCCTGTGGCTCTTCTAAGATCTACATCTTTCAGCATTTGAAATCTAAAAATATTTTTTCTTAAGGACTTTTTTTCTTTGTAAAAAAAAAAAATACATTGTCAGTAGCCAGAATTACCCTCTTACCAGTCTGAAATCATTGGAAGTTACTGGTAAAATTCTTCAGAATCACAGTTTTGAAGATCTTTAAGGTGAGGAGACTCAATTTCAATTTCTGAAAGAGGAAAGGAGGTGTGTGGGGTATTGGGTGTGGGGAAGCCTATCTTACCCAGTGTCTTTCTTGGTCAGTAGCAACATCCAGCATTTAACCTTTTTATATTTATAATTCCTTTTTCATATGAGCCTTTTAAGTTTCTGATCTGTGCAACTTACTTCTGCATCTCTTGCAGCTTGAACAGTAGCAAGGTACATAGTGGGTGCTCAGTATACGAACATAATCCAACCAGTGTTCTAGATGTCACAGATCATGCCTATCTTGTTGTGGTTTTGACTTGCATTTCCCTGATGAGTAGTGATGTCGAGCATCTTTTCACATACCAGTTGGCCATCTGTATGTCTTCTTTGGAAAAATATTTAGATCTTTTGCTGATTTTTTAAATTGAACTTTTTGGATTTTTTGTTTGGTTTTGGGTTTTTTGGGTTTTTGTTTGTTTGTTTGTTTTTGCTATTGAGTTGTATGAGTTCTTTACAAATTTAGAATATTAACCCCTTATCTGTTTTATGACTTGCAAATACTATCTCCCATTCAGTAGGTTGCTTTTTCATTTTGTTGATGTTTTTTTAATCTTAAACTATCCATAATTTCAGAAGGAATGATGAATAGAGAAAGTCAGACTGAATAGAATCCTCTATCATACTCATAGCTATCTAAATACTCTCCTACAAATCCAGATTTTCTGGTATTTTATAAAAGTTACACTGGTTAAAACTACATTTTTCCTATAAGTTTTAAATCATCATTAAGAATAGACCCTTACTACATGTCAATTTTAGTTTGTAGAGTTTTATCTTTAGTTGGGTTTATAGGATATGGAAATACTACTCTAATTTGAATGTGTAATCAGTTCAGTATCCTTTATTTGACTTACAGGAGGTTTATTAGAGATGAAAGAAACATGTGGTAAGTGCAAAACATGTACTCATTCAAAAAACATCCATTTAGTGTCTACAGTGGATTAGATAAAAAGGCAGGGTAAATAAGAAAGAGGTTTTGATGGGGGGGAATGTCACTATTTTATATATGGTATAAGGAAGTATCTTTCTAAAGTGGTAAAGTTGGGGTATAGAAATTGAGAGAGCACAAGCTATGTAGATATTCTGAGGAAGAGAATTCTAGGAGTGGGAACAACATGGGGCAAATATCTGAGATGGAAATGTGCTTGTAATATTTACCTCGAGCAAGCCATTGTAGTAGGAGCAAGTTAAGCTGGGGGAGAGGAGAGTAGATGAATGTGGATAAGGAAAAGCATAAGGGAAAAGGAAAAAATCATAGGTGGTTTTTAATGCTTTCTCCCCAAGTCCTCCTGCCCTTTTGTTTTTGAGACTCATAATCAGTGTATTTTTTTTTCTTAATTTCTGACAACTGGGTGCCTGAGTGACTCATCACTAACATGACTTATGTACATATTAACAGCACATGGTCCAAGCTAACAGTTTGGGCTGCCTAACTGGCTGGCATCTCATTCTCAGTTGTTGGCCAATGGGAAAGTGAAAGTGAAGTCGCTCAGTCGTGTCTGACTCTTTGCGACCCCATGGACTGTAGCCTATCAGGCTCTTCCATCCATGGGATTTTCTAGGCAAGAGTGCAACAATTCAGATGCTACAACTGGGTTTCCAGTGTAATCTGATAAGATACCTCAACACACAATCTCTCTTGAAATATCTAAGGAAATAAACAAACTCAACCTTAAAAAGACATGATAGCATCACAGATAAGGTGAGGATATGAAAGGCAAAAATGCATTAAGGAGATAATTGTGTCTAGCCTTTTGCAGTGGGGGAACATTTCTTAGAGTAGAACTTCTCGACAAAGTGGGAGAAAACGTGATGTTTTATGAAACAGGGGAGTTGTTAAGGAAAAGTGAAGGTCTTATCTTGGAATGTTAACAGTTTATTGGTCCTTTGAAAGTAGCCATTTCTGGGGTTCCCAGAAGGATGGGTTTTTAAAGCATTGTTTTCTGGGAGAACAGAAGTCAGGTAAATTTCACTACTATCTGGGGCATAATCCAGGAGTACTGGCCAAAGAAATAAAAAGAGAACTGTGATTCAGTTCTGAGGGACAGACTTTTTACCCCACAAACATACCCTCCATCCCAAAGGAACTACATGTGTGTGTGTGCATATACAGTGGCAAATAGAAAGCTATTCTGAGAATTCTCACCAAACACTCAAAATTGGAAATAAGGAAAGTGAGTATTCTTACTGTTTCTATCTTCTGACTATGGACTTAGGAAGAAGGCTCACCAAGGAGAAGAAAGACAAACACTGAGCTAGATGATCATAATGGGAAGGAAATTTTCCAGGCCTCACCCCACTGACAGCAGTTTGAATTTTGAGGTTTGAGACCTGCCAAAACTCTAAGCCCAGCACTCCGTCCAAATACCCAAACTAAGAGACCTGGCCAAGCCTAGCTTGGCTTCTAGCAGCCCAAGGTGGTCTCTGGGATGACCCAACCTCCCTTTGAGTTTCACTCTGGGAAGTCTCAGGACTGTCAGAAGAATTTACTGTTGGTTCAAACCAACACCTAAAGATAGGCCTCTGACCTACTTCTCTTAGAGCCTTGTGGTTATGAATCCTTCCTCTATCCCTTGGAGATGTGTATGTGTCTCCTATAACTCAGAAGTGTCTTTCTCAGTGACCTGAAAGTCGTTCCTTTGAAATGTAACCATCCAGAGGGATGTGGCCTCTGGCTCTCAGCCTCTGTAAGAAGGTAGCATCCCAATTTTGATAAGTGCCAGCCAGCAAACAAAGAGGCCTAAGCCTATTTTCACCAACCAACCCTTTGTAATTTTCTCCTTCTCTGACTTGACTTGAGCCTGCCTCCATTCCCATTTTGCCCCCCTTCCCTCTCCCTCAATCTCCTATTTTAAAATACCCAGTCACCCCTGCACAAATCAGAATTGAGCTCAGCTCTTAACTCCACTGTCAGTAGTTCATAAATAAAATGCTTTTTACTGCCCTAACAGATGTTTAGCTTTGTTTACTCTTGGCTAGGTTTGTTCCTCTATGTCAGTGTTATACACCATTCTCCAACTAGGAGGAGTGAACCCTAACAAGGCATTTAACGAACTGTCCCAAGAGTAAGTGGTCTAAGAAATTTTAAGAAAAACAAATCACTACCTGAAAGAAACTTTCCTTTCTATGACCTCATGTTATGGGAGCAGAAGTGAGGGGTAGGGGAGTGGAAATGCCAGATATAACATGTCTTGAAACTGCAGCAGCTCAGAATGAAATAGACATGTCTCTGGCATGGTAAGAACCGAGTCAAGAAGTCATCTATACAATATCAGATAAAACAGATCTACAGAGAGGTTTCTAAGCACCAAAAAGAAACAGTACGATAACCAGGGGAAAAGAAGGAAAAGGAAGGAAGAAAGGTTATATAAAAGATAAATTATCCAACTTAGAATAATGCATAACCCAAGCAAGAGAAGATAATTCTCCACATGTGCTTTGCACTAGAAAATAAAATTATTTTCAATAAAATTAGAGCTCAGAAATGAGATGATTAAATAATATGTGACTAAAATGGAGATTGCAGATCATAAAAAATAACTTCTTGAGGACCAAACAATACCACTTAGAACAGATAAATTAAGAATAAATCCCAGATGGCTCAGTGGTAAAGAATCTGCCTGCCAATGCAGGAGATGTGGGTGTAATCCCTGGGTTGGGAAGATCCCCTGGAGGAGGAACTGGCAACCCACTCCAGTAATACTGCCTGAAAAATCCCATGGACAGAGAAACATGGTGGGCTACAGTTCATGGGGTCACAAGAGTTGAACCCGACTTAGCGACCAAAACAACAAATCCTATTAACATATACACACTACTATATATAAAATAGATAATGAACAAGGACCTACTGTATAGCACAGGGAATGATATTCACTATCTTATAATAATGTATAATGGAAAAAAAATCTGAAAAAGAATATATATATATTTATATAAATAAATATATATATAAAACTGAGTCACTTTGCTGTACACCTGAAAATAACACAACTGTGCAAATTAACTCTACTCCAGTAAAAAAATTATTTTAAAAAGAGTAAGTATCTTAGAGGGAATGACACAAAAAAAATGATAAAACTGAAAATGGAATTACCAACGTAGGAGGGATGGGTGAAAAAATCAGTCAATGCAGACAAAACTACAAACAGGTTGCATCAATTAGAGAAAAACTAGTAGAGGATAGACAATAATGATTCAAAATAAAACTAATTTGTATACCAAAATAGAGAATCCCAATTAACAAGGATTAAAAAAAAATTCCCTGTAATGAAAGAACAATCCAAGTTTGGGAAAAGCACTGGGAAACACATATCCTGGTTAAATTATTGAAATGGAAGCATAAAAAATAATTCTTTAGTCATCTGGGCAGAAAATTTAAATCGCCTTGAAGAATAAAAATTCAGACCAATGGCTATACATTTCTGAAGGAAAATGTAGCTGAAAAATGTATTGCCAGGCATTAAGAACCATTGCAGTATCAAGCAGCCATTTCAATTATCAAAGAATAAGGAGTAGAGAGCCTATAAAATCTTCTTGTCTTGTATTTGGTGGGGAGGGGGAAGAAGTAATTTGCATCTCATTATGCTATTGAAATACAGACAGTTGAAAAAAATTTAAATGAATATTCTTAGAAAGGAGTGGATATAATAAAGAACATTATGAGTACCAAATTGTGGGAGTTATAGTTTCAGAAAAGAATGTAAAATTTATAAATCTTGATAATGTAAAAATAACATAGAGATCAGGGAATTGATCAATGTTGTCTGAATTGAATGAAGCATGGTTAAAAAATACATAACTTCAGCCTTTGTGTTTTCCATTATCTATTTATTAAGGTTAGAGAACTCTTTCAGGATGTGATAAATCCTATCTAAAAAAATCATCTATTTGACATGGAATAGGTTTTCTTTTGGATGGTTTACTTTTCTTTTCATGAAAAGATGCTCAACATCACTCATTATCAGAGAAATGCAAATCAAAACCACTATGAGGTACCATTTCACACCAGTCAGAATGGCTGCGATCCAAAAGTCTACAAATAATAAATGCTGGAGAGGGTGTGGAGAAAAGGGAACCCTCTTACACTGTTGGTGGGAATGCAAACTAGTACAACCACTATGGAGAACAGTGTGGAGATTCCTTAAAAAACTGGAAATAGAACTGCCTTATGATCCAGCAATCCCACTGCTGGGCATACACACTGAGGAAACCAGAAGGGAAAGAGACACGTGTACCCCAATGTTCATCACAGCACTGTTTATAATAGCCAGGACATGGAAACAACCTAGATGCCCATCAGCAGATGAATGGATAAGAAAGCGGTGGTACATATACACAATGGAGTATTACTCAGCCATTAAAAAGAATACATTTGAATCAGTTCTAATGAGGTGGATGAAACTGGAGCCTATTATACAGAGTGAAGTAAGCCAGAAGGAAAAACATAAATACAGTAAACTAACGCATATATATGGAATTTAGAAAGATGGTAACAATAACCCGGTGTACAAGACAGCAAAAGAGACACTGATGTATAGAACAGTCTTATGGACTCTGTGGGAGAGGGAGAGGGTGGGAAGATTTGGGAGAATGGCATTGAAACATGTAAAATATCATGTATGAAACGAGATGCAAGTCCAGGTTCAATGCACGATACTGGATGCTTGGGGCTAGTGCACTGGGACGACCCAGAGGGATGGTATGGGGAGGGAGGAGGGAGGAGGGTTCAGGATGGGGAACACATGTATACCTGTGGTGGATTCATTTTGATATTTGGCAAAACTAATACAATTATGTAAAGTTTAAAAATAAAATAAAATTAGAAAAAAAAAAAGATAATAGTCAACCCCCCCCCAAAAAAATTTTTTAATTTCTTTTTGGTTAATTTCAGATGTACAGCAAATTGATTCAGTTATGCATATATAAGCAAATATTAATATTCTTTTTTCATCTTTTTCATTATAATTTATTATAAGATAATATACATCCCTGTGCTACTATATATATATATATATATATATATATATATATATATATACACACACACTGTATAATAGGTCCTTATTGTTAATCTATTTCATAGCATGCATTTATTAATCCCATACTCCTAAATTTGTTGTTGCTGTTTAGATGCTCAGTTGTGTCTGACCCCGTGTGTGACCCCATGTACCGTAGCCCGCCAGGCTCCTCTGTCCATGAGATTTTCTAGGTAAGAATACTGGAGTGGGTTGCTATGCCCTCCTCCAGGAGATCTTCCCAACTCAGGGATCAAACCCCAGTCTCCTGCATTGTCAAGCAGATTCTTTACCACTGAGCCTCAGGAAAGGCTACTCTTAATTTACCCTCCTCCCAATGCTCTCTCATTTTAAAACAAAGGCAGAAAAAACACAGCATCATGGTAACACTATTAAGATCTTACTGAACTGTTGTTCCTTGTGCTTTTATTGGTTTAATCTTCCCCAAGTGAGTTTTTTCCCTGTTTTTATTCTATTTTTAATTAGTGATGATTAGTTAAAACTACACATGGAATTCATATTCAGTTTTTAAGGACCAATAATAAATGCTGGATGAGAGAATCATGTAAGTGATAAGTAAATGTGTAAGGATATGTTTGGGAAAAGTAAAGTGCTTAAAAACTGAAATAATATAAAAGGACCCTTTGCTCCTAAATTTGAGGCTTTCGATATGAATATATGTTATTCTTGTGTGTGTGTCACTTTTGAAAATTTAATGTTTTATTTTGTATTTACCTGCTCTTGAAAAGTTAGCTCCATTACATTTCAAATCAAAAGTGTCCCGTCTTTTATTACCAAAAGTTACACAAGTCATTTTAGTGTTCAGTATAATACAGGTGTAATTGAGTCAAGTGTGAGTTAACTGAATGACTCCTAGCAAGTTTATTTGATAACATCCCTCCACCTTATTTAATTAAGAAGTGTGTGATAACCTTGAAGGTAAATCTTTTAAAAAAAATATTTACAGACTGTATCAGCATCCTCATGATTATCTTGTCAATTCCAATTTTTGTTATTTTTTTCTTAAATTCTTTCATAAGCAGTGAGTTAAATGTGTGTTTACACTAACACCTGTATTATAATATGAATGACCAGTCAGATATTTGGACTCCAAGGCTAGTACTCTTTTGACTCCTCATTTATTCAGAATTTGGAGACGAAAGAAAATAGAGTCTGGTTTTGAAACACATGGCACTCCTTACTACTAAGTGCCTGTTGGTGGAGGTGGAAGTCTGCTATAGGAAGTAAAGTATATTAACCTAGTTAACAGAGTTGACTTTGAGCTCTCTTAAGAAAATAAACATGCCTAAATTCAATAGATATGACTATATTTATCTGTGACTTGAAATGGTGATTTCTCCTCAATTTCACACTCATAAATTGTTACTATGATCCAGTCATTCCAGGAAAAGTAAAATCAATGCCTATAATGTTAAAACTGGTAATTCAATGAAAATATGTGGGACTCAGGATGTAGCACAATATAGAGTGAAATCAGGGAGCAAAACTTGCTAAAAAGAATGGACTGTTCAGAGCTCAAGTGGGTAGCCTGGAAGAGGTTCAGAATGTGATAGCATCACTCCAGACCTTGTACTGTTGTGTTGTTAGGAAGATGGTGACCAGCAAAAGAAAATGCAGTGCAGTTTTGAGCTATTTCTTGTAGAAAAATTGCAAATGATCTTGCATTCAATAAATAGGCAATAGGAAGAAAAGGCAGATTGATCTACTGTGTACATAATTCATTTGTGTGGAGTGATTTTGTAACATATGGATAATTTAAAAGTTCTAGAAGGAAATTTTGAGGCTGATTCTTGCTGGCAGTTATAAAAAGCAGTTAAATAATAGCAGTAATTAAGGATTGGGATGACATTTACTAAGAGAACTCTAAAACTCAATAAACTATAATCAAAATCTAACTAGTCAGCAAAACCTCAAGTTGAATGCAGACTACAGATTTCTAACAGCTTTCCAGAGTTAAATAGATTTGGAATTCAAACAACAGACAAGGACTAATTAAGTTGTCTACTATCAGAGGTTCTCAAATTTGAAGGTGCATTGTAATGCCCTGGAAGACTTGTTAAAATACAAGTTGTTGGGCTCCATCCTTCAGAGTTTCAAACTCAGTAGATCGGAGGTATGGGGTCAGAGAATTTCTGTCTCTAACCAGTTTCCAGAAAACACTGATGATGCTGTCTGGGGACCACACTTTGAAAACCACTGACTCAAATCATACTGTGCTGAGAACTGACTTTCCATCTCTTATTCTATAATAAATGTTTGAAACTCTCACAGGGAGATCAGAAAGGTACAGTCAGTTAAAAATCAGGCAAGAAGTTGTAAATACCCTTTGGTTGAGGCATGGTATAATGTAACTCTTTAAAATAGTGTTTGGAAATTGAGCTTAGCATTTCAAATAGCTGGTATAACCTCAGTGTATAACCATTGTGTTATTAGAATTCACTTTGGAGAGAAGAATCAAGCCAGTCATTATCTTTGTCAAAATTAAGTTTTGAGATGAGAAAATAGTTTGAAGGTTGCATTTCTCAGAAGTGCTAATTTCTCAGGGTTTGAGTTATCAATACATACTTTTCTTCATAAATAATTTGATATTAATTTTCAGTTTTTTTTTAATGTTTAATGTGAAAAAGTGTTACTTTTTTTTAACTTATAAGGTATTAGTAGTAGGTAGGTGGTGTGATGTTTGCTTTAAAAGTCACAGAGTTGTCTGGCTTGACACTACTATTTGCATAACAAGCCATATATTTCTGCTTTGTTTGCCAAGTGTAGAAAATTATATGTTTGTAAGATGCTGTAAAAGTTAAGGGGAAAAAACTCCCCCACAATCAGAATCCTTCTTTGAAAGATCTGTCTGTAAATGTTTTATATGTTTATAAGGAAACCTGAAGAAGTTAGTGACCCTTAAGAAGCATGCACATTTTTGTAATCCTTTAATTAACTGAATGGCAAGTTTCTGTGTTAACTAGGATTCTGCAATGAGAAGTCTCTCCACTGAAATGCGTGTCATCACTGAATAAGACTAAATTCTATAATAAAACCCAGTGAGATAATGTCAGCCAAGAAATCAAAATAAAATAAAAATTTAAAAAGCATTAAAACTTTATATGCTCTTACTCAAAGGAGTTTCTCATTTTTCAAGATTTGCTAGTAGAATGATAAAATATTGTAAAATCTTAGTGTTGCAGAGAATAAAATAAGAGAGGAATAATGATTGTATTGAAAGGGAACTGTGCACGTGGTCTTAGAGAGTGTAGCATGCATGTGGAGAATGGACGTGGCAGAGGTGGTGTCCATCATAAGTGAAGAACACTCTCCAATGCCATAAAATGTTTATATAAACTATTAATATTCCAGGAAATTGAGACAGGAACAAAGGAATCAAAATTAATCTCAGCAACCATGACTGGATGTCCAAACCACTTGTACATTTCCAGTTCTACAAAGAAGTAGAAGATGAGGGAATCCAAGACAGTATGACAAGGGAAATATAGGAAGAGTAATTTTCTTCAACTGCATATGCATCAGATGCAAATAAAGGAAGACAAGCAAATTTCTATCTCACGTAATGTGAAACTCATAGGTAGGGTCGTCTCAGGACTTCGGGTGCGAGGATTCCAGATCAATGGTTCAGAGGTTCTCTTGGCTTGCTTCCTGTGATACCCTCAGAACAGACTGATAGGGAGGTGGAGTGTACAAGGAAACGTTCTTATATTCATTTATACCTCTCTTAGGTGCCTACGTTTGGCTCCTGACTCTGACACTTAGTAGGTGTTGGACACTGGGTAAATTACTTAACTTCTCTGCAACTCCAAGTCCTTTGCTTAACATTGAAGATGGTGTTCTCGTCAGCTTTATAATAGAAAGATCCGCCTGTAAAGTGCTGAAAACAGTGACTTTCACATAAATCTCTCCCACATCTCGGCAATGATTGTGAGGGTAAAGGTGACGATGTGGTGACGATGATTCCTTTGTCACTTAGAGGGTGTAGATAGATTTCTGTCATGTGGGAGACGTTGATGTGAACAGAGAAATGGCATACACTTCTATGTCCACAGTGGAAATTTGCATGTTTCTTTCTAGAGAAATTAGAACCCCATCACAGTGAGCCCTAAATACACACATCTGAGCAGTCTGTCAGAGGAGCTATTAGATGCTTTGTGTCTGTGTTTAAATGCAGTAGCTTCCCCTCCTCCATCTGCTGTCCAAAGAAGGCACTAAAGTCTCAGCATACCCTGGTAGGAATCACACAGCATTTTTTATTTCCTATAGAGCCCACTGTCCATGGTTCTTTGTTCTCCATGCAACTGACTTTTCAACTGGCCTTTGAAAAACCAATTATTACCATTTCCTTTATTTCACACTTTTTTCTATTTTTTGGCAACATGCAGGATCTTAGTTCCCTGACCAGGGATCAAACCCATGGCCCCTGCAGTGGGCATGCGGAGTCTTAACCACTGGACTGCCAGGGAAGTCCCTCACATTTTCTTTTCTGAGCCATGTCTACCACTGGTATAGACTCTTCCCCCATACCTAGCAATGACTTTACCCCCAAACACATTTTAAAAGTTATATTTGCATTAAGTTCGTTTTTTCTTAGACAAGTAGATATACATGATGAATGAGAGATTTTTTTCACAATGAAAGGTAGTAATAATAATGAAACTACAATAATACTAAACTAATAATAGCACTGAGAATTTTAAAAATCCTCCAAATACAAAGTGCATTGCAGAATGAGAAACAAATGCATTTGAGAGTTAGCTATCTGATGTAAGGCAGAAAAAACCACGATAGAACATATACTCTAACTTTCATTTAAAAAATGATCAAAATTTAGTTTCCCAAAAATCTTTTGAACGATTCAAATATACATCATAACTGTGGGAGTTGGGTTAAGGATAAATATTCAGGTCAATGCAATTGTTCCAGTTATCTTCATTGGGAGAATACTTCACACTACTGAAGATGTGACTAAGAACTTGGGATTTTACTCTCTTGGATAAATGACTTGCCCAGTTTACTGACACCGTAAGATCTCAGTCAGATCAGTTCAGTCACTCGGTTGTATCTGACTCTTTGCAACCCCATGGACTGCAGCATGCCAGGCTTCCCTGTCCTTCACCAACTCCCGTAGCTTGCTCAAACTCATGTCCATTTAGTCGATGATGCCATCCAACCATCTCATCCTCTGTCATCCCCTTCTCCTCCTGCCTTCAATCTTCCCAGCATCAGGGTCTTTTCCAAGGAGTCAGTTCTTTGCATCAGGTGACCAAAGTATTGGAGTTTCAGCTTCAGTATCAGTCCTTCCAATGAATATTCAGGACCAGTTTCCTTTAGGATGGACTGGTTTGATCTCCTTGCAGTATAAGGGACTCTCAAGGGACTTCTCCAACACCACAACTCTTTGGCACTCAGCTTTCTTTATAATCCAACTCTCACAGCTATGCATGACTACTGGAAAAACCATAGCTTGGACTAGATGGAACTTTGTTGGCAAAGTAATGTCTCTATTTTTTAATATGCTGTCTAGGTTGGTCATTGCTTTTCTTCCAAGGAGCAAGCATCTTTTAATTTCATGGCTGCAATCACCATCTGCAGTGATTTTGGAGCCCAAGAAAATAAAGTCTCTCACTGTTTCCATTGTTTGTTCATCTATTTGCCATGGAGTGATGGGACTGGATGCCATGATTTTAATTTTCTGAATGTTGAATTTTAAGCCAACTTTTTCACTCTCCTCTTTCACTTTCATCAAGAGGCTCTTTAGTTCCTCTTTGCTTTCTGCCATAAGGGTGGGCTCATCTGTGTATCTGAGGTTACTGACATTTCTCCCAGCAATCTTGATCCCAACATGTACTTCATCCAGCCTTGCATTTCATATGATGTACTCTGCATATAAGTTAAACAAGTACAGTGACAATATATAGCCTTGATGTACGCTTGTCCCAATTTGGAACCAGTCTGTTGTTCCATGTCCAGTTCTAACTGTTGCTTCTTGACCTGCATACAGATTTCTCAGGAGGCAAGTAAGGTGGTCTGGCATTCCATTTCTCGAAGAATTGTCCACAGTTTCTTGTGATCCACAAGTCAAAGGCTTTGGCGTAGTTAATAAAGCAGAAGTAGATATTTTTCTAGAACTCTCTTGCTTTCTTGATGATGCAGTGGATGTTGGCAGTTTGATCTGTGGTTCCTCTTCCTTTTCTAAATCTAGGTTGAACATCTGAAGTTTATGGTTCACGTACTGTTGAAGCCTGGCTTGGAGAATTTTGAGCATTACTTTGCTAGCGTGTGAGATGAGTGCAATTGTGTGGTAGTTTTAACATTCTTTGGCATTGCCCTTCTTTGGAACTGGACTGAGAAACTGACCTTTTCCAGTCCTGTGGCCATTGCTGAGTTTTCCTAATTTGCTGGCATATTGAGTGCAGCACTTTCACAGCACCATCTTTTAGGATTTGGAATAGCTCAACCGGAATTCCATCACCTCCACTAGCCTTGTTTGTAGTGATGCTTCCTTAAGCCCATTTGACTTCACATTCCAGGATGTCCATAAGATCTAAGCTCTCACAAATTGTAAGTTTCATAAAGACTGGGGGTTTTGATATTTTTTCAGTTTGTTTCTAACACAGAATTGAATGTGGCACATGATAAGTGCAAAATAAATATTTATTGAAGGAATAAAAATATGTATTGAAGGACTTAATTTAAAAACTCTGCCTTTTAGGGTTGAATGTGAAAATGAAAATCACTCAGTTGTGTCCGATTCTTTGTGATCCCATGGACTATACAGTCCACAGAATTCTCAGGTCAGATTGCTGGAGTGGGTAGACTTTCCCTTCTCTAAGGGACCTTCCCAACCTGGGGATCTAACCCAGGTCTCCCTCATTGTAGGTGGATTCTTTACCAGCTGAGCCATCAGGGTTTGAATATATCTTATCTCTGGATTTCCAAGATATATTTTAAAAATTTATTTTATTTGTTTATTTGCCTGTACTGAGTCTTAGTTGCAGCACTCTGGTTCTTTGATGCATATGAACTCTTAGTTGAAGCAAGTGGGATCTAGTTCCCCAACCAGGAATCAAACCTGGGCACCTGCATTGGTAGTATGAAGTCTTAGCCACTGGACCACCAGGGAAGTCCTTCCATGATATGTTATCACACATTTTTATACTTAGTATAGTTAAAATTTTATTTTAATAAATATTTTGATGTAGATTCAGATATTCGAATAAATTGCATGGGTAATACAGAGCTCTTATACATCCTATACTGTCATGCACTCTTTCTCTCGTTATTCATATAATACATATTAATACTGAGATACTTAGGTGTTGGGGGCAGGAGGAGAAGGGGACGACAGAGGATGAGATGGCTAGATGGCATCACCAACTTGATGGACATGAATTTGAGTGAACTCCGGGAGTTGGTGATGGACAGGGAGGCCTGGCGTGCTGCAATTCATGGGGTCGCAAAGAGTCAGACATGACTGAGTGACTGAACTGAACTGAACTGAACTGAAAGGACAATTATAGTATAATTATCAAAAAGGAAATTACTATTGTTACGTGTTAGTTCAGGCTTTCCTGGTGGCTCAGATGGTAAAAAATCTGCCTGCATTGCAGGAGACCTGGGTTTGATTCTGGGTTAGGAAGTTCCCCTGGAGAAGGGAATGGCAACCCACTCCATTATTCTTGCTTGGAGAATCCCATGGACAAAGGAGCCTGGTGGGCTACAGTCCATGGGGTCACAAAGAGTTGGACATGACTGAGCGACTAACACATACACACAGCATTAGTTCATCTGAAGACCTTACTTATTTCATCAGCTGACCCTATAATGTCCTGTATTGAAAAATAAACCCCTGGATTATGTGTTGCATAAAGGTATAAAGTCTCCTTCTCTCCTTTAATTTGAAAGAGTTTCAGTCTTTCCTTGTTTTGTATGACCTTGACTTTTTTTTTTTTTATTTTTTGATGAGTACAGGTCAGCTATTTTATAGAACGTACCTCAATTTGGATTCGTCACTGTTTTATTCTGATTAGTCTCAGGTTCTTCATTTTACAGTAGGAATACCATAGTCGTGATACTATCATATTTGGATTCACATGATGTTGATTACCCCCATTACTACTTTTGTTAAGTTTGGTCATTTAGTGGATGTATTTGCTTTTTATTGCTGCTGTAAAAAAAAAAATTACAAGTTGCTTAAAACAACACAAATTTGTTATATTACAGCTCTGTATGTCAGGGATCAGACATGGGTCTCACTGGGCTAAAATCAAAGTGTGGAGCTGTTTTCCTTCTTGAGGCCCTAGGGGAAAATTGTTTCCTTACCTTTTCTGGTTTCTAGAGGCTGCACACATTCCTTGGCTCACGGCCCCATTCTTCATCTTCAAAGCCAGTAGCATTGCATCTCTCTGACCTTTTTTCTGTAGTTGCATCTTCCTCTGACCATAGTTGGGAAAGATTCTCACTTTTAAGGATTTGTATGATTACATCAGGTATACCTGGATAACGTAATATACAGATGAGCCGTGAAAACATGGGTTTTAACTGTGCAGGTCTACTTACATGTGGATTTTTTTTTCAATAAATATTTACTATACTATTCTATAGTACTTCCCAGGTGGTGCTAGTGGGAAAGAACACATCTGCCAATGCAAGACACATAAGAGATGCAGGCCCCATCCCTGGGTCTGGAAGATCCCATAGAGGAGGGCATGGCAACCTACTCTAGTGTTCTTGTATGGAGAATCCCATGGACAGAGGAGCCAAGTGGGCTACAGTCCATAGGGTCACAAAAAGTTGGACACAACTGAAGTGACTTAACACACACTCATAGTACTATACGATCCACAGTTGATTGAGTTTGCAAATGCAGAACCTCAGATATAAAGGGCTGACTGTAAACTTATACTTGAATTTTTTAGACTTTTAAACTTGGCAGAGGCTCAGTGTCCCTAACACCCATATTGCTGAAAGATCAGCTCTAGTCTCCCTTCTCTAGATCATTAACTTCAATCACATCTGCAAAAATCCCTTTTTTTCATGTAAGGAACAGATAGGGGTTCTGGATATTAGGGCATGGATATCCTCGGTGGGGGTGGATTATTTTGCCTAACACCTCAAAGTGTTGTTTGCCATGTCTTCACTGTACAGTTACTGTTTTCTCCTTTGCATTCAATAATGTGTTGTGGGAGATGGTTTGAGATCATGCAAATACATTGTTACTCACCAAACTTTCACACACTAGTTTTAGTGCTATTAATCATTCATACCTTGGAGCTGAAACATTGCTTTTCCCCCACAATGTCCAAACTTTTAAGAAATTTAAGGGCTGCCCTTCAGACCACGGATCTTAAAGTTTCCCCCAGTATAGATCCCAAGATAAAGTTGTGGGTAGAAATAACTTAGTGGGGATGTGATCCTAGGAAATTCAGAGAGAGCTTGGAGAAGGGAGACAACAAAGGAAGAAATCCAGTGAAGAATGTATTAATGAGAACTTTTTGTGGGAAAGTAGTACTGAAATTTCCCAAGGACCCTTTAAGAGCTTGTAGAACACATTTCAGAATTGTCCACTAATGAGGGAAGAATGCACACTCTGTCGCTGTACCTCTGAAGGCATTAACTCTCCATCACCTCTGCCTGGCATACTCCAGTAGCCAGAAAGACCCCAGTGCTTGAGGTAGAAATCCCTAACCAGGTACAAGAACCTTCAACCAAAGATGCAGAGATGTACAAGTCAGTGTAGAGCATGGTGTCGAACACCTGAGAATGTCTTTGATATTTTAATACATTTGTACTACTAATGATTAAAACAAATTTTAATGATATCCTTCTCAGCCTTCCAGAGTTCTTACTGCCTTATTCTAACCTCCAGTACAAACTCTTTTATCTTCTAGATCGTTCCAATTGTTCTCTTATAGGAGTTAGAATCTTTGACTTCTAGAGATGGACTGAATCCAAGAGGTATCAAAGTCAACTTTTGATTAAACAGAGAGAAAACAGAAGTCTAGGAAGACCCTAGTCTGCCCTCCTACAGTTGTTTAGTGACAGTGTTAGCATGAAAATGTGGGATTCTGAATTCCTTATTAAATAAAGTATACGTCAGTCATTCAGTTCAGTCACTCAGTTGTGCCCAACTCTTTGTGACCCAATGGACTGCAGCACACCAGGCTTCATGTCCATCACCAACTCCCGTAGCTTGCTCAAACTCATGTCCATCGAGTCAGTGATGCCATCTAACCATCTCATCCTCTGTAATCCCCTTCTCCTCCTGCCTTCAGTCTTTCCCAGCAGCAAGGGCTTTTCCAAGGAGTCAGTTCTTTGCATCAGGTGGCCAAAGTATTGGAGTTTCAGCTTCAGCATCAGTACTTCCAATGAATATTCAGGACCAATTTCGTTTATGATGGACTGGTTTGATCCCCTTGCAGTTCAAGGGTCTCTCAAGAGACTTCTCCCACACCACAGTTCAAAAGCATCAATTCTTCAGTGCTCAGCTTTCTTTATAGTCCAACTCTCACATCCATACATGACTACTGGAAAAACCATAGCTTGGACTAGATGGAATTTTGTCAGCAAAGTAACGTCTCTGCTTTTTAATATGCTGCCTAGGTTGGTCATAGCTTTTCTTCCAAGGAGCAAGCATCTTTTAATTTCATGGCTGCAGTCACCATCTGCAGTGATTTTGGAGACTAAGAAAATAAAGTTTCTCACTGTTTCCATTGTTTCCCCATCTATTTGCCATCAAGTGATGGGACTGGATGCCATGATTTTAGTTTTCTGACTGTTGAGTTTTAAGCCAACTTTTTCACTCTTCTCTTTCACTTTCATCAAGGGGCTCTTTAGTTCTTCGCTTTCTGCCATAAGGGTGGTGTCACCTGCATATCTGAGGTTATTGATATTTCTCCTGGCAATCTTAATTCCAGCTTGCACTTCATCCAGCCTGACATTTTGCATGGTGTATTCTGCATGTAAGTTAAATACATGTAAGCAGGGTGACAATATACAGCCTTGATGTACTCCTTTCCCAATTTGGAACGAGTCTGTTGTTCCATGTCCAGTTCTAACTATTGCTTCTTGACCTGCATACAGATTTCTCAGGAGCCAAGTAAGGTAGCCTGGTATTCCCGTCTCTTGAAGAATTGTCCACAGTTTGTTGTGATCCACACAGTCAAAGACTTTGGCATAGTCAATGAAGCAGAAGTAGATGTTGTTCTAGAACTCTGTTGCTTTCTCTATGATCCAGCTGATGTTGGCAATTTGATCTCTGGTTCCTCTGACTTTTCTAAAACCAGCTTGAACATCTGGAAGTTCACAGTTCATGTACTGTTGAAGCCTGGCTTGGAAAATTTTGAGCAATATTTTGCTGGCATGTGAGATGAGTGCAATTGTGCAGTAGTTTGAACATTCTTTCGCATCACACTTCTTTGGAACTGGAATGAAAACTGATCTTTTCCAGTCTGGTGGCCACTGCTGAGTTTTCCAGATTTGTTGCAATATTGAGTGTAGCACTTCCACAGCATTATCTTTTAAGATTTGAAATAGCTCACCTGGAATTCCATCACCTCCACTAACTTTGTTTGTAGTGATGCTTCCTGAGGCCCACTTGACTTCACTTTCCAGGATATCTGGCTCTAGGTGGGTGATCACACTATCGTGGTTTTCTGGGTCATGAAGATCTTTTTGGTGTAGTTCTTCTGTGTATTCTTGCCACATCTTATTAATATCTTCTACTTCTGTTAGGCCTATACCATTTCTGTCCTTTATTGTGCCCATTTTTGCATGAAATGGTCCCTGGGTATCTCTAAGTTTCTTAAAGAGCTCTCTAGTCTTTCCCATTCTATTGTTTTCCTCTATTTCTTTGGATTGATCACTAAGGAAGTATTTCTTATCTCTCCTTGCTATTCTTTGGAACTCTGTATTCAAATGAGTATATCTTTCCTTCTCCTTTGCCTTTAGCTTCTCTTCTTTACTCGGCTATTTGTAAGGCCTCCTCAGACAACCATTTAGCCTTTTTGCATTTCTTTTTCTTGAGGATGGTCTTGATCACTGCCTCCTGTACAATGTCACGAACCTCCATCCATAGTTCTTCAGGGACTCTGTAAGTACTAATCCCTTGATTCTATTTGTTCCTTCCACTGTATAATCATAAGGTATTTGATCTAAGTCTACATATATGACCAAAAATGCACTGGAGGTAACTTTGATGGGCAAATTTTGCTAATAAGAGGCAATATTTTCCTTATAATCTTTTTCTACTCTTTAATAAGTATATCTTTTCTGAGTGGACACTAAAAATAGAAAGTTAATTTATTTTTTTTCAAAAGCAATACTATAATTCTCATTTAGGGTTTTTTTTTTTTTTTTTTTTTTAATTCAGAATGGCCTGGGGAATTTGAAAGCATTTTCAGTTCTATTATATGGGTGTCACAGCAAGAAATGTTCCAAGAGTAACAGGACCCTGCCCAACAGTAGGATGCTGTTTTGTTTCCCATATAATGGTGTTAGGTGCTACGTTGCCTTTTCAGCTGCAGCTGTTTGTCACATCCATTCCTTATCTGTGGCAAGTCAACAATGCAGTAACCCTGATCCTTTGAGCTGTTGACAGATGATAATCCTTCAGCTAAATAGCATAGGATATTATTTTCTCTAGATATATTTTTTTATAGAGTAACCTTTTGTCATTTGAAAACTAAAATGAGTAAAATGTCAAAATAGACTTACAGAAAATAGAAACAATAGACATCTCCAAACAGTGTCTATTATATTTTCAAGTTAGGACAGTGGTTAAAGTAACAGGCTTGGAATTCAAATGACTGAGCCTTTTGTCCACTGTCTGACTGTAGTGTATGCAAGTTTCCCAGCCTCTGTAAACATCAGATTTCTCATCTCTAAAATGGGGCTAACAGTAGTACATGCCTTTTAAGATTGTTGAGAAGATTAAATGAGATGGTTTATGTAACATGTTTATCACATGCATTGAATTCTTGATAAATACTGTCAGTACAATGGAAATTCGAGCAGTGCCACTCACAACTAATGTAAACATTGGAAGGTAATTTGGTCAGAGTGTGTGCTAAGTCGCTTCAGTTGTGTCTAACTCTTTGGGTCCCTATAGAGTGTAGCCCACCAGGCTGCTCTGTCCATGAGATTCTCCAGGCAAGAATACTGGAGTGGGTTGCCATGCCCTCCTCTAGGGAATCTTCCCGACCCAGGGATCGAACCTATGTTTCTTACATCTCCTGCATTGGCAGGCGGGTTCTTTACCACTAGCACCATATGGGCTTTGCTGAACTGTGTATTGCTTTCCTAAATTGTGTACTGCTTTCCTTAGCTATGTAGCACGTCTGCCTTCCATCACCAAATTATCTCAGTGTGTAACTGAAATAATGTCATGAGGTCAGTATTTTGGAAAAAAAATGTCTTCATGCTTAATTTCTCTTACTGGTAATTCAAATTATTGATGTATCTAAGTGATGAAAATTCCTGGCTCATATCTTTCAAAAATATATTTATCTTATTGCAGTATAGTTGATTGGCATTGTTGGGTTAATTTCTGCTATACAGCAAAATGATTCAGTTATATATATATATATATATATATATATATGTATTATATATTCCTTTTCTTTCTTTTCCATTATGGTTTATCACAGGGTATTGAATATAATTTCCTGTGTTACATAGTAGGACCTTTTTGCATATCCATTCAATATATAATAGTTTGTATCTACTAATCCCAACCTCCCACTCCGTCATTCCCCTACCCTTCCTCCCCACTGGCAACCATAAGTCTGTTCTCTGTCTGTGAATCTGTTTCTGTTTTATAGATGAGTTCATTTGTGCTGTGTTTTAGATTCCACATATAAGTGATATCATATGGTATTTGTCTTTCTCTTTCTGACTTATTTCACTTTATATAATAAGTCCATTCATGTTGCTGCAAATGGCATTATTTCATTCTTTTTTATGACTGAGTAGTATTCTATTCAATGCATGTACCACATCTTCTTTATCCATTCATTTCTTGATAGACATGTAGGCTGTTTCCATGTCTTGGCTGTTGTACATAGTGCTGCTATAAACATTGGGGAGTGTGTGTCTTTTCAAATTAGAGTTTTCTCTGGATATATGTCCAGGATTGTGGGATTGCAGGATCATATGGAAGTTCTGGAAAACTGTTTTTCCAGTAGTCATGTATGGATGTGAGAGTTGGACTATAAAGAAAGCTGAGTGCTGAAGAATTGGTGCTTTTGAACTGTAGTGTTGGAGAAAACTCTTGAGAGTCCCTTGGACAGCAGGGAAGTCCAACAAGTCCATCCTAAAGGAGGTCAGTCCTGAATATTCATCAGAAGGACTGATGCTGAACCTGAAACTCCAATACTTTGGCCACCTGATGGGAAGAACTGACTCATTTGAAAAGACCCTGATGCTGGGAAAGATGGAAGGTGGGAGGAGAAGGGGACAACAGAGGATGAGATGGTTGGATAGCATCACTGACTCAATGGACATGAGTTTGAGTAAACTCCTGGGGTTGGTGATGGACAGGGAGGCTTGGCGTGCTGCAGTCCATGGGGTCGCAAAGATTTGGACACGACTGAGCGACTGAACTGAACTGAATTGATGGAAGTTCTGTGTTTAATTTTTTTGAGGAATCTCCATACTGTTCACCATAGAGGCTGCCCCAATTTGCATTCCCACCAACAGTGTAGGAGGGTTCCATTTTCTCTATACCCTCTCTAGCATTTGTTATTTGTAGACTCTAATGATGGGCATTCTGACTGCTGTGAGATGGTACCTCATTATAGTTTTGATTTGCATTTCTCTAATAATTAGCAATATAAAGCATCTTCTCATGTGCCTGTATGTCTTCTTATGAAGAAATGTATATATAGGTCTTCTGCTAATTTTTTTAAATTTATGTCTTTTTAATTGAAGGATAGTTGCTTTATAGTATTGTGTTGGTTTCTACCAAGCATCAACTTGAATCAGCCATAAGTTTACCCACGGCCCCTTCCACTTGATCACCCCTCCCATCTCCCTCCCCATTCCACCCCTCTAGGTTGTTACTGAGCCCAGGTTTGAATTCTCTGAGCCATACAGCAAATTCCCATTCACTATCTGTTATACATATGGTAATGTACGTTGCCATGTTACTCTCTCCATACATCCCACCCTTTCCTTCCTTCCCCCAATGCGGCCATGTCCATAAGTCTGTTCTCAATGTCTGTGTCTCCATTGCTGCTCTGCAAATAATTTCATCAGTTCCATCTTTCTAGATTCCATATGCATATATATATATATATGTGTGTGTGTGTGTGTGTGTGTGTGTTAGTATACGATATTTGTCTTTCTCTGACTTACTTCACTCTGTGTAGTAGGCTCATTTTTGATTGGGTTGTTTTTTTTATTGTTATTGAGCTGTACGAACTGTTTATCTATTTTCAAAATTAAGCTCTTGTCAGTTGCTTCATTTGTAAAGGTTTTCTCCCATTCTATAGATTGTCTTTTTGTGTTGTTTATGGTTTCCTTTGCTATGCAAAAGCTTGTAAGTTTGATTAGGTCTTACTTGTTTGTTTTTGCTTTTATTTCTATTGCCTGGCCCATTTCATAAATAATTTCTATCAGTATGGGGTATAAGAAGTCTGGGGAGCAATATGCTTTTCCACTGTATCCCATGAAACAGGCATAAAAAGAGCAATGACATTGCAGTTACAGTAAAAAAAAGCGGGCCATTGCTTTAAAGTTAGTAATGTGTAAGCAGTGATTTTAAATGCCTTTAGAGCCCAGACAGATGATAGAAAAGTTAAGTCAGCATTTAGGTGGATAACGGGACTATGGCAAATATGAGAATAAATAGATCTTCAAAAATTACACGAACACTAACAAATCAAATTGAGCAATCTGTGGACTGAATTATTTGGCCCACACAGCAGAGTTTCAACCTCTTGGAAGTCTCAAAACTTATTTTCTTAGAGATTGTAATCTCTCTAAGAGGTTTATAACAACAGGAACAGTTCAGTAAGAGTACAAATACCATGACTTCCCTTTAGATGTGGGAGACAACTGGGATGAACAAAATACAACTTCTGAGTTTCAGTTTCCTCATGTGTCAGTTGTATGGACTACCTTCTTTACCAACCTTTAAAAAAGTTTCTTCTTTTGTCACAGGTTTTCTGTGCATTACTGCACTTTCATACATTTCTTATCTAATCCCCACAAGAAGAAGATGCATGTATAATTGTCATGTTCATGATAAATCTCAAATGAGAATAGCAATGTTAAGTTGCTTAAAGTTCAAAGCCTATAAGTCTTGACACCAGGCTTGTTTCTTAGTAAAAAATCCATGTGACAAAATACTGCTAGACTGTCTTCCTATGATTGGGGAAAGAATCCAATTAGATAATACATTTAAAACAGCTTTAAAGCCACAATATTCTAAGTGAGCTATCATAATTATTATATCAAGGAATAATTGTAGACACCAAAAATTCCAATAAATTTGATTGAAACTCAATCTAATATGAAAATATATGCATATGATTATACACTTTTGCTCATAATTATGTTGTAATCTTAAATGAATAGCCATAGAATTTTGCAGCATGAAACAATTAGATGGTATTGGCATAAAGTAGAGAAAATTCTTTGATTATTCTACTAATGTTATTATTTTAATTGAACTTCCCTGGGGGAAAAAAAGGAGAAAATGTTCCATGTTGGAATATTATAGATAATTATAGACCCGATTACTTCCTTAGAATCTTGTAATTTTTAAATGAAAAAAATTCCAAATTCATTTTTGTTTTTGCATAGGTAATGCATGCATATCACTCAAACCAAATATATAGCATTTTAAAATGAAAACTGCATTCTCATTTTTCTCCCACTCTCATTTCCTTACATACCTTTCATGGCAGTCACATTGCCCAGAAAGCGCACATTTAATCCCTTTTACATATTTTCTCTAGAACTTACCTCCATATTGCTAACTAATGTTTTTAAACTGCTGTTTCTTAATTTATCACACTGAGACATTTCCAGCACTGCTTACTAACATTTAAGGTTTCCTAATGTCACTTCAACATTTTCTTTACTCATTTTTTTCCAACAAATATTTTCTGGGCACCTATTAGGTGCTGAGTATTTTCTAGGCTCTGGGAACACAGAAGCAAAAATAATGTCTTCTCATGACATTTCCATTCTAGTTGGGGAGATCCAGGACTACAGATGATAGGAGAATGACAGATCATGGTATGATGGAAATGGCAAGTTTTCCCTCTTCATATTTTCTGAATATTATTAATTAAAATCTTTTCAACTTAATTGAAGTTGTGTATTTCAACATACTTCCTTTCTCGTATCACTTTCCTTTTTTCTTGACACCCATAATAGCCTTGTTATTACATTTGCTTGTTTTTCTGAATATCTGTCAGTATTCTTCTCCAAAATGCTCCAGCAGATCTTCTACAAGCCTATTCCTCTTTTTTCTCCAAGAGATCAAACAGTTCTCAATACTTTGATCAATTATATTTTATTTTCCCAGATTCCTTCCTCCCTCAGTTGTCCATCCTTTCTCTTCAGGTTCAGCTATTACTCTCAAATGCTTGGGCTCCTTGTCATCCCCTGGTGGCTCAGACGGTAAAGCTTCTGTCTACAATGCGGGAGACTTGGGTTCCATCCCTGTGTTGGGAAGATCCGCTGGAGAAGGAAATGGCAATCCACTCCAGTACTTTTGCCTGGAAAATCCCATGGACAGAGGAGCCTGGCAGGCTACAGTCCATGGGGTCGCAAAGAGTTGGACACAACTGAGCGACTTCACTTTCCTTTCCTTTCCTTGTCATTCTAGGACATTATTTCACCATTGTCTTGAATCTCCTTTTTATTGATTGCCTGTTTCCTTCTTTTTCACTTTAATCCTCTTTTGCTAAAGTACATATTCCAGCAAGTAGAGTACTTTAATCCTTGGATGTCTGGCCATATCATTAATTTTCCTTTTCCAAATCTGCTCCCCACTACTTCATTAAAAGGCCATTCCATCCTTCTAATTGTTCATACACCCAGGACTCCTCTCTCTCAATGCTCCACATGCAATCCATCCATAAACACATCCTACTGATCTTATAAAGAGATCTAGAATCTGACCATTTCATGCCATCTCCACTGGTTAGCACATTGGTGCAAGCCACCATTATCTTTCACCTTGATTATTCTAATCAGCTTTCACTTGTTTCTGTCCTTGTTCTGTTTCAGTTAATTCTAAAGAAAGCAGTCAGGTCATCCTTTCAAAACCTAAACCATATGTCTTTCTGTTCAGAAGTCTTCAGTGGTTTCCCATCTCACTCATAGTAAGAGTTACTCTGGCCTATAAGTGCCCTGAGGGATCTGCTCTAGGTCTCATCTCCTCTAACACTCTCCACTACTTAAGCCATGCTAGCCTCCTTGAACTTGATGGAGCATTCCTGACATCTTTCCACATCAGGGTTCACTTCACTATCACTTCCTTCCAACCCTTGATTAAATAGATTAAAAGTCTTCACAGAATGTCTTTCCTGAACAACAAATTTACATACTGAAATCCTGCAGACCCACTCCTCAAAGCACCCAATCTCAATTCCATGATTGATTTTTCTTTCTATTACCTGTCATCCTATGGTATTCTCTACAATTTTCTTATGTATTTTGTTTACTGTCTATAGCATGCCCACTAAAATATAACCTTTATGAGAGTAGGCTTTTAAAATCATCTGTTTGCAGCTTTAGTATAAATAACTAGGTACTTATTATTTGTTAAGTCAACTATAAAAAAGATTTAATGTTTGGATTTGTATAAAATTCACAGTTAAAAATAAGTTTTTTTTTTTTTCAATATTTTGATGACATTTCTTTATTAGGTGCTGTTGAAAAGCCTGGTCCCAGTCTGACTCACATTCCTTTGGTTTTGTACTCTAAGATTTTTTTCTTTGTTTTCTTTCCTTTTATTTATTTATTAAAAAATTTTTTTTGGTATTATGAAAGGTTTTCATTTATTGTTCTGAACACTCAAAGAGTTCTTCAGTTTGAAAGATCATATCCTTCAGGTGGGAAGCGCATTTCTCCCAGTTCTTTCTCCATGGTACATCTGTTCAGCAGGTATTGGACCGCCTCCATTGATCCTCTGATTTTCTTGGCTTTCTTTCCCCCTCTTTTCCATGTCATGATATTTTTCTTTTGATTTTTGGGAGATTACTTAACTTTATCTTCTAGCATGTTTCTATCACTTAGGATTTCATTCTTCCATTCTATTGCAAATACCTAAAACACAGTAGCTTAAAAAATATTTTTCTTTTTTTCTTTTCTGTCTCATGATACAAGAAATATGAATCTAGGCAGTGCATAACTGAAACAAGCTCAGTGATGTCATCAGTTGTAGATGCTTTTTTCGATGTTTGGGGGTATATTTTTAAAATTTTATTTTTATTTGGAGGATTATTGCTTTACCACATTGTACTGGTTTCTGTCATGCATCCTCATGAATCAGCCATAGGTATCCATACGTCCCCTTCCTCTTGAACCTACCTCTCACCTCTCACCTCCCACCTCCCACCCCATCCCACCCCTTTAGGTTATCACAGAGCACAGGGTTTGAGCTCCCTGCTTCAAAAAGCAAATTCTCACTGGCTGTCTGTTTTACATATAGTAATGTGCATGTTTTAGTGCTACTCTCTCAATTTATCCCATGCTCTCTTTCCCCCACTGTGTCCGCAAGTCTGTTCTTTGTGTCTCCATTGCTGACCTGTAAATAGGTTCATCAGTCCATATATATGTGTTAATATACAATATTTGTTTCTCTCTTTCTGACTAACTTCATTGTGTATAATAGGCTCTAGGTTCATCCACCTCATTAGAACTGACTTCAAATGCATTTCTTTTTATGGCTGAATAATATTACATTGTATTTATGTACCACAGCTTCTTTATCCATTCATCAGTCCATGGACATCTAGGTTGCATCCATGTCCTATCTATTGTAAATAGTGCTGCAATGAACATTGGGGTACATGTGTCTTTTTCAGTTATGGTTTCCTCAGGGGATATGCTCAATAATATGACTGCTGGGTGGTATGGTAGTTTAGGGCTTCCTGGTGATTCAGATGATAAAGAATCTGCCTGCAATGCAGGAGACCCAGATTCGATTTCTGGGTCAGGAAGATCCCCTGGAGAAGGAAATGGCAACCCACTTTAGTATTCTGGCCTGGAAAATTCCATAGACAGAGGAGTTTGGTGGCCTACAGTTCATGAGGTCACAATGACTCGGACCCAACTGAGCAACTAACATTTTCACATTTCATGGTAGTTTTATTCTTAGTTTTTTAAGGAATCTCCATACTTTTCTCCACAGTGGCTGGATCAATTTATATTCCCACTAGCAGTGCAAGAGAATTCACTTTCTCCACACCCTCTCCAGCATTTATTGTTTGTTGATTTTTTTGGTGATGGCCGTTCTGATTGGCGTGGGTTGATAACCTCATTGTAGTTTCGATTTGCATTTCTCTAACAATGAGTGACATTGAGCATCCTTTCATGTGTTTATTAGCTACCTGGATATCTTCTTTGGATAAATGTCTATTTAGATCTTCTGCTCACTTTTTGATTGGGTTGTTTGTTTTTCTGGTATTCAGCTGCATGAGCTGCTTGTATATTTTTGGAGATTAATTCCTTTGTCAGTTGTTTCATTTTTTTATTCTAGTTCTGTGACAATACCATTGTTAGGGGTACAATTCTTTTTAAAAACATTTTTTAATTGAATGATAATTGCTTTACAGAATTTTGTGGTTTTCTGTCATACATCAACAAGAATCAGCCATCAGTACACCCATGTCCCTTCCCTTCCAGACCTCCCTCCCATCTCGCTCCCCATCCCACTCTTCAGCCTGTAGCAGAGCCCCTGTTTGAGTTTCCTGAGTCATACAGAAAATTCCCATTGGCTATTTTACATATGGTATTGTAAATTTCTGTTACTCTCTCCATATATCTCCCCTTCTCATTCCTCTCCTCCCACCATGTCAATGGGTCTGTTCTCTATGTCTGTTTCTCCATTGCTACCCTGAAAATAAATGCATCAGTGCCATCTCTTTAGATTCCATATATATGTGTCAATATACAATATTTATATCTCTCTTTCTGACTTACTTCACTTGGTGTAATAGGCTCTAGTTTTGTCTACCTCATTAGAACAGATTCAAATGCATTCCTTTTTATGGCTAAGTAGTATTCTGAGAAGGAAATGGCAACCCACTCCAGTGTTCTTGCCTGGAGAATCCCAGGGATGGGGGAGCCTGGTGGCCTGCTGTCTATGGGGTCGCACAGAGTCGGACATGACTGAAGCGACTTAGCAGCAGCAGCAGCAGTATTCCGTTGTGTATATGTATGACAGCTTCTTTATTCATTCATCTGTTGATGTACATTACCTAGATGTAATTTACAATTTACAATGTAATTTACAATTACATTGCAGCTATTGTAAATAGTGCTGCAATGAACATTGGGGTACATTTAGTTTTTTTCAGTTTTGATTTCCTCAAGGGGTACAGTTCTTAATAGAAGGATCTTGATCAGTGTTGTAGATAGGATAAAGGGAAAAGGTAGACAGAGAAGACCAGGAAATAAGAGCAAGATGATGAGAACAAAGGAATTTTCTTCCATGGAGGCATTGCCTATATGTCAGCCAAAATAGCAAAAGAGAAAATATAATAAAGAGACTTCTGGAGAGAAAATAATTTCTACCCCAAATTCTATTGCCTTACTTTACCTATCAGAAAGAAATTTCTAGCTATTTTCTTGTTTCCTGATACTCCTTTAGCTCAACTTCTGTTCTTATTTAACCCATGAACGGCCACCACTCATTTTAGCATATTTTTATATTGATAGCATTTTCATTTCTATTTTCTTTTTGTATCTCTTACATATTTTCTTTTTTCGACACATTTTTCTTTGTTTTCAATGGGTAGTTTGTTTATAGTCTTATGTGTTAGAAAATTATCTCCAATGTATAGTGCTCCTTGTTGATCTCTTTATATTTAAGGCACATTATCACAATATACATTGGAATTGTTGAAAAGGTTTCCTGTAGAGCAGTTGGCAAACTTTTTCTGAGAATGGCCATAGAGAAATATTTTAGACCTCATGGGCAATGTGTTCTCAGTTACAAGCACGCCACTCTGCTGTTGTAGGATAAGAACAGCCACGTTGTTCTTGTTGTTCAGTCATTAAGCCATGTCTGCCTCTTTTGTGACCCCATGGACTGTAGCCCACAAGATTCCTCTGTCCATGAGATTTACCAGACAAGAACACTGGAGTGGGTTGCTGTTTCCTTCTCCAAGGGATCTTCCCAACCCAGGATCGAACCTGTGTCTCCTGAATTGGCAGACAAATTCTTAACACTGAGCCATGAGGGAAGCCCAAGAAGAGCCATTGACAGTTGAAAATGAATGGGTATGTCTGACTTCCAATAAAAGTTTCTACACAAAACAGGCTGGGGATCAGCTTTGGTTTTTTGGGCAGAGTTCTGGAGTAATTAAGTGAGGAACCATGTTTTCCTTACTGGTTTGCATCTTCTCTGTGGATATTCAGATTCTCCAGAAAAGAAAAGTCTAGTTTCCTATCTGATAGTATTTGGGTGGTATGTTGAGACACTGGTAGAAGCAGCTATATCTGTCAGTATTTAGTCTGTAGACATCTCCCGGTTACAGGTTACATGCCTCTCTCATCCTCTAAGAACCTGGATTCTCTGATGTTTGTTTTCTCCACAGAAAAGTTTTTTCTAGTGTCTGAGAGTATTGTGGTTGGGATAGTTACCTGACAACCTTACCTCAGTCCTCTGCCCTCCAGTATTCTGAAAATATACTTGTTACTCATCAGTGTCTCCCTCTGTAACACTCTAGCTTCTTTAGCGTCCCTTAATGAGGTAAAACTTCCTTCTGTCTTTCCTCTTTCATGAATTGGATGACATATGTTGTCCATTGTTAACTCCCCTCCCATTCTCACTTCCTTTCCGGCTTTATACTACTTTTAATTCCACTAAAATGACAGTGGCGTTTCTGGAGGGAACACAGATCAATGCACATACTTGGCCATACTTACCTAGAGGTGTGTGGGTTCTTTTTATCAAATAGCAAGGCTCACATAGTATTGGAAGTGAAATGGAAAAATAGAAAACACCAAAGCTGTGATAGCCAGAGGGACTATTCCACTGTGGTACCCCAGAAGTATCATAACATTCACATTTCTGCCCATCAGTGCATCTGCTTTTAGTCAGGATTCAATCTGCAGTTGAAATGTTATCCCCCCTAATTTGAGTGTTGATAAAAACAATGTTATCAAATCATCTTCATTAGAACACACAAAACATATTACATAACCAGATAAGGATTCAACACAGAGCATAGTAACTACATGGTAGTATTTGTAGGGTGAATCCATTCCATGGTCATGGAGAACTAGAGGAAGGATTGTACAAAGTATATTGGAGAGAAGCAAAGCCTCATTAATAATATAATTGATGATCATTTTACTTTACAAGTCAACATGAAAAATTGTATTTGTAGAAAGTATAAGTTTTGCATATTTTAATATTCATGAAAATAAATAAATATCCCATTACAAAGCATTTCTGAAACTAGAGAAGAGGAACCACAGAACTGAGATAAGTAATGAGAAAAATAATTGGGAAGAACTGAAGAGACAGAGTTATCTTAAGCATACCTGTTTCAGGGACATTCAGTAATTTCTCATTCATTAATGATGTGGAGGCATGTTTATTAAGCACTCAGGGTAGTCAGAAAGATAAAACATGATATATTGGAAAAAGCAGTGACTGTAACAAAGCACAATGTGGAGTTCACATCTAAGGTTAAGGGTATACTATCCATTACATGGACAATTTATTTAAAAGTCACTCATCTTAATGTTTGTATTTTTTAAGACATTGGGAAAAAATACTTCTTTTAGTTGGTCATGGTAAAAATTAATGAAGTGAGCTATGGTATATGCCAGCAGCATAAGTCATAAAGGAACTGGTTGTAGTTTAGCTGGGTGTGGAGGTGCGTACACTCTGGGTCTGGACCCTTTAGACCCCACCTTGCTCGTTGTGATTATTAATCTGAAGCTCAAAAAAGCAAACTTGTTAAGTAGCCTCTTTAGCAGAATATTGCTTTACTAAAACTCATTTCTGTTTGAATGTTCTACATGATAGAAGTTATTAGTGCTTATTATAGTGTCGGATACATAATAAACACTAAAGAAATATTTGCTGATTGAATTGGATTTAACTTTTGTCCTTTCCTTCAGTTCAATCACTCAGTCATGTCCAACTCTTTGTGATCCCATGGACAGCAACACGCCAGGCTTCCCTGTCCATCACCAACTTGTGGAGTTTACTCAAACTCGTGTCCATCTAGTTGGTGATGCTATCCAACCATCTCATCCTCTGTTATCCCCTTCTCCTCCCACCTTCAATCTTTCCCATCTTCAGGGTCTTGTCCAATGAGTCAGTTCTACGCATCAGGTGGCCAAAGTATTGGAGTTTCAGCTTCAGCATCAGTCCTTCCAATGAATATTCAGGACTGATTTCCTTTAGGATTGACTGGTTGGATCTCCTTGCAGTCCAAGGGACTCTCAAGAGTCTTCTCCAACACCACATTTCAAAAGCATCAGTTCTTCGGTGCTCAACTTTGTTTATAGTCCAACTCTCACATCCATACATGAATACTGGAAAAGCCATAGTTTTGACTAGACGGACCTTTGTTGGCAAAGTAATGTCTCCACTTTTTAATATGCTATCTAGGTTGGTCATATCTTTTCTTCCAAGGAGCAAGCATCTTTTAATTTCATGGCTGCAGTCACCATCTGCTGTGATTTTGGAGCCCAAGAAAATAGAGTTTCTCACTGTTTCCATTGTTTCCCCATCTATTTGCCATGAAATGATGGGACCGGATGCCATGATCTTCGTTTTCTGAATGTTGAGTTTTAAGCCAACTTTTTCACTCTTCTCTTTCACTTTCATCATGAGGCTCTATAGTTCTTTGCTTTCTACCATAAATTAGTCTTTCCTTTGACTAATTTAACAATGTCCCAGGAAAACATAGGAGTTCAATTTGACCAAGTCATTTACACTCTTTGTCCATAGGTTCCTTTTGAGGTTTTTGCAACCTGATTTTGCTTTTAGCTTTTATAAAGAAATGAATTGAAGCCATACTTTTCAATTATTTACAAGCACTAATGAATACAAGTCTCAGGGAAGAAGCATTTTATTCTCTCATAATTAACTTGTCTAATATAATGTCCATTTGACTGAAGAGATGAGTTACAGGATTTATAAAAATATATACAAACCCTAATGACAAGATATAAAAATATCAAGACCTACATAATACTTAGAGTGATGCAAAAATTAAAAAATGACTTTGAGGTACTTTGAGGCAGCATTTTAAACATTTCAACAGGTATGTTTTTTCCTATACATTTTCATTGATACTGTGGCCTCAGTATTGTCTGTTTCCAGGCAACACTGGTAATATCTTAAGTTTCTCCATACTTTCTATGTACACTTCCAAAAGCACTCCCTTTTCTATCTTAGGGTTCCTAGTGCTTGTCACTTCTTGATCTTCAAGACAAGATAGACAAGGGCTTGATCATGCATAAGTCTTTTCTTGTTGACCTCTTGACTTCTCACCTCACTAATTAAGTTAAAACATTGCTTCTAAAATGAATTTCTTACTCTAACCTCATAACTCCTCTAATCAAAATTCTTAACTGAGCAGAACATTCTATCCAGTGTAATCAGATTAGACTTAAATAGGTTCAACCGTTGCTTTTCCACAGTCCCAACCTGATAATGTCAATTTAATCAACAGGCTGTGGAATCTGTTATTTGATAACCCTAGCTCATAAAAATGTCTCTTGTGCTTCTATTGGGATAAGCACAGCTTCATGTGAACCCTTGTATTAATTTTTGACATTTATAAGTTAAAGTTGCATGTATTTTTTCTTACACACATTAATTATATATTCATATTTCATGCAGTGTTTTTTTCTTTATGTGTTCCCATTCAACACTATGACCTGAATCATGACAGACGGGAAGATAGAATTATATAGAAAGAAAAATAATTTTATTGTAATCCAGCTCTGCTATAATGAATTATTCAGAGCTCTCTGATTATGCAGATTTATATACTTTTCAGCATCTACTCATTCAGACTTTCTACCTCACTGACAATGCTCTAAGAACATTTTGAAATTTAATGATTAAAATTTTTTTTCCTAAATAATCCTTTATATTAACTGATGCATGAGTTTCTAATCTTGGATACTTGTATCCCTGGGTAAACTAAATGCAAAAATGGTGGTCCTTGTGTTATGCTTAGTTGTTTGAAAAGCCAAATGTAAATCTCAACATTTTCATAAGGTTTTCATGAGGCTTCAGTACACAAGTGAAACCTCACATTCCTTTGCTTTATTTCCTGGAAGTCTTTGTATGTTGCATGTTAACTGGTTACCTCAGCTTACTTGAAACTGTGACTGTTCTATTTTACTGTAATGAAATTGAGAAAGTGAATTATTATCAAACATTTATTGAGAGTGAAAGCTTTCAGATCATGAAGTCTGAGGATTGAAATAGGAAGAACCAAAGGTGTTAATGTTGGGAAAATCTGAGATAACATATTTCAGAGTGTGCTCTTGATAAGGTCTAAGTCTGGTTTATGATACCCAGAGATAACTGAATAACTGATCCTCGATTTGGTTACATAGCATGTGAAATTCAGGCATGTTCTTGGACATGGCTGTAATTATTCTCAGGAGTTGAGGGGTAACAGAGATGTCTATTCCTGAGTGTTCTGTACTACACTGGTCTCTGAACTTGTTGTATATTACACAGCTAAGTTTGATGAGGAACTCCTCACCTAGATGAATTTATGTCCCTTATATATCCAGACACAACAACATTCAGATTTAATTCAGAGTATTCATATAAAACTGTGCACAAGAAATGTGGCTTCCATAATGTCTGAAGGGACCCTCTGTCATTTATATATGCCCATCCTTAGTACATCTACCCTGTAACGTTTTGGGGCTCAGGTAACTTGGTGATTTACTCTGACTACACTGATTTCCTTTCGTAATTAATAAAACTTATTTGATTTATGCAGATCAATGTCAGTGTGCAGTTGTTCCATCAGTACAAGCATATTGTTCACCCACGTCAGTGCAATTATCAAAGAAGTGTTAGGAATACTTAACCATAAAACTGATTTTTTTTTAAAAAGATATTAAAGAAGCAAGCCAAAAGAGGCATCAGAAAGCACAAACTAGCTTAAGGATAAAATCACTTGTAAACTGTAGGATAATTTGTTCAACTTTTTCTTATATACATTTCTTAGGCAAAGTTATAGTGATAACAGACCTCCTCACTAAAAGAGATACACACGTGGCAAAGAAACATATGAATAGATATTCCCACAATATGTCATCAGGGAAATGCAAATTAAAATGAGATACCACTACACACCTATAAGAATGACTACCATCTAGAACACTGGCAACACCAAATGTTGGCAAGGATGTGGTGGTGGTTGTTCAGCTGCTAAGTCATCTCTGACTCTGCGACCCCATGGACTACAGCATGCCAGGCTTCCCTGTCCTTCACTACCTCGTAGAGTTTGCATAAACTCACATCCATTGAGTCAATGATGCCATGCAACCACCTCATCCTCTGTCGTCCCCTTTTCCTCCTGCTCTCAATTTTTTCCCAGAATCAGGGTCTTTTCCAGTGAGTCACAGCTTTGCATCAGGTGGGCTAAGTATTGGAGCTTCAGCTTCAGCATCAGTTGTTCCAACGGATACTCAGAGTTGATTTCCTTTAGGATTGACTGGTTTGATCTCCTTGCTGACCAAGGGACTCTCAAGAGTCTTTTCCAGCTGTCATAGAATAATTGACCATAAGTGTGTGAGTTTATTTCTGGTCTTTCTATACTGTTCCACTGATCAATGTGTCTGTTTTTGTGCTAGTACCATCCTGTTTGGTTTACTCTACTTTGTCCTCCTACAGAGGACTTACATTCTGTCAATGACCTGTGAGGTCACTGTGACTAACTTTTACATTTTCTTTCAGGTTAAATTGATGTAAGGTATTATACAAACTTTGTTATACAAAGTTTGGTTTTGTGGGGAGGTTATTGTATTCTTTTTATATTTGTTTGCTGTGTGTGTGTTTTTATGGTGACTTTTAAGTGAAAAGAGATCCTTATCATCTCAAGAATATGATGATGATTCTATGGTTGAAACCATCCCACCGTTACTTAAATTAGAAAAAGAAACTACAAAGAAAAAAATATAAACTAATATTTCTCATAAATCTAGGTGTGAAAATCCTTACCAAAATTGTAGCTAATGAATTCTAGCAGTTTGTAAAGAAAATTCTACTATCTTGCTATTTATTAATCTATCAATCTAATGACACTAACCATTCTTCTGATATGAATATATGTGTGTGTGTGTGTGTATATATATATATGTATACACACACACACACACTATACATTACCTACATAAAATTTTCTTCAGTGTCTGTTTAAATCATTTACCCTTTTTGTAAAATTCATGTTCTATTTTAGAATAGTTTTAGATTTGCATGAAAGCTATGAATATAATACAGATAGTTCCTATATACCTCACTGCCCAGTGTTCCCTATAATTAACATCTTTCAGTAATATGTTACATTTTTGTATCGTATGCAAGATGTTTATCAATGAAAAATTAAGTTCAAATACAGACTCATATATAAATGTTCAAGCTACTTTTGTGCAAAGCACACCCAAACTGGGAACAGCCCAATTGTCCATCAGTCCATCAATAGGTAAATAGATAAGCAAATTAAAATTAGTTAGTTCAGTCACTCAGTTGTGTCCAACTCTTTGTGAACCCATGGACTGCAGGATGCCAGGCTTCCCTGTCCATCATGAACTCCCGGAGCTTACTCACACTCACACCCATCGAGTTGGTGCTATCCAGCCATCTCATCCTCTGTCATCCCCTTCTCCTGCCTTCAATCTTTCCCAGCAGCAGGGTCTTTTCCAATGAGTTAATTCTTTGCATCAGGTGGCCAAAGTATTGGAGTTTCAGCTTCAGCATCAGTCCTTCCAATAAATATTCAGGACTGATTTCCTTTAGGATTGACTGGTTGGATCTCCTTGCCATCGAAGGGACTCTCAAGAGTCTTCTCCAACACCACAGTTCAAAAGCATCGATTCTTCGGTGTTCAGCTTTCTTTATAGTCCAACTCTCACATCCACACATGACTACTGGAAAAACCATAGCTTTGTTTAGATGGACCTTTGTTGGCAAAGTAATGTCTCTGCTTTTTAATATACTGTCTAGGATGGTCATAACTTTTCTTCCAAGGAGCAAATGTCTTTTAATTTCATGACTGCAGTCACCATCTGCAGTGATTTTGAAACCTAAAAATATAGTCTGTCACTGTTTCCATTGTTTCTCCATCTATTGGCCATGAAGTGATGGAACCGGATGCCATGATCTTAGTTTTCTGAATATATTAAAGTTAGAATGTATCCATACAAATGAATATCATTCAGAGGAAAAAAAGCATTGCTCCATTTAACAACATGAATGACATTCAGTAGCATGGTGTTAAGTGAAAGAATCCAGACACGAAAGCCTAGGTATTTTCTCATTCAACTTATATGAAATCTAGAAAGGGGAAAACATACTAGAAGAAAGATCAGCATTTACCAGGCGCTGGGAGTGAAGGAGGGGGGAAGAAGGCAATTGAATGCAAAAGGACCAGAGAAAATTTGGGGGAGATGGATGTGAGCTATATATTTATTGTGATGGTAGTTACATGACTGTCAGCATTTGTCAAACCTGTAACTGTATTGTCAGAACTATATGCTTATAATGGGTGAATTTTAATATATGTAAATCATATCTCAGTACAGCAAATTTTAAAATAACATGCTAAATTTTATGATGGAGGTCATAGAACTCTGCTGAGTGGAGGCACAGGGGAAATCCTGCTCTCCCACCTGGCTGTTCAAATAGGCATCTTTGGGAAGACAAAGTTTATTTTCTAAGTCTTGAAAGATAAGGATGGGTTGTTAACAATGAAAGACAGAGTGCTATTTCAGACAGAAGATCCCTGAAAATCACTAAAAATAAATGATGCACATATAGTTGAATGTAGTGACTTTTATGTCAGAAGAATGGTTAATGTCTCTAGGTTCTTGATAGAATAGGGAAGAGTCAGACTCTTATCCTTGGGGAGTACCCTCTTACAGTAAGTAAATCTCTGTATAAATGTAGACCTTTTCTTGTCATTAAACAAACTTTTAACATAGCAGGTAGTAATCATCAGTCCTGTTTCAGATGTGAGTGTCAGAAATTCAATTTAAACCAGATTTTAGAGTGAGTTATTTATGTACACAGAACAGTAAAATCCAAGGGTAGACGTATTCTCAGGGTATACCTGGATCAGGATGGTAACATGATGCTCTCAGGAATCTGCTGGTTGCCTTTTTTTTTTTTTTTTAACCTCTCAGGCATGCTTTCTTACATTAAAAATTTATGTATGTTTCCTTCAAAGAATGAAGTTACTATGTGATTTATTATCCAAACCAGTAAGTATACTGGGATCACAGTTGTAAGCCAAGATTGTTCTGGGTAATTGGGATGTGAATGAAGTCACTCAGTCGTGTCTGACTCTTTGCGACCCCATGGACTGTAGCCTACCAGGCTCCTCCCTCCATGGGATTTTTCAGGCAAGAGTACTGGAGTGGGTTGCCATTTAGGGTCCATAACAAATGAACACAAATCACTCCACGCTTACATATTTCCACTTTGTAGCCTCAGTGGAAATTATTCTTTCCTGGTGTTCCAGCCGAACTATGTAATTGACTCTCTTTTTTGGTTATGAGAATTCCTGAACCAAAAGCTGTGACAGGGAAGATGTAGGCCAGCCTAGATACTTGCTTGTCTCTAAAGCCAGTGTAAGCCCAACAAATTCCAGAAGGAGGTATGTGAGCAGATTTAGTTGTCTAAGGGAAAATGAAGATTATATTGTCCAAAGAAGGAGCAATGGATAATCGGTTAACAAACGAAGATGTCCATAGTATACTGTGTATTTCCATACCTTTTCATTTATCATGTATTAATTTGACTACTTCTATCTTTTTTTTAAGGAAATGGTAGTTTCGTCTTTATGATATTGAATAACTATCTCTCAATATGAATAGAATTAAAATAGATTTACTGTATTTTTCATCAGGCGAGTAAAAGCACATGGCTGAGGCTGTGGGCCCCACCGAAGAATGTATTCTGTATTGTTATTTCTCAAAAAGTTTTAATTTTTTTGGTAACTGATACACGTTGTTTTTTTTTTTTATAATATCACCCATTCTTCCTGTATTTGCTTCTGTTGCTTCATCTATATTTCATGAACTTCCTATTAACTTAGCTTTGCTTTTCTGAATCTACTGAAATTATGGTTGTGTATTTTCTAGAGTGTTCAATTTCCCCTGTCAATCAAGAGTATAAGCATGGCTTGTAATATGGGCATGTAATGGTTTATCCAAGTTATTTCAGCCAGTTTATATTGTTTAAAATTGAGAGCCACAGGAAACTCTTCCTTTTTCCTTTGACTCATATCACTTTTTAGGTTCTTTTTCCTCTTTTCATTTAAAAAAGGGTATCCTACAGTTTGGGTAACATTCATCTAAATCTGTATTGGAGAAGCAAAGCAATGTAAGTAAATTAAGAGAAGTAAAACCATGAAATTGATGCTTGTGGTTTTATTTCATCTTATTTTCTTCCAAAGAGTGCTGAAGCAAGTTAGTTCTATCCAAGGCTTATCTGTTTTCTTCTCTCTAGGTACTCATCTTGGGTGATTTTAATCCACTTTGTGTGTTAAAATGATATTGATATTCTACAGTCTCCCAATTATCTTTCTGTCTCTAGTCAAAGTTTCTTTTCTGCATTCTCAAGCCACTCTTAATTGGCCATCTTCAACTAGGTATTCTAATGACAGTTCAAACATACCAAGTTCCACATTTAGCATAGGAACTCTGTATATCAGCCCTGATTGTGAAATATTGGGTTGGCCAGAAAGTTCATTGATATTTCCATAATATGGTGCAGAAAAACCCAGATGAACTTTCTGGTCAACCCCATATTATTCACTATAGTGAAAGACCCTACCCTGTACCTCAGTGTTCCTTGCAAGAATCCTACAAGGCCCCACTTTCATTTTGCTTATACCAAACCCTGAAAATTATAAGCTCTAATCATTCATTCAGTAATTTTAATGAATTTTTCTAGCCCTTTTGCTTTTACTATAGCTCTGCTCATCACCAATTCTCACCCAAGTTATTGCTTCTTACTCTAGGTTGGTCTTCTTCAAATCCATTTTCTATAGTTACACTAGGGAGATCTTTTAAAATGCAGTATCAGCTTCCACTTTTATCTCTGATAGGGTAATTATGGGAGGGCAACGTTGCCATTGATAATGACCAGAAAAAATTGAAAAATTCGTAAGAAATATTCATTAGAAAAGGTTAGTTGCTCAGTCATGTCTGACTCTTTGCTACCCCATGGACTGTAGCTCACCAGGCTCCTCGTCCATGGGATTTCCCAGGCAAGAATACTGGAGTGGGTTGCTCATTAAGGCACTAAAATCACTTAGTGAAGGGAAGTGCAAAGAGGTAAGCCAACATTTTATAAGCTCCCATCCCTCATTGGATGTGTGCCACTTCTTGGCACTGGGTGAAAGGCTGAGAATTCTGTCAGAAGGCTATGATAAAGAAGCAGGGAGATACACACACACACACACACACACACACACACACACACAACATTATTTGTCAATGATGCCTCAATAGACCTGAGAAAAAAATCAAAATCCTGAAGTTTGGGTTACAACCCCTCTCCCCACCCACCCCCCAAAAGGAAGCAGAGAAGCCAACAAAGAGTTTGACAACCTCTTAGGGCTTAAGAAACAAAGACTGATGTTCGGGATTTACAAAGCAACTGGGATTTATGGGGCTGAGATCCTGGCGAAAAGGGAGCAGATCCCCCAGCACTTGACAGCATTCCATTTAGGTATTTGTTCAGACCTTATAAGCAGCTAAAAACCAGTTTGCATGTTTAAATGATCTGTTTCTGAGTAACAAAGCACCCCCAAAGGCATAGGCTTAAAACAATAGCAATATTGATTTACTCATGATGCTACTATTTAGGCAAGGCTTGGAAAGGACAGATTGTCTCATTCCTATTCATTGTCACCTGAGGCTGGAATTGTATGTGACTTCACTTCCTCACCACTTACATGTCTTGCAGTTGATACTGGCTCTGGTCTGGGTCCCCTGAGGGAACTGTGACCCAAACACTTTCTATGTGACTTTTTGGCTTCGTCACAACATGGCAGCTGTGTCCCAGGGAAGAATATCCCAAAAGGACTGGGTGAAAGGAAGCCACGTTGCCTTTTATGATTTAGTTACGAAAGTGACACAATATCACTTCTACCATAGAAGCAGACTCATCCAGATTCAAATAACATGAATTTTACCTCTTAATGTCAGCACTAAATTGCAAGAAAAACAAAGGGGATGGGATGTATTGGTATGGTCATCTTTGAAAACTACATCATGTCTCACTGAAGAAAAGCAGTGCAAAATTTCTATCAGTCTCATAGTGCTGACTGGGCAGAATTGGAATTTAAGACAGAAAAAGGGACCCTCCCCCAGTAAACCCACTGGCTTCTAAGTTGGGATCCCCAATGGGCAACACTCCAAAAAAAATCAGAGAGAGATGGAACCTCAGGAAAATTAGAAACTTACTGTGTTTCAGTAAGTTTGGCCTCAATTAGATTAGGGTAATCTGCCTTTACTCTTTCTTCCTCTCTGAAAATATGGATAACTCTCCTGAAAAAATATAGTAAGTTCCAGGGGACCTTTACAATTTTTCATATACAAAGTCTAGCATAGTAAAAAAATGATCAGGTCAACGTATTACAGAGGGTATAAATGGAATTGTACTAGTGTAAGTTTTTTTTATAACTGAATTTAAAATAGTCTATGATAAGATAATTTTTTACTAAAGTAAGCATTTATGCATACCAGTAGAGGGGACATGTGGCTCACTAAGACCATATTTGGTTAATCAAAAAAGAAAGGAAGAAACAATAGAGATGACAGAGAAAACAAATAGTAATGCTAGACTCAAAATTCAACTGTATCAATCACTTCATTAATTCTCAGTGGTCTAAAAACTCAAAAGATCAATTAGCAGACTGATTAATAAATGAAGACGACACTACATGGTGCGTTTTCAAACAACACATTTTAAATTTGAAGACAGAGCCTGGTTGAAATCCAAGAATTGAAAAAAAGATACCACAGAATATTCAGGTATAAGAAAGATGTAGTTTTATTTGCAAAATAGATCTCAAGAAAAGAACCATTATCAAAGATTAAAAGGTTCAATTTATAATAGTAAAAGGAGCATTTCATCAACAAAGATATACCTAATAATAGAGCTTCAAAACACATGGAATAAACTTAACACAAGTAAAAGAAAAAATCAGTAAGGATGCAGATTTAAACAATACTGGTGGACACAAGGATTCAACACCCAAGTGTCCCTTGAAGGAAGAACTTGTTTCCTCAGGTGTTAGCTCCCTCAGATTTTATCTCAGCTACAGAGAGCCACAAGAGAATGCTTATTATTCAGGGTAACTCATCCAAGTATTGATTATGGCACGGTTCTGCATCTAATGACTGATCAAGGCTTTTCAGCCCACTGGGGGACAATCCTAATGAGCCATGTACATTCCAGGCAGTGTTTTGGGATTGTCCAAGGCTTTGCTGGGACTGCAGTACAATCCAATTTCTCCCTTTGCCTAATCTTAACCCATCTCCAACCCTGTTCACAGGTGTTGATAACTAATAAATACCTTACATGGAAAACCTTTCAGTATCTGCTTTTGGATATCCCAATTTGTGACAAACACTATCAACAAGCTTCTCTTAATTGATATTTCTTATACATTACAGCCAACAACCATAAAACACATATTTTTTAAAATTTAAGTATAGTTGATTTAAAGTGTTAGTTTCAGATGTACAGCAACATTGTATCAAACATCAGACAATCTATGAACTGTTGAAGAGCTGTGTGATCTGAAATCCATTTCACTCAAGATTTTCTGTGTTCCTGCCCATGGTTAACTCTGGGATGTTTCATGTGAATGAAGGAAGTTGTATCAATATAAGTCAGGATCACGTCAGAACACAGATGTACACCAATTATTTTAAAAGAAAAAATTTACACTGGTCTTAGCTGAAAGATGGAGAAGCGATTAAAAGAAAGAATTTGAAGAATAATTTTTTTAAATTTATTAGAGAGCTGAAAAGGCCAAAAGGGGACTCTGAGACATCAGAGAGGTAGGAAATACAGACAGTAGCCACCTTCCTTATGGCTGGGGAACAAAAGAAAGAGGTTGTAATATTAAAACTTAGAGGCTTTAAGGTGGGTTCCCACAGCACTGGCCCTTCCTCCTCCTCTAACCTTCTCCCTTCCTTCCCCTTTGAGCCATGCAGTCTCCTGACAGCACTCGTTATTGGTAAAGTCTAACAGGAAGCAGCTAGAACAGTAGAAGTGTGCTCTGCAGTCTCCATAGGAGAGCAGTGGACAGAGGGATGGGCTTGAGGTTGAGAGCCAGCAGCTTAACCAGCACAGTGGGGATGGTGGGGGGGGCAGTTATCTGAACTAAATTTCAGAAGCACAGCCCTTTTAATCTTTTCTAAAGGGACAAAGGGTCATTCCTTAAACTGCCCTCTTGAGTATTTTTTTAGTCTTCAGAGAGACTCAGTAGCAAATGAAAGTTTTCTCCTAAATTCATAGAGGGCATGGCACTTACTGGACATCCCCAGGAGCAGACCTGGATAAAGGAGTGGATTTTGATAGGAGACATAGAAGGGATTTCACAAACATAGGCTTAACTGAGCAGAATGGAGGGCCTCGTGACTTAGAGATCGTCATGGTAACCATGGTGACTAAAATGTTTATGAGGCAGACTGTGGGACCCAGTATGTTTTCTACTGCTGTTGAAAATATTTCTTCATTTACAGATACTGTTTCATTTAATAATAGCTAGAAGATGTGAAGTAGTTCTTTTAAATGAGTTTTAATTTATCCTATCAACTTGAGCAGGACAAGAAAGTTTATTGTACACCGGCATTTTCAGCTGCTTTTACTGGAAAATGCAATTCATACTCATCCCTTTGCAACTTTGATCAATTTCAGCAAAATTCCAATAAAAAGCCTATTTCTAAGTTTCATAGAAAAATAAATCTTATCTAAAAAGCACGGTCTGCTTTTGCTATACTCCGACAGTGAGAGTATGAAAAAAACTTCACACTATTAAAAAATTCCACAATAAAAATAATTGTTTCAAATGGAAAAGTGGTTTACAGTCCAAAAAATTCCAGACTAGCAATAAGTAGTGATAGTATATTTGTGTCTGTGTCACTGTGTTTGATATTATAAATATAATGAACCCAGCATATGCTCATACTAAGTTTGGTTTTATAATAATGACTTTGATTTTTTTTAAATCTCATTAACAGACATTTTTTTATACAGCAGTATCAACCTTGATCAATTTCATTACTTATTTTCATGCTAAAGACCACAAAGTCCCTCAGTTTGAATTATGAAAACTATGATATCTCGGCAATACTTGAGTAATGAATTTGGATGGTACCTTGTGTTGGGGAGCAATTCTCTATGGGTCTTTGGTGTTTCTGTGTATCTTGCAAGTGAGACACCAGCTACCTTTTTTTGGACAATCTTTTCAAGGATGTTTGTAAAGCAAACAACACTGAGATACACAGATAGTGTGTCTCTCTGAAGCAAAGGACAGGCATGCTTGCTTCTCATTACAAATGATTCAGGCTTCCTAAACTCACGATTTCCCTACTGTAGGGCAATCCACCATGTGGGCAAGTATCCCCTAGCTTTCTCTGCATTGCTCTTTGGGAACTGGGGCTTGGGAAAACTGGCACCAAAATGCTGATACTCTGGCTACTGCTTGTATTCGTTTTCTATTGCTGCTATTTAAAAAATCACCACAAAGTTAGTGACTTATAGGAGCACAGATTTATTACCTTATGGTTCTAGAGGTCAGAAGACCAATGGAAATCTGACTGAGCTAACATCAAGGTGTCAGTTAGGGCTGTGTTCCTTCTGAACACTCCAGGGAAGAACTCATCGCCCTGCCTTTCTCAGCGTCTAAAGGCTGAACACTTTCCCAGGCTTATGGTTCCCTTCCTCCATCTTCAAAGCTAGCAAGGTAGCATCTCACTGGCCCTGATTCCGTCCTCACATCCTTTTCTCCGACCCCAGCCAGGAAAGTTTGTTCCCATTGAAAGGATCCTTGTGATTAGGACAGGCCTACCAGGATAATCCAGAATAAACTCTCCGTCTCACAGTCTCTGCCCCAGCAGCTGCCTGTCTATCAGCATCCATGAAATTGTGCAAGCAGAAGAAAATTTCAGACCTTTTCTAGTACCTGAAGCTGTGACCCCTAGTTTGGAAACTGAATTCAGTCATCTTAGCAAACATATCTAACTGCAAGTTAAATAAAGCTAAACATGAGTATAATTTTAAGCACCCGTGGCTGCTTTAATATTTTCATGTTTAGAAAGCAGATGTCCCTACTTCCAAGACCATGTGAACTAGATAAAAATATTAAATGAACTTGAAAAGTATTCTCCAAGTCAGTGGTTCTGAAGATTTAGCATGTGCCATAATGTCCTTAAAACTTGTCTGATAATCACATTCCTATCATAGCTTCATCCACCTGATAATTTGTTCTGGATGTGATTGTTGTTGTTCAGTCGCTAAATCGTGTCCGACTCTTTGCGACCTCTTGGACTGCAGCTTGCTAGGCTTCCCTGTCCTTCACTATTTCCATGAGTTTGCTCAAACTCATGTCCACTAAGTCGGTAATGCCATCCAACCATCTCATCCTCTGTCGCCCCCTTCTCTTCTTGCCCTCAATCTTTCTTTTCAGCATCAGGGTTTTTTCCAATGAGTTGGCTCTGCAGAGGTCTAAATTTTTAACCAGTACCCCAAGTGATCCTTGCTTTGAGATCCAGTTTTTAATGACCAGTTACCTTTGTTGCTTTAGTAATTAAATTTTTCTCTACTTGTATTGAAAATACATATACTTTAAATAAAATTCTAGAGTCATCATAGCAGTCATCATTTATTCACTGTTTCACTCAGCTGTGTTGTAGCCATATTTTTACTTCTCTCCATCAATACCAAATATAGACCAGTTGAGGCCACCGCATTCTAAGAGCTTCCCATGTCAAGTTGTTCTAACAGGCATTGTGTTTGTGAATAAAATAACTTCAGTTCAGTTCATTCTCATTTCAAGGGTTTACATTACATTTCACAGTTTTATAAAAGATCATGAGGCTTTATTTGGGGAAGATTTAAACATTTATAGACATAATTATTGGATACAAACTAATACACTACTGAATATTTTTTAAAAGACATACCCATATCTATGCTAATAGCATGACCTTGGAACTTATCAAAGGAGCAAGAAATCATAGCCAAAACAAGATACCAAATGATTAAGATAGAAATGATTACGTTTTCAGTCACTTCACCTAGGTTTATTGTTTGTAAGATTACACATGGACACATCACTTTGTCCTCATTTCTGTTTTGTATCTGTTAAAGGGGACTTGAAATTCATTAGGGGAAAATATATTTTGTATTACCTTCGTAGCCTGCATAGTGTGGGAAAAACATAGTGGCTATACTGTCAAAGTATATGTAACAATTAAAATTACTTTTTAGGTAAATTTCAGGGAGATCAAATTCTATTAAAATATAAATTTTGTTCCCCTGGCTTTCTGTTCCTTCTAGTAAATGAATCCCTAGTTTGCTAACTTAACTATATGACAAGTTCTAGTTTTTAACATCATACATCTCATAGGAAACTGGAATCCACTTATTTTCAGACTAGAATTTTTTTAATGAGGTGTTATTTTTTAAAATTAATTAATTTTAATTGGAGAATTATTGCTTTACAATATTGTGATGGTTTTTGCCATATATCAACATGAATTGGCCACAGGTACCACTTCAGTAAGTAATCGACACACACTTTCAAAGCCATCTCTTTTAGTCTAAGATTAAAATAGAAATGCATTTTATTTATTATACAGTGCCATTGTCCTTGCCATGTACTCTTATGTGTGTCACAAGTTGGCATATTTATTTGACATCTGACAACAAATCATAAGCAGTAAAAATATTTTCATTAATTTAATAAACATTGATGAGGTCCAGGGCCACCATAAATGCTTGTGAGGTTGTGCACTCTATGACTTCAGAGGTGCCATTCACATCATATTTATGAGTACGGTGCCCCCAGAGTTGTGCACTATACAACCTGCACTGTATAAGGTGGCCCCACCTCGCATGAAGTCAGACACTACGATATGTGCCCGGCATGAATATAAGCATAATGACATCAAAGTAGCTTTTCTTTTAGAACTTACAGTTCAGTGAGGGGAACTGATAATTAAAGGAACCAATGGTAAGTCCTATGACAGGAAAAGTATAAGACCTTCCTGTCAATATAGCCATCCAATTAAACTAGAAGAACAAATAAAGGTGAGCAGTTAAAGCTAGAACTTGTCCTGGGAACATTTCAAAGTATGAGTTCCTAAGCCAGATTTTCTTTTTGTATAGCTGCTCAGTAGTAACACAAATTCAATCACAAATATTGCACTTGTGTAGACAAGCTAGGTGGTCTTTATAGCAACCCACTTCTCATGGTAAGGCCACAGCTATTAGATGAAACACTATTTTGCTCTGTTTTCTGTTTTCTCCCAGGCTCTGATCTGGCTTTGCCTCCTGATCTCACTAATCCCATCTTGTGTGTCTTTACTGTGTACATATTCAGCTTTCGATCTTGTTCTTATTTGGTAATATGTCTCTTAGAACTTAATGCTTCTGAGATCCTAGAGGTTTCTCAAGTCAAACTCAATGAACATGGTCCTGTTTTTCTATACCATGCAGCTATGGCCCAGCTCCACCTACTTTTAAAAACTGATTTTTGAACCTCAGCCCTGGAATCCACTGCTGCTTCCAATATGAGCTTGAATTTTTTTTTTTTTTTTTTCCTTAAGGCCGAGTCTAGATACAGAATTTTGTTCTGATAAATAGAAGCTTCATGAGGGCAGGAATTTTGATGTTTTGTTTTGTTTTGTTTTGTTTTTTAGATACACCTTCAGTGCCTAGACCTATGCTTATCATTTAGTGCTTATTAAGTATTTGCTAAGTAATTAAATGTGTGTGAGACAATACCTAAGGATTCCAGTGGCCTTTGGCTGGGACCTGCCTTCTGTTTATCTGAAGATGCAGCTTGCTCAGTTTCTAGTAGTGCTCCCTGAGTTCCCAACAGGGAAATTCTCATGGCCACACTCCAGCTGAATAACTCCACAGTCTCAGAATCCAGACAAAATCCTCTCCACCTCACCGTGGCAGGAAACTGCTCATGGAAATATCAACAGTGACTTAGGGTCTCAATCCTTCTTCCCTTCCAGATGTACTTACATAAGAGGAGGTCCTCAGTGCAAGCAATATACTTGTCTTCAGGGTTTCTTGAAGGTCAGACAGAACAGATTACAGCACAACTCTGGGAAGGATTCTGGAAAAATAAAAATAGTATTTTAAGGCATTTCCCTGGAAGTCCATCCAGTAGTTAAGACTCCACACTTCCAGTGCAAGGGGCACAGTTCTATCCCTGGTCTGGAAACTAAGATCCCACCTACCATACAGCCTGTCCAAAAAAAAAAAAAAAGTTCTTTGGGTAGTTTTCCTCTCTCCTTGCTGTTTTCACTCCAACTTTATTATTCTTTTTTTTTTTTTTTAATGCAGACCAGTTTTAAAGTCTTTATTGAATTTGTTACAATATTGCTCCTTTTTTTTCTTTTTTGTTTTTTTGGCCATGAGGTATGTGGGACCTTAACTTGTGACAGAAGCCTATGAGTCTTTTAAACTGATGCACTTCCTGTTCTGAACTTGAAGCCTGAGCCACTCTCAAGCACAATTACATTACAGTAGGAAATCACTGGAATCGCCTCCCAGGACTTTGTATATGTGATGAATCTAATGTCACATGTTCTCCCCAAAGAAAGGCTTGATCTGGACTATAGAAAACACATCTGAAGACCTCTTTTTATATCCAAGATATAAAATCTGAAGTTCATCCCTACCCAACCTAGATCCTTACTTTCAAGGCTGATGACTACAGCTGAGCCTCTTTGACCTAGGTGATACCAGCCCCTCAGCTCTCTGTCCTGTGTCTATTCCTTTCAGGAAATGGTACTTACCTGCTTGGAATGAGAATTCCTGTGCCTCACAGCCATCTTAAAAGCTTGCCAATATCACCATGAATGGCTGCGGAATCTGGATTTTTTTTTTAATACTTAGTTTTAAGCCAGTTCTTTCACTCTCCTCCTTCACCCTCATCAAAAGGCTCTTAAGCTCCTCTTTGCTTTCTGCTATTAGAGTGGTATCATCCACATATCTGAGGTTGTTGATGTTTCTCCTGCCTATTTTTATTCCAGCTTGCAACTCATCCAGCCTGGCATTTCTCACCATGTGCTCAGCATATAGGTTAAACAAACAGGGTGACAGCAGACAGTCCTGTTGGACTCCTTTCTCAGTCCTGAACCTATCAGTTGTTCCATACAGGGTCTAAATTGTTGCTTCTTGATTCGCATATAGGTTTCTCAGGAGACAGATAAGATGGTCTGGTATTCCCATCTCCTTAAGAGCTTTCCACAGTTTGTTATGATCCATATAGTCAAAATCTTCAGCACAGTCGATGAAACAGAGGTAGATGTTTTTCTGGAATTCCTAGGCTTTCTCCATGATCCAGCAAATGTTGGCAGTTTGATATCTGGTTCCTCTTCCTTTTCTAAACCCAGATTTGGACATCTGGAAGTTCTTGGTTCCCTCCTCCCTAACCTTTGGCAAAAACAAATCTTATTGTCTCCATAGTTTTGCCTTTTCCAGAATGTTTTATAGTCGGAATAATATAGTATGTACCCTTTTCAGATGTGTTTTCATTTAGTAATATCCATTAAGTTTTCTTCCATATCTTTTCATGACTTCCATAGGTCATTTCTTTTATTCCATTGTCTGGATGGACCACAATTTGTTGATTTACTCACCAACTGAAGGACATCTTGGTTGTTTCTAAGTTCTTGGAATTTATGGATAGAGCTGCTGTAAATATCCATGTGCAGATTTTTACATGGATATGAGTTTTCAATACATTTGAGTAAATACCAAGGAGCATGATCACTGAATTGTATAGTAATAATATGTTTAATTTTGTAAGAAACTACAAAACTATCTTTCAAAGTGGCTGTTTGCATTCCCACCAGCAATGAATGAAAATTCATGTTATTCCACATCCTTGCCAACATTTGGTATTGTCAGTGTTCTAGACTGTGGCCATTCTAATAGATGAGTAGTGGTATCTCATTTTAATTTGCATTTCCCTGGTGACATATGATGTGAAACATCTATTCATATGCTTGTTTGCCATTTGTGTATCTCTTTTAAAAAGGGGATCTGTTAAGATTTTTGGCCTATTTTTTAAATCAGGTGGTTTGTTTTACTGTTGAGTTTTAAAAATTCTTTGTATATTTTGGGTAAAGGTCCTTCATCAGATGTCTTTTGCAAATATTTTCTCCCAGTCTGTGGACTGCCATTTCTTTCTCTTGACATTGTCTTCCAGAGAGCAGAACTTAGTAATTATCATAAAGTGCAGTTTCTCAGTTCTTTCTTACATGGATCATGATTTTAGTGCTGTATCTAAAAAGTCCTTGACATATTCAGTGTCATTTAGGTGTTCTCCTGTGTTATCTTCTAGGAGTTCTATAGTTTTACATTTTATATTTAGGTTTGTGATACATTTAGACTTAGTTTTTATAAACAGTAGAAGATCTGTGTTAAGACTATGCCCAGATTCTAGAGATACATATAGATTAAAAGTTGCCTCCTGGATCTGCCCATTTCTGAAGGAGGAATGTTGAAGTCTCTAACTGGAACAGTGGCTTAATCTATTTCTCCTTGCAGTTCTATCAGTTTTGCCTCATTTATTTTGATTGTATATTGTTAGAGGCATACATGTTAAGATTATATCTTGTTGGAACATTGACCCCTTTATCATTACAAAATATTCCTTCTTTCCTTACTCTGTATACTATGAAATTATGATACTGACTCCTACTTTCTATTGATTTGTGTTAGCATGGTATATTTTTCTCCATCTGTTTACTTTTAATCTATATGTATCTTTTTAGTTAAAGTGGGTTTCTGACACACAATACATAATCTTCTTTCTTTTATCCTCTCTGACAATCTCTTTAAATTGGTGTATTTAGACCACTGATACCCAAAGTGATTATTGATATATTTGGAATAGTACCTAGCATATTTGTTCAGCTCAGTTCAGTCGCTCAGTTGTGTCCGACTCTTTGTGACCCCATGAATTGCAGCATGCCAGGCCTCCCTGTCCATCACCAACTCCTGGAGTTCACTCAGACTCAGGTCCATCGAGTCAGTGATGCCATCCAGCCATCTCATCCTCTGTCATCCCCTTCTCCTCCTGCCCCCAATCCCTCCCAGCATCAGAGTCTTTTCCAATGAGTCAACTCTTCTCATGAGGTGGCCAAAATACTGGAGTTTCAGCTTTAGCATCATTCCTTCCAAAGAAATCCCAGGGTTGATCTCCTTCAGAATGGACTGGTTGGATCTCCTTGCAGTCCAAGGGACTCTCAAGAGTCTTCTCCAATGCCACAGTTCAAAAGCATCAATTCTTCGGTGCTCAGCCTTCTTCACAGTCCAACTCTCACATCCATACATGACCACAGGAAAAACCATAGCCTTGACTAGACGGACCTTTGTTGGCAAAGTAATGTCTCTGATTTTGAATATGCTATCTAGGTTGGTCATAACTTTCCTTCCAAGGAGTAAGCGTCTTTTAATTTCATGGCTGCAGTCACCATCTGCAGTGATTTTGGAGCCCCCAAAAATAAAGTCTGACACTGTTTCCACTGTTTCCCCATCTATTTCCCATGAAGTGATGGGACCGGATGCCATGATCTTCATTTTCTGAATGTTGAGCTTTAAGCCAACTTTTTCACTCTCCACTTTCACTTTCATCAAGAGGCTTTTGAGTTCCTCTTCACTTTCTGCCATAAGAGTGATGTCATCTGCATATCTGAGGTTATTGATATTTCTCCCAGCATATTTGTTACTGTTTTCTATTTTTTTGGCTTGCTTTTTGTTCCTAATTTTGTCTTTCATTATTTTTCTGCCTTTTGTGGTTTTAACTGAGCATATTATGGGATTCCCTTTTCTCTTAGCAGAGCATATCAGTTATATTTTATTTTGGCTTTTTAAACTTGCTGTTCTAGAATTTGCAATATATGTTTATATCTAATGTGATTCACTTTTCATGTAACAGTATACAGTCTCATGGGTAGTATAAATATCTTATCATAACAAAATAATTCTAGTTCTCTCCTGTCCCTTTAATCATTATCATCATTCATTTTGCTTACACATAAGCATACATAAGCATCTAATTTTTTTATGGATTGTCAGGGTCTCACATCAGAAAGGCCTTGGACTTTATCTTTTCCTGTTGCCCTACGAGATTAACCAAACTGCAGCTTAGTTTTTCAGATAGTTCTCCTAGATTAGAAAATGTCATTAAGGCAAAATTAGCTTTGGAAACTTAGTTAACCTTTCTGGGCTTTCACTTTTTCCTTTATTCTCTTGACTATCATGCTGTCTTTTTCATGTTTTTGAGAAGCTATTTTAAAACTTTTAAAATTATTTTCTAGGGGAGAATGGGTGTTTGTTAATCTACCTTGCCATTTCAAGAAGTGAAACTCTCATAGCATTAGTTTTTAAATTATATTTTCAATGAGAACTTCTTTGCAATACAAACACAATTTCATGGTTAGCACTCACCACAGATTTGTGGGGCACTGTCAGGGGTTATGTTTCAGAGAGCTGGCTTTGTTTTCTCTTCATGGATTTACAAGGAAGAACATGTTTTATTAATCATCCTCTCAAATTACGGCATAAAAATACTGGCACTGAAAGAGAATCCAAGGGAGAGGGAGAGATATTCTTCATAGCATGTTAGAGCCTCAACTTTTCAAACCATTTAGGTCCTGATGTCTACTGGCATATGAACAGTACAGATTTAAGTGATTTTTCTGAAACCAACTTGATTGCAGCAGAGAATATAAATGGTTTGAGTGGGAGACCTCTTTCCTTATGCATGGCTTAGGGCATACTCTTGTGATTTTCCCCAGAAACTTAGAGAAAGAAAATTAACCTGGACCTTTCTCGGTCAAATCAATTCTTTCATTTGAGCTTAGGCTGGTCACTCCTTTATTTGGTAGGAATTAGTCCTGCTTACATGGTTTTTCAGCAAAGGTTTGTTTTATTTTAACCCTCATCCTTAAAACCTAGAAATTTGAAGAATGTTAGAAAATATCACATGACATTATTGAAATTGAACCCAGAAGATTTTCAGTGACCTATATAATAAGCAATCAGAAATAAACAGGATTTTAATTTCTTCTAGATGTTCAAGCATGTAATTTTTAAATGCCATTTTAAAAACCTAAGCTATTTCATAGCAATTGAGTTCTAATTGCTCAAAAGTATGTTCCAACACAGTTATTAAAGAAATCAGTGATTGCCGGAGGTAGATAGATGTAATTTAAGTCTACACAAATTAGTTATCATTGATCCAGTTGATACTCCATACATTTTTGTTTTAATTCTCCTTGTTTATTAGCCAAAGGCAGTTTGCATAGATTTATAATCATGACTCATGATATGCACCAATTGCTTTTTATTTAAACAAATGGCATTGATTAATATTGTCTAAAAATCATTGCTGTTTTACATTCACATATGTGAATGTACTGATATTTTTAAGGCAAAAATTTGATGGCTAATCTTTATAAAGAAGTTGCTCAAAACCTAAACTTTGTATTCAATATATGATATGATTTTGTGAAGAAAAGTGCCTATCAAGTGACACAATTCAATTTTTTGTTGTTCAATTTAAATTTCTTTATTCATTCAAGAAGGTGCTTTTCTATTTGTAATTTATTTGTCATATCCTCATCACAAGTGCATCTTGAAAAGTAGTTAAATCAAATTTTTCAATTGAGAGTAATTGAAGAGGTGATGAAGCATGGTTTCTGGAGATTGCATACATATAATTTTCTAACTTTTTTTCCTTGAATCTGGTATAAAACACTGTCAACAATATAATATTGATCCATTATTGAAACTTTGAATAGCTCCTAATGATGACCGCTAGATTCACTGATTGTGAATATTAAGGAACTTACTTAAGCAAAACTAAGTCCTCCCTCCTCCTGGGGCAAGAGTACTTAGCACAAGGACCAGGTGGCGTATGGAATGATGAGTACAACATGACTCTGGAGTTGGAGAGAGTTGTTTCATGTAACAGCCCTGTTCTTAACAGCTAGAGGAAAGTAGCCTGGCTTCCCTAATCTGTAGTTTTGGATTTCAATTGCTTCTGCTTCACAGGATGTTGTGAAGATTGAGACAAAATGCAATGGCTGAAACTTTTCATATGATTGGAAAAATGGTCATATGAACTAGTAACTATAGTGAAATCAGTAAAAAATAGAACTAAAACCAATCTGCTATAGAATAGGTTTATGGGAATGATCAATTTCTACACATAGTTATTTTTTTTCTTTTAATTTATTGTGATAAGAATACAACATAGTATCTGCCCTGTTAATTTTTTTTACATCCTCAATACAGTGTTTTTGACTATAATCAATATGTTATACAGTGGGCTACGGTAGAGTTTATTGATCTTGCTAAAATCTGTACCCATTGATAACTGACTCCTCATTTTACCCACTCTTCAGCCCCTGGAAACCACCATTTCACAATTTGAGTCTATGAATTTGAATATTTTTGACACCTCATATAAGTGGATCATGTAGTATTTGCCTTCTGTAACAGATCTGTTTCATTTAGCACAATGTTCACAAGTTTCACTTATATCATGTGTCAATTTCTTCCTTTTTAAGGCTCAGTAATATTCCACTGTATGTATATACCACATGTTTTTAAATTTATTCATCTGTCCCAATTGGCTCTTGTGAATAGTACCACAATGAACATGGGGATGCTAATACCTCATTGAGATCCTGACTTCAGTTATTTTGGATAAATACCCTGAAGTGGGATTGTTGAATGATACAATTAATTTTTAAGAAGTTGGAAAATGAATGAGGTGAGAGGTGATATTTAACTGGTTGGACTTGGTTATTTCTGATAATCCCAAATTCAGTATAACTGTGCCTTGATTTGAATTTAATCTAAGGTGGTTGGTTTGAGTTTGAGTGTGGGAGTCAGGAATGTTTGTTTGTTGTGATTTTGATGTAATTTTGACTTGTTTTAGTACCTTTCTTTTGTACATTCAAGATACCATGTTAATATTACTGACACAAAACTAACTTTTCTCCCTGATGAAAACCTTAAGGTCATTCTAAGCCTTAAGTTTGTCAAGGGCTTTTAATCATCTTTTTCTTTATAAAAACATTAACTAGAAGTTTGATATAAGGAAAATTAACTGTATTTGATGAACTTAACTTCCATTCGTCCAGTCACAAATGTTATAACAATCCTCTGCTAAGAATCAGCATATAAGAATTTCATGTTGCTTCCTTTCATCATTATTTTTTTTTTGTATCTAATGTTCTGGAAAGGCATATAACATTTAAACTTTGCTGATAGCTAAAATAGTTTTTAAAATATAGGTATAGAGACAAGATTGGACACTATTTGAAATTAAAAGGAATATAAAGAAGACATTTGAAGCTATGGTATTTAAAAAAGGAATTAGGGAAAAAAGAAATGAGTTAGGATGAGAAGTAATACAAATTAGTCATCATAACTAGATCAGGGTGACATTCAAAATATTTTAATTTTAATCCTCCTTATTTATTAGCCAAAGGCAATTTCCATACAATTATAACCATGACTCATGATGTACAATTGCATTTTTTAAAATGACATTGATTAATAGTGTTTAACAATTGTTTCCCTTTCACAATGTCTATATTAGCATTTTTAAGATAAAGCAGAATTTTGAATGTTACTTTTTATAAATAAATTGCTTCAAAAATTCAAACCTTATATTTTGCCATATGCTTAATATATGTTTTAGTAGCACTGTTGGGTATGAATAAGATACAGGGCTGGATCGCAGGGTCATGAAAGCTATCACATAATTTAAATAATACATCTTGTAAATAATAACCATTTCAATTTGCAAATTGATTGTTTCAAGATAAGTCTCCATAATTCTCAGTGTCATTTTTAGTATTTGTGTAATAGGTTTAATAGGGCTTCTCTGGTGGCGCTAGTGGTGAAGAAGCCACCTGCCAATGCAGAAGCCATAAGAGAAGCAGGTTCGATCCCTGTGTCAGGAAGATCCCCTAGAGGGGGACGTGGCAACCCATGCCTGTATTCTTGCCTGGAGAATCCCATGGACAGAGGAGCCTGGTGGGCTCCAGGCTTCTTTGCTTCTTGCAAAGAATCGGACACAACTGAAGCTACTTAGCACACACACATGCAATAGGTTTAATACTGTGGAGTTGTGAAGAATAAAGGAGGTAACACAGGAAGAAGTGAGGTGAGAGAGAAAGCACATGTAGGGTCAGCATGACAGCATTGAGGACATAAGATGAAAATATAGATAGTGGAAGTTTTGCAGAGACAACCACCTTGACCTCCATAACCTCCTGCCTGGACTGCTTCAGTTGCCTCTCCTCAGCTTTTATCAAAATGCATTGATTCTTTACACAATATGAACCAGATTCTTTCTCTTTTGCTTAAGTTCCCATTGTGCTTAGATTTAATCTAAGCTCTCTGTTCTAATTTCTAAAGTTCCAAATTACCTGGCTTTACTTAACCCTTTGACTTCAGCCACAATTTTCTCTCCTGCTCACTGTGCTTTAGCAGGGCTGGCCTTTTGTCTCCTTTTGTTCCTACAAAATACCAAGCTCCTTACAACCATTCAGCTTTTGCATTAATGCGTACCTCTTGGAATGCTTTCCCCTGGTTTGTAGGTGGCTGATTTCTTCTTGTCATTTAGAGCTGTCGTGTTTTTAGAGGGACTTTCCATGACCATCTCTTCTGAAAGAGCCACTTGCTGCTGCTGCTGCTGCTGCTGCTGCTGCTAAATCACTTCAGTCGTGTCCGACTCTATGCGACCCCATAGACGGCAGCCCACCAGGCTCCCCCGTCCCTGGGATTCTCCAGGCAAGAACACTGGAGTGGGTTGCCATTTCCTTCTCCAATGCATTAAACTGAAAAGTGAAAGTGAAGTCACTCGGTCGTGTCCGACTTTTCACTACCCCATGGACTGCAGCCTAGCAGGCTCCTCCGTCCATGGGATTTTCCAGGCAAGAGTACTGGAGCGGGGTGCCATCACCTTCTCTGGAAAGAGCCACCTAGTAACTTTGAAATCTCCTCATTGAATTGGATGAGCAGAAAATATAACTAACTGATAGTTCTTTGATTTTTTTGGTTTATTGATAGATTATTTTTCTTTGTCCACTAAAATGTAAACTCTATGAGAGGAGCAACTTTTTCTGTCTTGCTCACCAATGTGACCGCAGCACCTAGAAGAGTACTTGACATCTAGGAAACACTCAGTGAATACTTATTAAATGAATGAATATTGGATGGATGAGAATATTGATTTAAAGATGTATCTTCTGGATCAGCCAAATTTAGAGAGTAGGACTATTAATCCTAAAGGTTACTGCAGTAATTCTAGTATAAGGTGGTAGGAATCCACAATATTGATTCTTAATCCTTTAAGAAACTAATGAAAACAAATGGCCTTTCTTTATAAATTCACATAGGTATATGTTGAGTTACCCAAAAGGTTTTGGCCAACCCAATACAAAATTACACACACTGTCTGTGGGTTCACAGATTCTCTGTTATTTCCCCACAACCCCTTGAATCCTTCTATAAAAATCCCTAATCTACACACTCTAATCCATGAAATGGACATGGAAAATACAAGAGACATTTTAAGGAAAAAAAATTAGCATTCGGATTACTAACTTGAGGAATAATTCCAAGAATGATGCCATCAAAATATTGAATTGAGAAGTATAGATGATGTTAAGGTGACAGTTTTGGATTTTGTGACACATTGGCAATGAGAATTAGAGAACCATAATTCTTGTAGAAATCTGGACTTTGGAGGCAGAATTAGGTAGTAAGTAGAAAGAGAATTAATGGAATCATGATCTTTTCACTTTTCAAAGGAGTTGGAATATAGGGAACATTTGGGGGGGGGGTGAGAAATGAAAGAAGCACAATTAAAAGAGAAAAACAGAACTGAAAAGTAAGGTGAAATTAGGACCATGTGTTATAACAAAGGTGAAAGACTAGGGAACTTAAACGCTGTAAACCCTCGTGTCATGTCACATATGGAGTGAACTGAATGAGTTGGCCTCATGGATCAGTAGGCAATGTCCCAGAAGGGCTAAGAAGGAAAAGAGGGGAGGGAGGAAGAATGAGAGACAAAATGGTTCCAAGGAGTTTGCGGGTAACCTAGGGAAGGATAAAACAGGATCCAAGCTGAGGGCCCATGCAAATGCACATAGGGTGAGATCATTTGACAAATAAAATTCCAACAAGAGTCAGGCATATAGAAACACAACTGATCCAGAAAACAGAAATATTGATAGGAGTCTGATGCTAGTCAACTTTTAAGTTTTTAAAACTTTTGATTTTGTATTGGAGTATAGCCTATTAACAATGTTGTGATAGTTTCAGGTGGACAGCAAAGTGATTCAGCTATACATAAACATGTATTCATTCTGCCCTAATCTCCCCTCCCATCCAGGTTGCTACATAACATTGAGCACGGTTCCCTATGCTAGGTCCTTGTTGGTTATCCATTTTAAATAGAGCTCCACTTATTATTTTTAGCTCCTTTTCTCCTTTTAGTTGCCCTTGTGTGTGTATGTCTGTGTACTTAGTCGCTTCTGTCATGTCTGACTCTTTGTGACCCTATGGACTGTAGCCCACCAGGCTCTTCTCTCCATAGAATTCTCCAGGCAAGAAGACTAGAGTGGGTGGCCATTCCCTTCTCCAGTATATCTTCCCAACCCGGTATTGAACCTGGGTCTTCTGCATTGCAGGCAGACTCTTGACCATCTAGCCAGCAGTGTTCTTAGAGGGTATCAAACAGTGAATAAGAATTCAAAGTCTGGAAACTCCATGATACTGAGTACAGAAAAAGGGAGCTTCAAAGTGTGAAAAACAAGAATGGCCTTTGAGAAGGTATGTTTAGTGTTAGAAAATGGGAATGTATGTATTTTCCTATAATAGCTCTTTATAGAGCTATTTATATATAACAAGTAAAGCAAGAGTCTTCTAGAATGGTGGACCAGGTAATTAAAATGAATCTGCCAACTGAAAATAACTAATACAGGGCAAAAATACTAAAGGTATCTTTGTGAGGACCCAAAATACTTGATTGAAGTGGAGGACAAAGGCCCCAAGACATGAATATTTGGTGTCTTTTATTCCCCCTTGTTGTTATCATTCAATCGCTCAGTCATGTCTGACTCTCTGCAACTCCATGGACTGCAGCACACCAGGCTTCCCTGTCCTTCACTATCTCCCGGAGTATTCTCCCTTGGACAGCAACAATTAGAAAATAATTTTAATTAGAAAACAAATGGCAAAAAAAGTTATGAAAGGTTAATTCCAAATGGTCAATGAACATACAGCCTGGGATTCAAACTCAATCATCAGTAAAATGCAAGTTAAAATATGAGATACTGATGCAATTTTGAAATGGCTAATATTAAAATTGCTGACTATATAAAATGTTAGTAAAATGATGAAAAATGGAAATTCTCATACCCTAGTCTTTGTCACTTTGGAAAATATTTTAGCATTATTACCCAACAATTCCTCTCTAGAAATATACCTTGCATAAATATATGTACATGCCTACCAGTACCCATGAACACAAATGTTCATATATGTTATCCATTATATCAACACTGGAAACAACAGAAATAGTAATCCATAGTAGAATGGATAAAACCCAAATTTTTGCATGTTTATTCAGTGGAATACTACAAAGTAATGAAAGGGAGAATTGCAGATGAAACATAGATATAATATTGAATGAAAGAACACAGATACAAAAATGTCATGATGTGTAATGGATCTAAACTCTGAAGCATAAAAAATGCTAGGGATACATTTTTATTTGATAAAGGGTAAAGAAAATGAGTACTTTTCCTGAAAATCAGGAGAGTGATTACTTATGAGCAACGTAGAATGACACATGGACTTGGAGGGGGCATCTGGATAATGTTCAAAATTTGCACTGGAGAGTGGTTTCATGGATGCCTGCTTCATGATACACAATTGAGCTGTACATTTTGTGTAGTTTTTATGTCACATTTTTAAATTTATGTCACATTTTTTTAAAAAAGCAAAGCTAGATAAAAATGTATCATCAGATGTAACAAAAATGAAGAAAAGTTATCTTGAAGGACCAACATCTTTTCATTTCTTATATTTTGTGAAAGCTTAATCTATTTCCAGAATTAGCAAATAGAACTTAAGAAAAAGGAAAAGCCATAGAGATTATGAGTATCTCTGTTTTACAGGTGAGAAAATGAAGTCTAACAAGTTTGAATATAAACAATATCACACAATGAGCTGGAAATGAGAATCAGTTCTGTTATCAATGAGTATGGATTTTTTTTTATTACAACCTGATATTTCTTGCTGAATTCCCCCTTTGACCTGTGAATAGAAATTTAGATATTACAAAAATTTAAATATTTAAATAACCTTCCCCATTCTTGGGAAAATATTTATATCTCAAATCTGTTTCCTGTAATAGATTGGTATCTTGAAATGGAAGGGCTTCCCGGGTGGTGTAGTAGTAAAGACTCTGCCTGCCAATGCAGGAGATGCAAGAGATGAGGGTTTGATCCCTGAATTGGGAAGATCCCCTGGAGGAGAATATGCAACCCACTCCACTATTCTTGGCCTAGGAAATCCCATGGACAAAGGAGCCTGGGCTAACAGTGCTCATGACTGAGTGTGTTCACGCGCATGCACGTACACACACACACACACGTATTTGAAATGGACTTAAAGATATATTTTTGAGGTAATTTTTCTCTGGAAATTTTCTCCATTAAAAGTCAATGAACATGATGAAATATATGCATCTAGTAAATATCTTCAGAATTACTGGATAACTGGCAAATGATGTATATGAGTTCAATATAGGATGTTAAGAAAGTGGATGACTTATGATTTCTTTTCACACGAAAGGACAAGATTTCACACCCAGTATTCATGAATGTTGATTATTTCTTGCATTTACTTGATTTATTATTCTAAAATATCATGGAAAGGTGTGTACATGGCATGCATGTATACATGACATTTATCTTATAATTTAAAAAAGGATTTCTTACAGTACACATTGAAAAGCACATGAGTTAGAGATGGTACAGCATAATTATATATCCTTGTTCACATGTAAAACCAACAGCAAAGAGTGAAGCTATTAATATGTCTGATTCATTCAACAAATATTTATCTAGTGTCCAGTAAGACAAGTTTAAAAGTGTTGTATTAGCAATGTTTACAAGTTAACGATGTGATATTTGCATTCCAGACATAAAGGTTATTATATTGCCTATTTGTGATTTAATCCTGGTTCTCTGCATGAATCTGTTTCTTATTATTCCAGAGTCATCTTTATTACCTGTGAATTCATCTGTTAAATATAATCAATTAGTGATGAAAGTCAAAGCCTGCAGTGTGGATATGGGAGAAATACACATCCAGTGTGGTATTAATGTTGTTGTATTAGTCACTCAGTAGTGTCTGACTCTTCTTGACCCCATGGACTGTAGCCCGCCAGGCTCCTCTGTCCATGGGATTTCCCAGGGAAGAATAGCAAGAATACTGGTATTAATACTCTTGGTTTAAAGGACTGTTTTCATTGCCAAGTTTTGATTGTTCTGAATACTTGGATGTATTGCTGCCTTTCATCACACCAGAAAATGTGGAATTCTTCATTTCTTTGTTTTCCTTGGCTTTCACAACAGCCATTAAGATTCATTGTCAATCTGACTGCCATCTTTTATATATTATGGCACCTGGAATTAAGCATAATGCTTTCAGAGTAATATGTTTATTCAGTTCAGAATTTCACTTCATTCTAATTGGAGAGCTCATAATTACATTGTTCAATAGTTTGTCACAATGCTCAGAGGAATACTTTAGCAAATTAAAGGGAAGACAAAAAAACTATTTCAGTATTTAATGACACACTTTCTACTAATTCTTTCTTGTTTTAAAATACAGAAAAATTTTTTTTCTTTTCTTCTGAGATTTGTGATCAAAATCAGATGAACAGATATTGAACAGTTACTCTTGCAAGAAAAAGTAGAAAATACAGAGAGGTACAAGATACACTGCTTTCAACTGATTTATAATTCAGTTAGACAAAGGAGAAAATTAAATACCATAATAATATGATATAATATTTAAATAAGAATTCACATTTATTATAAAAAGGTTATAAAAGCATCATATTTCAGTATCAGTATTACATGTCTGTACTTAAATTTCATATGCAATCCAAAATTACAAATAAATACCAATATGAATACATAGGAAGCAAGCCAAGTTTCATGTTTTTTAGTACCATTGGACTGTCAGTTACTAAAATTTTATGTAGTTGTTTACTGCTATGAGATACAGAAACTGACATTTTCAATTTTTGTTTCTTCTTAGGGCCTTTCTGATTTACACGAAGATTAAAGATTGTTTTCACTTTGGGTTTGAAAGAACTGCATATTTATCTGACATGTAATTTATAATTAGAATTTAGGAAAGAAGTGTTCATCTATTTTAAGAGGTAGAAATCATTTACTTTTTATTGATGGTATATTCAAATTTGTGATGATACACTGATTTTCATGCTCATATAAACTGGAGATAAGGTATATCATTAGTTTTAAAATATAAATATTTCTAAGATATTTATAAACTCATATTAAACTAATTTACATGAGTATGTGTTTATGAGGAAAAAAAAAAAAAAAAACTCATTTCAAATTCCAGAAAGCAACAAATTTTAAGGTACCAGTTGTCAAAAACATTAATTTCTAGAGTTCACACTCATTAATACTTTAAAATTAGACATTCTAAAAGCAAAAAAAATTTGTAAATTTAAGGCTCTAATTTGTTGCAATTGACATTTCTTTCTAGTTAGAGCATTTGATTCCATAATTTCCACACTATAGACATGGAAAAGAGTTTTAATATATGTGTATTATAATGTACAAATAGATCTCAAGGAAACAGAGTAGTCAGTTCTCTAATTTGGTTTGAAATGAATTTGAATGTTTTAGTTATTCTCAGATCAGTATGTCAGAAATATTTTTTTAAGCAACAAATATCTAAAGTAGATTTATTTTATTTTTCAGTAAGAATGGCATCAGAATAAAGGGACAAATGATGAAGAATGTACTTTTCTATTGCACATGCACTTACAAATGGAGCATATCTTTTATATATTATAGAAAGGTCGTAGCATCAGTTTCTCCTCTCTCAGGCAATTGAACAGGAATGCTAAGCAAAGCTACCTCCTTGCAATCATTCAAAACATAGTACTGATGGCCTGCCATGTATGCAGCACCTGGTTTTGAGGCAGTAGAGGACACTTAGAAATATAATACCCAGTCCTTTTCCATAAGAAGTGTCAATCTAGACTGAGCATAAGCCATGACAATGGATGATAAATCACTGTACAAGAACGAATACAAAAACTAGACAGCAATATAAAGAATGGCAGCCAACACTATGTGATAAGTGATACAGGAGGTATGTACTCTAGAAACGTGAAGAAAGAAAATACCATTCTTGGCTGGTTATGCATTAAGATATTATACCAGTCAATTCTGGAACATTGACCATAGATTTATTACAGAGAGTTATCTAAAACCATCCTGTCTTTTATTCTTTGTAGACATAGAAGAGTTTGATTAAAAATAAAAATATTTGGTTTGATGTAGTAGATCAAACCTCTATAAACCTCTATTCTCGGTGTTTTGGCAAAGAATTGGGTATTCATTAAATGTGTAAAGGCTACCCTTCTTATTCATATTGGTAAAATACAGGAAAATTATGTTTCTTACTCTTATCTAGACTACGTTATTTGGATTACTTGATCATCTGGAATTCTAGAAATGCCATTTTATGTTAATGATATCAGTATCTCTTTATTTTGCTACTAGATTTAAAATGTATTTAAATGGGAGTTGAGATAAACTCAATGAGGTGGAGAAATTCACATGGTGTTAAATTTCTAAATAATGTGATTCTCGTATTTGGAGGTGTCTCTAATAGAAAGGTAAATTCTAAATTGCATATTAATCTTAACTTTCTTTCACATCCAAACTCCAGTTTTTCTTCTTTGGAAAACCCAATGTTATATATCTACAGATATGATTTTTGTTCTTAATTGATTCCAAATGATATTAATACTCACTATCCATATCCTAGAGTAGAAATATCTGTATTTCCTTGTACATTTATTCTAAACCTTCTACAGAAGTTTAATCTCTTAACCAAAGCTGGAAAGGATTCCTGCTTATTTATTGTAAGAACAATTTCCATAAAAATTACTAAACTATTTGTTGAAAGTGAGAAACACTGAAGAAATGCACATTATCAATATTTTTAGGACATGTAAGTTTCAGAATTTTCAAAATCTCTTTGAAAACTCATATCATTATTCAATTCAGTTTGTATATTAGAGCATGCTAGCCTTGAGCTCATGATCAGACATAGATTAATAAAGCCTCTGTCAGACTTAGGGAATTATATAATATACATTTAGAAATAGTACTGCTTGTAGTAGACAAGTGGCTTCTCCATGTCAGGGAAATTAAAGCCAAATTGCACAGCATTCACAAGTATAGACTAAAGGGGTGTATAACATTCCTGCAGAGGGTATCAATCCTGAGCTGGAAGAAGGATACAGAGAAGATTATTGTTCATTTATGATCTAGACATAGTTGATCATGCTCAGGTTAAATCCTACCACCCCATATTTACCATTTACATGATTCAACACCAGTTTATCTAACCTGCCTTGGCCCTATTTTTTTTTTTTTCACATTTTTCAAAACTCAGGGCTTATTGAGAGGATTACATTTGTATCTTAAAGAAAAGTAATCCCTTTTGTTCATTTATTAAACAGATGTTTGGGGATGCTTAATGGAGATATAATCATAACAAAAACAGACTTGGCTTTAGTCATCAAGGCTAAGACTGTTAGATAGATGAAGTAAATGTCAATTGACATGATGAATGGATAAAGAAAATGTGGTATACACATATAATGGAGTATTACTAAGCCTTTAAAAAGAAGGAAATTCTGCCATATGGGACAGCATGGATGAACCTGGAGGACATTACGCTAAATGAAAGGACAAATATGTCATGCTTCTACTTACATGAGCTATCTAAAACGGTAAAACATAGAAACAGAGAGTTGAATTGTGGTTTCCAGGGTCTGTGGGGGAGAGGAACTAGGGAGTTGGCATTCAACGAGTAGTAAGTTCTAAGGATCCGCTCTACAACATAATGCTTACAGATAACAATGCTGTACTGTGTATATCCAAACTCATCAAATTGTATATGTTAAACATGTGCAGTTTTAATGTATCGATTACACTGCAATAAATTTGTTAAAAAATGAAAGAAAGGATAGATGAGGATGTTGTCTGCTAGATAGAATAAGGATACAGAAGAAGGGAATTCCTTCTAGGTATCCAATTATTTGGATTCCCTGATGGCTCAATAGTAAAGAATTTGGCTGCCAATGCAAGAGACGTAGGAGATGCAGGTTTGATCCCTGGGTTGGGAAGATCCCCTGGAGGAGGAAATGTCAATCCATTCCAGTATTCTTGCTTGGAAAATCCCAGGGACAGAGGAGCTTAGTGGGCTACAGTCTATGGGGTCACAAAGAGTCGAATGCAACTGAGCACCGCGGTATTTAATTATAGGTGCTACAGAGGCAGAGAGAAATACAGGTTACTTCCATATTCATTAACAGTTGTACTGGAATATAATGTACATACCATAAAATTCACCTATTTTAACTGTACAATTCAATGAATTTTAATATTGGGTTGGCCAAAAAGTTTATTTGAGTTTTTCTGCAACATCTTATGGAAAAATCCAAACAAACATTTTGGCCAACCCAGTGCATTAACAGAGTCATGTAACCACCACCATAATCTAATTTTAGAACATTTCCATCACCCTCAAAAGAAACCTTCTGCCCATTTACATTTATTCCCATTCCTACCCTCAGTCCCAGGCAACCACTTATCTACTTTCTATGTCTATAGATTTTACTTCTAAGGATTTTTCATGTAAGTGGAACTATATAATACGTTACCTTTGTGTCTGACTTCTTTCACTTAGCATAATGTTTCTGAGGTTCATCCATGTCATAGTACATCAGTACTTTATTCCTTTTTATTGCCAAATCACATTCCATTGTCTGGGTCTCCATTTTTTAATGTACCTTAGAAATTTTAAAAAATAAAATAGCAAAAAATGATTAGAAAAACTATACTATAATTTCAATTCTTAATTAAAACAAATTAATATCTTCACATTGAAAGATGAAAATAAATATCTATATGAATGAATGTACTTTGTTTTACATCACAGCTCTAGACTTGAAGCCTAACCCTAAAGTTCCTTGCACATACACATTACTATACTTGACTAACATTTAGTCAGTGATTATTAAATGCCTGTAACTGGCATGCATGTTTTACAGAGTTTATATCATTTAATCTTCACAGCAACCCTATAAAATAGGTTGACTCTGAAATCAGACTGGCTCAGCATCAATGCAGGCCACTGACCAAGTGTGTGATCTTGGGCAAGGCATTTTAGAACCAGAGCTTCAGTATCTGTTATTAAAAAATAAGAATAAAAATAGAATCTAAGAATGGATTTATTGTGAAGGTCAAATTATACATGCATAAGAATTCTTGGCATATAGAAAGAACAATTTTAGTGTCAGCTACTATTAACAGAAGAGGAAATTGAAGCTCAGAGTATTAAATAACATTTTCCTGGGTAACATTGCAAGTAAATACAGTGACCAGTTCAAAAATCGGCAACAAGACTTCAGACACCAAAACATCCCATATGATGGCAGAAAGAGCCCAGATCATGGATGTAGGATTTATAAATCCATGACTTATTTTTCTTTGGTCTAGAAAATGAGTCTCTTTTAAAATATTGAATATGCAAAATATAAATGGGCAATGAGTCCAAGGGCTTACTACCAAAATAAATATCATCACATAAGCTTAAACTTCACAGGGTCTGGGTGAACACTACAGGATTTTGGTTATAGAGATTATTTAAAGCTGTTATATACTGAGAAAATTTGAATCTGAAAATAAGGTAACAGATTTTTGCTTAAGAAGTAATAAATACTGGAATACCTAATTATCCTGAATACTTCTGCACTAGATTTTTTACCTGCACCTTTAAGTGATTGCACACACACACACATATAATTGAAGTAACATAGTTTCATGTATACAACATTATAATTCAACTTCTGTATATATTATAGCACGTTCACCACCAAAAGTTTAGTTTCTATCCATCACCATACAGCTGACCCTCTGCCTACTCATTTTGCCCTTCTCCTACCCCTTCTCTCTGGCAACTTCCATCTGTTCTCTCTATGTGGTTTTCGTTTGTTCCTTTATTTAGGTCTTACATATGAATGAAATCATAATTGATATTTGTCTTTGTTGTTCTGACTTATTTCACATAATGCAATGCCCTCAATGTCTATCCATGTGATAATGGGAAGGTTTCATCTTTTTATGGCTGAGTAGTATTCCACTCTATACACATACAATTTCTTCTTCATCCATTCATCTGTCAATGGGCATTAGGTCATTCTATATCCTGGCTAAGCAATGCCACAGTGGATATACCGGTGCAGATGTCTTTTCAGATTAGTGCTTTGTTCATTGCAAATATCTTTTATGACCATTATAGTTTGCTCAGGATCCTCAAGAGTAATTTGGTATAATTATTATTAGGAAATATCTTACAAATGAGCATATCTTCCTTAATCTGTGCATACCTAGCAAAGAAGGCTCATTTATACTATAGTAATCCCTGTTCTAAGGAAAAGTACTCTTGTATGTATAGATCAGTGAAGGAGTTATTAAATTACTTTTCCCTATCGCTTTTCTTGCAAAGCAGATAATGTGATTATTTTAAAGATACTTATTGTTCTAATTTTAGTGGGGATATTTAGAATAATAAGACCAGTCACTGATTTATTATTTTTTAAAAAAAATTCTTACATTTCTGCAATATATTTTATTAACTGTCTCTGAAACTGATAAAATGTGGTATATATGTTCTAAACTATTTTTTTTTTTAATGTGATTATATTAGTTGACTTCTTGTGACTTTGCTGGATACATTTCTGAATTTTAAAAGAAGTTTCATTATTTGCGACCAACATTATTATTTCAGGATCCTGAATTGGTAATGCTTACACCCTTAGTTGACTCCTACTTCAATTTACCCGCATTAATTCAAAACCTGAATTAAACTAGAGTATGTCATATCTTTATATTGAAGTTCAAGTTTCAGTTCATATTCTGCTAAAAGTTCTACCATCATAGTAGAAGATTCTTTGGATTTGTTTTTAATTTTGCAAAAGGATCTTGAATTCATCTCTTGAAAAGGAAGGCCTGAAATTTATGGCTTTTGGAAGAGAGAGTTTAACCTTTTATTCACCATATAAAAAGACATCCTTCATTTGTTCAGTAAGAAATATTAAAGCAAAAAGTACTCTCTTATTTTGGTTTCTACACTATTTTTTGCTTGAAAGGATATTCTCTTTTAGGACTTTTTGATCAAACTGCCATGTTAATTGAGTGAAATGACCAAGTTAGTATTTAAATGCTTTGTTGTGTTTAAAGAAGAAAATTCAGTAAAACATGAAAAATATATATTAATCATGGGTAAACCAATATTTCCTAAAAATATGATATCTAAGAAAAATTCTAGAACAATTAAAAGAAAGTTTTAGATGTAATTATTACATTAAGTGGGGAACCAAAGAGAATAAATGTGTGCTAATATATTTTGTCTTTCATGGGAACAATAGAGATACCAATATGGTTTAAAATATTAATGGAGCAAAACAAATATATTGTTGTTCAGTCACTGAGTTGTGTCTGACTCTGCGACCCCACGGGCTGCAGCACACCAGGCTTCCCTGTCCTTCACTATCTCCTGGAGTTTGCTCAGACTCATGCCATCCAGTCATTTCATCCTCTGTTGCCCCCTTCTCCCCTTGACCTCAATTTTGCCCAGAATCAGTGTCTTTTCCAATTAGTTGGCTCTTCGCATCAGATGGGCAAAGTATTGGAGCTTCAGCTTCAGCATCAGTCCCTCCAATGAATATTCAGGGTTAATTTCCTTTAGGATTGACTGGTTTGATCTCCTTGCTGTCCAAGGGACTTTCAAGTCTTCTCCAACACCACAGTGCAAAAGCATCGATTCTTTGGTGCTCAGCCTTCTTTATGATCCAACAGTAACATGTTACTGGAAAAACCATAACTTTGACTAGACGAACCTCTGTCAACAAAGTGATGTTTCTGCTTTTGAATATGTTCTGTAGGTTTGTCGTATCTTTTCTTCCAAGGAGCAAGTGTCTTTTAATTTCATGGCTGCAGTCACTGTCTGCAGTGATTTTGGAGCCCAAGAAATAAAAAATAAAATTTGTCACTGTTTCCATTTTTTCCCCATCTATTTGCCATGAAGTGATAGGACTGGATGCTATGATCTTAGTTTTGGTATGTCGAGTTTTAAGCCAGCTTTTTCACTCTCCTCTTTCACCTTCATCAAGAGTCTCTAGTTCTTCTTTGCTTGCTAAGGTGTTGTCATCTGCATATCTGAGGTGATTGATATTTCTGCCGGCAATCTTGTTTCCACCTTGTGCTTCATCTAGCACAACATTTCACGTGATGTACTCTGCATATAGGTTAAGTAAACAGGGTGATAATATACAGCCTTGGCATTCTCCTTTCCCAATTTGGAACCAGTTCGTTGTTCCATGTCCAGTTCTAACTGTTGCTTCTTGACCTGCATACAGGTTTCTCAGGAGGTGGGTAAGGTGTTCCGGAACTCCCAACTCTTTTAGAATTTTCCAGTTTATTGTGATCCACACAGTCAAAGGCTTTGGTGTAGCCAATGAAGCAGAAGTAGATATTTTTCTGGAATTCTCTTGCTTTTTCTATGATCCAATGGATGTTGGCAATTTGATCTCTGGTTCCTCTGCCTTTTCTAAATCCCACTTGTACATTGGATTGCAAGTTCTTGGTTTGTACTACTGAAGTCTAGGCTGAAGGATTTTGAACATGATCTTGCTAGCATGTGAAATGAATACAATTGTGTGGTAGTTTGAACATTCTTCAGTATTGCCTTTCTTTGGAATTGAAATGAAAACTGGCATTTTCCAATCCTGTGGCCACTGCTGTTTTCCAAATTTGCTGGCATGTTGAGTACAGCACTTTTAAAGCATCATCTTTTAGGATTTGAAATAGCTCAGCTTGAATTCCATCATCTCCACTAGCTTTGTTGGGAGTAATGCTTCCTAAGGCCCACTTGACTTCACACTCCAGGATGTCTGGCTCTAGATGAATGACCACACCATCATGGTGATCCGGGTCATTAAGACCATTTTATGTACAGCTCTTCTGTGTATTCTTGCCACCTCCTCTTGATCTCTTCTGCTTCTTCCATACAGATGTATCTTCATTTAAGGGCAATGTAAAGACAAAATAGAATGTTAAAATTTTTTCTTTTAATTTTTATATATTTTTCAAAATTTTATTGGAGTATAGTTGCTTTACAATGTTGCGTTACTTTACTTTCTGCTGTACAGCAAAGTGAATCAGCTATATACCTATATACCCTCTTTTTTGGATTTCCTTCCCATTAAGTCACCACAGAGCATTGAGTAGAGTTCCCTTTGCTATTGAGTAGGTTCTCATTAGTTACCTATTTTAAAGTAGTGTGTATATGTTAATCCCAATCCCAACTTCCCAATTCATCCCACCCTCCCTTCCCCCTTGGTGTCCATACATTTGTTCTCTACATCTGTGTCTGCATTTCTGCTTTGCAAGTAGGTTCATCTGTACCATTTTTCTACATTCCACATATATGCATTAATATACTATATGTAATTAAATACATTTGACATTTCACTTCAGTGCAGTTCAGTTGCTCAGTTGTGTCAGACTCATTGTGACCCCATGGACTGCAACACACCAGGCTTCCTCGTCCATCACCAACTCCTGGAGCCTACTCAAACTCATGTCCATTGCATTGGTGATGCCATCTAAGCATCTCATCCCTTCTCCTCCTGCCTTCAATCTTTCCCAGGATCAGGGTCTTTTCCAATGAGTCAGTTCTTCCCATCAGGTGGCCAAACTATTGGAGTTTCAGCTTCAGCATCAGTCCTTCCAATGAATATTCAGGACCAATTTCCTTTAGGATGGACTGGTTGGATCTCCTTGCAGTCCAAGGAACTCTCAAGAGTTGTCCAACACCACAGTTCAAAAGCATCAATTCTTCACTGCTCAGCTTTCTTTATAGTCCAACTCTCACATCCATACATGACCACTGGAAAAACCATAGCCTTGACTAGACGGACCTTTGTTGGTAAAGCAATGTATCTGCTTTTTAATATGCTGTCTAGGTTGGTCATAGCTTTTCTTCCAAGGAGTAAGTGTCTTTTAATTTCATGGCTGCAGTCACCATCTGCAGTGATTTTGGAGCCCCCCAAAATAAAGTCTCTCACTGTTTCCACTGTTTACCCATCTATTTGCCATGAAGTGATGGGACTGGATGCCATGATTTTAGTTTTCTGAATGTTGAGTTTTAAGCCAACTTTTTCATGTTCCTCTTTCACTTTGATCAAGAGGCTCTTTAGTTCTTCTTTGTTTTGTGCCATAAGGGTGGTGTTATCTGCATATCTGAGGTTATTAATATTTCTCCCAGCAATCTTGATTCCAGCTTGTGCTTCATCCAGCCTGGCATTTCTCATGATGTACTCTGCATAGAAGTTAAATAAGCAGGGTGACAATACTCAGCCTTGATATACTCCTTTCCCGATTTGGAACCAGTCTGTTTTTCCATGTCCAGTTCTAACTGTTGCTTCTTGACCTGCATACAGATTTCTCAGGGGTCAGGTAAGGTGGTCTGGTATCCCCATCTCTTGAAGAATTTTCCACAGTTTGTTGTGATCCACACAGTCAAAGACTTTGGCATAGTCAATGAAGCAGAAGTAGATGTTGTTCTAGAACTCTGTTGCTTTCTCTATGATCCAGCTGATGTTGGCAATTTGATCTCTGGTTCCTCTGCCTTTTCTAAATCCAGCTTGAACACCTGGAAGTTCATGGTTCTTGTACTGTTGAAGCCAGGCTTGGAGAATTTTGAGTATTATTTTGCTGGCATGTGAGATAAGTGCAATTGTGAAATAGTTTGAACATTCTTTGGCATTGCCTTTCTTTGGGATTGGAATGAAAACTGACCTTTTCTAGTCATGTGGCCTTTTTGCATTCTATAAATTTAAGGTATACAATGTGTTACTTTGATAAAGATATATTGTAAATATTTTTATATGATTGCCTTTGTAACTATTTATCCCATGTAATTATAGTTCAGTATTGTTATTTATATTAATTATACCGTGTGCTAGATCACCATGGCTTATTTACTACTTGTAGCAGGTTTGTACCTGCAAACATTTTTAGTTCCCTGCCTCCCATTCCCTGGTGACCATCATTTAACTCTCTCATTCTCTCTCTCTCTCTTTTTTTTTGAGATCCTTCATATAAGTGATCACATACAGCACTGTCCTTGTCTGACTTATGTCACTTACTGCAATAAGCTCTAGGTGCATCTACATTGTCACAAATGGCAGGATATCCTCCTTTCTTGTGGCTGAATATTATTGCATTATGTGTGTGTATATATATATCTCACATCTTTTTAATCTATTTATTTGTTGATGGGCATTTAGGTTGTTTCCATATCTTGGCTATTGCAAATAATACTTTAGTAAACATGGAGTGCATGTATCTCTCCAAAATAGAGTGCTTAAATTTAAAACCAAGGATAGAAATCTTGACCTAGCTAACTGAAAGCTGGAAAGAGAGTAAAAGTAAATGACAAAGAAATTCAAAGAAAAAATATGAAATTCGACAAATAAATACATCCTCATATATACAATCTAAATATAAGTATTTCAAAGTTACTGATTCAAAGGCAGACTCTATTGATGAAAGATATAAAAAGTCATGGAAATTTTGCGTGTTTTTTAAAATGGGAAAAGATCAAAAGAATTTGAGTAATGATTCTAATTATGGATAAAATAAAATTTAAGCCAAATACATTGTGAGAACTTAAGAAATTTTATACTTCTAAAAGGAAAAAAAAATGTAACAGATACATCATCCTAAACATGTCTATACCTTACCCACAGTTTCAAAATATGTCAAACAGCATCTGAAATAAATTTTTCATTAAAAAATGAAATCAAATGGATCTGAAGATCAGTAACATTCTTCTCAAAAAAAAAATAAAATAAAATAACAGATCAAGCAAGCAAGAAATCAGCAGAGATTTTTGAAGGCTTGAATCTATAGTTTCATTTTTAGATATGTATGGAACTCTTTGTAAATATCGGAAAAGTTATAAAAAATAGAGCAAAGCCTAGAAAGCCTTTATGAAGTCCAAAAGAGCAATATGAATAACATATTCCCTGATTATAGTGTAACAAAGTGGAAGTTAGTAATGAAAGATTAGCTTAAATATACCATTTTTTGAAATTACTCAAACATATTCCAAACATAATATTTTGAATAAAATGAAATGATAAAAGGGTATAAGAAATACTCAGAAGTAAATGACAGTGAAAATAGTGTATGTCAGTGGTTAAGACTCCACGCTTCCCTTGCAGGGGTCACAGTTTTGATCCCTGGTCAGGGAACTACCCTGCATGCCACATAGCAGCCACCCCCTGCCCCGCAAAAAAAAAATAAATAAATAAAACAAAAAATAAAATAGCACATATCACAGTGACTAGGATACAGCTACAAATGTGTACAGAGGGAATTTTATAGTTTCACTTTTTTGTGGTAAATTTAAAATATTAACTAATGAACTGAAAATGTAACTTCAAATAGTTTACTGATAGCAAGATGTAAAATTAAAATGAAAAAAGAAGGAAAGGGGTAGAAATCAATCAAATAATGACAACATCAATACAGAAGATAAATATAATCAAAACTTATATTTTGAAAATATGAATAAAGTAGGCAGACCTTTGGCAAAGAAGTCAAGAGGGGGAAAGAGGATATAAATAAACAAAATATATAATGAGAAAAAGATCTATATGTAATAAATAGGTTAGAAAATAACTGCAGGTACACACATATGCTAATACACTTGAAAGTATGGTTTAAATGTATTATTTCTTAGAAAAATCTCCAAATTGGTATAAGATGAAATAGAGAATTTTCAATGGGTCAGTAAGAATCAAAGCAATAGAAATGGTTGTTTAGCCCTTGTCTTTGATGAAAAACTCCAGGACCAGATGGTTTTACTTGTGAATTCTACTGCCATTTAAAGATTAGTTATTTCTCATCTTGTCTCATGGACCACAATACAAAAATTGGAGCGCTTAGGCCCAGGTAATTTTCTGATGATAGTGCAATCCTGACTCCAAAATCTGATAAAAACAGTTTCCCTTTTTCTTATAAAGATGCTAATATCCCAAATAAAGTATTAAATCTAATAGTTTATCAAAATAATACAACATTACCAAGTAAGTTTATTGTACAAATGTAGGACTGTCTGGACATCAGAAAATTTATCAGTATTGTTTCCACATTAGTAGATTAAAAGAGGAGTCATACAATTATCTTGACCAATACAGAATAAATATTTAATACAGTTCTTCATAAACTTAAAATTGATACTCTTATCAAGCCAGGAATATAAAGGAACTTCCTTTTCTTAGTAAATTTGTATTCCAACATTCTACAGCAAATATTGTACTTATGGAAGTAACTTTAATGCATTTTCTTTATGGTTTGGAACAAGGCAAGGATGTCTATTATTACTGCTTACATTTTACTCTAGTACAGGAAGAACTAGCCAATTTAATATTACAGAAAAATAATATAGAGAATATGAATAATATAGAAAAAACAGATGTAAGGATTGGAAGACAGGACAGTAAAACTGATATTTTTTGGTGGATGAAATGATGATTTAACTAGAAGAACCAATAGACTCCAGGCAGACTGTCAGAATTAGTAATTTTTAGAAAGTTCAGCTTTTGTGTTACTGATAAAAAAAATCATTCCATAAAAATTATTAAAAATAGTTACTTACAACATATGATAAAATAATTTTCCATTAAAAATCTTGGAATTAGCTTTAAAAAGACAAATAAGATCTATAAATGAACTTTAAAACTAAAAAAGGACCAAAATGTCCCATGCTGTTGACTGGATGACATATTAGGAAGATAATCATTCTCCCCAAATTTATTCATAAATTTAATAGTATTCCAATCAAAATCACCATATATTGGTTGAAAATGTGATAAACTCACTTTCTACTCTAAAAAGTGTATGGATAAATGCACATCCAGGAATAACTAGGTCAGTCTTTAAAAATGGAGGACTTCCGTAGTAGCTATTAAGAGATAAAGTCAGAGAAATACAGTATGCTGTCCAAGCAAGAAAAGCTCAGCACATGAAGCACCAAAGTGTGTCCAGAAACAAAGACAGAAACTTGATGTAGGTGTGACACATACATCAATGGGGAAAATAGATTCTTTGGTAAATGGTGTTGGGCCAAGCAGATGACTGTATAGAGTAAAATAAAACTGGATTATGATCTCCTACCAGATGGAAAGGTGGATTATAACTATTGATGGAATAAAGGCCAAGGTTTGATTGGTAAAAACAATAATAGAAGAAAAGGTAGATGGGTAGAATTCAGTGGCAAGTAAGGACACTTTAAAACTTCAGAAATCCCAAAAGTAAGACAAACATTTTATGAATCTGATTATATTAAAATTAAGGATTTCTATTCAGAGAACACTTGACAAATTTAATTCACCTACGGCAAAATGGAAAATACATTTGTAATAACTGAAATCAAAATGGGTTTTATCTTTTATATAAAATGAACTCCAAATGAAGAAGGAAAAGATAACGCCACTTACAGAAAATAATGGACCCAAAACTTAAAGAAGTCATTTACTAAAGAGAAGGCCCCCAAAGTAACAAGCATGTGATAAGACTGTCTAAATTATTGTTAACTAGAAAAATAGAAATAAATAGGAAATAGGTACACTGTACAACTATTGTGCTCAGTTGCTAAGCCGGGTCTGACTCTTTGCAACCAAACAAACTGTAGCCTGCCAGGCTCCTCTGTCCCCAGGATTTCCCAGGCAAGAATGCCGGAGTGGGTTGCCATGTCCTTCTCCAGTACACTTATTATACTGGCCATAATTGGAAAGCTGGATTATGCCAAGTACAGTCAGAGATTTGGGAACATAGAAATCCTCACCATTGCTTTTGAAACTGTAGACCAGTGCAGCCATTCAGGAGAGAAACCTGCACTAGTTAGTAAAATTAAACATATGCATACCTAAGTTTTCACAGTTTTGCAAGTGCATTTGTATTCCAGAATTTTTCATAAAGGCACATAAGAGTATGTGTACAGGATGTTTATTGAAGTGTTGACTGTATGCCTAGGAAATGCAGGTAATCTCCATGTCTATCCTTGGGAGATGGTTGAGGTATAATGTGGAAGATGCGCAACTTAGAGTACTGTGAATAGTTAGAAGCAACAGTTTGATGTACAAAGAACAACTTGATAGATCTTAAACATCAGTGGAGGTTGGAGACAAAGATTAATAAACAGAAAGAAAAATAAAACGTACTACTTTTATATGCATTAAAAATGTGTACTAACAAAGCAGTGTACATTTTGCAAGAACATATATAAAAATATAATTTCAATGGAGACCTAAGGCAAGAGGAGAAAAGTGAGAGCAAGGTATGCAGAAAAGTGGGTATTGTTCAAGCATTCACTTAATAAAGATGAAACTGGGTCCTTGTGTGGGATAATGTTGAGGCTTCCCTGGTGGCTAGGATGGTAAAGAATCTGCCTGGAAATGTAGGAGACGGAAGTTTGATCCCTCAGTCGGGAAGATCCCCTGGAGAAGGGGATGGCAAATCCACTCCAGTGGAATAATGTACCAGAAACTGAGTGAAAGGATTAGCTCAACTCAATATATGCCGGGTTTCTCTCCCTGTTTGTTTCTCTCCCTGTGTACGTGTTGTTGTAACTATAATTGGAACTTTTAAGCAACAACAAAAATAATCAGGTTAGTTGCATAATTTGTATGATTTGAGAACTAGTAAAACAACCCGAGCCTCTAGTAAAGAGAAAGTAGAGTGCTGCCTAAATGACTAAGTTAATTACTCTCTGGGGTTCCAGTGCCTTTTGCCTTAAGGATTCTAGAGCAATTTTAAATTATAATAGAGAGTATTAGCTAACTTCATCCTGACTCTGCAATGATAGGCAACTCAGTTCTTACATATGCAGTCTCTCTGCCAGCTGTATGCACGTTTGCCCTCAGACCTATTCTCAGCCCTTCCTTCCTCTGTTTCCCAGGGGCATACTATGTTTGGATACATCTCCTAGGCAACCTTGCTTCTGATGAGGTTTAGCCAGGTGGGTAGCACTGATGAGACCCTGGATGACAGGGCTAGGGGAGAAAGTGCATCCTCTGCTTAGGGTGCTGGTTCCAGTGGAGCCTCCATATCTTCTCTTGTTGCAGCTTCTGCTGGGAATTTTCTTTCTTCTGCTTCTGATTCTCCCTGGACCCTCCCCTCCGTGGTAGCCACCTTCCCCTGGTCTCCAGTTCTTGCTTGTATAACCTCTCAGACATCACCTATACCCAGCTGCCAACCTCTCTTGCCAATCCTATTTTCTGAGATAAACTAATTTCTCCTTTTAATTCCTCCAGTTTTAGAGTTGCAGGAGCTTTTTATAGTTTTTATTCTCTGGGTTCCTCATCTCACCTAATACCTCTGTGCCTAGTTCCCTGTGTGAAATTACTTCTATTGAAATACTTGTTTTCCTAACTAGAATCTGACTGATACAACCTGGCTGCAAGAGAGTTTGTTATAGATATTAAATGAGATAGTAAAAATAATTTTCATAAAACAGCTAATAAGAATGTTATTATTAAAGAGATGGCACATAGTAACCAAAGTAATATGGTTACTATGTGCCAAGTACTATGCTGAGCATTTGGCATGCATTTTATTACTTATTTTCTGTTATAACCCTTTAAGAGCCATCTTTAAATCATCATTTTATATGATCATTTTACTAAATCCAAAGAATGACTTGCCCAATATATAGATATTTAATGATTCCTCTTAACGTACCACATAACCATGTGGAGTTTATGGCCACTATCATGATTCCTAAAAATATCTCTGGCATTAAAAAAATGAAAGCTGTGGTACATATACACAATGGAGTATTACTCAGCCATTATGGATTCATTTTGATATTTGGCAAAACTAATACAATTATGTAAAGTTTAAAAATAAAATAAAATTGGAAGAATAAAAAAAAAAAAAAAAGAATACATTTGAATCAGTTCTGATGAGGTGGATGAAACTGGAGCCTATTATACAGAGTGAAGTAAGCCAGAAAGAAAAACACCAATACAGTATACTAACACATATATATGGAATTTAGAAAGATGGTAACGATAACCCTGTATGCGAGACAGCAAAAGAGACACAGATGTATAGAACAGTCTTTTGGACTCTGTGGGAGAGGGAGAGGGTGGGATGATTTGGGAGAATGGCTTTGAAACATGTATAATATCATATATGGAATGTATCGCCAGTCCAGGTTTGATGCATAATACAGGATGCTTGGGGCTGGTGCACTGGGATGACCCAGAGGGATGGTACGGGGAGGGAGGTGGGAGGGGGGTTCAGGATGAGGAGCATGTGTATACCTGTGGCAGATTCATGTTGATGTATGGCAAAACCAATACAATATTGTAAAGTAATTAGCCTCCAATTAAAATAAATAAATTTATTAAAAAAATAGAATCCATGAAATTAGGCACTTAAGGCAAACACTGAATTTGACACACCATTATTAGCACTTTTAAGGGATGCTAAATTTACTTACATTTTTTCTCCCCGCAAGTAAGTATGACCACTTTTAGAATAAAGCACACAAAAAATTTGCTCAAAATAGACCTAAATGTAAGATAAAACTATGAAACTCTTAGAAGAAAAGATAGGAGTAAATATTCATGAACTTGGGTTCAGTCATGCTTTCTCAGCTATGATACCAAAACACAAATGACAAAAGAAAAAAAGATAAATTGGACTACATTAAAAAAAAAAAGTTTTTGCTTCAAAGGACATCATAAAGGAAGTGAAAAGAAAATCCACTGAATGGGAGAAAATGTTTGTAATTTATTTATCTGATAAGGGTCTGGTGTCTGGAACATTATAAATCACTCTTACAACTCATTATAAAGACAAATAACCCAATTAAAAAATGAGAAAAGTATTTCAGTAGGTATTTTTTCCAAAGAAGAATTTGTGTTGTTGTTTAGTTGCTAAGTTGTATCCAACTCTTTGAGACCCCATGGACTGTAGCCTGCCAGGTTCCTCTATCCATGAGATTTTCCAGGCAAAAATACAATACTGGAGTGGGTTGCCATTTACTTCCCCAGTGGATCTTCCCACATCAGGGATCGAACCCATGTCTCTTGCATTGGCAGGTGGATTCTTTACTGCTGAACCACCAGGGAAACCCTAAAGAAGATGTTCACATGGCCAATAAGTACATGAAAAGATGCTCAACATCTTTAGTCACTAGGGAAATGAAAGTCAAAACCACAATGAGATACCACTTTACTCCTATGTGCTCACTGTAATAAAAAGACAGTAACTTGGCATGGATGTATAGAAATTAGCACCCTAGTACATTGCTAGTGGAAATGTAAAATTGTGCCACAAAATTTGGAAAAAATTTTGGCAGTTTCTCAACTAGTTAAACATAGAGTTACCCTATGACTCAGCAGCATATCCTAGATATATACTCAGGAGAAATGAAGACTTATATCCATATTAAAACTTGTACATAAATGTTCAGAGAAGCATTATCTATAAAAGTCAAAAGTGGAAACAACCCAAAGACCATCAGTTAATTGATGGATAAGCAGTGTGTTATATCCATACAATAGAATGTTATTTATCTAGAAAAAGGAATAAAGTATCAATACATGTTACAACATGGATGAATATTGAAAACATTATGTTAAGTAAAAAACTCAGCCACAAAAGACCACATATTTTATGATTACATTTATATTAAATGTCCAGAATAGCCAAATTTATAGAGATGGTAAGTAGATTAGTACTGCTTAGGACTGGGGTTGAAGAAGGATTTGGATTGACTACTTATGGGTACAGGGTCTCTTTTAGGGTTTAATAATATGCTTTAAATCAGTGGTCCCCAACTTTTTGGCACCAGGGACCAGTTTCATGAAATATAATTTTTCCCATGGACTGGGTAGAGGGGGATGGTTTGGGGATGATTCAAGTACATTACATTTATTTGTATTATTATTACCTCAGCTCCACCTCAAATCATCAGGCATTAGATCCCAGAGGTTGGGGACCCATGCTTTAAATAAATTTTATGGTATGTGACTTAAACTTCAATAATGCTATAGAAAAAAACAGTATGGATTAAATAAAGCTGTTTCAGGATGTCAACCTAGTGAGTCTAACTTGTTCACTAATGTCTGTTTTGGAAATTTTGACTTTGTAGGTGCCAGAAAAGTGAGACAATGTGAGATTTATTTGGAGCTGTAAGAGGATAAATTTAAAGGGGGAAATGAGAAAGGGCTTTTTTGTTTAAGTAACTAAATGAAAATAGTAATGAGGTAGGTGTTATGTGACATGATAGCATAGAAATGAGCACTACACTCTGCTCTAAAGTTACTAGGTCATTGGTGATAGTAGTATTGAGAAAGCCAATGTTGGAGGGAGAAATTTTTAATTCATTTCCTGGTTGGTTGGTTAGTTATTATGTCACATTCTAATTAGGTTTTCAAGAGTCCATGACAACACAGTGAGGAGAATGTCTCTGGTAGACTTGAATAGCTTAAGTGGATTCGGATGACATTGTGGGAAGATATTTCCAGCAGATGAAACTGGGTTACATACAGCTGCTTCAGCCTATTGATTCATCCAGAATTAATTTAGCTCATTTGGCTGGCCAGGTGGGTGGCCCTTCCTATATTTACCCCTCATCTTGTTTTCTTTCTGAAGTTTCATGCTTCATTTAAGAAGATGACTTCCTTAAGTGGTTTTGATAAGCATATACCTGAATCTGACTTCCAGGTAGAACTTCCAAAAACTTCTGAAGGTCATTTTAAAGGAGAATTTAAGCTAGGGTATGTCATTAATCATTTCCCAGGTGGCTCAGTGGTAAAGAATCTGCCTGCCAATGTAGGAGACATGAGTTCGATCCCTGTGTTTGGAAGATCCCTTGGAGAAGGAAATGGCAACCCACTTCAGTATTCTTACCTGGAGAATCCCATGGACAGAGGAGCCTGGTGGAATGCAGTCCCTGGGGTTGCAAAAGAGTCAGACATGAGTGAGCACACATGAGAAGTCAGTAATAACAAGGACTTCTTTATTACCCCCAAAATGGGATTATTCATTAAATCTCAATGAGAGTCTCACATTTTAAGCTTGGGGTACCGAGTGTTTAACAAACAATCTGAAAATTAGAGGAAGGGACCATAGATCACAGAGCTCTGATTTCGGCAATGGACTGGTGTAATCTTCAAAACATCATTAATAACTGAGGATCTCTAGTAAAAGTGTGACATAAATCACATTTTATAGTGAACATAATGAACATACTATACATGTTTTAACTATTTCTTCTTTGAGATAATACAAGTTATAACAGTGAAGAATGGCAGAATCATTGAACCTGAATTCTGTGCAGTAATTATATAAAAGAAATAAGTGGGAAATTGGGCCCTTGAATTTTTAATAGGAAGGCTTTCTTCAAGAGTTAAGAAATGATGCTGCACCCTGTGATTCATTCATAATTTGGCTAAAATGAAACATTTCATTTCAGAGATGGAATGACGGTGCTGCATTTCTAAGCTTGAGGACATGAATATGGATTAGGCTCATCCATCAGGATAGATCCTAAGTTAATGTTTCTCAATTCAGTTGAACCTAAGAATCTCTTTTAATAATAAATATTTTAACGCATCATTTAATATCCTGAAATAAAATTTATAGATAATAGAACTTAATGACAAACATAAATTTTTAAAAGCACTCTAATACTCTAACTTTAATATAAAGGAGACATAAAAGCCAAGCACTTTATTATTTTTTTTAACAAGGTATCTCAGTATGTAAATACTGAGGCACGACCATCCTAGAAGACCTAATGAAATAGTCAGATGCTTGTACCTCTCCATAGAATCACTGGACTTGCGACAGATGTGAATACAGATGGATACAGCTATTCTTCCCTGGTGGCTCAGAGGTTAAAGCGTCTGCCTCCAATGCAGGAGACCCGAGTAAGATTCCTGGGTCGGGAAGATCCCCTGAAGGAAATGGTAACCCACTCCAGTATTCTTGCCTGGAGAATCCCATGGACGGAGAAGCCTGGTAGGCTACAGTCCACGGGTCGCAAAGAGTCGGACACGACTGAGCGACTGAACTGACTGACTCTGCTTCAAATGAAGTAAATTGTCATTCACCAGTGGGTATTAGCATTTCTCTAATTCTGCCCCTGAAATTCATAGTCAGCAACTTGTAGAAGCATGCACCACTCTGAATATGATATTTTCAGTGGGGTGTGCTAAAAATCAATTTATTCTTGAGAAGTTAAATCATTTTTAAAGGGTATCATCCGACACCATAAACCAGAGTCCTCAGTGATTTGTTTGTTTGGAAAGCAAATTGGGTTTTTTGTTTCTTTGTGTTTTTTAGGTAGTTGCCATCATTTTAAAATTATTGTATTTCAAACAAAAGTCTGATATATTTTTTAAAACTTTTAAGCTGTGGCCTACTGGAACCACAGCCACCACCGTTTACAGATGCGGTACACATTCTCCAATTCACCATGGTTTTTACCATTTCCTATTGACCTTCCAGCATGACCAGCTTCAAGGTGTATTGTATTCACCTGCTTTAAAATCGAAGTGCAAGTAGCCCTGGGGGTAAATGAAATCTACTATTAACTTAAAGGGAGTATTGATGCTTTTATCACAGAATGTGGCTTTTTTTCCTTCTGTTTAACATAAGTAATACAATTTTTTATAGAAGACTTTGAAAATATAGACTAATACCAAGGAAAAAAATATAAATGTCACCCTTAGATAACAACTGTTAGCGTGTTAGTGTGTGTGTGTGCTAAGTCACTCAGTCGTGTCTGACTCTTTGCCACCCCATGGACTGTATAGCCCACTAGGCCCCTCTGTCCATGGGATTCTCCAGACAAGAATATTGGAGTGGGTTGCCATGCCCTCTTCCAGCAGATTTTCCCGACCCAGGGATCGAACCCAGATCTCTTATGGCTCCTGCATTGGCCGGCTGGTTCTTTACCACTAGCGCCACCTGGGAGGCATTTTAGTGTATGTGCATCTAATTTAACAAAAGAGCTCTTTGTGGTTTTTTGGTATCTAAATTCCAGTGGGATCTTTTTTAAAAAAATATTGATTTATTTGGCTGTGCTTTGTCTTAGTTGTGGCACACAGAATCTTCGATCTTTGTTGTGGCATGCAAGATTTTTAGTTACGGCATGTGAACCCTTAGTTGCAGCATGTGGGATCTAGTTCTGTGACCAGGGATTGAAGCTGGGCCCCCAGCATTGGGAGTGCAGTCTCAGCCACTGGACCACTAGGGAAGTCCCTTAGTGGGATCTTAATTATGGAAAATTTTAAAGTAACAGAAAACAAGGTGAAAACCAACCATTCCAGTATTCTCCACTGTATTAATCAGGGTTCTCCAAAGAAACAGACCCAACAGGATGTTAATCTATATATCTCTTTGGATATATCGATATCTATGTCCACCTATTTATATATTTATCTGTGTCTGTCTAGAGAGAAATTAAGGAAATTAGCTCATACAACTATAAGGAGGGTAAGTCCAAAATTTGCAGGTTGGGCCAGCATGCAAGAGACCAAGGAAGAACTAATGATGCACTTCAAGTCTAAAGGCAGTCTGCTGGCACAATTTCCTCTTCTTAGAGGAAGGTCAGGCTTTTTCTACGAAGGCCTTCAACTGATTAGATGAGGCCCACCCACGTTATGGTGGATAATCTGCTTTCTTCAAAGTTGGCTAGGTTAGATGTTAATATAGCACAAAACTACCTCACAGAAACATTTAGAATAATGTTTGCTCAAATATCTAAGTACCACGGCCTAGTCAATTCGATGCATAAAATTAACCATCACACCCACCAATATTAATAAAAGTCATGTGAGATATCACATAGCTTGTATATGTGAAAATACTATGGGCTGCCCATAAGACAAAATTTAATTTTATCTTGGTGTGAGGGTGATGAGTTAGAAGCTGATAGAGTACTTGATGCTTGAGTAGGGAGGTTGTAATTGATCAAAGAATTAAAGACTGAGGTACCAAAGTAAGCAAGATATACTAGGTATGAAGGTGTGCAAGATATACTAGGTATGAAGGTATAGAAGATATAAGATGTTTAAAAACTGTGATGGAATAAAGAAAAGTGTGTGCTGGTGTTGAGACTGAAATGGTGCTAGGCTTGACGTCTACCTGAGTTGTATTTTAGAAAAGAATTGGTAAAAACTTGTAAAAACAGTAAAGATTTATACTAAATAAGAAATTTCCATATATTTGGAGTGTTTCAACAGAACTTGTCTGTTCTTGCATTTTTATTGTTTGCTTTAGTTGGTGGTATTTTAATGGCCCTTATCAATGAGGTGTTAAGATAACCAGATCTCTGCTTTTCAAAATAAGTGCAGTCAAGTGTTTTGCAGTCTGTAGCACATTGTGAAATGGAATATTTCCCCAAAGAAACAAGGTGGAAGTATTTAAAATTCTCTTTTATCTATACTCACATTACTTGAGGAATCAATTTCACAGTGAACAAATATGAGGATCACTTTGAGAACAGATTTTCCTCCTCAAGGGGGAATTAGTGGAAATCCATTTATTCTTACCACATTCGGTTCAGTTCAGTCACTCAGGCGTGTCCGACTCTTTGCGACCCCATGGACTGCAGCATGCCAGGCCTCCTTCTCCATCGCCAACTCCAAGAGTTTACTCAAATTCATGCCCATTGAGTCAGTGATGCCATCCAACCATCTCATCCTCTGTTTTCCCCTTCTCCTCCCACCTTCAATCTTTCCCAGCATCAGGGTCTTTTCAAATGAGTCAGCTCTTCACATCAGGTGGCCAAAGAATTGGAGTTTCAGCTTCAGCATCAGTCCTTCCAATGAATATTCAGGACTGATTTCCTTTATGATTTATTGGTTGGATCTCCAAGATATCCAAGGGACTCTCAAGAGTCTTCTCCAACACCATAGTTCTAAAGCATCAATTCTTTGGCACTCAGCTTTCTTTATAGTCTAACTCTCACATCCATACATGACTACTTGAAAAACCATAGCTTTGACTAGATGGACCTTTGTTGGCAAAGTAATGTCTCTGCTTTTTAATATGCTGCCTAGGCTTGTTATAGCTTTTCTTCCAGGGAGCAAGCATCTTTTAATTTCATGGCTGCAGTCACCATCTGCAGTGACTTTGGAGCTCCCCAAAATAAGTCTATAAAGAAAGCTGAGCACCAAAGAGTTGATACTTTTGAACTGTGGTGTTGAAGAAGACTCTTGAGAGTCCCTTGGACTGCAAGGAGATCCAACTAGTCCATCCTAAAGGAGATCAGTCCTGGGTGTTCATTGGAGGGAGTGATGCTGAAGCTGAAACTCCAATACTTTGGCCACCTGATGCGAAAAGCTGACTCATTTGAAAAGACTCTGATCCTGGGAAAGATTGAGGGCAGGAGGAGAAGGGGACGACAGAGGATGAGATGGTTCGATGTCATCATTGACTCAATGGACATGGGTTTGGGTGGATGCCAGGAGTTGGTGATGGTCAGGGAGGCCTGGTGTGCTGCGGTTCATGGGGTTTCATAGAGTTGGACATGACTGAGCGACTGAACTGAACTGAACTGAAAATAAGTCTTTCACTGTTTCCCCATCTATTTGCCATGAAGTGATGGGACCAGATGCCATGATCTTCATTTTCTGAATATTGAGTTTTAAGCCAACTTTTTCACTCTCCTCTATCACTTTCATCAAGAGGCTCTTTAGTTCTTCTTCACTTTCTGCCATAAGTGTGGTGTCATCTGCATATCTGAGGTTATTGATGTTTCTCCCGGCAATCTTGATTCTAGCTTGTGTTTCATCCAGTCCGGCATTTTGCATGATGTACTCTGCATATAAGTTAAACATGCATATTGACAATATACAGTGTTGACATACTCCTTTCCTGATTTGGAACTAGTCTGTTCCATGTGCAGTTCTTACCACATATGATAGTATATAAGCTCCTTTTTACCAATAATTTTATGTTATGATATACGATGTTTAATTTGATCAAATATTCTATATTTCTTTCAAGAAATTGTTTGTCAGAAACTCTCAGTACATAGGGCTCAATCTATCATTTTAAAAGTCAAAGAGAAAAAGTGAGAATTATAAATGTTTAGTTTAAAACTAGATGAGGATTTTGAAAGTTAAGAGCAGAGTGTTCCTTTTAATCTGAGGATCCATATATTCCTGAAGAGAGTCTATCATAGGTTTCTTGGAGGTCATAGTTGGAGATTTTTAAGAATATCAGACTTAAAATGAGGTAGAAGACACATCAACATTAATATATTGACAGAGTCTAAGTCATCTAGGGATCAAAGTCCAAATGGACTTTCCAGGATACTCAGGGCTAAGAAATGACCAATGAAGCTGGGAGTTAGACTTGACAAGGATGATAGCTGAGAGGCAAATTATATTGACTGAATATCATGAGACCCAGACTACCTTTCTCATGTTGCTTGGAAAAGCCAAGTCAACTTACAGGCTATAACACGATTTCCAATTACAAATATGGCTTATAGAGAGGTAATGAATCAAAGCCAGATTTTTCATAAAGTGAATATAGGAAACACCATTGCCAATATTGTATTCATGTCTTCTGAAATGCTAATGCATGCCCAGTGCTTCAAATGTGAACAAATTCGCATTCATTCAATCCATGTATAATTTAATAGAGGGTTAAAGCATCCAAAATTGGTTTCATAAAAGCAGTAGCTTGGGATACATTTTTTCTGATGTTTTTGAGAATTGCAAAAATAGTATCTCTTTACCTCTAGTAAGTTCTTTAAGAAAGACCTTCTCTTACATCATCACAGTGCTAAGTCACTTTTGTCATGTCCTACTCTTTGTGACTCTCTGGACCATAGCCCACCAGGCTCCTCTGTCCATGGGATTCTCCAGGCAAGAATACATCATCACAGTACAATTACTTAAATCAAGAAATTAACCCTGATACATTATCAGCTAATTTACAGGTCTGATTCAAAATTTTCCCATTGTCCCAACAATACCTTTTTCAGAAAAAACGTTTCTCCCTGGTCTGTTATCCAATCCAGGATCACATGGGTTCACTTGTCATATATTTTTAGTCTTCTTTTTTTTCAAGTTATTTTTTAACTGGAGGAAAATTGCTTTACAACATTGTGTTGGTTTCTGCTGTACAACAATGTAAACCAGACATAAAGGTATACATATCACCTTCCTCTTGAGTCTCCCTCCCCTCCCTCCCCCTCAGTCATCACGGAGCACCAGGTTTGGCTCCCTGTATTATATAGCAACTTCTCATCAGCTATCTGTTTTACACATGGTAGTGTATATATGTTGATGCTACTTTCTCCATTCATCCCGCTCTTTCCTTCCTCTACTATGTCCACGAGTCCATTCTCTATATCTTCGTCTCCATTCCTTCCCTGCAAGTAGGTTCATCAATACCATTTGTTTTAGATTCCATATATATGCGTTAATATACTATATTTGTTTTTATCTTTTTGACTTACTTCACTCTGTACAACAAGTTCTATGTTCATCCACCTCACTAGAACTGACTCAGATTAATTCTTTTTAATGCATGAGTGATAGTCTATTGTAAATCTTAAAGGAAATCAACCCTGAATATTCATTGGAGGGACTGATACTAAAGCTGAAGCTCCAATAGTTTAGCCACCTGATGCAAAGAGCTGACTCATTGGAAAAGACCTGAATGCTGGGAAAGATTGAAGGCAAAAGGAGAAGGGGGTGGGAGAGGATGAGATGAGTAGATAGCAACACCCACTCAATGGACCTGAATTTGAGCAGAATCTGGGAGATAGTGAAGGACAGGGAAGCCTTGCATGCTGCAGTCCGTGGGGTCACAAAGAGTTGGGCATGAGTTAGCGAATGAACAACAGCAAATATATGTACCACATCTTTATCCATTCATCTGTCCATGGACATCTAGATCTCTAGGTTGCTTCCATGTCCTGGTTTATTGTAAATAGTGCTGCTATAGTGAACATTAGGGTACATGTGTCTTTTTCAATTATGGTTTCCTCAGGGTATATGCCCAGTAGTGGGATTGCTGGGTCATATGGTAGTTTTATTCCTAGTTTTTTAAGGAATCTCCATAGGGGCTGTATCAACTTACATTTCCATCAACATCCCAAGAGGGTTCCCTTTTCTCCACATCCTCTCCAGCATTCATTGTTTGCAGATTTTTTGAGGATGTCCATTCTGACAGGTGTGAGGTGATACTTCACTGTAGTTTTGATTTTCACTTCTCTAATGATGAGCAATGTTGAGTATCTTTTCGTGTGTTTATTGGCCTTCTGAATGTCTTCTTTGGAGAAATGTTGGTTTAGGTCTTCTGCTCGGTTTTAATTGGGCTGTTTGTTTTTCTGCTATTGAGCTATATGAGCTGCTTATACACTTTGGAGATTAATCCTTTGTCAGTTGTTTTGTTTGCAATTATTTTCTTCCATTCTGAGGGTTGTCTTTTAATCTTGTCCATTGTTTCCTTTGCTGTGCAAGAGTTTTTAAGTTTAATTAGATCCCATTTGTTTATTTTTGTTTTTATTTCCATTACTCTAGGAGGTGGGTCAAAGAGGATCTTGCTGTCATTTATGTCAGAGTGTACTGCCTATGTTTTCCTCTAAGAGCTTTATCATTTCTGGCCTTACATTTACATCTTTAAACCATTTTGATTATATTTTTATGTATGGTGCTAGGAAATGTCTTTAATCTTCTTTCATCTAGAACTTTAAAGTTGTCTGCAATTTCTTTGCCTTTCATGACTATGACATTTTGGAAGAGTACTGGCAGTCATTTTATAGAATGCCCCTCTGTTTAAGTCAGTCTGGTATTTCTTCATGATTAGTTTCAGGTTATACACTTTTGTCAGGAATACCACAGAAGTGATTTTGTATGATACACATTTTAGAAGAAGCAATTACTAGGTACACTGCTGTTTGGGGCTTTCAGGAAATGCCAAGTGATGGCCCCTCCTTGTTTTTGAAGAAATGATAAAAGGATAAATAATATTGTGAAAATGCATTTCTGCAACTTACTTGTCATTTAGTTTGTAAGTAGTTGGATTTTTTTCTCTTTAAACATGAGAGCTTTTTCCCATGGTTATATTTAACAGCACAAAGGTTTCCATCTTAAAGGGTGTTGTGCTCACACTTTGAGAGAAGTTAGGTCTACATAACCCAACACGATGCTCAAGTGAGTAGATGTTCTTAAAATTCTTAATGTGTACCACATTCCTAAGAAAGTAACTTCATACAAATGAAAAGGAGATTAAAGTTTGAAGAACTGGAAAGATTTATATGTTCCTGCATTGTAATCAAGGATAAGATGATCATAACATTTCTATGCACAAGTCAGTTTAAGTACCTCTTTTACTTTGCAAAAGCAGTAGAATGTCCAAAATAAACACGTAAGCTATGGCGATGGACTGCCTGGGGAGAATCCCAGATCTGGATGTCTTAATTGGGAGACTCTAGATCTCACTAATATCAGTTTGCCCATCTGGAAAGAGAATCACAGTAGTACTAAATTAATGAGGATTTAATGGAACATGATAAGCTAATTCCTTAACCATGGTTCCCACCATACTGTCATCACATGCAGCTATGATCTGGTTCTGAATAAATTGTTTCAGATCCAGGCTTCTCCACTTTTGGGATGTTGGGAAAGTATTAATACTTTAATCTCTCTAAATCTCAAGCTCCTATTTTGAAATGGAGATAATGATAATATTGGGTTGGCCCAAAAGTTCATTTGGGCTTTTCCATAATATTTTACTGGGAGAGACACTGTTGACATATGACAGCGAGAGGATTGGTGTAATGCACTGCTTTTTACTATCCCACAGAAAAATACAGTTCATGCAGAGCCCCTTCTGTTGCCCACAGATACCTATCCCTGTAGGTATCACAAGCCCCATTATGCAGGAGAATCACTAGACCCTAGGGTTCTTTAGCATTTTTTGTGACATGGACGCTTTTGTCAGCCTGGGTTTCATTTAATATTCACTTATCTCCTTCCTTTCAATGCAGGAATAATTCTTTTCTACAGAAATGGAACTCATTACATTAGAAGACAGATTACTCCTTTTTCTGGGCAGCTCAAATTGTTGAGAAAAGTCTTTACACAGAAGATAGGTTGATGACTATGTTATAAATTAGGTTTTTAACTTGGGCAACCACTTTTTCAGTCTCTTTTGTAGAAAACTATGAATATTGTCCATGTATAATTCACAGGGTGGTTTCAATAATAAAATAAGTGATTAAAATAACACAAATAATACAATGTTAAAATATATCTCAAATTTATGACAGAAACTTTAAAAAATTGCAGAATACTTCATGAATAATTTTTCCTTAGTTATTGCCCATTTCTTCTTTTGTTCTATATACTCTTACCAGGTGTTGTATATAATTTATAAAATTTGGGGCATCTAAAAGGCCTCTGAGATCGGCAGGGCAGGAATGATTTCCCGTATGTATAAATAAGGAAATGGAGCCATGAGGTGCTGAGTAACTTATCAAGACTCCCATAACTGTTACTACCATAACAAAGAGCTGTCTCCTCACTCCTGGACCATTACTTGTCTTAGCACATCACCCTGTCATTCGCTGTGACTTCAAACCTTACAGCCTGCCGAGTGAGTTCCATGAGTCAATTAGGATATGTATTTCAGTGTTAAGAACAGTCAGTTCTCTAGCTAGAAATTGACGTAGCTGTAGATAACTTGAGTTTCCCGTTCCCCAGGAGACTCCTGTGAACTTTTTGGTAGTTCTTTAAGATGGGCAGAGCACCAGGACACAGAATAATAGTTCTCAGATGTGCTAAAATTTTAAAGAGGCCAATTATGAACCTAGACAAGGCTGGAATTTCCAGAAATATATAGCTGTAAAACTGCACAATTCGTTAATTAGTCTCCATAGGATCATTTGAAATTCTTTTGTTTGTTTATTTGCTTTACCTCTTCTGTGTTCCTACTTGCTTTAGCAGCTGCCAAAATATATTTGAACAATTTATCCTGCCTGGTTGAAAGTATATGATAATATCTTTTATCTGCCATCTGTTGCCTAGCATTGAAACAGATTTTCCTCATCTCCCTCTAGATCTACCTACCAATATAGAAATTTTAAACTAAACACTCTTCTTTAAATGTTTGATAAAATTTTCAGGGAAGAAATTTTTTTTGGACCCACCAAAACTCCCATTTAGTTGTGAGATCTTTATTCAGTTATTTATGAAATTCTGTAAAATGCCTGGTTACTGATACTGATAGAAATCCTACTTGTTGTTGTTATTTTTTGCTATGATTTTAAGAGATTGTTTATTTTCTCTTTCCAGTGTTTCGTTGTTAGTGTAAAGAAACACAACCAATTTCTATACGTTAATCTGGTATCCTGCTACCTTGCTGAATTCATTTATCAATTCTAGTAGATTTTGTGTGCAGTCTTTAGGACTTTCTACTGTATAGTACCATGTCATCTGCATAAAATGACAGTTTTACCTCTTCCCTAAAAATTTAAATACTTTTTCTGTTTCTTGTCTGATTGCTGTGACTAGGACTTCCAGTACCATGCTGATTAGAAGTGGTAAGAGTGAGCATCCTTGTCTCATCCCAGATTTTAGTGGGAAGGCGTTCAGCTTTTCACTGTCAAGTATTATGTTGACCGTGGGTTTGTCATAAATAGCTTTTATTATGTTGAGATATGGTCCTGTTATACCCACTTTCATAAGGGTTTTTTATAATGAATGAATGATGAATTTTATCAAATGCATGCTTTTGCTGCATCTATTGAGATGATTATTTGGTTTTTGTCTTTTCTTTTGTTTATGTGGTATATCACGATGATTGATTTATGTATGTTGAACCATCCTTGTGAACCTGGGATGAATCCCACTTAGTCATGATGTATGATCTTTTTATGTGTTGTTGGATTTGGTTTGCTAATATTTTATTGAGAATTTTTTGCATTTATATTCACCAAAGATATTGTCCTGTAATTTTCTTTTTTTTTTGTAGTGTCTTTGCTGATCTTGGTAATCAGGGTGAATGAGTATTTTTTATGGCTTATTTCCCTTTTTGACTAATTAGGCATAATTTTTAAATGGTTGCTTTAGGGTTTATGGGACACTTACTAACTTAATAAATGTCCTTAAGTTAACATAATACTATGTCAACTATGGTAACAGAAACTTAGAACCATTTCTCCCATCTCAGCTGCTGTGCTATCTTCATCAAGCATTTTACTTCTACATATGCTATTGACTTTAAACTGATAATTACATTTAAAAGAGACTTAAAAATAAGTTTAAAAGTCTTTGTATTTATCATTTCTGGTGCTCTTCATTCCTTTATGAAAACACAGATTTTCATCTAGTATAAGTCTGATCCTACTTGAAGAATTCTTTTAATATTTTTTGAAATGCCAGTCTTGGTAAAGAATTAGTTCACCTTTTGTAAGCATGAAAAGGTCTTTTTTTATTTTTGTTTTTCCCTGGGTATATAATTCAAGCATTGCTTTAAAGATGCTGCTCCATTGTCCTCTCATTTGCAATGAATCCAGTGCAAATTCTGAGGTAATTCTTACCTTTGTTCCACTATATATATATATAAAATGTCTTTTTGTTCCTGGCTCCTTTTAAAGTGTTCTCTTTATTACTGCTTTTAAGCAGTTTGAATGGGATGTGCCATGGTGTATTTTTCTTCCTTTTCTGATGCTTGTGGGTTGTTGAGCTTCGTGGATATTGGGTGTTTATTCAGTTCAGTTCAATCACTCAGTGGTGTTTGACTCTTTGTGACCCCCATGGACTGTAGCATGCCAGGCTTCCCTGTCCATCACCAACTCCCAGAGCTTGCTCATACTCATGTCCATTGAGTCGGTGATGCTATCCAACCATCTCATCCTCTGTCATTCCCTTCTCCTCCTGCCCTCAATCTTTCCCAGCATCAAGGTCTTTTCAAATGAGTCAGCTCTTTGCATCAGGTGGCCAAAGTATTGGAGTTTCAGCTTCAACATCAGTCCTTCCAATGAACATACAGGACTGAATGTTCTCCTTATTATAGGTAATATTTTCCTGCTTCTTTAAAAGCCTAGTCATTTTTCTGAAATGAATGCCCAAAATGCCAAATATTACCTTGTTAGATTCTGTGTATTCTTGAACTTTCTTCTGAGTTGCAGGTAAGTTACTTGGAAATACTTTAATCCTTTCAAATGTTGCATTTAAGCTTTTCCAGATAAAACTAGTGAAGCATTAATCGAGGGCTAATCTTTCTCCATTACTATAGCAATGTCATTCTGAGCCCTCTCCCCTATACCCTATACAGGGTTTTCCATTTTGCCTAGTGGGACCATGAACCATTGGTGTTCCTGGAGTGATTATTCTAATTATTACTCTAATTCTTTTGGGTGGTGAAAAATCTATGAAAGATCTGAGCTTTTGGTCTACTTACAAGGTAACAACTTAACTACCACAGTACCATGAACGCTGACAGAAGTCACAAGACCCTGGACAGAGCTCACCAGTTCTGTGAGTCACAGTTCTCACAGGATGCTGTCCATGAACTACCACAGTACCATGAACGCTGACAGAAGTCACAAGACCCTGGACAGAGCTCACCAGTTCTGTGAGTCACAGTTCTCACAGGATGCTGTAAAGAGGACCAAGTGACTCCTGTACTTGCCGAAGATTGCATTATAGGCAGGAAGCCCTAAGCTTAGTGGATTTAGATGTTTTTTTCCTGCACAGTAAGCAAGCTTGTTCTTTGCTTCCAAGGAGAACATTATAGCTATCCTCTAAGAGAGTTCACTGCAAAAACATCCTTGAAAAGCTATACTAGAACAAAGACAGTTGGTGAATCTGCTTGTAAAACATGTAGAAACAAGAGACGCTGTTTTGGATTGAATTATGACACCCCCCAACCCTCTGCAAATTAGTATGTTGAGGCCCTAATTCCCAGTGTAAGTTTATTTAGAGATAGGGCCTTTAAAGAGATAATAAACATTATATGAGGTCATAAGTTTGGAGCTATATTTTGATAAGACTCATCTCCTTATGTGAAGAGGAAGAAACACGAAGGACACTCACAGAGAAAAGACCATGGGAGGACACAGTGATAAGGTCTGTAAGTGAAGAGAGAGGCTACAGAAAAAACCTACCCTGCTAGCACTTTGATCTTGGGCTTCCAGAGCAGTGAGAAAAGAAACATCTGTTGCTTAGGTCACCCAGTCTGTGATATTTTGTTATGAAACCCCTGCAGACTCATGGAGAACTGCCTCTGGATGGTTCTTTCTCTGATAGCAGGTAATTTCCTCACAGTGTGGTCAATATATATGCATCGATCTGTACTTAGAGAAAGACATGGGGACCCTCTGCAGACCTCTGGAGCTCTCTCTTGGTGCAGTTCTTTCCTCTCTAGTACACTGCCTGAAAACTCGAGCTGTTTTGGTATACCCAGACTTGAGCTCCATCTTCTCAACTCAGGATGACCTCTAGGTTCAGCCTGTGTTCTCCATCACGCTGTTGGGGCCTGGAAACTCTCTCTAGACAGTAAGTTAAATTGATGCAATCACAGGCTCACCCCATTGGATTTCCTGGTCTCAGGGGTCATTGTCCTCTGATATGTGATGTGTAGCATCTAATTTAGTTTTTAATACATATTTTGTCTTGCTTTCAGTTGTGTCACACAGAAAGGTAAAACCAGTCATGGATAGAAGTTTCTTACCCTAAAGAATAAATATTTACTTTTAATCTAGGAATGAGTTAAAGCTGAAATGATAGATTAGAATTTAAGAAATAGAGGCTTGGTAGTTTTTGTGTTTTTTTTTTTTTTGGCTTTGTAGTTTTGATGCAACAATTGCTCAGACTTATAAATGCACATCAGATATTCTGAGTTTTTAGGTCTCATTTTCTCGTTTGTTATTGGGAATAAAATAAGCCTTCCAAGTAGAATATTGGCATGGTTAGAGGAAATGTTATAAAGGAGATTTGAACTCTCCAAAAGGAAGTTTATATACAAATATGAGGTTTATGCATTATTAAGAAGGCCTGGCAAATTCTAACTATATTTTACAGTTTGGTGAAATATAAAAAAATATCATAGTGAATATGACACCCTTCTTCTGCTACTGTGGGTGCTGCAGTAAAATTCCAGACCCTGTTTATTTTCTTTATTTTTAATTGCTGAGTACTTAAAGCAATTCCATTTTTAATCTTTTTATCTCTTCTTACAACCATGAAGATTTGAGCTTTTTGGGTTTCTTTTATTAAAAAGAAAAGAAAATCCGGCTGAAATGGTTGAATTAACTAAAACATGTATTGGAAATTAAACACAGAAAAAAGTTGAGTCCTGTTACCTAGAATATTTTTCTTTATGATTTTAAGATGGATGGCAACATAGAATTAAATACTTCATTTGGTCATTCCACTAAATAAAATATTAGGAAATTGTATCAGGAGTGCAAAAGACTTGAAAAATAATGGAGGGTGAAGAAGGGCAAAAGGCTGAAAAGACATTAGAATGAGGTACCTTTGCCTTAGGGAGAGCAACTATTTAAAAACTGCTTTTTAAAAAAGTTACTCCTCTGCATCAAAGGAAAGATGTCATTCAGGAGAGTACACTGTGAAACTGTTTTTAAATGGTTTTCAAAATCTGCAGCTAGAAGAAAAATTATATAGAAGTCTCTTAGTAAAACAGCATCTCTTCCCACACGCTCACTTTGGCAAAAGAAATGCTAAGGAAGAAACTGACTTTTAAGGGATCTAAGTTGCTTTTCAAATAAAACATTTGACTTTTTAAAAGTCTTCATTTTTTAGAGCAGTTTTCAGTTTATGATAAAATTGAAAAAAAAAAATGTAGAGATTTCTCATATACTCTCCTGACATGTATAACCTCCACTATCATCAACATCACTTACCAGAATGGTACATTTTTTACCAAGGATGGACATACATTGATAATCATTATCATTATACATATATTAATAATCATTCTAAGTCTGTAATTTGCCTTAGAGTTCACTCTTGGTGTTGTATATTCTGTGAGTTTGGATGAATGCATAATGACATTTATCCATCATGTAATATTATATAGAGTACTTCCACTGCCCTGAAAATCCTCTGTGCTCTGCTTTTTCATCTGCTCCTCACCTCCTGGCAAACACTGACATTTTTACTGTTTTTTCTAGCTTTGCCTCTTTCAGAATGACATATAGTTGGAATCATACAGTACGTAGTCTTCTCAGACTGGCTTCTTTCACTTGGTAATATGAATGTAATGTTCCTCCATGTCTTTTCATAGCTGGACAGCTCATTTCTTTTTAATGCTGAATATTTTCCATTATCTGGGTGTATCACAGTTTGTTTATCCATTCACATACTAAAGGACATCTTGGCTATTTCCAAGTTTTGGCAATGGTGAATAAAGCTGCTACTGATGTCTATGGGCAAATTTTTGTGTGGATATACGTTCTTAACTCCTTTCGATAAATACCATGGAATGCAATTCCTAGATCATATGGTAAGAGGATGTTTAACTTTGGAATAACTGTTAAACTGTCTTCCAAAGTGACTGAAACATTAGACATTCCCACCAGCAATATACAAGAGTCTCTGATACTCTGAATCCTTGCTAGAATTTGGCATTGTCCATGTTTCAGATTTTGGCCGTTCTAATAGGTACTTAATGATTTTACATTGTTTTATGTTTCATTGCCCTCATGACATATGATGTGGAACATCTTTTCATGTGCTTATTTTCCATCTGTTTATCATATCTTTGGTGAAGTATCTTGTTAAAAGCTTTGGCCCATTTTTCACTTGGGTTTTTGCTTATTATTAAGTTAAAAATTTTAATTTGTATATTTAAAATAATGATCCTTTATCAGATGTGTATTTTGCAAATATTTTCTCCCAGTCTGTGTTTTGTTTTCCTATTATCTTGTTATTGTCTTTAATGGGACAAAAAAATTAAATTTTAATGAATTCTAGCTTATCAGTTCTTTTTTCATGCAGTATGTCTTTGATGTTATATCTCAAAAAGTATCACTATACCCAAGGTCATCTAGGTTTTCTCCTATGTTCTAGGAGTTTAATAACTTTTACATGTTACCTTTAAGTCTGTGGGGCTTCTCCAATGGCTCACACAGTAAAAGAATCTGCCTGTAATTCAAGAGACCAGGGTTTGATCCCTGGGTCGGGAATGCCCTGGAGAAAGAAATGGCTACCCACTCCAGTATTCTTGACTGGGAAATCCCATGGACAGAGGAGCCTGGCGGGCTACAGTCCATGGGATCACAAAGAGCTGGACACAACTGAGTGACTAATACTTTAAGTCTGTGATCTGTTTGGGGGTTAATTATTATGAAGTGTGTAAGGTTCATGTCTAAATTCATTTTTTGCTTGTGCATGTCTGATTGTTCCAGAAATATTTGTTGAACAGACTGTCTTTGCTTCATTGTGTTGCCTTTGCTCATTTGCTATATATTTAAGTGGGTCTACTTCTGGGTTCTCTGTTCTGTTCCATCGATCTGTTTGTCCATTCTTTGAACCAATACCACAATGTCTGGGTTGCTGTAGCTTTATAGTAAGTCTTAAAAGTCAGGGAGCATCAGTTTTCCAACTCTGTTCTTCTTCAATATTGTGTTGGTTTTGGCGGGGGGTTCTTTTGCCTCTCCATATAAACTTTAGAATCAGTTTATCAATATCCATAAAATGACTTGGTGGAATTTTGGTTGGCATTGCATTGAATCTATTGGGGCTTCCCAGCTGGCTCAGTGGTAAAGAATCCACCTGCCAGTGCAGGAGACACAAGAGACGTGGGTTGGATCCCTGGGTCAGGAAGATACCCTGGAAGAGGAAATGGCAACCCACTTCAGTATTCTTGCCTGGAAAATCTCATGGACAGAGAGCCTGATGGGCTACAGTCTATGGGGTTGTAAAAAGTCAGACACAACTTGGTGAGATGGTAACAGGCAGGAAGGCCAGGGGTCTCCAAACGGAGGAAATAGGCTGCAAGTGTCAGACATTTTTTCTCTCTCTCTTAAGCAGCAGGAGGAAAGATTATTTTCCCCTTCTCCATACAAATTTAAAAAGAGGTTTCTTTTAAAATTCTGTGTTGCCATAACGGTACCTGGTTCCACCTGAACTTAACTTTTCTCAAACCTTGAGCTAACCAATGCATTTTTCTTATGGAAATGTTTGTCTTAAGCTATGTTAATGAACTATGTATTTACCCTAGACTCTTGTCCTCAAGTTGGTTCCACCTAAGACTCAGAACCAACTTGACAAACCAGTATGTTTTACTCATGCAAATGTTCTCTTAAGCTATGCTAATGAGACTGTATTCACTAGGAAACTGCCTTTCTTCAAGATTCTTGTCAATCATTTTATGACCCAGGACAACTCATCTTGTGCCAATGTTATCTCAAAATGCATGTTGTGGGTGAGGGGCCTGGTGCCAGTCTTTGAGTTTTGAGAGATTTCCTTTCTCGAATTAGTAGACAGCTAGTAGCTATATAACATCCAGCTAAAGACTAGCAGATGGGCACTCTTTGTGCCCACTTCTGATGTCAATGTCAGAAGCTTTCTCTATGTCTTTTATATGTTAATAAAACTTTATTACACAAAAGCTCTAAGCGATCAAGCCTCATCACTGGCCCCAGATTGAATTCCTTTCCTCCAGAGGCCAAGAATCCTGGCGTCTTTCACAGCTCAGCAACAACCTTTCATTAGCACACATGCACACATTGAATCTATAGATCAAATCAGGAAGAACTGACATCTTGACAATTGTGAGTCTATCTATGAACATGGGGTATCTCTCCCTTTATTTTTTGATTTTGTTTGACAGAATTTTTTAGTTCTCCTTATATAGATCTTATGTTTATTTTTAAGGTTTACACCTAAGTATTTCATTTTGGGGGGTAGTGATAATAATTCCCTGGTGGACTTCCCTGGTGGCTCAGAGGGTAAAGCATCTGCCTACAGTGTGGGAGACCTGGGTTCAATCCCTGGGTCAGGAAGATCCTCTGGAGAAGGAAATGGCAACCCACTCTAGTACTCTCGCCTGGAAAATCCCATGGACGGAGGAGCATAATAGGCTACAGTCCATGGGGTCATGAAGAGTCGGACAAGACTGAGGGACTTCACTTCACTAATAATAATCCAGGATAATCACATCATTTTAAGCTAAGCTGATTAACAATCTTCATTCTATTTGCAACCTTAACTTCTCTTTGCCATGTAATAAAACATATTCTAAGTTTCTGCAGATTAGGACGTGGACATCTCTGGTAGGTCCATTAATCTTCCTAGTCTACCATAGTACCTAACACATGAAAGGATTTAAAATAATAGTAGTTGCATGAATGACTGTGCATGGATGAATGAATAAACAAACATTAAGTGAAAGGTGTGGTAGTGCTGGAGACATTTGGGATGATGCCCAGAAAACAGACCTGTTTACCAGCCTCAAGCAAAAGCAAAGTAAATAAAACTTTGAATAAACTTAACAGAAACAGTGTTTGAAATTCAAGGCTGTCTTTGGGGTTCACAGGACCCAGTTTCTAAGAGGAATAGTAGCTAAAGCTAAATCAAAAATTCTATCTCTTTGTTTCTGGAAAAGAAAAAGAAATACAGCATAAGACAGAGATTCTCAAAGTTGAACATGATTCACAAACATTTGAAGGACTTGGTAAAATGTAGGTTTCTGTGCCTAATTCGGGCAGTATCTAGGTAATCAAGTACAAGAATTTGAACTTCTGAAAAGTTTTGAGATTATGTCAGTGCTGCCAGTCCAGGGACCATACTTCGAGAACAACTGGTATAATAAAAGGGCACAAAATCTATAAAAGACCAATCTTCGGGTTCAAATACCTGTCCATTCTTTTATTATTTGTGAGACTTCTTTCAAGTTATTTAGCTTATTTTAACTTGAGTTTCTTTTGCTGTAGAAAGAGAATAAATATTTGATAGGGTTATTTTAAAAGATCATGGATGTAAAAATTTACTTCATTAAGACATATGTAAATTTACAGCTTTCTAAAAAAAATACTCGATGAATATTGATGCCTTCCACTTTCCCCTTGCAGTGAAATTACTGCTGTTTCCAGTAATGAGTGGAAGTGAGAGCAATGCAATGGAGCAGTATGCAGTGGTTCATCAGAAGTCGAAGCACAGAGCTCCCAGATCCTATATTTGAAGGCATGGAGGGATGGTCACTCTCATTTACATGTAGTGGGAGGATGAAAAACTTGCTAAATGGTAAGATCCTTGGATTAAGACTGGCTAGCATCTGGAGCCTTATTTGCAGCTTAAGATCTTGCCTGGCTTTAGGCCAATGGTACCAATTATAATAAATAGTGTTCTCTTTTGCTTATAAATGATCTTACAACTTATTAGCAGTGGTTCTTTTAAAAATTATGTCTGATCTGGGATGGGTGATAAATGTTGATTTTAGAATGAAAAGCTGCATGTTTCTGTTCAGAGTTGTCTGGGGAAACAGCTCATTTTATGAAGTTTTCCCATTTTGGGGTCAGAAAAAGGTGATTCACTTTTATTTTGTAAATATAATATTTCACAGATTATATAGAAGTCTTGAAGTACCCCAAATCCTCATTATTCTGTCATATATTTCAAAATGCTGCAATTTGTGTTGGTACAGTCTCTTCCAATTGACAATCATCAGTGACTCAGTTTATAAGTATTATTTCTCTGTGAAATCATATTAGTAGCTATGCCCTAAAAGTGTAGATCCTGTCTCATTTTAAGCTGACATTATTCTAAAAACCCAGTCTCTTTTGTTCTAGTAAATTGAAATACGCTTGTGAAGTTTCAAGCAATATATGGTACAGATTTCAAACTTCGCAACTTTTATTATACAAATTCCATGGTATAATAAGCAATGAAAGTGTTGCTAGAAAATTACTTTCCGCCTCTAGTAGACCTGCTTGGGTCATACCAAGATCCTTTATACCTGGATATTGCTCCCATTCTTTCACTGCTGAGTTTTGACTGCTAACATACATAGCTGGCCCCTCTCCAGAGAACTGGCCTCATCTTGCCTAGGAGATAACTTTCCCCTGGCACACATTCTTTATGCCACCCCGTCAATGACTTCCTGGTGTAGGCATACAAAAGGCAGTACCTACTCTGTGGTGTAATTCAGGCTCTAGAACTCCCTGTAGCATCCAGTTCAATCTAGACTCCAGGTTAGACCGCTTTCTTGGTTGGCTTCTTTCACCCACTGTGTCAGCTTTCTTCACTTCCTTTCTCCTGAGAGTACTCCCTCAATAAATCACTTGTTCAAGAACCCCCATCTCAGGCTTTGTATTTAGGAAAACCAACTCAACACTCACTCCTGAAAGTAGATATTAAATTATTTTTTACTTACGTTTGACTTTAATCTTCCAGTATTTTATTGCAAAGATGAAGATACTGAATTACTGTGCCTTCCCTACTAAGATAAAATAACAGTAAATTAGAACTGATACATCACAGTGTTTGGTGAATGATTTGGAATCATTTGATTCAACCATCATCAATTTACAAAATGGTCCAGAATGGTGAGCTTGAAGACCACTTCTTTGATCTGGATCCAGGAATGAGAGGGAGAATGAGGGAGGCAGAGAAATGAATTGCTGTCACCATGATGAGGGCAAAGATGGTTGTTTGTATATGCAAAGCAATTAAAATGTTGCCTGGTAATCCACCAGCCAGCAGCTGAGAAACACAATTTGGGATTCCCTAGTGTCTCCTGGTAGACAGAATCAAATTGCCCTGAATGTCCACATGATGATTTTTCATTAAGAACAAGTCATGGTTGAGAAAGCAGACACTTCACTGCAATGATCCATGTTCTGGTGTTTAAATATAATCTCCATGTTGCTGTGTCGTTCTAGTGACCCCCCCCTCCACTTCTGTTACTGATTATGTAATAAATTCCTCAAAAATGGAGAAGTAAATGGAAATTAATTTTCAATTTGTAATGCTGGTGAAAAATCTACCCCGTCCCCCTTCACCGTAACCTCTCAAATGGATTTGGTTCATTTTATTTTTTAGAGCCATTTAAGATGTCCACTGTTATTCTGCCAATATAAAGAAACACTCGTATCAAAAATAGAAGGATGACCCTACTCTCAGATTTGGAGCCTCATGTTCCAGTCGTTTTTGTTTTAAACCTACACTGTGTTTGCAGTTTGCGTTTTTCAGTTGTTATTCAACTGCCTCTCTCCTTTGGGCACTGCTGTTCTGTTCTGCTTTGGACTTATGTATTCCCTGCTTTCCTGATGATTATTTCTTGGTAAAATCTTGTGACTAGTTTTTTTTTGTTTTTAACCATCTTGGCTAATAGCTTTGCCTGCTTCCTCCTTCTGCAGACAAAAGATCTCATTAACTGAAAAAAAAAAAATTCACCTAAATTCAGCATAGTACATCCTGGATTACCCATTATTGAATCATCTGATTTTTTTTTTCAGTATTGTCCTTAGGTCCCCCACCCCCACCCCCACCCTGCCATCCAACTTACTTGTAAGAGATAATACAAATTCCTCTTTTGGGAAAAGCTCTATTTTTATTAGACAAGGAGTCTGAGGTCCAGAAATGCTAGTATTTTGCATTCATACCTGTCATTTGTAACTATGGATTCATCAATTTTATAGCATTTATATAGCATTATACTGTCTATTATTAGTAGTATAATACTGTGATTTATATATATATATATATATTTATTTCATTTATCTATTTTACCATTGATGTGCATTTGAGCTGTTTCCAGATTTTGCTCTAAAAACAATGCTGATAAGAACTGTTGATATAAATAAATAAACGGCTGATTAGCTAAGCAAGAATTTCTCTGGGTTATTTACCTGAGAATAACCCAGGTAATTGGAACATGGAACATGTGCATTTCCATTTGCTTTCCAAAGTGGTCATGCTAAGTCACATTCTCACCACAGTATATAATGGTTCTAGTCACTTGACATCTCTATATATTCTTGATATTTAAAAAATTTTTTTTCCAATAGGTTGGGAATGAAATGGCATCTTGTGGCTTTAATTTGTATTTTCTTGATTAGTAATGAGATTGATTTTCTGATTATTTATATGTTTATTCATTACTTGGATTTCTTTTGCAAAGTCTCTATTCAAGTACATTGATCATTTCTTTTTGTAGAATTATTTGTCATTGCCATCATGGCAAAAGAGGGAAAACATGAAAGAATGTGTTGAGTATTACTGTATTTATATAAAGATGAAAGCCAGGCAAATTAATTTATATTTTCTATGCATGCCTACATATGTTAAAACTAGTAGTAAAAGTAAGGGAATTATTTTTCCCGGAACAGGATTGTATTGACATCTAAGGGGAAGAAGATGGTTATGCTTCAGGAGGAACATGTAGGGGATTGCTGCGGTGCTGACAATATTCTAGCTTGTGACTAGTTGGTTATATGGTTCATCACTCCATTAATATTTGTTTAGTTGTATGCTTTACTTTGAATATAAACTTGAAAATTGAAGGCTGCACTTTTCATCTGCTTGTTGCTATTTACTGATTAGAAATGCAACAGATTTTTATATATAGATTTTTAAAATCAAGCAGCTTTTTAAAACCTTTCTTATGTGTAATAAATAAATCTGTAGACAGTAAGATTTGTAGACAGTGAGTTTTGAAACACAATGATATTGTTAGGGGAAGCACACCGACTGAAACCGCCCACCCTGGCCAGGCACCATAGTAACCATTTGTATGAGCTGTTTTACGACAGAAGGTCCTGCTAAGGAACAGGGAACTAATAAGCCACCACCAACTGGAAGAGTTTGAGAAAGGTCAAAAGGAGACACCACATGTCTGACCACCTCCCAGAATCCTTCTCTCTGGCATCCATCTTGGCTTAACAAGGCGTGCACCACCAGGAAGGACTCTGAGTCAGAATGATTGGCTACAGACAACCTGGAAACTAATCCCATCACCATAAAACCAGAGACTGCAAGCCATATGGCAGAGCTGTTTTCCTGGGTTCCCTTATGCTACTGCTCTCCACCCAGGTGCCCTTTTCCAATAAAATCTCCTGCTTTGTCAGCACACGTGTCTACTTGGACAATTCATTTTTGAGTGTTAGACAAGAGCCCAGTTTCAGGGGTCCCCCTTCCTGCAACAATATTATCTGAGAAAAATGAAAAATTTGTTTCTTCCTTTCTAGTCACTTGATTTATTTTTCTTTTATTATTCTTTTAACTTTGATATAGTATTAAGTAGAAGTAGGCCTGGCGTGCTGCGATTCATGGGGTTGCAAAGAGTCGGACATGACTGAGCGACTGATCTGATCTGATCTGATCTGAGAAGTCACATCGTGTCCCTGAACTTAAAGGGAACATTTTTCATATTTTACCAATAATTGTGAATTTTAGTAGGATTTGTGTAGCTATCTTTTATCAAATGAAGGAAGCTCCCTTATATTACTCTTTTTGAAATCTCTTTGTGTTAAAAAAAAATGATGTTAAATTTTATCAAACATGTTTTCCTCACTCACTGAACTCTTAATATCTGGTATTATATATTTTTAAATCTTCTATCTCATCTTGGATAATTTAAAGATCTGTTTGCTCTTTATTTTCTTATTCTCATATTGGTCACATCTTGTATTTTTTTAAACTCTGTCATTATACTTATTTTTGTTTGTTTTCTAATAATTCAAATATATGGAAGAGCTGCAGGTCTGATGCCACTGTCTGAGGATTCTGCTGGTTTTCACATATGACACCATATTTTGTGTTTTACAACTTTTGAACTGAATTCATTATTCTAGAAACTTTACCTCTGGGGATCCTTTGAGGCCTGTGTTTTAGGTGAGTTTACCCAGAGAGTATTTTCATTTTTTTCTGCAGGGTACCAGGAGGTTTTACCAGCTCAGGATGCTTTAAATTCTTGGCTAGAAATTTTTCAGACTCCTTGTGTAGTAAGAATTCAGTTTGTAAATGCACATAAGGGCTGGGTTTTGGCTATAAATTTTCAAGGAACATTTCTTTTTCTTCCCCTGTATTCAGTGCTAAAGTTCAATTAGATGTTTTTCCTTGCATTATTCTGGAGGCAGGGAAGGAAGGAGGGAGGGAAGCAAATTTGCTTTGAGTAACTTATTTTGAAAGTATAGCTTCTTAGGACTCCAGCTGTCAATGTTGGAGTATTTCCTATTAGATGCCCCAACTTGGCTGACTTCCTGCCTATCTCCTCTGGGTCTTAAGAGGGCCTGAAAACCAAAGAGCAAGTTCACTTTTTTTGTCAAGTGTTATCAAGTTGAAAGCCATCTGTTTACTTATTTTCCCTCTGGGTTCCAACTTACATTTATTTTATTGGCCTCTGAGTGTTTCTTTACCATTTTTTGACTCTTAGATGCAATTAAAAATATTTTTAAATATTTTATCCAGCAATTTTTTTTTCTGTTGAAAGGGTTGTTCAGGTTACTCAGTTTCTTCAGATGCCAGAAGCAATAACTTAAACTTTATGATTTCTGACCTCTCTTTCAACTTTGTGGTTGAGGCTATGCTTACTGTATTAAAGATTTGTGGCTGGTAAGTGCTGTATTTCTAAAAAGAAATAACTTAGAGAGCAAGCATTGTAATTGTCCACTCTTGAGGTTTTGGAGCCACATGTTTCTGTAGCTTATGCATTAGTGTCTTTACCTTCAGTTCAGTTCAGTTCAATTCACTTGCTCAGTTGTGTCTGACTTTTTGCAACCCCATGAACTGCAGCACGCCAGGCCTCCCTCTCCATCACCAACTCCCGGAGTTCACTCAGACTCACGTCCATTGAGTCAGTGATGCCATCCAGCCATCTCATCCTCTGTTGTCCCCTTCTCCTCTTGCCCCCAATCCCTCCCAGCATCAGAGTCTTTTCCAATAAGTCAACCCTTCGCATGAGGTGGCCAAAGTACTGGAGTTTCAGCTTCAGCATCATTCCCTCCAAAGAAATCCCAGGGCTGATCTCCTTCAGAATGGACTGATTGAATCTCCTTCCAGTCCAAGGGACTCTCAAGAGTCTTCTCCAACACCACAGTTCAAAAGCATCAATTTTTCGGCACTCAGCTTTCTTAGCAGTCCAACTCTCACATCCATACATGACCACTGAAAAAACCATAGCCTTGACTAGATGGACCTTTGCTGGCAAAGTAATGTCTCTGATTTTGAATATGCTATCTAGGTTGGTCATAACTTTCCTTCCAAGGAGTAAGCGTCTTTTAATTTCATGGCTGCAGTCAACATCTGCAGTGATTTTGGAGCCCAGAAAAATAAAGTCTGACACTATTTCCACTGTTTCCCCATCTATTTCCCATGAAGTGATGGGACCAGATGCCATGATCTTTGTTTTCTGAATGTTGAACTTTAAGCCAACTTTTTCACTCTCCTCTTTCACTTTCATCAAGAGGCTTTTGAGTTCCTCTTCACTTTCTGCCATAAGGGTTGTGTCATCTGCATATCTGAGGTTATTGATATTTCTCCCGGCAATCTTGATTCCAGCTTGTGCTTCTTCCAGCCCAGCATTTCTCATGATGTACTCTGCATAGAAGTTAAATAAGCAGGGTCACAATATACAGCCTTGACTACTCCTTTTCTTATTTAGACTCTTCCATTTAACAGGTAGGGCATTTTTAGTTAAATGGTAAATTCACTTTAACTAAAACTCCATTTTCTGACCATTTCCTGGAATGTAATAACAATGACTTGATAATTGTTGAAGCTTCTTTCTTTTGAACTTCCCTGATGGCTCCTTGGGTAAAGAATTTGCCTGATATGCAGGAGACATAGGAGATGTAAATTCAATTCCTGGGTTGAGAAGATCCCCTGGAGGAGGAAATGGCAACTCACTCCAGTATTCTTGCCTGGAAAATCCCATGAACAGAGGAGCCTGGCAGGCCACAGTCATTGGGGTCACAAAGCATCAGACATGACTGAGCACACACAATATTTCACTGGGTGTATGTATTTATAATGTATATATTCATATGTGTGTGTGTGTGTATCTTCTTAAGATCCACATCTTCTTAAGCCAGGTTGTTTCCATGTATTAGCTATCATAAATAGTGCTGCTAGGAACTTTGGGGTGCATGCATCTTGTCAAATTATAATTTTTGTCTTTTCTGGATGTTTGCCAAGGAGTGGGATTGTTGGATCATATGGTAGTTTTGTTTTTAGGTTTTTAAGGAACCTCCACAGTTTTCCATAGAGGGCTACACCAATTTATATTCCCACTGTTGTAGGAAAGGGGAGGCCCCCGCTTCATGGCCCCAAGAGTGGGCTCTTGTCTAACACTTGGAAAAGAATTGTCTGAGGAGACACGTGCTGACAAAGCAAGAGATTTTCTTGGGAGGGCACCCGGGTGGCGAGCAGTTGGGTAAGGGAACCCAGGAGAACAGCTCTGCCATGAGGCTCGCAGTCTCAGGTTTTATGGTGATAGGATTAGTTTCCAGGTTGTCTTTGGCCAATCATTCTAATTCAGAGTCTTTCCTGGTGGCTCACGCATCGCTCAGCCAAGATGGATGCTAGAGAGAGGGATTCTGGGAAGTGGAAGGACATACAGTTTCTCCTTTTGACCTTTCCCGAACTCTTCCAGTTGGTGGTGACTTATTAGTTCCGTATTCCTTACCAGGATCTCCTGTCATAAAACAACACATGTGAATGGTTATGAAAGAGCCTGGCCAGGGTGGGCAGTTTCTATCAGTGTGCTTCCCCTAACACCACCAACAGTGTAGGACAGTTCCCTTTGCTGCACACCCTCTCCAGCATTTATTATTTGTAGACTTTTTGATGGGGCCAGTCTTACCAGTGTGAGATGATACTTCCTTGTGGTTCTGATTGGCATTTCTCTAATAATAAGCGATGTTGAGCATCTTTTCACGTGCCTGTTTGAAGAGGAAAAGTTAAAATTTTACATAACCTCCTTCTCCTTCTGCCTCTGTAACTCAGCTTGCCCCTTGCAAAGTCTAGATCACGTAGGTCGCATAGTCTCAGAAAGTGGGGACTTGCAGTACTAGGAACTGGAGTTTATCTCACTCACCCTTGTCCTACTGAAGGAGGAAACAGAACAGGTTCTATCTTGAAAGCAGGACTCCATCTTGGGCCGGACTGTGGACTTTGAGCTATATGCCCAGTATCTATGGAAACGACATATCAACTGGAAAACCAGGCCCCTGGAAGGAAGAGCCCCAGGGCTCTCTGTTGCCTAAAAGAATACCCTAATTATCTGTGTAACCTAATAGAATCATACATTCTATTATGCTTATTGGGGTATGACCATAAGCCTATTGATAATTGTTCACTGTTAACTACCTAGGCTCTGGTCCCATCACTTCATGGGAAATAGATGGGGAAACAGTGGAAACAGTGTCAGACTTTATTTTTCTGGGCTCCAAAATCACTGCAGATGGTGACTGCAGCCATGAAATTAAAAGACGCTTACTCCTTGGAAGGAAAGTTATGACCAACCTAGATAGCATATTCAAAAGCAGAGACATTACTTTGCCAACAAAGGTCCGTCTAGTCAAGGCTATGGTTTTTCCAGTGGTCATGTATGGATGTGAGAGTTGGACTGCTAAGAAAGCTGAGTGCCGAAAAATTGATGCTTTTGAACTGTGGTGTTGGAGAAGACTCTTGAGAGTCCCTTGGACTGCAAGGAGATCCAACCAGTCCATTCTGAAGGAGATCAGCCCTGGGATTTCTTTGGAAGGAATGATGCTAAAGCTGAAACTCCAGTACTTTGGCCACCTCATGCAAAGAGTTGACTCATTGGAAAAGACTCTGATGCTGGGAGGGATTGGGGGCAGGAGGAGAAGGGGACGACAGAGGATGAGATGGCTGGATGGCATCATTGACTCAATGGACATGAGTCTGAGTGAACTCCGGGAGCTGGTGATGGACAGGGAAGCCTGGCGTGCTGCAATTCATGGGGTCGTAGAGTCGGACATGACTGAGCAACTGAACTGAACTGACTGAACTACCTAGGCTTAAGGGATATGAATCACGGGTTGACTTTGATTGTATCTTTCTTTTTCCTTTTTTCAGACTAGTTTCAGGGAACCATATACACTTAGGGTATATAAGGTTTTCACAAAAACTGGTTGGAGTCCTTGGCTAAGAGGAGACTCTGCCTTGGGCTCGCTAGTGTAATAAACTGCACTCCACTATCTGCATTGTCCTTCAGAGTGACAACGTCCTTCTGAGTGTCCTTCTTGTTTCCCAGAATGCGTGGCTACAACACTGCTCTTTGCAATCACCCAGCCCCTGAAGACCTGCTTACTCATGCCTGTCCAGGTCAGGCATCCCCCTCTCCATCTTGACCACTGTTCCCCCATGTGCAAAACCCCTTATTTTAAACCAGCCTATTAACAGCTAGTGTTGCCCACTACAGTCTGTATATTAAAACTCTGTAATCCCTTTGTTTGGGGCTCAGAGCTTGGAGTATTAACTCCTCTGGACCCACTGGCATAATAAACCTGAGTTCTCTAACTCTCTGAGTGTGGTGCTTGGTTTCTGTAGTACTGGTTTCTGCAACATGTTGACCATCTGTATATGATTATTATTCTTGCGATAATAGTACTAACCTCACAGAGTTGTGAGACTTTCCTGAGTTTATGTATGTGAACATCTTTGCACATGAAAAGCAAAATAAAGTATCAAAATATTTTAAGAAATCAAACATTACATCATCTGAATTCTTATAGCACTTGAAAAAACCATAAGAGGATACAACTTTATTTTTCTAAGTTTTGAGCTTAATGATGGAAGAAACTTTGACTTAAATGAGATCTCTAGAATTTAGCACATGGTGCATATAGTAAACATTCAATCACAAAGAATGTTTATTTGGTAATAAATGAGAAATGCTTTTAATGAGATGGCTCTCAATATGTCATAGAAACATTCATTTTTAAAGGCTGTTTATTTATACTAGGAATTTCTCATGTCTTTTGCTTCTATCTTCCATATTTTGTATCTGCTAAAGAATGTCCATAACAACTTTAAGATAGGTCTTTGTGGTGAAGGGGCGATGTTACAAGGGCTTTCCAATGTGTCAAATGGAAGAGTTTGAATAATATGAAATGTTTTCCCCAGATGTCAAATCCTATGAGGTTTGATAGTAAATGAAGTGTAGATCTAATTTCTAAACTGTAGTGCTAACATGGTCACTAGAAAGGGCATACTATTGAAGAGGAAAAGTTATAATTTTACATAACCTCCTGCTCCTTCTGCCTCTGTAACTCAGCTTGCTCCTTGCAAAGTCTAGATCACGTAGGTCTCAGAAAGTGGGGCCTCACAATACTAGGAACTGGAACTTATCTCACTCACCCTTGTCCTGCTCTTTGCAATTGCCCAATCCCTGCAGACCTGCTTAATCATGCCTGTTCATGTAAAGGTCAGGCATCCCCCTCCTCATCTTGACTGCTGTTCCTGTGCGCATGTGAAACCCCTTAATTTAAACCAGCCTATTAGCAGCTAGTGTTGCCCACTATAGTCTGTCTATAAAAACTCTGTAACCTCTTTGTTCGGGGCTCAGAGCTTAGAGTGTTAACGCCTCTGGGCCCGCCAGCATAATAAACATGAGTTTTCCAACTCTCTGAGTGTGGTGCTTGTTTTCTGGATTACTGGTTTCTGGACCACTAGAAGACAAAAAGGCAAACGTATGCAAATATGGAAAATTTGCAAACATATGCAAATTTTATTTTGCAGTGTTTGTCTTGTCTAATCCATTTTCCACAACAGAACTATGCAAGTCCTAACCTCTGTAACCTACCTGGGTTGCTTTTCAAAGGTATAATCTGTCCTTCATCCTTTGTTACCATCAAAAGTCTACAGGGAATTCTGTGGTGGTCCAGTGGTTAGGACTCTGCACTTCCATTGCAGGGGCCATGAGTTCGATCCCTGGTTGGGGAACAAAGATCCTGCACACACAGCTAAAAAAAAGTTATTTGCTTTGAGTATGATCTGGGGCCATTTTCTGTAATTTCCAAGGTGACAACTGGCTAGCCCAATAAAATAATCCATGAGATTCGGTTTATGTATTGATGGAAGAGGAATTATATTCTCAGTCTATTATGTTATCATGTATTACTTAAATATGATGAAATAGAGTATTATTGTGATTGTTGTTTTGGCAGAAATAGTGAATTTATTTTTAGGAATATCAAACTGAATTGCAAAGAGAATAGTACCTAAGACCTCAGACTGAACAGAGATCTTGAGCTCAGCAGATTATAAACATATTCAATTTGTAAGTTTCCTTCAGGTGTCTGGGTATATGGAGGATATTGAGGTGAGCACCACTTATAAATATAGCTACTTTTTACATTGTTTATATATCTATAGTGTCTTTAAACATCGTATCTAGATTAGTACTATGAACAATATTGGTGCTTAATCAGTGGTTAATAAAATAAAATAAAACAAAAACTACATGATTAAGAACTGAATGTCTTTCAAAATTAATTTTTTACATGGGAAAATGAAAGAGTAGAAGACTCATTTAACCCTTCTATTACAAATAGTTTCTTCCCTTAGAAGGCATGTCTTTTTAATATTTAGTTCAGATTCATGAATGTTGTCAAATGCCCTTCCATTCACTTTTGAAAACTAGCATCCTTGCTTTTTAAGGTTTTCTCCATTTTCTACAGTTACACATTAAAGGAAAGAAAAGCAAATGTTAAATGTAAGGACACATTCTAAATATTCCTGAAGAGATAACATTTTGTTGTCAACTTAGAGTGTGAAGTGAATGAATAGAAATCAAAATGCACTTGCAAGAGGTAGTCTTTTGAGACTTCTATTAATGTCCATATTACCCATAAGGAGTGCACAGTTTATCTGTGTGAACTATTGTATGGCTGCAGATCTAGGGATTTTACTCTTTTGCTATCAGACTCTCTTTAGGCAGTGAATCAAGGGAGCATCAGCTGAAAAACCTACAGATAAGGGATTCTGAGTACTTTTAAATAATCCATTCATCCCTTATGACATTTAAATGACTATAAAAAGTTACTAATCTATGGGCATGTCATGCTTTTTCTTTTCATGTCAGTTTCTTGGTGTTCACTTGGTTTTCTTTTCCTACTTCTGAGGAGTAAGAAGATAAATTATTTTATATCCATTCTGTTTTCACAAACCATTGTTTGGTAAAAAGTCATTCTGAATTTTGTGATGTTAAAGAGATCAATCACATAAGAATAGAAATTACAGCAAAAATTTGATTGTAAACTGTGCATTTTATGCATGTTTTTACAACATATGCAGAGTTTGCACATTAGGAAAATTCAATTTAAACATATTTTTGGTCAGAAATTCTTAGCAGTACCTCTTCTTTCTCTGCTGTCCCTTGCATTTGGTTTCCACAAAAAATAGATATGATATTACAGAAAGTTTTATCACAAACTTGGGAAGACAAATAATGTGAGGGATGACAAACTGATAGCACAAATCAAACGATCAGCCTCCTCCTACCAATAACACTCATCACTAATTAAACAAAACACTTTTCACCTTCTCCTCATCAAGATATGGCACCTTTAAGCAGCACTCTTAAAGAGACACTTGCTATTCAACAGAGGTAGAAAAAAATCTAATGTCATTTGCCATTGCTGATTGAGAAAAAAATGTTCAGGAAATAATGATGCAGTTTAATTTATTCCACATTTTACAGATATGGTTATATTAAGAGATGCATATTCAAAATGAAGACTGAAGCAGTGTATGGATTGATTATTAATTCTGTATTGCCATGAATATATATCAAACATTGAATTATACTTTGAATACAGAAAGATAAATTAAGAAAAGACCTTACCCTCAGTGTATTAGGAATATTTACAAATGAAAGATTGAAGGCAAAAGGAGAAGAGGGTGGCAGAGGATAAGATGGTTAGATAGCATCACCAACTCAATGGACATGAGTTTGAGCAAACTCTGGGAGACTGTAGAGGACAGCCTGGCATGCTACAGTTCATGGGGTCACAAAGAGCCAGACATGACTGAGCAACTGAACAGTAACAACAAATAAGCAATTTCAGTATCAAGTAATAAACCATAAAAATAATGTAGAGAATGCTATAGGTGCACACAGAAAAAGGGAATCACTTTCTGTTATTGCCCAGAGTACCTAAAGAAGACTTTTACTGAGAAAGTAATAATATTTGAATAGATCTTGAAAGACGAATAGGAAAATGGGATGGGGCGATAGGCAATAACAAGACCACTCCAGGAAGAAATAATGATGGGGCGAAAGTAAGATTATGATGATGTACATCGTAATTAGAGAAAGATGAATCATTTGATGAGGCTAGATGGCAGAAGAGAATAATTTGATGATTCCAGGTTATAAATGGCCTTTAATATCGTATTAAAGAGTTTGAGGTTTTTCCTTTAGGCAATGAGGGAAAACTAAAGATTTTAAGCAAAGTGATATATGCAGTAACTTAATAATATGAAAAATGAAGTAGGAAATAAATATATCCTGGTGGCAGAAATATCACTTAAAACAGTGATCTCTCAAATGGAATGATCATATCCTAGGGAACATGAAATGAGCCATTGGAATATGGGAAGGTAACCTCAGGATATTTACTTTTATTTAAAGATGAGAAAGAATTTAGCTTTACTCATACGTATTTTGAGTATAATTACTTTACAATGCTGTGTTAGTTTCTGCTGTACAACAAAGTAAATCAGCTGTATGTATACATATTTCCTTTCCCTCTTGAGCCTTCCGCCCATTCCCCCCACTCCCATCCTACCCATCTAGGCCATCATAGAGCACTGAGCTGAGCTTCTCGTGCTTTATAGCAGGTTCCCACTAGCTATCTATTTTACACACGGTAGTGTATATGTGTCAATCCTCATCTCCCAATTCATCCTGCTCTCCTCTCCCCCCATGTCATCATGTCCATTCTCTAGGTCTGCATCTCTTTTTCTGCCCTACAGATAGGTTCATCTGTACCATTTTTCTAGATTCCACATATATGCATGAATATTTGTTTTTCTCTTTCTGACTGACTTGACTCTGTACGACAGACTCTAGGTCCATCCACATCTCTACAGATTACCCAATTTCATTCCTGTTTATGACTGAGTAATATCCTATTGTATATATGTACCGCATCTTCTTTATCCGTTCATCTGTCAATGGACATTTAGGTTGCTTTCATGTCCCAGCTACTGTAAATAGCACTGCAGTGAACATTGGGGTACATGTGTCTTTTTGAACTATGCTTTTCTCAAGGTATATGCCCACTAGTGAGATTTCTGGGTCTTATGATAGTTCTACTTTTAGTTTTTAAAGGAATCTGCATACTCTTCTCCATAGTGGATGTACCAATTTACATTCCCAACAGCAGTACAAGAGGGTTCCCTTTTCTGTACACTCTCTCCAGCATTTATTATTGGTAGATTTGTTGAGAGTGGCCATTCTAACTGGTGTGAGATGATATCATTGTAGTTTTGATTTGCATTTCTCTAATAATTAGTGATGTTGAATGTGTTTTCATATGTCTCTTGGCCATCTGTATGTCTTCTTTGGAGAAATGTCTATTTAGGTCTTCCACCCATTTTTTGGTTGAGTTGCTTGTTGTTTTGATATTGAGCTGCATAAGCTGTTTGTATATTTTGAAGATTATTCCTTTGTCAGTTGCTTTATTTGCAAATATTTTCTCCTATTCTGAGGGTTGTCTTTCCTTCTTGCTTATTGTTTCCTTTGCTGTGCAGAAGTTTTTAAGTTTAATCAGGTACAATTTATTTTTTCATTACACTAGGAGGTAGGTCAAAAAAGATCTTGCTGTTATTTATGTCAGAGTATTTTTCCTATGTTTTCCTCTAAGAGTTTTATAGTGTCAAGTCTTATATTTTTGTGTATGGTAAGGTAGTGTTCTAATTTCATTCTTTTACATGTAGCTGACCAGTTTTCCCAGTACTACTTATTGAAGAGACTGTCTTTTCTCCACTGTATATTCTTTTTTTTTTTTTTGAGATTCCTTTGATAATTCAATCCACTGTATATTCTTGCCTCCTTTGTCATAAATTAGGCAGACATAGGTGCATGAGTTCATCTCTGGGCTTTCTGTCCTGTACCATTGATCTTTATTTCTTTTTTTGTGCCAGTACCAAACTGCCTTGATGACTGTAGCTTTGTAGTATAGTCTGAAGTCAGGGAGCCTGATTCCTCCAGCTCTACGTTTCTTTTTCAAGATTTCTTTGGCTACTTGGGATCGTTTGTGTTTCCATACAAATTGTGAAATTTTTTGTTCTAATTTTGTGGAAAATGCCATTAGTAATTTGATAGGGATTGCATTGAATCTGTAGATTGTTTTGGGTAGTATAATCTCACAATATCGATTCTTCCAATCTAAGAACATGTTATATCTCTCCACTTTTTGTGTCATCTTTGTTTCATCAGTGTTTTATAGTTTTCTGAATACAGGTCTTTTGAATCCTTAGGTAGGTTAATTCCTAGGTATTTTATTCTTTTTTGTTGCAATGGTAAATGGGATTCTTTCCTTAATTTATACTTACGATCTTTCATTGTTAGGATATAGGAACACAAGAGATTTCTGTACATTAATTTTGTATCCTGTAACTTTACCAGATTCATTTAGCTCTAGTAGTTTTCTGGTGGCATCTTTAGGATTTTCTACATATAGTATCATGTCATCTGTGAACAGTGTACTGATATCCAGTAAATATAATCAACTGATACATTTAATCATTTGTATATTTAAATAAAAGGTCCCCTGGAGGAGGGCACAGCAACCCTGTATTCTTGTCTGGAGAATCCCATGGATGAGAGAGCCTAGGGGACTACAGTCCATAGGGTCTCAAAGAGTCAGACATAACTGACGTGACTTCGCACACACATAATGGTGTTGTATACTCAAACATTTGTCTTTACTGATATAGCTGTGACATTTCAGAGCTACTCCTTACTCTTCTGTCTTGATCATAGGCTGAAGAAGCTAATTTGAATGCTCTGCTTCCTAGCCTCTCTGGCTTTCAGTTTAATTCAGTCTATGGAGAATAATGGCAGGAGAGTGAAGTGTGAGGACAGAGAGAATTTGGGAAATTTATCCTCCTGGAAGCCTCATTACAAATGTGAGGGTTTGGTAGTGATTGATCCCCTCAACTAGGAGAAGAAAAAAGGAGATAAAAACTGAGATAGAGGATACAGTAAATTTGTGCTGCTGTCCAATTTGTGCCATAAACTAAAGTCACATGAATCACATATGTGAACTAACGCTTCAATTTTATTCAATTTTACTAAATTTATGTTAAAATTTAAAACTAGTATTTGATTCAGGTACTGGGAAACTTCATTGGAACCAAACTATTTTGGAACAACTTGGATACATTTTATTAAGTCTAAATATAGATCAAGTCTTTCTGATGAAGACTAAACACTCACATTGAGACCTGTTGGTGAGAGAAAGGCCAAATTTTGAAAACTTAGTAAGAAAAAAAGTAAAATAGCTCATTAATAATTTTATATTGAGTTCATGCTAAAATAACAATATTTAGAATATATTAGTTTCCATAAAATGTATAATTAAAAATCATTTCACTTCTTTCTGTTTTTTATTGCAGCTATTAGAAAATTTAGAATTACATATGTACCTTATATTATACTGAACACTACTCAATTAAAGATTTCCAGTATATCCCCACTGAGGACAAAGCAGAAAAATTTAATTAAAAAACCAGAGATGAACTTCTGGTCCTAGCAAAATGACATAGACTCATGTTCCCCTACTCTTTCTGTTAAGTATAATTATAAACACTGGGAAAATGTAAGAGACAACCAAAGAAGAACCCTGACAGGTGGGAAGAGGAAGGAAAATTAGAGAATGCAGGAACAAGACTGGCAAGGTGGGTGTCTTATTCCCATCCCCCCAACATATGAAGGCAACCCATGCCCAGCATTTCTTAACCCCCAATCTAGTAACAAAAGGTGGCTCACGGAGCCTTCTACCTGATACTAAATCTTGCTGACTTTTTACAAAAGTGCAAAAGGGATTTTAATGGAGGAAAGATAGCTTTCTCAACAAATGATGCAGGAACAATTGGACATCTGAGTTACTTCACTTTGACTTTTCACTTTCATGCATTGGAGAAGGAAATGGCAACCCACTCCAGTGTTCTTGCTTGGAGAATCCCAGGGACGGGGAAGCCTGGTGGGCTGCCGTCTATGGGGTTGCCCGACTGAAGCGACTTAGCAGCAGCAGCAGCAGCAAAATAAATAAATAACCTTGACATCAACCACACATATTATAAAAATTAACTCAAATGGATCACAGACATGAATGTAAAACATAAAACTATTAAGCTTTTAGATCAAGGATAAAATCTTCTGGATCTTGGAATAGGCAACAGTTTCTCAGATTTGATACCAAAAGCACTATCAATAAAAGTAAAATTGATAAATTTGGCCTAGCCAAATTTAAAAATTTACCCTATGAAAGACTGAAACCACCAGCTATAGATGGGAAGAAAATATCTGCAAACCACATAGCTGACAAGGAACTAGTATCTAGAATACGTGAAGAACTCTGAAAACTTACCAGTCCAGCAAAGCTGATTAGACACTGAGAAGATCTGAAGAGACATTTCTTTGAAGAGGAAGACAATATACAGATGGTGAAAAAGTTGTTCAACATCATGAGTCATTGTGCCATTGAGCACACTGAGCATCATTGAGCCATCTGCATGCTAAGTCGCTTCAGTGGTGTCTGGCTCTGCGATCCCATGGACTGTAGCCCGCCAGGCTCCTCTGTCCATGGGATTTCCTAGGCAAGAATACTGGAGTGGTTTGCCATTTGCTTCTCCAGGGGATCTTCCTATGAGCCACTAAGGAAATGCAAATGAAAAACTACAATGAGATTTCACTACACACTTATCACATGATTAAAATAAAGTGATAACACCAAATATTGGAGAGTATACAGAGAAACTGGGTCACTTATACATAACTAGTAAAAATGTAAAATGGTACAGTCACTCTGAAAAATAGTTTGGTAGTTTTCTATAAAATTAAACAGGCAACAATCATTGGAATCAGCAATTACACTGTTTGGCATTTATCCCAGAGACATGAAAACTTATATTTACTCAAAAATCTACACAGATGCCGTATTCATAATAGCCCAAAACTTGAAATAATCCAAATATCCTTCAATTACTGAATGGTTGAACAAATTATGGTAAGTCTATATCATGAACCACTCAGTAATTAAAAGGAACAAACTATGAATATATGCAACAACTTACATGGATTGCCATTGAATTAGCTTAGCGAAAAAAGGTCAATCCCAATGTTACATTCTGTAAGAGTTAATTTATATAACATTATTGAAATGACAGAATTATTGAAGTGGAGAACAGACTAGTTCCTGCCAGAGGGTAGGGATGAGTGCAGATTCAGGGAGGAAGTATGTGTGAGAGCCAAAGGGAAGCCTGAAGGACCCTAGTGAGGATGGAAATGCTCAAATTTTGACTGTACCAATGTCAGTACTCTAATTCTGATATTGTGCTGTAGATTTGTAAGCTATCACCATTGGTGGAATCTGGTGCAGGGGACCTCACTATATTGTTAATCTTTCTTACCACTGAATGTGAATCTATAATTATCTTAAATGAAAAAGATTTAAAAAGTCAAAGAATTATACTGATGAAATTTTTGTCCTGTAGAGATAATTTTAAAATTCTAAAAAAAACTTCATGAGAGAAAAGACCTTTTTGTTCCACAAAAAGATAGAAAACAAATCTCCAAAAGATGTCCTATCTGCAAAATAATGTGTAAGAAACAATGGCACTAGTAATAAACACATAAAGCAAAATATAATTGTAATGGCAAATGTCAGCACAGTTCTCTGAGAATTGATAGATATTGTGGGACAAGCTAAATTGTGCTATTGAGGAATAGATTATTGCTGCTGTTTTTGTTCAGTCACTAAGTCGTGACCAACTTTTTGCAACCCCATGGACTGCAGCATGCCAGGCTCCTCTGTCCTCCACTATCCACTGGAGTTTGCTCAAATTCATGTCCATTGAGTCGATGATGCTGTCTAACCATCTCATCCTCTGTCGCCCCCCCACATCCTGCCCTCAATGTTTCCCCAAATCAGGGTCTTCTCCAATGAGTTGGCTCTTTACATCAGGTGACCAAAGTATTAGAGCTTCAGATCAGCATCACTTGTTCCAATGAATATTCAGGACTGATTTCCTTTAGGATTGACTGGTTTGAACTCTTTGCAGTCCAAGGGACACTCCAAAGTCCTCTCCAGCTCATTTCAAAAGCATCAGTTCTTCAGTGTTCAGCCTTCTTTATGGTACAACTCTCACATCCACACATGACTACTGGAAAAACCATAGCTTTGACTAGACGGACCTTTGTTGTCAAAGAGATATCTCTTCTTTTTAATACATTATCTAGGTTGGTCACAGATTGTCTTCCAAGGTGCAAGCATCTTTTAATGTCATGGTTGCAGTCACTATCCCCAGTGATTTTGGAGTCCACCCCCCCACAAAAAAAAAATAAAATCTGTGACTGTTTCCACTTTTTCCCCTTCTATTTGCCATGAAGTGATGGGATCAGATGCCATGATCTTAGTTTTTTGAATGTTGAGTTTCAATCTGGCTGTTCCCCTCTCTTCTTTCACCCTCATCAAGAGTTTTTTAGTTCCTCTTCACTTTCTGCCATTAGAGTGGTATCTTCTACACATCTGAGATTGTTGATATTTCTACCAGAAATCTTGATTCCAGATTTTGATTCATCCAGCCTGGAATTTCGCATGATGAACTCTGCATACAGGCTGCAATACACAGCCTTGTCACACTCCTTTCCCAATTTTGAACCAGTTGGTTGTTCCATGTCCAGTTCTAACTGTTGCTTCTTGACTCACAGGTTTCTCAGGAGGCAGGTAAGGTGGTCTGGTTTCCCATCTCTTTAAGGATTTTCCAAGGTTTGGTGTGATCCACACAGTCAAAGGCTTTAACGTAGTCAATGAGGCAGAAGTAGATGCTTTTCTGGAATTCCCTTGCTTTCTCTATGATGCCAGAGATATTGACAATTTGATCTCTGGTTCCTCTGCCTTTTTTAAATCCAGCTTGTACATCTGAAAGTTCTTAGTTCATGTATTGCTGAAGCCTAGCTTGAAGGATTTTGAGCATAAACTTGCTAGCATGTGAAATGATTGCAGTTGTGTGGTAGTTTGAACATACTTTGGCATTGCCTTCTTTGGGACTGGAATGAAAACTGATCTTTTCCCATCTGGTGGCCACTGCTGAATTTTCCAAATTTGATGACATATTGAGTGCAGCACTTTAATGCCACATCATCTTTTAGGACTTGAAATAGCTCAGAGCTGGAATTCCATCACTTTGAATAGCTTTGTTAGTAGTGATGCTTCCTAAGGCCCACTTGACCTCACACTCCAGGATGTCCAGCTCTAGTTGAGTGACCACACCATCGTGGTGATTAGGGTCATTAAGACCTTTTTTTGTATACTTCTGTGTATTCTTGTCACCTCTTCGTAATCTTTTCTGCTTCTGTTAGGTCCTTACCATTTTTGTCCTTTATTGTGCTCATCCTTACATGAAATGTTGCCTTGGTATCTCTAGTTTTCTTGAAGAGAGCTCTAGTATTCCCCATTCTGTTTTCCTCTATCTCTGCATTGTTCACTTCAGAAGGCCTTCTCTCCTTGCTAATTTTTGGAACTCTGCATTCAGCTGAGTATATTTTTCCCTTTCTTCCTTGCTTTTGCGTCTTTCCTCAGGTATTTGTCAAGCCTTCTCAGACAACCACTTTGCCTCCTTGCGTTTCTTTTTCTTCAGGGTGGTTTTGGCCACTGCCTCCTGTACAATATTACAAACCTCTGTCCATTGTTCTTTAGGCATTCTGACCCAGTCTGATCCCTTGAATCTATTTGTCACCTCCACTGTATAATCATAAGGGATTTGATTTAGGTCATATCTGAATGGCCCAGTGGTTTTACCTACTTTATTCAATTTAAGCCTGAATTTTGCAATAAGGGGCTCATTATCTGAGCCACAGTCAGCTCTAGGCCTTGTTTTTGCTGACTGTGTAGAGCTTCTCCATCTTTGGCTACAAAGAACATAATCAATCTGATTTTGGTATTGACCATCTGGTGATGTCCATGTGTAGAGTCATCTCTTGTGTTGTTGGAAAAGGGTATTTGCTATGACCAGTGTGTTCTCTTGACATAACTCTGTTAGCCTTTGCCTTGTTTCATTTTGTACTCCAAAGCCAAACTTGCCTGTTATTCTGAGTATCTCTTGACTTTCTACTTTTGCATTCCAATGCCCTTTGATGAAAAGGACATCATTTTTGGTGTTTGTTGTAGAAAGTGTTGTAGATCTTCATAGAACCAGTCAACTTCAGCTTCTTTAGCATCAGTAGTTGGGGGCATAGACTTAGATTACTAAGATGTTGAATGGTTTGCCTTGGAAACGAACTGAGATCATTCTGTTGTTTTTGAAGTTGCACCCAAGTATTGCATTTCAACTCTCTTGTGACTCTGAGGGCTGCTCCATTTTTTCTAAGAGATTCTTGCCCACAGTAGTAGATAAAACGGTCATCTGAATTAAATTCTCCCATTCCTGTCCATTTTAGTTCACTGATTCCTAAAATGTTGGTGTTCACTCTTGCCATCTCTTGCTTGACTACGTCCAATTTACTTTGATTCATGGACCTAACATTCTAGGTTCCTATGCAGTATTGTTCTTTACAGCACTGGACTTTACTTTCACCACCAGACACATCCACAACTGAGCATCATTCCTGCTTTGGCCCCATTGCTTCATTCTTTCTGGAGCTATTCTTAATTGCCTTCTACTCTTCCCCAGTAGCATACTGGACATCTTCTGACCTGGGGGCTCATCTTCTGGTGTCATATCTTTTTGCTTTTTCATGTTGTTCATGGGGGTTTCACAGCAAGAATACTGGAGTGAGTTGCCATTTCCTTCTCCAGTGGACTACATTTTGTCAGAACTCTTCACTATGACCCATCCATGTTGGGTGGCCCTGCACAGCATGGCTCATAGCTTCATTGAGCTAAACAAGCTCCTTTGCCATGACAAGGCTATGATCCATGTGAGGGAGGAATAGTTTAATCAAATTCTTAATTTTATATAAGAATAAGCACACACACAGAGCCTGACGTATGTCAATTAAGGTATGTGCAGTTCCTTTAAAAAATGTTTTACTCAGAGTCACTTAAAATGTATCTTGTTACTTGCCTCAAGGTATACCTCAACACAGTTTAATAAACCAATAAAAGGCATAATTATATAAAAGTTTACCAAAGTTCTTAGCAACTTTGAAGTGAAGACATATATACTACTAGATAATTATTTTATCAAAAAGTAACTCAGAAGGGAACTTATTATCTATAAAACAGTGTAAAACAGAGCACTTCATACCAAAATACATAGAACATAGCAAAAGTTATATTTACATATTAAATACATTTATTTATTTATTCATAGATGTTATTGTTACCCATTGATAAAAATGTGAATAATATTTAATAGATATTAAAATCATACCAGTTATTAGGTGGTAATATTTATTCTCTCAGGCCATGTGTGAATATTCTTAGTCCAGAGTTACAACTGGCCCTGCTGTCTTTTTGCTTTCAACAAGGGAAGGCAGGTTAAAATGCATTTTTTTTTCCTGTGTTTACATTCTTCATTCATGTACACTATGAAGATGAACTCATAGCTCACCTGGTACAAGGAATTGTTTTTGTCAATTTATTACTTCATATTGAGATAACACTAGTTTGTAACATTATAGTTTCATGTAATGTATAGTACGTTATATTGCTACTATCATATATGCCACCATTAAATGCCTTTATTGTTAAAGAATGTTCAAAAATAAAGAATAAGCATGTTACGAAACTAAAATGTATAAGAAATTAGAAAAATAAGATATAGAAACACAATATTGATCAATGTTTTACCAATTTTAAGGGAGGACTAAAATGCAGAAATTTTATTAAATAATAAAATAAAAGGTAGAATAAAAGATAACCGTGGGAAAGACTGCTAATTTTCCTTCCAATGCCCACAGATCTCTCTCTCTCTCTCTCTCTCTTTTCTTAAAGTGAGAGAATCCTCAATGGCTTCCAGGTTTAAATGTTACATTTCCAGTAGAGTCCTCTATTCTGGATGGAATGCAGATGTGATGTCTAGAGTTCAGCAGTTATTTTAGACCATGAGTCAGAAGCCACACATTGAGTTCAATGAAGATAGAAAAATGCTGGAAAGTTGAAGATTATTAAGTCCTAAGTTACTTATTTCCAGAATTTATGTATGTGAAAAATAACCTTCTATATAAGTGGCAGTTCTAAGGGGTAGCTTAGCAGGCTTAGCAGGATATTAAAAAAAAAAAGGGCATGGAGAACCTTTACAGGGTGAGGATTAAGGATATTTCCTTTTCATCAGAGTCTAAGCTTTCAGATGGCCAGCTGCTATTAAATCGAGAGACAGGGGTTGAGTATAACTGAGGCCAATAAATGAAAGTCTTAAGGCTTAAATAAATACCTAGATAGGGAACTAGCTCATAGCAAATAGGCCAGAAATCAACTACATTTTTGAAGTATTAAATTTTACCATAACCACCCCTCCAAACCAAACAAACATAAAATGCAGGGTAAGACTGCAAAATCCTGTAACTGTTTAACCCATAAAGCAATCCCCAGGGGTTTGAAACTGCATAAGCATGAAGATAGTTGTAAATATTTTGCCACTAGACTTCAAATATGACTATGGGAAATAATGGAAAAGAGCCTCCCAAAGGGTAAAGACAGGCACCACAGAAGAAAATAAAAAAGAAAATCCTCCCAGAAGACAGAACTGGAGGGACTTTAAAAAATCACTACACTGTTCTGATAGGGAACTTTTGCAGCCCCTGCCCTGCAGGTTTTGATAATGGCTGTTCAAGCTGGTTTTAGAAAAGGCAGAGGAACCAGAGATCAAATTGCCAACATCTGCTGGATCATAGAAAAAGCAAGAGAGTTCCAGAAAAACATCTATTTCTGCTTTATTGACTATGCCAAAGACTTTGACTGTGTGGATCACAATAAACTGTGGAAAATTCTGAAAGAGATGAGGATACCAGACCACCTGACCTACCTCTTAAGAAACCTGTATGCAGTTCAGGAAGCAACAGTTAGAACTGGACATGGAACAACAGACTGGTTCCAAATAGGAAAAGGAGTACGTCAAGGCTGTATATTATCACCCTGCTTATTTAAACTATATGCAAAGTACATCATGAGAAACGCTGGGCTGGTGGAAGCACAAGCTGGAATCAAGACTGCTGGGAGAAATATCAATAACCTCAGATATGCAGATGACACCACCCTTATGGTAGAAAGTGAAGAAGAACTAAAGAGCCTCTTAATGAAAGTGGAAGAGTGAAAAAGTTGGCTTAAAGCTCGACATTCAGAAAACGAAGATCATGGCATCTGGTCCCATCACTTCATGGCAGATAGATGGGGAAACAGTGGAAACAGTGGCTGACTTTATTTTTCTGGGCTCCAAAATCACTGCAGATGGTGATTGCAGCCATGAAATTAAAAGACGCTTACTCCTTGGAAGGAAAGTTATGACCAACCTAGACAGCATATTCAAAAGCAGAGACATTACTTTGCCAACAAAGGTCCGTCTAGTCAAGGCTATGGTTTTTCCTGTGGTCATGTATGGATTGAGAGTTGGGCTATAAAAAAAGCTGAGCACTGAAGGATTGATGCTTTTGAACTGTGGTGTTGGAGAAGACTCTTGAGAGTCCCTTGGACTGCAAGGAGATCCAACCAGTCCATCCTAAAGGAGGTCAGTCCTGGGTGTTCATTGGAAGGACTGATGTGGAAGCTGAAACTCCAATACTTTGGCCACCTGATGCGAAGGACTGACTCATTTGAAAAGACCCTGATGCTGCGAAAGATTGAAGGCAGGAGGAGAAGGGGACGACAGAGGATGAGATGGTTGGATGGCATCACTGACTCTATGGGTATGAGTTTGGGTAAACTCTGGGAGTTGGTGATGGTCAGGGAGGCCTGGCGTGCTGTGGTTCATGGGGTTGCAAAGAGTCAGACACGACTGAGTGACTGAACTGAACTGAACTGAACTGAAGAATCAATAACTATTGTTTCCTATTTTCCCATTTTTGAATGGGAGCTTCATTTTGGTTGTTGTATTAATACTCCAGCATTTAATATTAAATAACTTGAGGCCATAAAACATGTCTGGAAAATAATTACCACATATGAATCTGAAGAAGATAAGTATCACCCAGAGTGTAGATTTTGAGGTTTAGTGATACACTGGAGTTTGTTTTCTTGGGAACAGGTTGATACTCTGTGTGAAGAAAGTTTGTTCATGGATAGTTGGGTTGCAACACTTTAGGTGTTCCCCAAATCAACCAATCTTTAATTTCTTATTTAATAATAGAACCTCTGATGTTTAGTGGGGCACATGGCTGCCCAGAATAAAGACTACAGTTTCCAGCGTGCTTAGCAGCCATGTGTGTCTATGTAGCCATGTTCTGGTCAATGAAATATAAGTAAAACGTTTTTTCTAATTGAATAAGTATATTCTAATCCCTTCTCTTGGTGGGACAAAGATGTGGTGAATGGGCTAATTGATTGATCTTAAAGTTTGTGAAATGTTAATTGTAGTGGGGCAGAAAGATAGGAGGGAGCTGCGTCCATGCGGCTGCCTAATAGCCTTGGAGTTCTTACTCCATGTATACTTTTAAAATACAATAGAGAAATATAATTCTGGTTTTTGAAATCACTGATGTTCATTCAGATATCTTCTCTGAAGCACTTCATTCCTTCTGCAATACTGTACTCCCACGTGAAATCATTTTTTCTTCTGCTGAAAATTACCATTTAGTATATCTTTTAATGAACAGGTACTGACCCCATGCCTCCCTCCACTAAAAATCTCAGATTGCCTTTGAAAGTAAATTTAATTCTTTTTTCTTTTTGGAGGAAATTTTTACAGGTCATACAATTTAAGTTTAGCTGTTACATTCTTTCAGGACTTTAGCTTACTCAAGCTTATTACTGTTTTTCAGCTTCTACTAAAAAAGTAAGTTGTTAGTCTTTTTGATGTGCCTCTAAAAGATTTTTTTTTCTTATTTCAGTATTTTCCTTTAAGATTCACTATGATGTACGCTGCCACTGCTGCTGCTAAGTCGCTTCAGTTGTGTCCGACTCTGTGCGACCCCATAGATGGCAGCCCATCAGACTCCCTCGTCCCTGGGATTCTCCAGGCAAGAACACTATGATGTATAGGTATGGTATTATTTGTATTTTTTCCTACTTTGGATTTATAGGTATTTTGGAATCTGAGATGTGTCTTTAGTAAGTCTAAACATTTTTTGGCCAAGAACTCTTTAAATACTGCTTCTGCCACATTTTAATCACACTTCTCCTTTGTGGCTACAAACATATATACTGGGTTGTGTGTATGTGTGCATGTCTCGCAATTATTTTTTAATTAATAGATTATTTTTTAAAGCAGTTTTACATTTACAGGAAAAAAATGAGCAGAAAGTATAGAGAGTTCTCATGTACCCTTTCTTCTCCCCTGCCACAGTTTCCCCTATTATTAACGTTTTGCTTTGATGTGATATATTTGTTAAAATTGATAAGCACACATTGATAATGTTATTAATAGATAAAATCCATAGTTTTCATTAGGGTTACTCTTTGTGTTGTATGGGTCCATGGGTTTTGACAAATGCACAATGTCAGTTTTCCACCATTATACAATACTGCCTTTAAAATCCTGTGTTCCACCTATTCATCCTTCCTTCTGTCTCACTGAACCTCTGGTGAACAGTGATAATTTTATTGTCTCTACAGATTTGCTCTTTCCAGAATGTTTATGTTGGAAATCACACAGTAGGCAACCTTGCAGGCTGCCTTCTACCACTTAAAAATATGTATTTCAAGTTTCTCCATATCTTTTAATGGCTTAATAAATAATTTTTTTATCATTGAATACTATTTCATTGCATGGATATATATGCCTGATAATTTTAAACAAATGTCAGATAGAATGTATAGCAGATCCTAGCCATCCTAAATGATGTTATCTTCCTAATGGGATGATTTCATTTTCTTCTGGCAAGAAGGTAGATATGGGCATATTACCATGATTTGGTGGATCTGAGATTATTTGAGGCTGTATTTCATACTTTGAGAGAGTTGCTCTTCTTTGCTGTTACTTCTAGAAGGTAGAGATCTCATCTAAAAGCCTGGGGTATTTACCCAGGTACTTCCGTTTTAGCAAGATTAATTCTGGTTTGTATCTTCACCACATACAGTAGGCTCCATGAGCCTAATTAAGAAAAAAAAAATGTGTGAAAGGAAATGTATCAGCTACACTGGAGAGAGAAAAATAATTATAGAAGAATGTTGCATAAAACTGACATATTAGACAGTCATAACAAGGTAGATTATTTTTAACAGAATATCATCAAAATTGCTTAAGGCAATTGTCATGGAAGACTCTGAAAAATTTATTAGAAGTATATTATTTGAGAGAACACTGGACATCATATCTGTTTACAACTCACTTTGACAAAATAGATTATCCAGATATCATTTAAAAATTATAGACCATAGTATTGTTGGAAATTTTCTGCTATGAGAAGGGTAATTTTTATATACAAAGCTAATAAAATAGCAGGGCTTCTCAGGTGTTGCAAGAGCACCTGCCAAATCAGGAGACACAAGAGACACAGGTTTGATCTCTGGGTCAGGAAGATCCCCTGGAAGATGAAATAGCAACCCATTCCAGTATTCTTGCCTGGGAAATCCCATGGACAGAGGAACCTGGCAGGTTACAGTTCATGGGTTACAGAGAGTCAGACAAGTCTGAGTGACTAAACACATACAATAGTACCAAAACCTCATAATAGACTAGTTTCCGGAGAAGGCAGTGGCACCCCACTCCAGTACTTTTGCCTGGAAAATCCCATGGGCAGAGGAGCCTGGTAGGCTGCAGTCCATGGGGTCGCTAAGAGTCGGACACAACTGAGCGACTTCACTTTCACTTTTCACTTTCATCCATTGGAGAAGGAAATGGCAACCGACTCCAATGTTCTTGCCTGGAGAATCCCAGGGACGAGGGAGCCTGGTAGGCTGCCATCTATGGGCTCGCACAGAGTCGGACACAACTGAAGTGACTTAGCAGCAGCAGACTAGTTTCATTTACACATTTGAATGCAAGCATTATATTAAAATATTTAGAAGACAATGGATAGCTGTTTTAGTAATTCTATAGGAAAGTATCTTAAAATTCTAAGTTGATTCCCAGGAAAAATATAATTTAAACATAAAAATTTTAATGTTTTCAATATGGGAGGAGACACCAAGTTTTGGTAAAAAAAAATTGATAATTTTTCATAGAAAATACATGACTACAATGACCAAAAATAAAATTAATGGAATTTATAATGTAAAGAAAGTTTATGGTGAATCATTATGTGACTCACTAAAAGGTAATGTAAACAGCCACTGTTTAACATATTTTGTCTTTTTGGCTTTCTAAGAGTGAAGAAGCTATCTGCCTCTGCATTCTGATAAAAGTTGATCTTAATTTGGCAAAACATAGCAACTCAGAAGCTCATGCTCTGAGTGACATTCCAGTTAATGTCTTGTGGGCACTGATTCAGCAGTTGAAATAATTGTGGTATTTATGTTCATAATAATCTGACCTTCAATATCAGGTGTTTCCCATGAAGTGTTTCCATTTATGGAATTCATTTTTACTCCAAAACTGATGAAAGTCATGTCTATTTTAAGGCTTCTAACCTCCATATGCATCCTATTAGAGATGGAAGTGTGTGATGGATCGCATTGTTAGAGTGCTGTTCTGTAACTTAACACTAGTTCATGTAGTAGGCTGAATAATGGCTCAAAAGACATCAAGTCTTAATCTCTGGAACCTATAAATATGGAAAAGGAGTTTTGCATGTGTGATTAAGTTATGGATGTTTATCCAGAAGAATAAATTAAGTTATGGATGTTGCACTGGGAAAGAGTATCCTGGTTTACCCATGCGGAACCTAAATGTATCAAACATACCCTTAGAAGGAAAGGCAAAGGGAGATGTGATACAGACAGAAAAGAAGGTAGCATTCTGACTATAGGAGGTGGAGACTGGAGTGCTAGAGCTGCAAGCCCAGAGATGCCCAAAGATCTCTAGCAGCCACAAGAAGGTGGAAGAGGTAAGGAGCAGATTCTCCCCAGAGCCTGCAGAGAGAGAGTGTGACCCCATCAACACCTTGAATTCTTCTGAGTGGTAGTCGTTTCAGACTTCTAGTCTCCAGAACTCCAAAAGAATAAATTTCTCTGGTTTTAAGCCACCAAGATTTGTAGTAATTTATTATGGCAGCCATAGAAAGTGAATACAGTTGATGTTATAAATTTTCATGCATCCACACAGGAGCTCGGCAGGTATACTTAGTCTAGAAAATTGATGACAACTCCAGAAAATAAATAATAAAATAAAAGCACATTTAATACAGGTTGTTTTCTTGGAAATGGAAACAAGCTTTTTAAGATTTACTTTTTTAATGAAAATTTTGTTTTTTTTTTAAAGATGTACAGCATACTTACATGATACACAGTGAAATGATTACTAGAGTCAAGCTAACTAACATATCATCTCTTCACATAGTTACCAGTTTTTCTGTGATTAGAGCATCTGAAATCTATTCTCAGGAAAATTCCAGTGTTCAGTACAATACGTTAGCTTTCTAGACTTATTCATCTTACCCTTTGATCAACATTACCTCATTTCCACCATATTCTCACCCCTGGTAATAACCACTCTACTCTCTACTGTGCATTTGACTTTTTTAAGATTCTACATATGTGAGGTCATACAGTTTTTCCTTTTCTGTGTGTCTTATCTCACTTAGCATAAGGTCCTCTAGGTCCATTTATGTTGTTATAAATGGCACAATGTCTATTTAAGGCTGAATAATATTCCATTGTATCCATGTGTATGTATGTGTGTGTATATACACACACAGAGAGATTATAGGTTATAAGGTTATTACAAGATACTGAATATTGTTCCGTGTTCTATACAGTAAATCCATGTTGCTTTTCTATTTTATGTATAGTAGTGTGTATCTGTTAATCATATACTCTCTCTCTCCCTTTCCCCTTTGGTAACCATAGTTTGTTTTATATGTGAGTGAGCCTTTATATATATATATAGATTAATTTGTGTTATGTTTTAGATTCCACATATAAGTGATATATAATGTTTATGTATATATTTAACACAAATGTGTCAATCTATGAATAGAAAGCAAAGATAGATTCTCAGCAGGGGAAAAATTTTACAAAATTAAAAGAGATCTGGCTCATATGGTAGTTTTATTTTTAGTTTCTTGAGGAACGTCTATACCATTTTCTATAGTTGCTTATATAAAATTATAAATCAACTATACACTAATATAAAACATTGAAAGAGAGCTAAGCCTTTTTATTCACAGAATATTTTCAGTGAAAAATTACTATAAAGTAGCTTTTTCATTTAGGCACAAAGTTTTACCCCATGAAATTGTCTGTCACTTTGGTCTCATTGTGTATATCCATTTATATATCAGTGGACACTTAGGTTGTTTCCATATCTTGGCTATTGTAAACAATGCTGTTATGAACCTGGGAATACAGATATATTTTTGAGTTTGTGTTTTCGGTTTCTTCAGATAAATACCAAGAGGTAGAATTTCTGGATCATATGGTAGTTCTATTTTTAGTTTTTTGAGGAATCTCCGAACTGTTTCCATAGTGGCTGCACTAATTTCCATTACCACCAGCAGTGAACAACGGTTCTCTTGTCCCCACACCCTCTCCAGCATTTGTGTGTAGACTTATTAATGATGGCTATTCTGACTGGTATGAGGTAGTATCTCATAGTTTTGATTTGCATTTCTCTAATAATCAGTAATGTTGAGCATGTTTTCATGTGCTTCTTGGCCATCTGTATATCTTCTTTGGAGAGATGTCTATTTAGATCTACTCAGTTTTTGATTGGGTTGTTCTTTGTTGTCATTTGTGAGTTGTGTTATCTGTTTGTGTTGTTGTTGTTCAGTTGCTCAGTCATATCAGACTTTTTGCAACCCCATGGACTGTAGCACACCCCGATCCCTTGTCCTTCACTATCTCCGGGAGTTTGCTCAAACTCAGGTCCATTGAGTCAATGATGCTATCCAACCATCTCATCCTCTCTCACCCACTTCTCCTCCTGCCCTGTTTTTCCAGCATCAGTATTTTTTCCAATGAATTGGCTCTTCGCATCAGGTGGCCTAAGTATTGGAGCTTCAGCTTCAGCATCAGTCCTTCCAATGAATATTCAGGGTTGATTTCCTTTAGGATTGACAAGTTTGATCTACTTGCTGTCCAAGGGACTCTCAAGAGTCTTCTCCAGAACTACAGTTCAAAAGCATCATTTCTTCAGCACTCAGCCTTCTTTATGGTCCAACTCTAACATATACTACTGGAAAAACCATAGCTTTAACTATATGGACCTTTGTCAGCAAAGTGATGTCTCTGCTTTTTAATATGCTATCTAGATTGGTCATAGCTTTCATTCCAAGGAGCAAGCATCTTTTAATTTAAGGCTGCAGTCACCGTCCACAGTGATTTGGGAGCACAAGAAATAAAGTCTGTCATTGTTTCTATTGTTTCCCCATCTATTTGCCATGAAGTGATGGGACTGGATGCCATGATTTTAGTTTTTTGAATGTTCAGTTTTAAGCCAGCTTTTTCACTCTCCTCTTTCAGTTTCATCAAGAGGCTCTTTAGTTCCTCTTCCCTTTCTGCCACTAGGGTGGTGTCATCTACATATCTGAGGTTATTGCTATTTCTCCCAACAATCTTGATTCCAATCTTGAGCTGTTTGTATATTTTGGAAATTGAGCCCTTGGTGGTTACACCGTTTGCAAATATTTTCACCCATTCTGTAGGTTTTTTGTTTTGTTTATAGTTTCCTTTGCTGTGAAAAAGATTTTAGGTTTGATTAGGTCCCATTTGTTTATTTTTGCTTTTATTAGGACTCAGCAGCTATTGTATTCACCGTTATGATTTGCTTTGGCAAAAGTAATACAGATGCTAATCAGCAAAAGGGAAAGGCTCATGATGTGAAGTCCAGCAGAAAGCAGGTGCAAGCTGCCAAGTCTCTCCTCACTTAACCTCCCCCTGTTGAAGTTGCATGTAATGTGCTTAATTCTCCCAACTTTCACAACATATGCAAAGTTGTGCCATCCAGGGAAGTTCATCTGAAGCCTTGGTGTTCATGGTTTTTATCCAGGGTCAGTGACATAGGCATGTAGGAGCTGGACATCTGACTTCAGCCCCTCAGACTCCACACTCTCAGAGCAGAAATGTGTTTACAGTAAGTCACATTGTTAGCAGTAACTATAGGATCCAAATGGTAGAGGCAGAACATTCCAAGAGCTCAGATCCCAGGAGCCGGCCACTGGCCAATCCTAAAAGCAGGCCTTTTCTTCTGAAGGCACAGAGTTTGAACAACTCAGACCTACTGAGTTAGTGCTTTCCTACATAGGAACACATCCTGTGAACACTGCTTTTGGAAACAGCTTCATGAAGAACAATCCTCCAAATGTTTAGCTCATTTCTTCTTCTGAGTTCTGTGTTCATCTTTCTCTAAACATCCAAAAGCAAGAACACAAAGAGGAAGGGCATTATCATTCAACTCTATGAAAACCTATCACTATCATTTTTCTATAAACAGGGATGTTTAACTTATCTTTTAAAAAGAAGAGAGAAATAACCTCCTCTTCCTTAGAAGAGTAACTGTTTGTCAGCTAAGTGCTCCCCAAAGAGTGCTATCTTGAACAAACCACAGTTTGTGCTTACTGTTCCTCTGGCCCTAGAACTCCACCTCTGATCCATGAAGACTGGCGAGAGCTTTATTCCCTGCGGCAGCAGCGTCCCCTGGGAGCTTGTGAGGAATGCCAAATCTCAGGTCACATTCTCTACTTACAGGTGCAGAACCTGAATTTTAATGGCTGAGTCGTATGCATCTTAAAGCCTCAGCTAAAGGACCAAAACTTTTATATATTGTTGTATAATCACTAATGTAATTACATTTGTCCTTTTAGCAACCATTCTGTTATGGGATGACATATTAAATTGTTTCTGTTATGATCCATTCAGTATAAATACTAGAAACAATTTTGTGAAAAAATAGTTCTCTTTTAAGCCAGGGCTTGAAACAACTATGTGTAACACTCATCAACTTTAATTGGATTTTAAAATCTGTTTTATGTTTGTGTCATTTCTTTGCCTACTGAATGCAAACATCACAAAAGAATACAAATTTTAAAAAGTAAAAATACTGCCTCTGCCTCTCATCTGAATCTTAAGACTTAATGTTTGTATCAAGGATGGGTTACCTAATTTAAAAAAAAAGTAATAATAACCACCTCCACTGCCACTAAAGCCCTCTATATGGTGGCTTAAATCTCCAGGGATTTAATTATTTTAAAAGCAAAAAACCCAGAGGTAGGTAGCCTAGTACTGGTGCTGTTGCTGTACGACGCCATGAGAGACTCAAGCACATTATTCTCCACACACACACCCTCCCCCCGCCCGTGCTCCGTTTTGTGTTGGTTCTAGTCTTTATGCTTGCTATCTCATGGTCACCAAATGGCTGCTGCACCTTCACACTCCACAGAGGTATTCTAGGCAGGGTAAAACAAGGGAAAGAAGCAGCAGTTGTAAACTTCTGATTATAGATCATTAGCCATAACTGTTTCATATGCTCAACCTTGGCTGCAAGGGAAACTGGGAAGTAAAATTTTTCTTTTACAGCCTCTACAGGAGAGGCAGGCAGGAGAGAGGAGTTGAAAATGCAGTCAGATAAGCCAACATACAGTAACAGCTATATAGTCCCTATAGATTTTATATACTACACACATACACACACACATACATGCAGATACATGTAGTTAAACATATGACTTATTCAAGGGAAAGCATACAACATATAATTTTATAACTTGGATGGACTGTAAAATACTTGTTAAACATCTTCCTAGTTCAGTTCAGTTCAGTCGCTCAGTCGTGTCCGACTCTTTGCGACCCCATGAATCGCAGCATGCCAGGCCTCCCTGTCCATCACCAACTCCCGGAGTTCACTCAGACTCACGTCCATCGAGTCAGTGATACCATCCAGCCATCTCATCCTCTGTCGTCCCCTTCTCCTCCTGCCCCCAATCCCTCCCAGCATCAGAGTCTTTTCCAATGAGTCAACTCTTTGCATGAGGTGGCCAAAGTACTGGAGTTTCAGCTTTAGCATCATTCCTTTCAAAGGACACCCAGGGCTGATCTCCTTTAGAATGGACTGGTTAGATTTCCTTGCAGTTAATCTTTAACATATAAAAATCTTCTTTATCTACCTCTGTTTAACTTTGCATATCTATTCTTTCTTTCCTCTCAATATATTTGTTAGTTTTATTTTCATTGCTTTATTCCCCAGTTGGCACCTTGCTTTAGTTTTGTTTTCCAGTTTGTGCTTTAATTAGTTTTGTTCTGGTAGATACAATTTTTGGTTTAGTTGTTCGCCAGGTCAATCTATTGTACTTTATTTTGGGGGGACTGTTTTGATTCTGCTTATGTGTGTATATGTATATGTGTATACTGGAAATCCAACCAGTCCATCCTAAAGGAGCTCAGTCCCGGGTGTTCATTGCAAAGACTGATGCTGAAGTTGAAACTCCAATACTTTGGCCACCTCATGCGAAGAGTTGACTCATTGGAAAAGATCCTGATGCTGGGAGGGATTGGGGGCAGGAGGAGAAGGGGACGACAGAGGATGAGATGGCTGGATGGCATCACCGACTCGATGGACATGAGTTTGGGTAAACTCCGGGAGTTGGTGATGGACAGGGAGGCCTGGCATGCTGCGGTTCATGGGGTCGCAAAGAGTCGGACACGACTGAGTGACTGAACTGAACTGAACTGAACTGATATTCAGTCACACTTTTTATTGTTATAAACCTCTGCCTCTACGTTGGGCTTTTGCAGTTCTGTGAAGTTTTCCTTTTTCTTCTTCTTTTTTCTTTCTTCCACTTTTTTCTTTTCTTTTCTCTAATTTTAATTTTAAAACCTATTATTTTTTTCTACATTTATTCCTTTGTTTGCCTTTCCTACTGTTCTTTTCCCCTTGCAGCTAATATTTAAAATATATAAATCTTCTTCATCTATCTCTAGTACCTTTTCATATTTATTCTTTCTTTTCTTCTCAACATATTTGTTACTTGTTTTCATTGCTTTATTCCCCACTTGGCACCTCGCTCTAGTTTTGTTTTCCAGTTTGTACTTTAGTTAGTTTTGTTCTTAAGTGGTAAATATAATTTTTTATTTCCTTTGTTTGCTAGGTCAGTCTACTGTACTTTATTTTTGTTGGACTGTTTTGACTTTGCTCATGGGTATATATGTATATGTGTATATTCAATTCTTTTAAAAACAAGAGCAGTAAATATAATAAGTGGTTGTTTTACATACATACAAATATCTATCTATACATACCCACGAGAATATCTATTATATAATAATATATAACATACAATAATACATTATAAATATGTAAAAATATACAGCATATCACCTAATACATTAACCTCTAAGTGATAATGAAGATACAAACTATGATATATCATAACAAACAATTTTATATACCATACAGTGGATAATATATATTAATGAATATTATATAATATGTAATACTGTATATTTAGTATATAAAATTAGTCTAGAATATACTATATACACTACATCATGGAATGTGTATATGTGATATATAAAATAGTACATTTTATAAAATGTATTCTACTTTTGTAATAATTCTTTTTATAACTGAATCATAGATTTTTACTACAAAATTAGAAGATTATACTCATTCTCTCTTTTACTTTAATTGACATATGAAAGAATCATAATCACATTTCACTTCAAAGTTTTTATATTGCCTCTACATTTCAAAAAATAGTCTTAAATTCTAAATTGTTTCAGTTTTTAAATAGCCATATACACAGTTACCCTTTCAAACAATCCACAGAGTGTTACTGATGAGATTGAAAGAGAACAAGATATTTGAGCACCAATTACCTGCTTGGTGATTTATGTAAGTAATCTCACAATCCCCTTGTATCAATCCTATGAGAGACATACCATTTAACCCGTTATTAAATGGGGGTATAATTACTTTAAAAATTACCTTTTCTAAAGTCTTGACAGTATTTGAATCCAAATGTGTTTATCTCAAATGTGATTCTCTTTGCAGTGTATTTATTATCCTAGTATGGTTTATGTAACAGTTACTTTATTATATATCAGGAATAATCATACTATATATTTCCAAAAATGGGCACAACATAATTTTCTAGTTTGGATAAAGTTAACCATTTCTACAACACTGTAAAAAGTTTTTAAGAAATACAGTATCTAAGGTGAGCTTACTTATACCCCAGCACAGTAATTAAGCTGAATTGTATGCTATTTGTCTATGAAGACTTTGCCCAGTTTGTGAGTTTTATATTTTACCTGCAGTTTGAAGAAATCAGTAGCAAGCTGTAGCTTCTCCGATTACCTTGAGTCATATTCATCCTATGTTACTATGAAGAAGAATCTCAGAGATTCATATTAAACCTAAACTTTCTAACCTTGTGTTTTCATTATTACATAAGATTGATATTGGAGGCAGTTTTGAGAACTATCCAACCTTGTAATAGAAGGTTATTTTAGGAAGGTATGCTGTATTAATCCCAGCATGGGTTATTGATGTTAACGTCAGGGAATGGGGAAATTTAGGTAGGCATGACCTTAAGATAAAATGACCCCTCTGCTGCGAAGGGAATATCCTAGTAGAGCTCTTGCTTTAGGGATAATTACTATGTGAAATAAATGATCTCAGTTTGTCCATACCTTATATTCAGCTTCCATGGACTGTGCTGCCCTTTATCTAGAAAACCAGAGTAATAGTAAATATCACAATTTAGGACCTGGCACCTAATCATTTGAACATTTTCAATAAACTCTGTAAAAATGATAATCATCCCATATTGGTAAAAATGAGGGGCTTTTAGAAACTTGGCTCCATTTCATTATTCCTTTTTTGATGGTCTCAGTGTTTTTCAGATAGTTAATTTTAAATAAAGTATTCCAGCAATTTAATATCAATAATAATCTGAATTTTCCTATCATAAACAGATTTTATAACCCCAAATCTATGTAATCACACTGATTAATTAATAGTTTTAAATAAGCTTCCATTAAAGATTTCTATGTATTTCCTTTAGAAGTTAAAGGGTAGAAGCCCTTTCAGTTTATAAACGATTTATAAAATTAGTTTTTCAAGATAATTTCCCTCTTTTTTTTTTTTGCTTCTTCTGAGATTTTGAGCTCAGATTCTCCCATCACTATCTGCTTTTGTTTATTGCTAGGAAGAGGTATAAAAGTGCAATGAATGGAGGCAGATGAGAGAGAGGTTTGTACAATCATTATCTCATTATCCAACACACCGCCATTGTAGGATACATCTTTAAAATTTTTTTTTAATTGGAGTAGTTGGATTTACAGTGTTGTTAATTACAAACTGTTAATTACAGTTGTACAGCAAAGTGAATAAGTTACACATATATCCATTTATTTTCTAGATTCTTTTCCCATATAAGTTATTACAGAATACTGAATAGATCCTTATTAGTAATCTATTTTATATATAGTAATACACACACACACACACACACACACACACACATACATATGTTAATCCTAATCTTCTAATTCATTCCTCCCAGCCTTTCACTTTTGGTAACCATAAATGTGTTTCCACCATCTGTGGCTATTTCTGTCTTATAAATAAGTTGATCTGTACTATTAGTTTTGGATCCCACATTTATGCAATATATATTTGTCTTTCTGTGTCTCACTTACTTCCCTTAGGACAATAATCTCTGGGTCCATCTATACTGTTGCAAGTGGCATTATTTCATTCATTTTATGGCTGAGTAATATTCCATTTTATATGTGTGTCTCATCTTATTTATCCATTCATTGGTTGAGGGACACTTAGGTTGCTTCCATGTCTTGACTATTATAATACTGCTACAATGAAAAATGGGCTGCATTTTCAGTTATTTTTTGTGAGTGCTGTAAAATAAAGATTTAATTCTATTCTGCATGTGGATATCCAGTTTTCTGAACACCATTTATTGAAGATACTATACTTTCCCCATTCAGTATTCTTGTCTTCCTTGTCAAACTCTCCGGATTTTTTCCATTGGTCTCTGTTTTTGTGCAAGTAGCACACCGTTTTTATTACTATACATTTGTTCAGTTCAGTTCAGTTCAGTCGCTCAGTCATGTCCAACTCACTGCAACCCCATGAATTGCAGCATGTCAGGCCTCCCTGTCCATCACCAACTCCCGGAGTTCACTCAGACTCATGTCCATCAAGTCAGTGATGCCATCCAGCCATCTTATCCTCTGTCATCCCCTTCTCCTCCTTCCCCCAATCCCTCCCAGCATCAGGGTCTTTTCCAATGAGTCAACTCTTCGCATGAGGTGGCCAAAGTACTGGAGTTTCAGCTTCAGCATCATTCCTTCCAAAGAACACCCAGGACTAATCTCCTTTAGAATGGACTGGATGGATCTCCTTGCAGTCCAAGGGACTCTCAAGAGTCCTCTCCAACACCACAGTTCAAAAGCATCAATTCTTTGGTGCTCAGCTTTTTTCACAGTCCAACTCTCACATCCATACATGACCACAGGAAAAACCATAGCCTTGACTAGATGGACCTTTGTTGGCAAAGTAATGTCTCTGCTTTTGAATATGCTATCTAGGTTGGTCATAACTTTCCTTCCAATGAGTAAGCGTCTTTTAATTTCATGGCTGCAGTCACCATCTGCAGTGATTTTGCAGCCCAGAAAAATAAAGTCTGACACTGTTTCCCCATCTATTTGCCATGAAGTGATGGGACCAGATGCCATGATCTTAGTTTTCTGAATGTTGACCTTTAAGCCAACTTTTTCACTCTCCTCTCTCACTTTCATCAAGAGGCTGTTGAGTTCCTCTTCACTTTCTGCCATAAAGGTGGTGTCACCTGCATATCTGAGGTTATTGAGACTTCTCCCGGCAATCTTGATTCCAGCTTGTGCTTCTTTCAGCCCAGCGTTTCTCATGATGTACTCTGCATATAAGTTAAATAAGCAGGGTGACAATATACAGCCTTGATGTACCCTTTTCCTATTTGGAACCAGTCTGTTGTTCCAAGTCCGTTCTGTTGCTTCCTGACCTGCATATAGGTTTCTCAAGAGGCAGGTCAGGTGGTCTGGTATTTCCATCTCTTTCAGAATTTTCCACAGTTTGTTGTGATCCACACAGTCAAAGGCTTTGGCATAGTCAATAAAGCAGAAATAGATGTTTTTCTGGAACTCTCTTGCTTTTTTGATGATCCAGCGGATGTTGGCAATTTGATCTCCGGTTCCTCTGCCTTTTCTAAAACCAGCTTGAGCATCTGGCAGTTCACGGTTCACGTATAGCTGAAGCCTGGCTTGGAGAATTTTGAGCATTACTTTACTAGTGTGTGAGATGAGTAATATAGTATTATTAGGTAGTGTGATGCCTACCACTGTTTTTCTTTCTCAAGATTTACTTGACTACTTGTCGTCTTGTGTGGCTCAACAGAAATTTTAGGATTTTCTTTCCTGTTTCTGTGAAAATTCCACTGGGATTTGATAGCAATTACATTAATTCTGTAGATTGATTTCAGTTTGAATGTCTCCTGCAGAGATACGGGTCAGCAGTGGACTGCTGTAGGGGCAGGGGCTCTGGGTGCAGTAGACTTGGGTATGGCATAAGCTCTCTTGAAGGAGGTAACCACTAACCCCACCACAGAGCTACCAGAACTTACACAGGACTGGGGAAACAGATTCTTGGAGGGCACAAACAAAACCTTGAAGAAAGGAGCAGTGACCCAACAAGAGGCTGACCCAGACTTGCCCATGAGTGTCCTAGAGTCTCAGGTGGAGGGGTGCATCTATGGTGGCCTGCTGCAGGGTGGAGGCACTGAGTACAGCAGTGTATGATTGGGACCTTCTGAAGGTCACCATTATCATCATTACCTCCACCATAGTTTGGCCTCAGGTCAAAAAACAGGGACAGAATACAGCCCCACCCATCAAAGATAATTGGATTAAATATTTACTGAGCATGGCCCCACCAATCAGAACAAGACTCAGTTTCCCCCTCAGTCAGTCTCTCCCATCAGCAGGCTTCCATAAGCCTCTTATCTTTCTCCATCAGAGAATAGACAGAATGAAAATCACAATCACAGAAAATGAACCAAACTGATCACATGGACCACAGCCTTGTTTAACTCAATGAAACAATGAGCCATGCCCTGTAGGGCCACCCAAGATGGACATGTCATGGTAGAGAGTTCTAAGAAAACGTGGTCCACTGGAGAAGAGAATGGCAAATCACTTCAATATTCTTGCCTTGAGAACTCCATGAATAGGATGAAAAGGCAAAAAGATAGGACACTGAAAGATGAACTCCCCAGGTTGGTAGGTGCCCAATATGCTACTGGAGACCAGTGGAGAAATAACTCTGGAAAGAATGAAGAGACAGAGCCAAAGCAACAACAACACCTAGTTGTGGATGTGACTGGTGATGGAAGTAAAGTCTGATGCTGTCAAGAACAATATTGCATAGGAACCTGGTATGTTAGGTCCATGAATCAAGGCAAATTGGAAGTGATCAAACAAGAGATGGCAAGAATGAGCATCGACATTCTAGGAATCAGCGAACTAAAATGGACTGGAATGGGTGAATTTAACTCAGATGACCATTATATCTACTACTGCGGGCAAGAATCCCTTAGAAGAAATGGAGTAGCCATCATAGTCAACAAAAGAGATCAAAATGCAGTACTTGGATGCATTCTCAAAAACAGCAGAATGATCTCTATTCATTTCCAAGGTAAACCATTCAATATCATGGTAATCCAAGTCTATGCCCCAACCAGTAATGCTGAAGAAGCTGAAGTTGAACAGTTCTATGAAGACCTATAAGACCGTCTAGAACTAACACCCAAAAAAGATGTTCTTTTCATTATAGGTAACTGGAATGCAAAAGTATGATGTCAAGAAACACCTGGAGTAACAGGCAAATTTGGGCTTGAAGTACAGAATGAAACAGGGCAAAGGCTAATAGAGTTTTGTAAGAGAACTCACTGGTCATAGCAAACACCCTCTTCCAACAACACAAGAGAAGATTCTACACATGGGTATCACCAGATGATCAATACCGAAATCAGATTGATTATATTGTTTGTAGCCAAGATGGAGAAGTTCTATACAGTCAGCAAAAACAAGATGGGAGCTGACTGTGGCTCAGATCATGAACTCCTTATTGCCAAATTCAGACTTAAATTGAAGAAAGTAGGGAAAACCACTAGACCACTCAGGCATGACCTAAATCAAATCCCTTACAATTATACAGTGAAGTGACAAATAGATTCAAGGGTTTAGATTTGATAGAATGCCTGAAGAACTATGGACGGAGGTTCATGACATTGTACAGGAAGCAGTGATCAAGACTATCCTCAAGAAAAAGAAATGCAAAAAGGCAAAATGGTTCTCTGAGGAGGCCTTACAAATAGCTGAGAAAATAAAAGACATGAATGGCAAAGAAGAAAAGGAAAGATATACCCATTTGAATGCAGAGTTCCAAATAATAGCAAGGAGAGATAAGAAAGCCTTCGTCAGTGATCAATGCAAAGAAATAGAGGAAAACAATAGAATGGGAAAGACTAGAGATCTCTTCAAGAAAATTAGAGATACCAAGGGAACATTTCATGCAAAGATTGGCACAATAAAGGATAGAAATGGTATGGACCTAACAGAAGCAGAAGATACTAAGAAGAGGTGGCAAGAATACACAGAAGAACTGTACAAAAAAGACCTTCATGACCAAGATAATCATGATGCTGTGATCACTCACCTAGAGCCAGACACCCTGGAATGCAAAGTCAGTGGGCCTTAGGAAGCATCAATATGGACAAAGCTAGTGGAAGTGATGGAATTCCAGTTGAGCTGTATCAAATCCTAAAAGATGATGCTGTTAAAGTTCTGCACTCAATATGCCAGCAAATCTGGAAAACTCAGCAGTGGCCACAGGACTAGAAAAGGTCAGTTTTCATTCCAATCCCAAAGAAAGGCAATGCAAAAGAATGCTCAAACTATGCACAATTGTACTTATCTCACACACCAGCAAAGTAATGCTCAAAATTCTGCAAGCCAGGCTTCAACAGTATGTGAATTGTGAACTTCCAGATGTTCAAGCTGGATTTAGAAAAAGCAGAGGAACCAGAGTTCAGATATCCAACATCCATTGGATCATTGAAAAAGCAAGAGAGTTCCAGAAAAACATCTACTTCTGCTTTATTGACTACGCCAAAGCGTTTGACTGTGTAGATCACAACAAAATGTGGAAAATTCTGAAAGAGATGGGAAAACCAGACCACATTACCTGCCTCCTAAGAAATCTGTATGCAGGTCAAGAAGCAACAGCTAGAACTGATCATGGAACAACTGACTGGTCCCAAGACAGGAAAGGAGCACAGCAAGGCTGTATATTGTCACCCTGCTTATTTAACTTACATGTGGAATACATCATGAGAAATGCTGGGTTGGACAAAGCACAAGCTGGAATCAAGATTTCAGGAGAAATATCAATAACCTCAGATTTGCAGATGACACCACACTTACGGAAGAAAGTGAAGAACTAAAGAGCCTCTGATGAAAGTGAAAGAGGAGAGTGAAAAAGTTGGCTTAAAACTCAACATTCGGAAATCTAAGATCAAGGCTTCTGGTACCATCATTTCATGGCAAATAGATGGGGAAACAGTGTCAGACTTAATTTTTGGGGCTCCAGAATCATTGCAGATGGTGACTGAGGCCATGAAATTAAAAGATGCTTGCTCCTTGAGAGAAAAGCTATGATCAACCTAGGCAGCATATTAAAAAGCAGAGACATTACTTGGCCAACAAAGGTCCATCTAGTCAAAGCTCTGGTTTTTCCAGTAGTCATGTATGGATGTAAGATTTGGACTATAAAGAAAGAAGAGTGCCAAAGAATTGATGCTTTTGAACTGTGGTGTTGGAGAAGAGTCTTGAGAGTCCCTTAGACTGCAAGGAGATCCAACCAGTCCATCCTAAAGGAGATCAATCCTGAGTGTTCATTGGAAGGACTGATGCTGAAGCAGAAGCTCCAATACTTTGGCCATCTGATGTGAAGAACAGACTCATTTGAAAAGACCCTGATGCTGGGAAAGATAAAAGGCATGAGGAGAAGGGGATGACAGAAGATGACATGGTTGGATGGCATCACCGACTCAATGGACATGAGTTTGAGTAGGCTTCAGGAGTTGACGATGGACAGGGAGGCCTGATGTGCTACAGTCCATGGGGTCACAAAGTCGGACACGACTATGCAACTGAACTGAACTGACTTGGGTAGTATGAACATTTTAACAGTATTCTTTCAATACATGAACACAAGTTACCTTTCTGTTTACATGTGTCTTCTTCAATTTCTTTCCTTAGCATTGCGTAGTTTGCAATATATAGACCTTTCACCTCCTCAGTTAAGCTTATTCCTAAATGTCTTATTCTTTTTGATGGTATTGTAAATAAGATTATAGATTATGATACGACTTTTTTTTCTGATATGGCAGTGGGAAAAAAAGCAATAAAGTGAAATATCTGGGTAAGTGCTACCACAAGCTTGACCTATTGAACAGATACAGAATCCTTGATCCAACAACAGGAGGAATCACATCCTTTTATTTAGAACCCATGGAATATATTCTAAACTAGTGATTTTATGATATGAAAAGAAAAGTTCAGCAAATTTCAAAGATTAGGCATTGTATTTCTGTGCATTTTTATCTCAATACTATTTACAAGTTAATGACAAATTTCCAGTGTTGGGGGCTTTTATGTCATTTTAGTGTAATACTAAATAATTTTAATATTATAATGGGTATTTTAAATAACTCAAGGTAAGTATCAATGAAAATACTATATAGAAAAACTACTTAAGGCGTGAAAGGTGCAGTATTGAGGGAAACTGAAAGATGTCAAAACTCCTAAGAGAGCACAGGCTCAAAAATAATAAGTTCCAAAATTAAGACACTAGAAAATGGTATTATGCTCAGGGAATTAAGTCAGAGAAAGACATATCATGTTATGATATCACTTATATGTGGAATATAAAAAATACAACAAACTAATGAATATAACAAAAAAGAAGCAGACTCAGACACTTAAAAGAAACTAGTGGTTATCAGTGGGACAATATAGGGGTTGGAGGGTGAGAGGTTCAAACTATTACGTGTAAGACAGGCTACAAGGATGTATATAGTACAATATGTGGAATATAGCCAACATTTTTTAATAACTGTAAATGGAGTGTATCCTTTAAAAATTGTACAAAAATTAAATATAAATAAAAAGAAGGTAGAAGATGAACAATATCTTCAAAAACAAAAGCAAGTAATTATAGATAATAAGAGAATAATTAAATGAAATAGCTTTTTAAAACCTGAAGTTCTTTAGAAAAAATAAAAACTTCTACAATTATTGATTAAGGGAGGACACACACACAAACATAATTAGAAAGAAGACATAATTACTGATTATGTAGAAACCGAAGTGATAGTAAAAGAATTCTTCCCACTGCAATATGTCAACGATTACAAATGTGGACAAACTGGAAAAATTAACACAAATCATTACTTCTATAATAATTAAAAGAGTATTTTAGGAAAAATTTTATGAAACATTCAAGTTCATGTCAATCTTAATAGATAACCAACAAAGATCTGTTATACAGCACAGGGAACTCAGCTCAATATTAGGTAAAAACCTAAATGAGAAAAGAATTTGAGAAAGAGTAGATATTTGTATGGGTATAACTGAATCACTTTGCTGTCTACCCGTAACTAACACATCACTGTTAATCAATTATACTCCAATATAAGATTAACAAATAAAGGAATAAAGCAAAACAAATTCATGTCAATCTTAAGCAAAATCCTCTGAGAATAAAAGGATAATACTACTTACCTAATTTTACAAAACCAGGATAATCCTCATGCCAAAACCAAAGGTATTACAAGGAGTTTTTAGGCCTTTTTCACTGTTGCAAAATGCTAAAAAATACATTAACAAATCAATTCCAACAGTGCATAAAAATATATACATACTGTGTGTTCCACTTGGCTTTATCACAGATATAACTGAGTTGGCCAAAAAGTTTGTTCAGTCTTAAGTAAAATTAAGACTTTTTCATTTAATTTTGGACAACCAATTTATTGAGGGATTGAAAATGAAAACAATCACTGTTTAAATAGAAGCAGGAAAATAATAAAAACTTGGTAAATTAAGAATAGAAAATTTCTATAACTTGCTAAAGAATATTTTTTAACAAAATAGGTAACAGCTACTTTAAGTGGCCAATTGAACAAACATTCCTTTTAAAACTAGAAACAAGAAAAGGGAGCTCACAGTTACCACTTCAGTATTGTGGCACAGGTTGTAGTCAGTAAAATACAGCTGTCAAGAAATATTAGTGACAAAAGTCTTAGGAAGAAATACAACTGCTGCTGTTCCAGTTCAGTTCAGTCACTTAGTCGTGTCTGACTATTTGCAACCCCATGGACTGCAGCACGCCAGGCCTCCCTGTCCATCACCAACTCCCGAAGCCTACTCAAACTCATGTCCATTGAGTTGGTGATGCCATCCAACCATGTCATCCTCTGTCATCCTCTTCTCCTCACACCTTCAATTCTTCCCAGCATCGGGGTCTTTTCAAATGAGTAGTTCTTCGCATCAGGTGGCCAAAGTATTGGAGCTTCTGCTTCAGCATCAGTCCTTCCAATGAACACTCAGGACTGATCTCCTTTAGGATGGACTGGTTGGATCTCCCTGCAGTCCAAGGGACTCTCAAGACTCTTCTCCAACACCACAGTTCAAAAGCATCAATTCTTTGGCATTCAGCTTTCTTTATAGTCCAACTCTCACATCCATACATGACTACTGGAAAACCATAACTTTGACTAGACAGACTTCTGTTGGCAAAGTAATGTCTCTGCTTTTTAATATGCTGCCTAGGTTGATCATAGCTTTTCTTCCAAGGAGCAAGCATCTTTTAATTTCATGGCTTCAATCACCATCTGCAATAGTTTTGGAGCCCCCCCCTCCAAAATAAGTCTGTCACTGTTTCCATTGTTTCCCCATCTATTTGCCATGAAGTGATGGTACCAGATGCCTTGATCTCAGATTTCTGAATATTGAGTTTTAAGCCAACTTTTTTACTCTCCTCTTTCACTTTCATCAGAGGCTCTTTAGTTCTTCACTTTCTTCCATAAGTGTGGTGTCATCTGCATATCTGAGGTTATTGATATTTCTCCTGGCAATCTTGACTCCAGCTTGTGCTTCTTCCAGCCCAGTGTTTCTCACGATGTACTCTGAGTATAGTTAAATAAGCAGGGCGACAGAATACAGCTTTGATGTAGTCCTTTCCCAATTTGGAACCAGTCTGTTGTTCCATGTCCAGTTTTAACTGTTGCTGCTGTTTAGAGGTGATATTATTAATCACAGAATAATTCAAAAAAATACTCAGATGACTTAGAATTAATAGGTGAGTTTAGCAGTTTTAGATAAAATTAGTTTACAGAAATCAATCACATAGATAAAAAACAAGGAACTAAAAATATATTTTATAAAAATACATATTCAAAAATATGTGCTATTACTTACATTAGTATCATACAAATATCACATATATAAAGACTAAAAATGTGTAAAACTTTTATAGGAAATAATTATAAAAATACTGTTTGTGACATTAAATTAGACTTATATAAATGGAGAAATATGCTGTATTCATGGGTTGGAAGACAATAATACATAAAAATAGTTGTTCTTTAATTTGATCTCTAGAGTCAAGGGAATTCCCCACCAGATCTCAAAAGCAATTTTAAATAAATTATTTTAAGAATTTAATAACTTGATTATAGTATTTATAGAAAGACATTTCTGAAAAAGTAAAAGCTTGCTGTAATATCTTAATAGTCATTATAAACCTATATTAATTAAATGTATTACTGGCATGGAAATAGACATGTTCACCAGTGGAGTCAAACAGTGCAGAAACTGAACTCACTTACGTGTCAGAGGTCTTATACTAGATCAGATTATAAGAGAGTGACTACTCAAAAGATGGACCAAAAAATTTATCCACATATGATAAAAAGTAAAATTGCATTCCTACCATACACTGTTTAAAAAAAAAAAAAAACTCCCCATAAATCTAGGACTTAAATGTCCGAAATAAAACTTAAAGCCCTTAGTAAATTATAGTGGGAATGATTTATTAGACCTTGAAAAAGAAAAGGATTTCTTTCTAAACAGTACAATCATGCACAACAATAAAAGATTTTTCAGTTAGGGTAAGCTAAACTTTAAACAGTACACTATATATCCAGTGTAGCAAAAGAGCTATGCTCATTACTCAGAGACTCAGGCTGACCAAAGTTTCATCTTAATTATAAGGCCAGGGAAAAGAAAACAAGTTTAATTTTATGCTGCCTCTTAAATATTCTTCCTGAAGTGACAAATGTCACTTCTGCACCCAGGTGACTAAAATCACATGACAATGAGTAAATTCACCAAGATCGTAATGTTAATCCTTTCACTTGAAGGACATAAAATATTTATGAAAATAATATAGTTTTCTATAAAATACTTGCCTGCAATGCGGGAGACCCGGGTTTGATTCCTGGGTCGGAAGATCCCCTGGAGAAGGAAATGGCAATCCACTCCAGCACTCTTGCCTGGAAAATCCCATGGACGGAGGAGCCTGATAGGCTACAGTCCATGGGGTCGCAAAGAGTCGGACACAACTGAGCGACTTCACTCACTCACTCACTCATATACTAACTAGATACTTGACTATATTAAAAGTAAAGTACATTGTTAAAACTATGCAAAAGTAAAACAATTACAAGGGATAGCTATAATGCATAACATAAGCCTAAATCATCAAAGAGCATGGTACCAGTACTGAATACATAATGAAAAAGAGAGTCCAGAAATGTATGAGCAACACACCCTCAAGTAGTAAAGAGAACAATTAATACCAAATCTTGGTTTCTAAATATCATCCTTCATGAAAAGGAACCAGATCTTTTTTGGAGAAATGGGTGATAATAGGTCTTGGCACAGAAATGTAAGGGTAAGCCTCAGATTCCTTTTTAGTAAAAAACAAAGAAATGGTCAAAGTCTAATGGACTCATGTCTAAAGAGAGAGAGTGACTTGGATGAGCTTCTAGTAATCAAATTTGGAATAATTTGAAAATTGAAAGATATACTGAACTAATAACAGCATCAAACTACACAAAGAAAAACTGATAGAACTGTAAGGAGAAAGGGGCGAATCCATGATCACAAGTGGAGACTTCAATACCCCTCTCTTAGATCCAGCAGGCAGAAAACCAGTAAGCAAGAAGTTGCACTCAACAACACTATCAATCAACTGGATAGGACTGACATCTATAGACTATTTGATCCAACAAAAGCAGAATTCACATTTTTCTCAACATAGCTAGGAACATTCAATAAGACAGACAACACTGTTGGCCATAAAACAACCTGCTGCTGCTGCTAAGTCACTTCAGTCATGTCCGACTCTGTGCGACCCCATAGAAGGCAGCCCGCCAGGCTCCGTCGTCCCTGGGATTCTCCAGGCAAGAACACTGGAGTGGGTTGCCATTTCCTTCTCCAATGCATGAAAGTGAAAGGTGAAAACAACCTAAGCAAATTTAAAAGAACTGAAAATATACAATGTCTGCTCTTGGACCACAACAGATTAAAGTAGAAATCAATAACAAAGTGATAGCTGGAAAAATCCCCAAATACATGAAATTAAGCAACATATGTATAAATAACATGAGTCAAAGAGTAAATCTCAAATTTTGAAATATTTCAAATAAATGAAAATAAAAGTTGTGGGATTCAGTGAAAGCAGTGCTTAGAAATTTATAGCACTGTATGCATTCATTAGAAAAGATCTAAAATCAATAATTAAGTTTCCACCTTAAGAAACTAGAAAAGAGTTGAATTTGAAAGATTAAATTCAAACTAAGCAGAAGAATAACTAAGAATTAGAGCAGAAATCAATGAAATTGAAAACAGGAAATCAATGCAGAAAATCAACACAATCAAAAAAAGCTGTTTTTTTAAAAGATCAATAAAAATAAGACATTAGCCAGGCTAAGAAAAAACAGAGGTACAAATGACTAATATCAGAACGAAGGAGGGAACATCACAAAAGATTCCATGGCCATTAAAATTATAATAAAGGAATACTAATAACAGCTCTACTATGGGTATAAATTTGACAACCTAGATGAAGTAAGTGGACCAATTTCTTGAAAGACACAGTCTGCCAAAATGCATGCAAGAAGAACTAAATCTGAGTAGGCCTATATCTATTAAAGATATTGAATAAATAATAACTTTTCAAAACAAAATGAACCAGGCTCAGATGGGTGCACTGGTGAATCCTACCAAACATTCAAGGAACATACTATTCCAGTTGTCTACAATTTCTTTCAGAGGATTAACCGAGGAAATACTTACCCATTCCATGAGGCCAGCATTACCCAAATAACAAAATAAGACAAAGACCTTAAAAGAATACTGCAGATCAATCTCTCATGAACACAGGTGCAACAAACCTCAGTGAAATCAAATCCAAAAGCATATGAAAAGAACTATACACTACAACCAAGTGGGATTTATTCTAGGTATGCAAGGCTTGTTCAACATTTGAAAATCAATTAATGCAATCCATCATACTAACAGACTAAAAAAAAAATCACATGATCAATAGATGCAGAAAAAATATCTGAAACAATTCCAACATTCATCCATGACAAAAACTCTCAACCTGATAAAGAATATCTACAAAACACCTACAGCTAACATCATACTTAATAGTGGGAAATAAGACACTTTCCTGCTAAGATGAGGTACAAGGCATGGATGGACCCTCTTGCCAATTCTTTTCATCATCATACTGGAAGCACTTCCTAAAGAAATAAGACATGAATATAAAATAAAAGGTATAAAGATTGGTAAGGAAGATATAAAGCCATCTTTGCAAATAACATGCCTACATACAGAAATCTGAAAGAATCAACAAAAATCTCTTAGAACTAACAAGCAATTATACCACAGTTGCAGAATACAGGGTTAATATATAAAAGTTATTTGCTTTCCTTTACCATCAATTGGATTCCTATACCAACAGTAAACAAGAGGAATTTGAAATTAAAAACAATACCATTTACATTAGCACCCCAAAAAATGAATACTTAAGTAAAACCTATACACAGGATCTGTATGAGAAAACAGTGAAACTCTGATGAATTAAAAAAAAGCTAAATAAGTGGAAATATACTCCATGTTCATGGACAGAAACAGTATGGTAAATATGTTAGTTCTTCCCAACTTGAGCTAGAGAATCAATGTAATTCCAATAAAAACTGCATTAAGTTGATTTAAGGATATCAACAAACTGATTCCGAAGTTTACATGGTGAGGCAAAGGGCTCATTTTTGTTGTAAACTTAAACTGCTGTAAAACATAAAGTTGTAAAAAAGAATAATGAGAATAGCTGATCATATCACATTAGATTTTAAAGAAAACAAATGAGCTCATAATAAAGTATGTTTTTAAATGTGGTTGGGGATGAAGTTTTTTTTTTTTTTTTCTTTTACACAAGTTCCTAGCTAATAAGTTTTGAAGGAATAGTATAATTAAGAAATCACCAGTTTGCAACATCTAATGTAATAACTATAAGAACTGATTGATGCCAAAAGAACTGGGGTTATTTAGTACTGAAGCACAACTCACAGATTATTTATTAAATACAAAGAGAAAACTATTATTGTTACAGTGGAGCTATCTGGTCAACAATTCATTGACTAGGCAGAATGGAGGATGTTATAAAAGATAAATAGATTAGATTATTTTAAAATGTAATACCATTAGAAACAAATGTGAAAAAGTAAGCAACTAGAAAATCAAAAAGACAGAACTTTCTGAGATTAAAAATGACATAAAAACAAAAGTAAATTAGTAAACTTTGGATATTTAAAAAGATCTTGAGGACAACTGGGGATATCATAATATTGCCCCTATATTATATAATATCACAGAAATATTTTTATTATTTTAAGGTAGTAATAACAGTATTATAATTGTATTGGACAGTGTCCCTATTCTTAAGAGATACATGGTGAAGCAGTTAAGGATAAAGTATGATGTCAATGACTTTCTTTCAAGTGATTTGGCAAAATAATACACACATAAACACAAATATTAACAGGAAATGTGGCATCAGTTAGAAACTGATGAATGCAACTGAACGATGGTGAACAACTGGCATCCACTGCACTACTCTTTTTTTATTTTTATTTTTTATTTTTTAACTTTACAATATTGTATTGGTTTTACCATATATCAACATGAATCCACCACAGGTATACATGTGTTCCCCATCCTGAACCCTCCTCCCTCCTCCCTCCCCATACCATCCCTCTGGGTTGTCCCAGTGCACCAGCCCCCCACTGCACTACTTTTAACTTTAGTTTTGAAAAAAACCACCAAGAGACACTGTAAAGAAAGTGAATAGTCAGGTCATAAACTGGAAAGTATTTGTCCTCACATAAATGACAAACAATAAATATTAGGAATGACAAACAATAATATTAGGAATATGTAAAAATTGTCTACAGATTGCTAAGGAAACCAGAAACAGAAAAATGAGGGAAAATAAAGAAGCATTTGACTAATGATAAACAACTTTGCAGTAACAAATTTGAAAATATGTTTTCTAATAAGTGAAATACAAATCAAGATCAAAGTTATATATAATATTTTTCCATTTAGATTGGTGTAAATTCAAATAAAATTTCTAGCAATACCACATGTTGGACAGAATATAGATGCACAGTATTTTTTTTTTTTCTTTCTCTGTGTGCTTTTTTTTTTTTAATTCTTTTTTTTAAAATTTTATTTTATTTTTAAACTTTACATAATTGTATTAGTTTTGCCAAATATCAAAATGAATCCGCCACAGGTATACATGTGTTCCCCATCCTGAACCCTCCTCCCTCCTCCCTCCCCATACCATCCCTCTGGGTCTTCCCAGTGCACTAGCCCCAAGCATCCAGTATCGTGCATCGAACCTGGACTGGCAACTCGTTTCTTAGGGTCTATTAAAGATGCACAGTATTTTTAATAGACCCTTACTACAGTATAGATTGGTACAACTACTTTGAAAAACATATGACACTGTCGCATAAAATTGTACACACGGACATTATCTATGACTCAACAATTCCACTCCCAAGAGAAAATCATATACTTACGTCCAGAGTCATGTAGGAACATCCATAGTGACACCATTTTAAAGAGCAAAAACCTGGAAATAATCCAGTATACATCAAGAGGAAAATAGATGAATGAACTGTTTACCTTCACACAAGGGAATATTGCACAGGCATTAAAATGAATTACATCAAGATATGACAGTATATGTAAAACTCAAAAATTTTAAGTTAAATCTCAAACTATAACATAAATATGTATAACATACATGTAAATATCTATAAAAATCTTTCTATGTATCCTTGCATATACTTTTTTAGGAATACATATAATTTAAAACTATGCAATTTAACCTAAGGAAATGATGAACACAGATTCAGATGGCAATTTCATTATGTGAGAGGCAGGCAGGAGAATGGTTTGTATAAGATCACATATGAATATTTAAATTCTCATCAAGGTTCTGTTTTTCACATTGAACAATGATTTCCCAGGTTCTTATTATATTACAAAACAGACAAATTAAAAAATAGACAAGTACAAACATATGCATATCTAACTGAGTGAATAATAAAAGAAAGTCATACCTGGGCCAACAATAACTGTTAGAAATCAAGGATGAAGATCAATCCTTAGTCTGGTGCCTCTGCAGTTAGGTGGTATGAGGAGCATTTGTTGTGTGAAGCTCATATGCATTGCTATTAGCAACAGGCAGGAGGAATATGAAGGAGGTCCAATTGCAAACTGTAAAGAACACTGAGGGCGAATTAAGTAGTTTGTTGTCTTAACTCTGTACCTCAAATTCTTTATTAATACTTTTCCCTTTATTAATTCCATAAGGTTCATTGAGTATCACTTTGCCTCTAATTTCTGCAAAAATCTATTGGCTGTGTGGGTCGATTTATTCCTGAGAGTATCAACACTCTAATGAACCTGGATGTTTTGAGCTGTTTGTAAGGGCAATTGAGCATGGTTTGAAAACCTTGGAGGAGGAAAGAGCAAATTAAGTTTAAGAAGGTATTATTACCTTTTTACTCCAAGGACAACTAGACTAAGAAGGAGTCAGATACTTCATCTTCCCTCCCATTTTCCTGGGTGATGAGGAAAACTTAAAGTCTGTCTGAAAACAAGGCTTTTTCTTTTAAGAAGTTCAGGTAATTCTCTGGGAGGTAACATGAAAGGTAAACGTATTTCTATAGACTATTCAGCATTCCTAAAACTATTTGTGAAATAAAACTGCACAATAATATCAGTGTAGGTAGTGATTAGAAAGGCAATTTTATTCTGGAAAATTTTCACATTTTGAAACACAGAGAGATAAAAGATACCTGTATTTATTCATAACATTCCTCCAACCTACTTGTTGGATTATCATTCATCTTTTTGAGTGTAACATTCACAAGTGCCGTCAACTGGGGCTGGCCATATGACAGTGTTGAATGGACCTGTGTTTAGTCACACATCTGAAATCAGCTGACTCTTCACTGGGGCAATTGCTCTCATCCGCATTTCTCATCCTGCATCAGGCTGGCCGGGGCAAGTGCCCTGAGCGACAACAGAGGCCTAAGAGCAAAGTCAAAATACGGAAGACTCAGTGGTGACACACCAACAGCTGGCAAGTCACACGGTCAAATGAAGCATGAATGGAGAAGAGCATTCCACTGTGTAGATAAAAAATGAGGAAATAATTGAGGCTGGTGTTGCAATCTACTGCTGGCACTTCTCTCTGTAACTGTACCCTAATCACTGGTCTTGGAATAAGGCCAATTTTTGGCCTTATTCTCATCTCACATCTCTTTCCACTTCATCATAGTAGTTTCGCTTGGGGCTTCTCTTAATCCCTATGAAGGTTGTGCACCTCCAAGGCCTAAGGGAAAGAATTTGAACAGTGTGTTACCTAGCTAGGCTAGTAAATACCGGTGTCTATTTCTAATTGGACAAGCATCACTTAATTTTTGTATTATGGGTCATTATTTCCAGATAAATATTTCTTCAGAAATATTGAGGTTTATAACATGTTTTAAATATATGAGTTTTTCTCAGTATTTAACCTGCTTATAGTAGGTACTCAATAAATAATCAGCAGTTGTTTAATGGATATTTCACTTCTGAGGTGAACAAAGAATCTTTTATTTCAAGGATTAAAAAGTCCTGGCTAATGACAGAATATTCAAATAAGGATTTTCTAGAAGCAGTACAGAAATGTACTCGTCAAGAAAAAAAAGACTAAAACACTCAATTAAATATTAATTTCTTTTTTTTTCTTGATGGGACACTTTTTTAAATTGACCTCATAGAAGCATATTATGAAGCATAGAAAAAGCGACTGCTGTTATTTTAAACCCGTGGTATTCTATGCTGGCTTCAAACCAGAATCAACAGGGGAGAATTTTAAACTATACTAATTCTGGGGCTCACCCTAAATTAAATCAGTATCTCTTGAGGTGGAGCCTGAGGATGGATATATTTAGAAGCCCCCTAGGTGATTCTAATGTGAAGCCAAGGTTGAGGACAGATGCTTTAAACTCTTCTAAAAATACCAACAAGAAAGTTTGGAAATTGAGCAATACACCTGGAAGCAACATGGCTGTTAACTTAGCTATTGCTAAACAATCCTGACAGATGAAACAGAATCCTAATTAATTTTTCTTCCTAAGTCCATTATGGGCCTTCACCTGGCAGCATTTTCAAAACACAGATTTTGGAAATGCTTAATTTCAGTTATTACAAAGTTGTTCATAGATGCTGGGCAAGCAACTTACAATCTGACTTATATTGTGATATAAAATTGATTTGATATCACTGGGATGTAGATCTCCTGATGAGAGCTGACAAAGACCAGCTGAGGCTTTAGCTAAATGATGTGTGAGAGCACTGAGGAGCAGACAATTGGAAACTAATGAGATGATAAAAGCTTTCAGGTATGTGAGTTGATCAGCTACCTGCTGAGACCCTCTCACTGTCGAGAACTCCCATACTCAGGGCCCTCTTTTCCATCTTAGGTACAATCAAGGTTAGTGATATTCTGTGAAGTATTGTCCCTGCTCATTTTTGGAGGTGAAGTTGGAGAACAGTGGGAACCAGTAGGTATATCTTCCATCCCACATTTATATATATTCCAGTCTAAGCTTTCTTATGTGTTTACATATAGTGGCACAGGGATGACTTATGAAGGGATTGTCGGCCATAAGCTGAAACCTTGTGGCACTAGGGGTTGTACGTACTGCTCCATAAACTACTGACCTCGACTGAGATTCCCTGACCCCGCCTCTGACCAATCCTGGACGTATTCTACCTTTTACCAAGAGCAGTGACTGTGGTAGGAAAAATGAGGTATGAGGCTATGTTTTAAAGTCAAGGTAAAATCAGGTTTTAAATTCTAAAACAATCAATTGGATTTCAATTTCAACTTCAAGGAATTCAGAATAACTCATGATGAGATGGAATTAGACTACAACAGAATATACTAGCAAAATATAAATGTGTACATAAAACAAGGGTTACTGAACTATTAAAAAGTGGGAACAAATTAAAAATTCCCAAGACTGGACTAGACAAGCAATTTTCTATACCAGCTTCAAGAAATTCTCCAGAAAACAAGTGTCCCGCTGTCATATCAGTATAGAAAACGCTGCAAACCACACCTCCTTCTTAAAGTGTCAAGGCCCATAGAAATAATACAGTAAATAAGAAGGGGCTCGCTTATTGCAGAGTTTCAAAATACTCAGAGTGAGAACACTTGCTGTCATATGATTACATCTTGGGGAACACTGAGCTGCTATTGTTTATGTAATTATCACAGACAGGTATATTAATTAAAGGAAATGTAAAGCCACACACATGTAAATGTAAAGCCAACTGATAAGTCAAATTGGATAATTTACCTTTTCTTGAAATTCACAAACAAATTTTAGGTGTGGAGATTATTTCATTATTTTACTTTTCACCATCCACAAGAATGCAGCTATTGAAAAACACTGCTAGATTTAAATCTACATACAGTTCTCAGGCAATCTAGGGCAGAAATTCAAGAGTACAATATAGAGTCACTTACCTTTGAATGTAATCCAAGTTTTTATGTCTCTTGGCAAATATGGCACTTAGAATTTGACAATACACTTTGTGCAGTCAAGCCAGAAGGCCATCTATAATACAACTACAGTTGTCTGTTATCCACAGAGGATTGGTTTTATGACCCACTGTGGACACCAAAATCCACATATGTTTAAGTACCATAGTCAACCCTCCATGTGAAAGTTCCACATCCACAGATTCAAACAAATGCAGATTGTGTATTAAGTTTGTGATCTGTGGCTAGTTGAATCCATGGATATTCAACGCAGGGACATAGAGAGCTGACTAAAAATAATAACAAAAAATCTACACATATGCAGTTCAAAATCATGTTGTTCAAGTGTCAACTGTATTTCTGTCAAAGTTTTCTTTCCCTCTCTATCCATACTTCCTTTCTTTCATTATTTTATGTTGCTTCTTTCTAAAAATAACCTATTTTACAACATCCTAATTCAAATCTGTAGTAACAGGTTCATTTAGATTCTGTTTTACTCAAAACCCATTATTTCAAAATATAATTGTTGATACTGCAGTCGATTATTATAGTGCAACACTAACCTTACTCCAAGTGTTACCACAGGAAAAATTTAATATTGATGTAGTTTCATTAATACCATTTGAATATGAATGTGTAGTAATTCTTTTATCTTCCAGATAAAGAATGAGGTTCCAGCTCAAGATGATGATGTAGGAAGATCCTGAACTCACCTCTACCCATGGGCAAACTGGTTCTACAGCTACGTAGGAAACAATTTCCTCCTTAAAAAACCCAGAGCCTAGCTGAATGATGACTATACACCAGATAGATAAGAACAACAACATCTCAAAGTAGGTAGGAGATGATGGAACCCAATTTCACCATAAACCCCACCCCAGCATGGTGACCCACAAATAAGAGGGAACTTGAAACCCAGAGCTTCTGCACTTCTGGGTATTTATCCAAAGAAAACAAAAACACTAACTCCAATAAATATCTGAAGCCTTATGTTCATTGTATCATTTATAATAGTCAAGGTGTAGAAACAATCTGACTGACCATTGATGGATGAATGGGTAAAAAAAATATGTTTTATATCACACAATGGACTATTATTCAGCTATAAAAAAAAGAATGAAACTTGCCATCTGTGACAACACGGATGGGCAGTGAAGGGATTATGCTTAAATGAAATAAGTTAGACAGAAATAGACAAATTTTATGTGTGGAGTTTAAGGGGAAAACCCCACCAAACTCACAGATACAGGTTGGTGGCTGCCAAAATCAGGGAGTGGTGGGTAAGAAAAAAAAGAATCTTGTATGTCTTATGTATTTCACTTCTAGCACTCCATCCTAAGGAGAAAATAATGAGAAATGTGCTTATACTAGAGTATCTATGTATCTACAGATCATCTCAGTAGGGAAGTTTTGATAATCAACCACTATTTGGATGTTATTTAAAGGAAGAAGTATTATAAAAGACCATGGAATGATGTTTTTAGTGTTAGACAAAGTGGCATCAGTCAACAGGCACAGCATAAATGAATCTTCCTAAATGCATAAGTTAGGCAAAGGTTAAAATATACATCATCATACTAATATATGCATTATTGATAATGGTGATTTATGATTTAAATGTTTCTAGTAAACAGTATTCCTTTGGTAAAAAGTGTAACATCGAGAACTAATACATTTGTACAAACCATAATCCTGACACTGTTTCAGATGCTCTGAATGTATTAGTTTAATAAACAAAATGCTTCTATGAGCTATAAAGAGTATCAGCCACCTGGTATCACACCACTAGTCTATACCAGTAGTGGTAGCAAAGATTTTTGGTTTGACCCCCTAGGTGGGACCTGAATCCAGACAATAAATCCACAGACCATATACTGACCTCAAATTCTGAATCCAAAATGTCACAGTGAGCCAGGAAATGTTTCTCTGTATGCAGCTTTTACTGAAAGCTATATTTATATTGGTGCTTAGTCACTGTGGCACTACAACCAACAATTTTATATAGGTACAAAACATTGAAATATACTGAAATGTATTTCAGCTAAAATCTCATGAAATATGGGACAAACTACTTGAGTAGAAGATATGTTACATTTTATGATCAAACCCAGTAATCTTCAGTTCAGTTCAGTTCCAAATTACATTAGGTTTCAGGAAAAGGGAATTTTTGATTTCCATAAATATCTAGAAACTTATAAAACTCTGGGTTGTAAAATTGCAGTTTTATGAAACAAATATGATTTAATTCAAAAAGACAAAACAATGGAAAATTCATTTGGGAAATTCATTTTAGTTGCTTGAAAATGTGGTAATTGAGAGAAATGTTGGCATGAATGATACAATTCTTTGGTAGCAAAGTACTTAACTCACTGGTATTTTAGTCAATGAGACTGTTTTGGGGGAAACAAAAAGTTTCTCTTTGGACTTTAAAACTGTTTAATTAGAAGGCAGATAGTGTAATACAATTAATAAAAGGATAATTTGGTAGGAAAATGTATTTGAATCAAAATGAAAGGAACTGACTGAAATATTTCATATAAGTAGAATTCACTAGTTTGAAAATGTATACATTCAAGAATTTGTTGCTTATACTTTAAAAATTATTTGATTCTAGAAATGGGAACATTAAAAAAAAAATCTGTGTGGTAATAAAGATTTTAAAAATCCAAAACATGCTTTCCTACTAATAATGAGAGTTATTTAAAAAAGAACTCACGGAAGTTTTCATTCATGGCTTTTTGTCAGTGAGCAACAATGCTTTTGAGAAAGCAGAATGGTACTAGCACCTGAGAAGGACCACCTCCTCCAGTGACCATCCCACCTAAGAGATCAAGCCCTGAGCCTTTGGCGTGGGAGTACTGACTCCAAGACCCTAGACTACCAGAGAACTAACCATAGGGAATATGAAATAGTGAGAACTCACACAAAGGAAACCACTTGAATACAAGACCCAGCAGCACCCACCCACCTGAGCAGGATGCCTCATCTAAACAACAAACAAAACAAAAATACAAACCCAATCATCAGCAGACAGGATTACCACCTCACTCAGCCTTGCCCATCAGAGGAAAAACAAACAAACAAACAAAAACTCAGCACATATCTCACCCTATACAAAGCTTACACAAACCACTGGACCAACCTTAGGAGGGCAGAAGCCAAAAGGAAGAAAGATTTCAACCTTGAAGCCTGGGAAAGGGGACCTCAAACACAATAAGTTAAAAAAAATAATAATGAAAAGGCAGAAAAATACTACACAAATGAAGGAACAAACTAGAAACATAGAAGTCCAAATAAATGAAGAGGAAATAGGCAAACTACCTGAAAAAGAATTCAGAATAATGATAGTAAAGATGACCAAAAACCTTGAAAACAAAATGGAGAAAATGCAAGAATCATTTAACAAAGACCTAGAAGAATTAAAGAATAAACATACAGAGACAAACAATACAATTACTGAAATTAAAAATACTCTAGAAGGAATCAATAACAGAATATCAGAAGCAGAACAAATCAGTGAGCTGGAAGATAAAATGGTGGAAATAACTTCTGAAGAGCAGAATAAATTATAAAGAATTAAGAGAACCAAGGACAGTCTCAGAGACCTTTGGGACCATATCAAATGCACCAACATTCAAATTATAGGGGCCCCAGAAGAAGAGAAAAAGGGTATGAGAAAATTTTTGAAGAGATTATAGTTGAAAATTTCCCCAACATGGAAAAGGAAATAGTCAATCAAGTCCAAGAGGCACAAAGAGTCCCATACAGGATAAACCAAGGAAAAACACGCCAAGACATACTAATCAAACCAACAGAGACTAAACACAAAGAAAGAATACTAAAAGCAGCAAGGGAGAAGCAACAAGTAACATACAAGGGAAACCCCAAATGCCTAACAGCTGATTTTTCAGCAGAAACTCTGTAGGCAAGAAGGGAATGGCAGGATATATTTAAAGTACTGAAAGGGAAAAATCTAGAATCAAGATTACTGTACCTGGCAAGGATTGCATTCAAAATTGATGGAGAAATTAAAAACTTTTCAGACAAGTAAAAGTTAAGAGAATTCAGTACCACCAAACCAGCTTTACAACAAATGTTAAAGGGGCTTATATAGTCAAGAATACAAGAGAATAAAAAAGATCTACAAAATCAACCCCCCAAAATTAAGAAAATGGAACATATATATCAATAATTACTTTAAATGTAAATGGATTAAATGCTCCAACCAAAAGACACAGACTGGCTGAATGGATACAATAACAAGACCCATATATATGCTGTCTACAAGAAACCCACTTTAGGCCTCAAAACACATATAGACTGAAAGTGAGAGGATGGAAAAATATATTCCATGCAAATGGGAAGCAAAAGAAAGCTGGAGTAGCAATCTTCATATCAGACAAAATAGACCTTAAAATAAAGAAGATTACAAGAGATAAGGAAGGACACTACATAATTATCAAGGGATCAATCCAAGAGGAAGACATAACAGTTGTAAATATCTATGCACCCAACATAGGAACACCTCAGTACATAAGACAAACACTAACAGACATAAAAGGAGAAACTGACAGTAACACAGTAATAGTAGGAGACTTTAACACCCCACTCCTACCAATGGACAGATCATCAAAACAGAAAATTAATAAGGAAACACAAGTCTTAAATGGTACATTAGATGAGATGGATCACACTGATATCGTCAGGACATTCCATCCAAATGCAGAATACACCTTCTTATCAAGTGCACATGGAACATTCTCCCAGATAGACCACATTTTGGGTCACAAATCAAGCCTCAGTAAATTTAAGAAATGTGGAATCACATCAAGCACCTTCTCTGACTACAATACTATGAAACTAGATATCAATTACAAGAAAAAAAGTGTAAGAAACACAAACATAATGGAGATTAAACAACACGTTTCTAAATAATCAACAGGTTACTAAAGAAATCAAAAGGGAAATTAAAAAAAAAATTCTAGAAACAAATAACAATGAAAACACTCAAAACCTATGGGATGCAGCAAAAGCAGTCCTAAGAGGGAAGTTTATAGCAATACAATCCTACCTCAAGAAACAAGAAAAACATTGAATAGACAATCTAACTTTATACCTAAAACAACTGGAAAAAGAAAAATAAGAAAACCCCAAAATTAGCAGAAGGAAAGAAACCATAAAGATCCAAGCAGAAATAAATGAAAAAGAAATGAAAGAAACAATAGTAAAAACTAATAAAACTAAAATGTGGTTCTTCGAGAAGATAAACAAAATTGACAAACCTTTAGCCAAACTCATCAAGAAACAAAGAAAGAAGAATCACATCAACAAAATTAGAAATGAAAAAGGAGAGGTTACAACAGACAATGAAGAAATACAAAGGATTATAAAGAGACTATTATGAACAACTATATGGCAATAAAATGGATAACCTGGAAGAAATGGACAGATTCTTAGAAAAGTTCAATCTAAAAGGCTGAACCAGGAAGAAATAGAAATTATGAACAACCCATTACAAGCACTGAAATTGAAGCTGTGATCAAACATCTCCCAAAAAACAAAAGCCCAGGACCGGATGGTTTCACAGGAGAATTCTATCAAACATTTAGAGAAGAGCTAATGCCTATCCTTCTAAAACTCTTTCAAAAAATTTCAGAGGAAGAAACACTTCCAAACTCATTATACGAGGCCACCATCACCCTGATACAAAAACCAGACAAAGACAACACAAAAAAGAGAAAACTACAGGCCAATATCACTGATGAATATAGATTCAAAAATCCTCAACAAAATTTTAGCAAACAGAATTCAGCAACGCATCAAAAAGCTCATACACCATGATCAAGCTGGGTTTATTCCAGGAATGCAAGGATTCTTCAATATATGCAATCAATCAATGTAATACACCATATTAACAAATTGAAAGATAAAAACCATATGATCATCTTAATAGATGCAGGAAAAGCCTTTGACAAAATTTAGCACCCATTTATGACTAAAATTCTTCCAAAAATGGGCATAGAAGGAACCTACCTCAACCTAGTAAAGGCCATATATGATAAGCCTATAGCAAACATTATTCTCAATGGTGAGAAACTGAAAGCATTCCCCCTAAGATGAGGAGCAAGACAAGGGTGTCCACTGTCACCACTATTAATCAACATAGTTCTGGAAGTCCTAACTACAGCAATCAGAGAAGAAAAAGAAATAAATAGAATGCAGATCAGAAAAGAAGAAAGAAAGCTCTCACTGTTTGCAGCTGACATGATACTGTACATAGAAAACCCTAAAGATAGTATTAGAAAATTACTAGAGCTAACCAGTTAATTTAGCAAAGATGCAAGATACAGAGTCAATACACAGAAATCACTTGCATTTCTATATACTAACAGTGAAAAATCAGAAACAGCAATTAAGGAATCAATCCCGTTCACCACTGCAACAAAAAGATTTAAATATCTAGGAATAAACTTACCTAAAGAGACAAAAGAACTGTACACAGAAAATTATAAGACACTAATGAAAGAAATCAAAGATGACATAAACAGATGGAGAGATATTCCATGTTCCTGGGTAGGAAAAATCAATATTGTGAAAATGACTATACTACCAAATGCAATCTATGATTCAATGTGATCCCTATCAAATTACCAATGGCATTTTTCACAGAACAAGAACAAAAAATGTCACAGTTCATATGGAAACACAGAAGACCCCGAATAGCCAAAGCAGTCTTGAGAAAGAAGAATGGAGCCGGAGGAATCAACCTTCCTGACTTCAGATTATACTACAAAGCTACAGTCATCACGGCAGTATGGTACTGGCACAAAAATAGAAATATAGACCAATGAAACAAGATAGAAAGCCCACAAATAAACCCATGCAACAAAAATATGGGTACCTTATCTTTGACAAAGGAGGGAAGAAAATACAATGGGGCAAAGACAGCCTCTTCAATAAATGGTGCTGGGAAAACTGGACAGCTACATGTACAAGAATGATATTAGGACACTTCCTAACACCATGCACAAAGATAAACTCAAAATGGATTAAAGACCTAAATGTAAGACCAGAAACTATAAAACTTAGAGGAAAACAGAGGCAGAACACTCAATAACATAAATCAAAGCAAGATCCTCTATGACCCACCCCCTCAGTTCAGTTCAGTCTCTCAGTTGTGTCCAACTCTTTGTGACCCCATAAACCGCAGCACACCAGGCCTCCCTGTCCATCACCAACTCGCAGAGTCCACCCAAACCCATGTCCATTGAATCAATGATGCCATCCAACCATCTCATCCTCTGTCGTCCCCTTCTCCTCCTGCCCTCAATCTTTTCCAGCATCAGGGTCTTTTCAATTGAGTCAGTTCTTCGCATCAGGTGGCCAAAGTATTGGAGTTTCAGCTTCAACATCAGTCCTTCCAATGAACACCCAGGACTGATCTCCTTTAGGATGGGCTGGTTGGATCTCCTTGCAGTTCAAGGGACTCTCAAGAGTCTTCTCCAACACCATGGTTCAAAAGCATCAATTCTTCGGCACTCATCTTTCTTCACAGTCCAACTCTCGCATCCATACATGACCACTGGAAAAACCATAGCCTTGACTAGATGGACCTTTGTTGGCAAAGTAATGTCTCTGCTTTTCAATATGCTGCCTAGGTTGGTCATAACTTTCCTTCCAAGGAGTAAGCGTCTTTTAATTTCATGGCTGCAATCACCATCTGCAGTGATTTTGGAGCCCAGAAAAATAATGTCAGCCACTGTTTTCCCATCTATTTCCCATGAAGTGATGGGACCGGATGCCATGATCTTTGTTTTCTGAATGTCGAGCTTTAAGCCAACTTTTTCACTGTCCTCTTTCACTTTCATCAAGAAGGTCTTTAGTTCTTCTTCACTTTCTGCTATCAGGGTGGTGTCATCTGCATATCTGAGGTTATTGATATTTCTCCCGGCAATCTTGATTCCAGCTTGTGCTTCCTCCAGCCCAGCATTTCTCATGATGCACTCTGCATATAAGTTAAATGTGCAGGGTGACAATATACAGCCTTGATGTACTCCTTTTCCTATTTGGAACCAGTCTGTTGTTCCATGTCCAGTTCTAACTGTTGCTTCCTCACCTGCATCAGGTTTCTCAAGAGGAAGGTCAGGTGCTCTGGTATTCCCATCTCTTTCAGAATTTTCCACAGTTTATTGTGATCCATGCAGTCAAAGGCTTTGGCATAGTCAATAAAGCAGAAATAGATGTTCCCTAGAGTAATGGAAATAAAAACAAAGTAAACAAGTGGGACCTGATTAAACTTAAAAACTTCTGCACAGCAAAGGAAACTATAATCAAGGTGAAGAGACAACCCTCAGAATTGGAGAAAATAATAGCAAATTAAACAACTGATAAAGGATTAATTTCCAAAATATACAAGTAGCTCATATAATCCCATGCCAGAAAAACAACCCAATCAAAAAATGGGAAAAAGACCTAAACAGACATTTCTCCAAAGAAGACATACAGATGGCTAACAAACACATGAAAAAATGCTCAACATCATTCATTATTAGAGAAATGCAAATCAAACCTACAATGAGATATCACTTCACACTGGTCACAATGGCCATCATCAAAAAGTCTACAAACAGTAAATGCTGGAGAGGGTGTGGAGAAAAGGGAACACTCTTGCACTGTTGGTGGGAATGTAAATTGATACAGCCACTATGGAAGATGGTATGGAGATTCCTTAAAAAACTAGGAATAAAACTACCATATAACCCAGAAATCCCACTCCTAGGCATATACCCTGAGGAAACCAAAATTGAAAAAGACACATGTATCCCACTGTTCATTGCAGCACTATTTACAATAGCTGGAACATGGAAGCAATCTAGATGTCCATCAACAGATGAATGGATAAAGAAATTGTGGGACATATACACAATGCAATATTACTCAGCCATAAAAAGGAATGCATTTGAGTCAGTTCTGATGAGGTGGATGAACCTAGAACCTATTATACAGAGTGAAGAGAGTCAGAAATAGAAAGGTAAATATCGTATTCTAACACATAGATATGGAATCTAGAAGAATGGTACTGAAGAATCTATTTACAGGGCAGCAATGGAGAAACAGACATAGAGAACAGACTTATGAACATGGGGAGAGGAGGGAAGGGGGTGAGATATATGGAAGGAATGACATGGAAACTTACATTACCATTTGGAAAATAGATAGCCAACAGGAATTTTCTGTGTGTCTCAGGAAACTCCATCAGCCTAGGGGGTCAGGTTGGGAGGGAGATGGGAGGAATGTTCAGGAGGAAGGGGATATATATGTATATCTATGGCTGATTCATGTTAAGGTTTGACAGAAAACAGAATTCTGTAAAGCAATTATCTTTCAATTCAAAAAAAGAAACATAAAAAAGAATTCACAGAAATACATTTGTCCTAGCATAAAATGAAACCAGAACTATTAATGCACAGATAATTTATAAACAAATGCCTATAGACTTTGAAAACTCCTAATTTTCTGATTATAATTCTTTATTCTGCAATGATTTGACAAACTCCACTACTGAAGTTAGTGAAACACATAATTTAGGCAAGCAAAGGTTATAAATTCAATGCTGAAAACCTTTCCTCCAGACTATATACCTTCTTAATTTCAGTTAAGATTCTTTGATTTATACATAAAAACAAACATTTATACAGTGAACCTACTTTTTAAAAATTTCCTAAATAGTGTAGTTTTAAAAATTATCAAATAGTAAATGCCAGCCCACGGTGTTTCAAAAAAAAAAAAAAATGAGGAAAAGTAGTCAATAAAATATTGATGATCATTTCTCAAATCTACCAAATTAATGAAACAATTTGAGGAAAGGCTGATGGAAATCCTGTTAATGCAGTTCCAAGAAACTATGGCTCATATTTACAAAATACAAAATGATGGAATTATCTTGAAAAACTGGTCATGGATGGATAAAGATAGAATTTTCCAGAAAATGGCATGGTCCCCAAATTTTTTTAAGGTTCCTAGCCTGTCCGAAAGTGACCCTTCTTACTACCTGTGAGACTGGGAACTTATAAGTCAGATACCAAGTCTGTTTTCATAGGAGGTCTTTGTAGTCATTTGGTCAACATATTACGTCAATACTATTTCTTTAAGAGTGAGATTATAATGCCTGATTTGATGAGAATCACTTGCAAATATGATGCTGTAAGTATGGCTGTGACTGCACAAGCAATCTGTCGAGTTATATATCTGGGAATAAAGGAGGACAAATTCTTATTGAGTCTGTGCAAATAAGTATATAACACTGTCATGAAAGGTAAGGGCACTCAAGTATAAACTACTGTTTGTTTCAGAACTATGAGAGGCCAGTGACAAATAGCATTAAATTGTTTCATTTTACTTTTACAGAAGCATACTGTACTAAATTAAGTGTTGCTGCTGCTGCTGCTGCTAAGTCGCTTCAGTTGTGTCCGACTCTGTGCGACCCCATAGACGGCAGCCCACTAGGCTCCCCTGTCCCTGGGATTCTCCAGGCAAGAACACTGGAGTGGGTTGCCATTTCCTTCTCCAATGCATGAAAGTGAAAGGTGAAAGTGAAGTCGCTCAATTGTGTCTGACTCTTAGCAGCCCCATGGACTGCAGCCCACCAGGCTCCTCCATCCATGGAACTTTCTAGGCAAGAGCACTGGAGTGGGGTGCCAAGTGTTAGGAATAGCTTAAGAAGAAAATGCATGAGACTGCCTTACATAATATTAAAAATCAAACATTAAAAAAATTCCAGTAATGTCTTAAACAATTATAATAAGATTGTTTTCCTCAGTCCGAAATGATGAATTTTGTTTCATCAGGTCTCAATTCAGCAATCTGCTTTTGCAAAGTATGCTTGCTTCTGCACTAAGAAGGGTTCTAGAAATCCTGACTAGAAATCCATACCATAATCTCAAAGTTGTTAACCAATGCCGACTGGGCAGCCTGTAGACATAAACTATTCTTTAATTTCTATTTCTTTAATTTCAGAGTACCTGTTAGAATCCTTTCCAAGAGGTTCTATGACTGTCCTTCTTTGTTGAAGACACAAATGTTAGATTCTGGATTATACCAGAGAGTTGAGGCAAATATTTAGAAGCAAAAAATCAGTTGATGAGACAGAGGGGCTATGGTTAATTTATCACTTTGCTAATAGTATCATAGTTTACTACTGCTGCTGCTGCTGCTAAGTCGCTTCAGTCATGTCCGACTCTGTGCAACCCCATAGACAACAGCCCACCGGGCTCTGTCGTCCCTGGGATTCTCCAGGCAAGAGTGCTGGAGTGGGTTGCCATTTCCTTCTCCAATGCATGAAAGTGAAAAGTGAAAGTGAAGTTGTTCAGTCCTGTCCAACTCTTAGCGACCCCATGGACTGCAGCCTACCAGGCTCCTCCGTCCATGGGATTTTCCAGGCAAGAGTACTAGAGTGGGTTGCCATTGCCTTCTCCAGTTTACTACTGGGGTACAGTAAATAATTATTTTGTAAAGATTTAATCAGTAGTTTCTTGAGGCATAAGAATGCATTATGGCAGCACAGGCATTAGCAAATCACTAAGCCTCCCCATGAAATGTAAAATCTCTATAATATTTACACTGATACAAATCCTTATGATTATACAGTGGAAGTGAGAAATATATTTAAAGGACTAGATCTGATAGACAGAGTGCCTGATGAACTATGGACAAAGGTTCATGACATTGTACAGGAGACAGGGATCAAGACCATCCCCAAGAAAAAGAAATGCAAAAAAGAAAAATGGCTGTCTGAGGAGGCCTTAGAAATTGCTATGAAAAGAAGAGAAGCAAAAAGCAAAGTATAAAAGGAAAGATATACCAACTTGAATGTAGAGTTCCAAAGATTAGCAAGGAGAGATAAGAAAGCCTTCCTCAGTGATCAGTGCAAAGAAATAGAGGAAAACAATAGAATAGGAAAGACTAGAGATCTCTTCAAGAAAATTAGAGATACCAAGGGAACATTTCATGGAAAGATGGGCTCGATAAAGGACAGAAATGGTATGGACCTAACAGAAACAGAAGATATTAAGGAGAAGTGGCAAGACTACACAGAAAAACTGTACAAAAAAGATCTTCATGACCCAGATAACCACGATGGTGTGATCACTCACCTAGAGCCAGACATCCTGGAATGCAAAGTCAGGTTGGCCTTAGGAAGCTTCATGACGAACAAAGCTAGTGGAGGTGATGGAATTCCAGTTGAGCTATTTCAAATCATAAAAGATGATGCAGTGAAAGTGCTGCACTCAATATGCCAGCAAATTTGGAAAACTCAGCAGTGGCCACAGGACTGGAAAAGGGCAATTTTCATTCCAATCCCAAAGAAAGGCAATGCCAAAGAATGCTCCAACTACCGCACAGTTGCACTCATCTCACACTGTAGTAAAGTAATGCTCAAAATTCTCCAAGCCATGCTTCAACAATACGTGAACTGTGAACTTCCAGATATTCAAGCTGGTTTTAGAAAAGGCAGAGGAACCAGAGATCAAATTGCCAACATACACTGGATCATTAAAAAAGCAAGAGAGTTTCAGAAAAATATCTATTTCTGCTTTATTGACTCTGTGAAAGACTCGGACTGTGTGGATCACAATAAACTTCGGAAAATTCTGAAAGAGAGAGGAATACCAGACCACCTTACCTGTCTCCTGTGAAATCTGTATGTAGGTCAAGAAGCAACAATTAGAACTGGACATGGAACAACAGACTGGATAGGAAAAGGAGTACGTCAAGGTTGTATATTGTCACCCTGCTTATTTAACTCATATGCAGAATTCATCATGCGAAATGCCAGGCTGGGTGAAGCACAAGCTGGAATCAAAATGCCAGAAGAAATATCAATAACCTCAGATATGCAGATGGACCCACCCTTATGGCAGAAAGCGAAGGAGAACTAAAGAGCCTCTTGATGAAAGTGAAAGAGGAGAGTGAAAAAGTTGGCTTAAAGCTCAACATTCAGAAAACGAAGATCATGGCATCTGGTCCCATCACTTCATGGGAAATAGATGGGGAAACAGTGGCAGACTTTATTTTTTTGGGCTCCAAAATCACTGCAGATAGTGATTCCGGCCATAAAATTAAAAGTTGCTTACCCTTGGAAGGAAAGTTATGACCAACCTAGGCAGCATATTCAAAAACAGAGACATTACTTTGCCAACAAAGGTCCATCTAGTCAAGACTATGGTTTTTCCAGTGGTCATGTATGGAGGTGAGAGTTGGACTATAAAGAAAGCTGAGTGCTGAAGAATTGATGCTTTTGAGCTGTGTTGGAGATGACTCTTGAGAGTCCCTTAGACAGCAAGGAGATCCAAACAGTCCATCCTAAAGGAGATCAATCCTGAGTGTTCATTGGAAGGACTGATGTTGAAGCTGAAATGCCAATACTTTGGCCACCTGATGCGAAGAGCTGACTCATTTGAAAAGACCCTGATGCTGGGAAAGATTGAAGGTGGGAGGAGAAGGGAGCGACAGAGGATGAGATGGTTAGATGCCATCACTTACTCAATGGGCATGAGTTTGAGTAAACTCTGGGAGTTGGTGATGGACAGAGAGACCTGGCATGCTGCGGTCTGTGGGGTCGCAAAGAGTTGGACACGACTGAGCAACTGAACTGAACTGAATATTTTAACTATAAAAATTTAAACTCAGGAAAACCAAGCCTCTCTTTTGATTTGACAGTTTTGTTCACACAATTCTTACAATAATGTTAATTAATATGGAGATACCAAACCTATTTAGAGCATCTTTTCTAAGATAAATAATAAATCTTTGTGATTTTCCAAGGGTCTCCTGGAAATTCTATACGATCTCTTTAAATGTGAATGTTAGACTTGAACTTTTATTTTTCTCAAATTAGATCCTATCTTGGGCAAGTAAAATGAAAGTTGTCAGAGATCTGATCAATTGTTTAAGATAGGATGATGGATGCCTGAGAAACAATATATGGTTACCTATTTAATCAAAGTGACAGTAAAATATTGTTAAATAATTATTTAAGAAAGTAACACAGTTGTAAGGAACTTTATCTTTTTGACAACTGAAGAATCTGTGCTGTTTTTATTGTTAATTAAATAATCAAAATAATAAAGCCAAACAACTATTTTTGTGAGATGGGGATTACCTACAGAAAGTAAATAATAACCTTTATAACTTCCTGTTAAGATTCTTAAAAGATACCTTAATGATTTTAACAAAGGAAAAAGTCACAATATACTCTTGCATTTATATTTTGGGCAGTAAAAGTTTCAATATTCTTTTTTCAATATTATTTTTTTTTTGTATAAATAACCTCATCTAAAATGAGCGAACTTTGGTAAAATTTTAATATATTTCATTGTCTCTTTTCATGCTCAATTATTACATACTAAGCTAAGTAAAAACTACCTTTCTTCAAACCTTCTACAATTTTCCATATCAAATTTAGTCACTCACTAAACTGTTTGACATCCTGGAACAACTGGAACCTTTAGAACAAAATGACCCTCTTTTTCTGTTGATAAACAGAACCACATTTTATTACCATACATACTAAGTGTATTTACCTTGGTACTGTTCCTCCTAATATATTCTCAACCAACTACAATAATTATAACTTTTAATAAAGAAAATGAACCATTTCAGAAAAATACTAAGAGGTCTATTATTTGAGAACTCCCTATCAAATACTTTAACAGGCTAAGAAAATTTATTCTCTGCAGCCACATACAGCACTTTTATACCTTCACAAATTAGCTTAAGTGAACATGTTTATTAACATCACCCAAAGACATAGCCACTGTAAGGCATATAAGAATAATCAGTAAAAGCATATAAACTTAAAATTTTATGTTTACTAATCAATGTTAGATTGATGCTGAAGCTGAAGCTGCAATACTTTGACCACCTGATGCAAAGAACTTACTCTTTGAAGGCAGGAGGAGGAGGGAACGACAGAGGATTAGATGGTTGGATGGCATCACCGACTCAATGGACATGAGTTTGAGCAAGTTCCAGGAGTTGGTGATGGTCAGGGAAGCTGGCATGCTGCAGTCCATGGGGTCTCAAAGAGTCAAGCACAACTGAGTTACTGAACTGAATCAATGTTTGAGAATTCACTTTTACTTGGAAATTATCTAGGCATCTATTCACTATCTAATAACTCAATTTAATATTACTACAAATTTGTAAATTATATTTAAACTGAAACACTACAAGACATATTCACTGTTGATACAAAAAAGTGTCAGAATAATGATTCAATTTAGCCCAAAACAAACTAATCTCTTTCATAATTGTAAATGTTTCCTAGGAGTCATATTAACTGATTTCATCAGTAAACTAATATAAAAAGCCTAGAAGTTCAGATCAACTTGTGACTTCAAGAGAAAGTACCCCCAAAACTAAAAAACAAAAACAAAATGCTTGGATTATAAACCATACTGACAGATTCAAGGAAAAGAGAGCGTTACTACTTATTATTTTAGCCAAAACTACTAGTTTAATTTGTCCAAAGATTCATCTTACTTATGCAAACTTAGATTAAAAGTGTTTTTAAGTCAGCAATTTCTATATTTTTTTTACATATTTTACATTTAGAATTATTAGGTCAGGTTGTTTTTTTTTTTTTTTTTTTTCCCTATGCTTTTAAAGCAGAATATTAGATTTCTGTAAGGGATCTTTTGGAGAAGGCAATGGCACCCCACTCCAGTACTCTTGCCTGGAAAATCCCATGGACAGAGGAGCCTGGAAGGCTGCAGTCCATGGGGTCGCTGAGGGTCGGACATGACTGAGTGACTTCACTTTCACTTTTCACTTTCATGCATTGGAGAAGGAAATGGCAACCCACTCCAATGTCTTGCCTGGAGAATCCCAGGGACAGGGGAGCCTGGTGGGCTGCCGTCTCTGGGGTCGCACAGAGTCAGACACGACTGAAGCGACTTAGCAGCAGCAGCAGCAGCAGCAGCAGCAAGGGATCTTTTATCTCTGTATACAAATCAGAATAGCATTCCTTTATGTTTAAGGGATATAATCAGAGAACATAATTCTCCATCAAAGTGGGAAAACATTTCACACTGACATCAGGCAAGATGAAGTCCTTTTATTAAGTACAGGTACACAGACACAAACAGAACCTATACCTTCTGTTCCACAATTTCAGCCACAGGACAATATTAAACACTAAACCCTCCAGTTAAAATCTCAGAGAGACTTTCTTCATTCTAATTGGTATAAAACTCCTAACTGACTTAAGCTCATAAATAGCAAACAGACAAACAAACAAAAAAACCCCGAAAAGATCAACAAACTATATTCTCCACTATCTCTATCATTCATCCAACATATATCATGAAATGGTAAGATTGTGAGACCAAATTTCCAATCACTGATGCTGCCAAGAGAAAGTAATATCACTTGAGTCCAAGACAGAAACAAATATAAAAACACAAAATCAACAGAAAGGTGGAAGAAAAGAAACTGAGTAAAAACTAAGAGTCAGCAAAATGGAAGTTCTGTTGTCATTTGGAATTCAATCCAGTAACCAGGAGAAGACAGGCCTGGAACTAACCAGCCCACAAGGTTTAATTTCCTTGTCTCCATCAGGTGCATCAGCTGGGGCATCTCAGTGAAACCTCCAACATGGTTCAGGTAGAATTTTCACTAAGATAAAATCATGTGAAAAGTTAGGTAAATAGTTTACCAAAGAAAAGATAGAATTAGATGCTGCGTTAGAAAGCTTCTTACTGTCTAAGAGGACTATAAACTATTAGGGATTATCTGTTACAACAGACAGAAATGACTTTTATCTCTACCAGTTAACCTCTGCCCTACAAAACTATAAAATAGCCCAGACAACAGAAAGGCAAGCCCAGGGTTATCTTTTTCCCATTTCCAAATTTCAGAGAATTTTCCTGACAGATTTCACCTATGTTTACCTCCAGTGGTTGAAAAGAGAGTTAATATAATTTCAGGAGAGAAGCTGATAAAGCATGTTTCATGAGAACTTAGGGTAGCTGTCTCCATCTAAAGCAAAGTTACCCAGGCTTCACCTAGATTTGAATGAACAATTTAAAGCATGTGAGGAATACCCTCACACAATAATTTTTTCTTAGAGTTAACAATCAGTTGATCTACTTAAAACACTTAAAGTGAAGTGAAGTCGCTCAGTCATGTCTGACTCTTTGAGACCCCATGGACTCTAGCCTATCAGGCTCCTCCATCCATGGGATTTTCCAGGCATGAATACTGGAGTGGGTTGCCATTTCCTTCTCCAGGGGATCTTCCCAACCCAGGGATCGAACCCAGGCATCGCAGGCAGATGCTTTACCATCTAAGGTATTTTACAAATTAACATACTCTGTTTTTAGTTAAAGAAAGTTAAGGGGGGAAAAAATCTATTAAAGTCCTAGAACATCAAGTCTACCATTCCTTGGACCTATAATGAAAATAATATAATCAGATATGTTTCTTCAGAAATGTTATGCATTGAAACATTAAACTCCCCACAACCTCCAACACTACTTGCTAAGGCCAACTAGAAAACGACAATACACTCAAGACCTATACCAGTTCCTGGAAGCTTCTGTCCCTCTTTCTCTGGCCACCACCAGATCTGAAAGATAATTGGATTAGAAAAAAAAATGTCAATATTATACTTAGTATATAGCTCTCATATAGAAACTCTGAGACAAGTAACTCTTAGAGATAGTGACAAAGAATCAAAGATCATTTACACACGTTAAACTAGAGCAAATAGATGGTATTCATGAACTTCCCACTACTTTACTTGTGGGTAAGGTGAAATGAAATATGATAAATATACAAAATTTTTAAAAAACTATAAATACAGGAGCATAATTTGAAAAAGAGGGGAAAAGAGAAATAAAAATTATGACAACCAACCAACCTAACAAAATCCCCACAATAAATGATTTGCACTACAGAATAATTTTTTCCAGTTTTACTGAGGCATAATTAACAAAAAATAGTATAAAGTATATATAACAAGATTTGACAAACACAGACTTTGTGAATTATTACTGCAATCAAACAAATTAGCACACATATTACCTTACAGTTCCCTTTTTTGTGTGTGTGATTACAACACTTAGGATCCACTCTGAGCAAATTTCATGTATACAATACACTATTAACTACAGTCACCATGCTGTACATTAGATCCTCAGAACTTATTCATATTCCAGTTTCAGGTCTCTACCATTTGATCAACATTTCCCAAGTTCCCCCAACCCTCAGCCCCTGGAAATAACCACCCACCACCACCATTCTACTCTCTGTTTCTTATAGAAAAAGAGATGAGATTTGTGGTTATCAGTGGTGGGGGGTTGGAGGAGGGGGAGTTGGGGGAAGGTGGTCAAAAAGTACAAATTTGTAGTTGTAAGATAAAGAAGTACTGGGGATGTAACGTTCAACCTGATGAACATAGTTAATACTGCTGTATGATAGGCAAGTTGTTCAGAGAGTAGATCCTGAGAGTTTTCATCAAAAGGAAAAATTTTGTTTTTCTTTTTATAGTATCTGGATGAGATGATGGGTATTAACTAAACCTGTTGTGATAATCATTTAACAATATATGTATATCAAACCATAATGCTGCATACCTTAAACTTATACAGTGATGTACAATTATTTCTCAGTACGGCTAAAAAGAAAATAAAAATATTTTAAAAATCAAGATCACAGTAGAGAGTTTAACAAATGCTTAGTGAAGAGTGAAGATAGATGAGGGATCAGAAGGATAAGACCTAAGGATAACAGGAAGAACAGACGGAGAGAAATTTATCTCAGAAGCAATAAAATACAATTAGAGTTACGTTTATTTACATCTTAGGCAAAGAATAAGTCCCACTTTCTCCTAAATATTTGAGTAACCTATTTAAAATTTTAAAAAATATTTTTCATATGATATCTCAAGTTCTTAACTTAAATACTATATCTGAAGTCACCCATATTACAATCATGATTCCTTTAATTTTTATTTTATCTAACAACTCTGATTTCCACTGCTACCAATTATCTTCCATGTGACTAATTTAAAATAATTACAGCTCAGCAGATTTTATTTTGTTACTGAATATGTGTATAATTTTGTTGCAGTTTACTTTTCAAAAATCTTATTTCATTATTTTATCAAGAATTTAACCTTTTAAGCATGTCTCAATGTTTCATTTGCTTTAGCTGCCAATAAGATATACTTATGTCATGTGTATCTTTTGTAGATCAAAAACAAACAAACAAAATTTTGCATGTACCAAGACCCAGAGGAGAGGAGCAGTGCCCCCACAGGAGACTGAACCCAAACTAGCTGCTAGTGTTGGAGGGCAGCCTATGGAGGCATGGGTCGAAAAGGGCTCACCACTGAGATGGAGACACTAGAAGGTCCCCCTTGGCTTAAATCCTCTTGGAGTTTGCCATTAACCCTACCACAGAGGCCATAGACCCCAGGGCTGAGTTGCCTCAGGCCAAACTACCACCAAAGAAGGAGTGCAAAACCACCCATCAGCAGAAAATTAAAGCTTTACTGAGCAAGGCCCTGCCGGCCAGAGCAAGACCCAGTTTTTCCCACCAGTGCCTCCCATCAAGAAGCTTACACAAGCCTCTTAGCCTCACCCATCAGAGGGCAGACAGAAGAAGCAAGAAGCAGCAGTCTCACAGAAGCTAAAACAAAAAACATATTACAGAAAGTTCAGATCAGATCAGATCAGTCGCTCAGTCATGTCCGACTCTTTGCGACCCCATGAATCGCAGCATGCCAGGCCTCCCTGTCCATCACCAGCTCCCGGAGTTCACTCAGACTCACGTCCATCGAGTCAGTGATGCCATCCAGCCATCTCATCCTCTGTCGTCCCCTTCTCCTCCTGCCCCCAATCCCTCCCAGCATCAGAGTCTTTTCCAATGAGTCAACTCTTCGCATGAGGTGGCCAAAGTACTGGAGTTTCAGCTTTAGCATCATTCCTTCCAAAGAAATCCCAGGGCTGATCTCCTTCAGAATGGACTGGTTGGATCTCCTTGCAGTCCAAGGGACTCTCAAGAGTCTTCTCCAACACCACAGTTCAAAAGCATCCATTCTTTGGTGCTCAGCCTTCTTCACAGTCCAACTCTCACATCCATACAAGACCACAGGAAAAACCATAGCCTTGACTAGACGAACCTTTGTTGGCAAAGTAATGTCTCTGCTTTTCAATATGCTATCTAGGTTGGTCATAACTTTCCTTCCAAGGAGTAAGCGTCTTTTAATTTCATGGCTGCAGTCACCATCTGCAGTGATTTTGGAGCCCCCCAAAATAAAGTCTGACACTGTTTCCATTGTTTCCCCATCTATTTCCCATGAAGTGGTGGGACCCGATGCCATGATCTTCATTTTCTGAATGTTGAGCTTTAAGCCAACTTTTTCACTCTCCACTTTCACTTTCATCAAGAGGCTTTTTAGTTCCTCTTCACTTTCTGCCATAAGGGTGGTGTCATCTGCATATCTGAGGTTCTTGATATTTCTCCCGGCAATCTTGATTCCAGCTTGTGTTTCTTCCAGTCCAGCATTTCTCATGATGTACTCTGCATATAAGTTAAATAAACAGGGTGACAATATACAGCCTTGACGAACTCCTTTTCCTATTTGGAACCAGTCTGTTGTTCCATGTCCAGTTCTAACTGTTGCTTCCTGACCTGCATACAAATTTCTCAAGAGGCAGATCAGGTGTTCTGGTATTCCCATCTCTTTCAGAATTTTCCAGAGTTTATTGTGATCCACACAGCCAATAGAGAAAGTTAATCATGATGAAAAAGCAGAAATTTATGTCCCACATGGAGGGACAAGATAAAATCCCAGAAAAACAACTAAATGAAGCAGAGGCAACCTTCCAGAAAAATAATTCAGAATAATGAGAGTGAAGATGATCCAGGATTTGGGAAAGAGTGGAGGCAAAGATTGAGACAATGCATGAAATGTTTACCAAAGACCTACGAGAACTAAAGAACAAACAAACAGGCAGAAGGAAAAGAAAGAGAGAAAGGATCTGAGAAAATATTTGAAGAGATAATAGCTGAAAACTTCCTGAACATCAGAAAGGAAATAGTCAGGTAAGTCCAGAAAGCACAGAGAGTCCCAGGAAGGTTAAACCCAAGGAGGAACACATCAAGACACATAGTAATCAAACTGACAAAAATTAAAGACAGAGATAAAATATTAAGAGCAACAAGGGAAAAACAACAAATAACATACCAGGCAACTCCCATTAGGCTATCATCTGATTTCTCGACAGAAACTCTACAAGCTAGAAGGGAATGGCATGATATATTTAAAGTGATGAAATGGAAGAACCCACAACCAAGAATATTCTACCCAGCAAGACTCTCTTTCAGGTCTGATGCAGAAATCAAAAGCTTTCCAGAAAAGCAAAAGTTAAGGGAATTTGGCACCACCAAACCAGCTTTACAACAAATGCTAAAGGAACTTCTCTAGACAGGAAACATAAGAGAAGAAAAAGATCTACAGAAAATAAACCCAAAATAAGAAAATGTTAATAGGATCATACATATCAATAATGACCTTAAATGTAAATGGATTATATGCATCAACTGAAAGACATATGATATAGACAGGGGAGGTGGATGAAAACATGTGCATGTAATGCACTTTCAATTACAACATCATTCTGCTTGACCACTGCCCCCCAATTGTATGTAATTATTTTATATTGTTAACTTAATCATGTTCCTACTATGGTTTGGAATTTTAATTATATTTTTTATCTGGCTATTGTGATACTGTAACTATTACTCATTTAATATGATTGTATCATGATTGGTCAACAGAATAATAATAGAACTCTATATCAGCAAAACTGGTATCTAATAGAAAAACCTGTAATCACTTTTTAAAATCCAGATGCATATCAGAATTATATTGAAATGTCTGAAAAATACAAATGCTCAGGTATTGCTTTTTTCCTCTAGAGCTCGAGATATGTTTCTAATGAGCACTCATGTTTAAAAACAACTGGATTACATGATCATCTTTTACTTTCATCTAGTTTGTTTCAATTTTTCTATTTCATATTGAATGCTCCCAATTCATTTACTTTATGTTCTCCAATTTCTCGATCTCTTCTCTTTTTTTTCTTGATGTTCTTTCTCAAGCCTTTATCAAGTGTAGTTGAAAAGGTTTTGTATAGCTACATATAAATACATATAATATATACCTTTTAGAAAACTTAAAAAAAAGCAAAGCTAGATAATTAATACATTCATCACCTCAGCCATTCAACAATGTCTATCAAATCATTACACTATAATACTTACATACAGAGTGAAAAATCTGGCTTAAAACTCAACATTCAAAAAGCTAAGATCATGACATGCAGTCCCATCACTTCATGGCAAATAGATGGGGAAACAATGGAAACAGTGACAGACTTTATTTTCTTGGGCTCCAAAATCACTGCAGATGGTGACTGCAGCCATGAAATTAAAAGACACTTGCTCCTTGGAAGAAAAGCTATGACCAAACTAGACAGCATATTAAAAAGCAGAGATATTACTTTGCAGACAAAGGCCCATCTAGTCAAAGAAATGGTTTTTCCCGTAGTCATGTGTGGATGTGTGTTGGACTATAAAGAAAACTGAGTGCTGAAGAATTGATGCTTTTGAACTGTGGTGTTGGAGAAGACTCTTGAGAGTCCTTTGGACTGCAAAGAGAACCAACCAGTCCATCCTAAAGGAAATCAGTCTTGAATATTCATTGGAAGGACTGATGCTGAAGCTGCAACTCCAATACTTTGGCCACCTGATGGGAAGAACTGATTCATTGGAAAACACCCTGATGCTGGCAAAGATTGAAGGCAGGAGAAGGGGACAACAAAGGATGAGGTGGTTGGATGTCACCAACTCACTGGGCATGAGTTTTGGAGTTGGTGAAGGTTAGGGAGGCCTGGTGTGCTGCAGTCCATGGGGTTGCAAAGAGTTGGACATGACTGAGCAACTGAATTGATACACTTTAAATATATACAATTATATCGGTAAATTTTTCCTCAATAAAGAAAAAAGGGGGGGGGGGAGTTAAATTTAGTATACTATACCACAAAAGTTAGAGCTATTTCAAATCCTAAAAGATGATGTTGTTAAAGTGCTGCACTCAATATGCCAGCAAATATTGAAAACTCAGCAGTGGCCACAGGACTGGAAAAGGTCAGTTTTCATTCCATTCCCAAAGAAAGGAAATGCAAAAGAATGTTCAAACTACCACACAACTGTACTCATCTCACATGCTAGCAATGTAATACTCAAAATTCTCCAAGCCAGGCTTCAACGGTTTGTGAATTATGAACTTCCAGATATTCAAGCTGGATTTAGAAACAGCAGAGGAACCAGAGATCAAATTGTCAACATCCATTGGATCATTGAAAAAGCAAGAGAATTCCATAAAAATACCTACTTCTGCTTTATTGACTACACCAAAGCCTTGACTGTGTGGATCACAACAAAATGTGGAAAATTCTTCAAGAGATGGGAATACCAGACCACCTTACCTGCCTCCTGAGAAATCTGTATGTAGGTCAAGAAGCAACAGTTAGAACAGGACATGGAACTACAAACTGGTTCCAAATTGGGAAAGGAATACGTTAAAGCTATATATTGTCACTCTGCTTATTTAACTTATGTGCAGGGTACATCAATGGAAATGCCAGGCTGGATGAAGCACAAGCTTGGAATCAAGATTGCTGGGAGAAATATCAATAACCTCAGATATGCAGATGATATCACCCTTATGGCAGAAAGTGAAGAAGAACTAAAGAGCCTCTTGATGAAAGTGAAAAAGGAGAGTGAAAAAGTTGACTTAAAACTCAATATTCAGAAAACTAAGATCATGGCATCCGGTCCCATCACTTCATGGCAAATAGAGGGGAAACAATAGAAATAGTGACAGACTTTATTTTTGGGGGCTCAAAAATCACTGCAGATGGTGACTGCAGTCATGAAATTAAAAGACACTTGCTCCTTGGAAGAAAAGCTATGACAAACCTAGACAGCATATTTAAAGCAGAGACATTACTTTGCCAACAAACGTCCATCTTGTCAAAGCTATGCTTTTTCCAGGAGTCATGTATGGATGTGAGAGTTGGACCATAAAGAAAGCTGAGCATGAAAGAATTGATGCTTCTGAACTGTGGTGTTGGAGAAGACTCGAGAGTCCCATGGACTGCAAGGAAGTAAAACCAGTCCATCCTAAAGGAAATCAGTCTTGAATATTCATTGGAAGGACTGATGCTGAAGCTGAAGATCTGATACTTTGGCCACCTGATGGGATGAACTGACTCGTTGGAAAACATTTGATGCTGGGAAAGATTGAAGGTGGGAGGAAAAGGGGACAACAAAGGATAAAGTGGTTGGATGACATCACCAACTCAATGGACGTGAGTTTGAGCAAGCTTAGGGAGTTGGTGATGGACAGGGAATCCTGGCATACTGCAGTCCATGGGGTCACAAGAGTCAGACACGACTGAGTGACTGAACTGAAACCAAGAAACAAAAAAAGATTCCACACACAAAGAAAGTAAATAAAAATAATTTTAAAAGCATCTATGACACTACAGCCTACCAAACACTGTATTCTTACCATGCAGTGCTTTTTCCAAATATGGCACCTTGGGTTTTATTTTAATTCTGAGTTGTCTAAATGCACTAATATCAACAAAGTCATGAATAGTTCCTATGTAACATTAGGCACATTTCAAATGGTTTTTCTTTAATGGCAGTATCAAATATATAGCACTACTAATCTTACTTTTTATCTGTATTTCTTAAATAGCACCTATAACCACATCCACATCCTGTTGGTAAATAAATCCCAAATGGTTTAGTGGATGTTTGATATTATATTACATAAAATTTATACTCCAGTTTCTCTTAGTTCAGATCAAAGTGGTCAAAAGCAGCTCAAGTAGTTTTATAAAAAATGACTCCATACAGGAATATCAACTGAGTTTAATTTGAGTTACTTCATTGGAAACTTAAACGGCACTTGACAAGGAAGCAGGGACACTATTATGAAGGCTCTGACCACAACAGTGCTCCTTGGTGACAACTGGGGCTTTCTGTATTTCACTAATTTTATAAAATGCTCATTTTTCCACAATGCAAAATTTCAGAACTAGCAAATTATCTTCCAATAAATACCATCTTATCACTGCCATATTTACTTTCCTTTTAAATATCAGTGAAATTGATGGCACTGTAGATTCAATAAAGTATGATATATTTGGAATCCTCCATGTGTTGCCTTCTTATCATATTCCATTAGAGTTTTATCTTCAAGGAGCTAGGGAACTTTCGTGGATTAATTTGGAAGTTCGCTAAAAGTAAAGAATGATAATTTTGGAGTGTAATAGTATCACTTTAGTTATTATGGCAACTAAAACAAAGTCCTGTATTTTGTTGTTTGCTTGCTTTTAAGTAAATTAGACAAAAATGAAAGTGTTAGCTGTTTCCCATTCAGAAATGAGATGTATTTGGTGAAGTTTTGTCTAAGCTCATGGTAATTTGGTTTCATGAGTGCTGGGTTTCTGTTTGTTTCTTTCTTCTTGGGCCATCCAGATGATCAAGTAGATGTATAAATACAAATCAAAACAACAGTGTGATATCACCTCACAGAATGGCCATCATGCAATGGCCATCATCAAAAAGTCTACTAACAATAAATGCTGGAGAGGGTATGAAAAAAAGGGAACATTCTTACACTGCTGGTGGGAATGTAAACTAGTATAACCACTATGGAGAACTGTATGGAAGTTGCTTCAACTAAATATAGAGCTACCATACAACTCTTCAATACCACCCCTGGGCATGTATCTGGAGAAACCCAGGGTTCAAAAGGATACATGCACCCCAGTGTTCACTGCACTGCTGTTTACAATAGCCAAGACATGGAAGAAATGGAAATGTCCAGCAACAGATGAACGGATAAAGAAGGTATAGTACATATATACAATGGAATATTATCCAAGCATTAAAAAGAGTGAAATAATGCCACTTGGATTATTAGCAACATGGATGGACCCAGAGATTATCATACTGAGTGAAGTAAATCAGACAAAGACAAATATCATATGATATCGCTTATAGGTAGAATCTAAAAAAATGATACAAATGAACTTATTTACAAAACAGAAACTGACAGACTTAGAAAACAAATTTAGGTTACCAGAGGGGAAGGAGGGATAGATTAGGAGTTTGGGATTGACATGTACACATTGCTATATTTAAAACAGATAACCAATAAGGACAGGGAACTCTGTTCAACATTCTGTAATAATCTAAATAGGAAAAGAATTTGAAAAAGAACAGGTATATGTGTGTGTGTGTGTGTGTGTGTGTATAAAACTTAACCACTCTGTTATACACCTGAAACTAACACAACATTGTTAATCAACTATACTCCAATATAAAATAAAATGTAAAAAATATATATTTTTTAAAAAGTTCTAAAACTTACATTTGGGAGAGCTATAAATAAAAGCTAGACTTGATATCTGAAAGCCCGAGAGTTAAGGCAGCCAAAGGACAGGCTTTTGTAGTGTCTCACTCTTAATTTAAAAGATCAGCCCTAAATTAGTAGGCATTTGATGAGTGTCAATATTGGGGAAGAAAGAAAATTGGAAGACACAAAGACAAGATATACAGTAAAAGAAAATTTAATATATAATATCCACAGAGCATATGAGAAGATATTTCATCCAAAAAATAAAACTAGAATTCTATTAAAAATAGGGAAAAAATTAGAGAACTTGAAAATAACAAAGAGTTACTGATAATAACAGTAAGATATTGAGAATTAAAAATTAAACTGAGGGGCTGGAAGATAAAGTTGCAAAAAAATAGCACAAAAATACAGAACAATAAGACAGAGATGGAAAATTAGATACTAAAAAAATAGGTAAGCCATTGACTAATTCTAACATCTGACTAATTGCAGTACCATAAAGAGATAATAAAGAAAACAGATGAAAGTAAATTATCAATGAATGAAATTTCAAAAACTGAATGATAAATCTCCAGATTTAAATGGCTTACCAAGAACCTAGAACATAAATGAAAGGGACCTACATCATGTTGAATCATTGGGAGTGATCAGCATTCCAGGAGAAAGAGAAAATCCTAAAAGCTTACAGAAAGAGGCCACTTGTAAATTACTTGTAAATAAGTAAATATATTTGACAATATGAAACAAGAACAACAATCATGAATTCACTAAAATTATCAGGGCATAAAATCTATGATCAATGAAATAAGGACTACAATAAGTATATTTATGAAGTAGAACAACAAATAGAATTACCTTTCTGCTTTCTTGAAAACAGAAAGAAAGAATAGATAGCATATGTAAAATAAAAGTTAAAAAATACAGAATACAGAATAGTACCAACACATACTAGGAGAAGCAGAGGAAATTTATTAGAGAGAGAAATAAAAGAGAGGAAAGGAGGTGCGGAGAAGGAGGAGGAAAGTGGCAAGAAGGATGGTAGGAAGGGAGAGAGATTTGAGGAAATAATAGAGATGAAATTGCCAAATTAAAAGTGAAATCACTCACTGATTACAAATACTACACCTAGATTGTAAAGACACATAAAAGGCCAAAGAAAAAGAGAGAAATTCTAGTAAGAGAGCGCAGATGAACTTCAAAGAACCAAGAACCATATTGATGTCTTAGTTATCTTCAGATGCAAGAAGACAGGGGAATGATGTGTTTGTTTTTTTTTTTTTTAATTTATTTATTTTAATTGGAGGCTAATTACTTTACAATACTGTAGTGGTTTTTGACATACATTGACTTGAATCAGCCATGGGTATACATATGTTCCCAATCCTGAACACCCCTCCCACCTCCCTTCCCATCCCATCCCTCTGGGTCATTCCAGCGCACCAGCCCTGGGCACCCTGTCTCATGCATTGAAGCTGGACTGGTGATCTGTTTCACATATGATAATATACATGTTTCAATGCTCTTCTCTCAAATCATCCCACCCTCACCATCTCCCACAGAGTCCAAAAGACAGTGCTATATATCTGTGTCTCTTTTGCTGTCTTGTATATAGGGTTATCATGACCATATTTCTAAATTCCATATATATGCATCAGCATTCTGTACTGGTGTTTTTCTTTGACTTACTTCACTCTGTATAAGAGGCTCCAGTTTCATCCACCTCATTAGAACTGATTCAAATGTATTCTTTTTAATGGCTGAGTAATACTCCATCGTGTATATGTACCACAGCTTTCTTATCCATTCGTCTGCTGATGGGCATCTAGGTTGCTTCCATGTCCTGACTATTGTAAACAGTGCTGCGATGAACATTGGGGTACATGTGTCTCTTTCAATTCTGGTTTCCTCGGTATGTATGCCCAGCAGTGGGATTGCTGGGTCATACGGCAGTTCTATTTCCAGTTTTTTAAGGAATCTCCACACTCTTCTCCACAGTGGCTGTACTGGTTTGCATTCCCACTAACAGTGTAAGAGGGTTCCCTTTTCTCCACACCCTCTCCAGCATTTATTGTTTGTAGACTTTTGGATAGCAGCCATTCTGACTGGAGTGAGATGGTACCTTATTGTGGTTTTGATTTGCATTTCTCTGATAATGAGTGATGTTGAGCATCTTTTCATGTATTTGTTAGCCATCTGTATGTCTTCTTTGGAGAAATGTCTGTTTAATTATTTGGCCCATTTTTTAATTGGGTCATTTATTTTTCTAGAATTGAGCTGCAGGAGTTGCTTGTATATTTTTTAGGTTAATTCTTTGTCAATTGCTTCATTTGCTATCATTTTCTCTCATTCTGAAGGCTGTCTTTTCACCTTGCTTATAGTTTCCTTCATTGTCCAAAAGCTTTCAAGTTTAATTAGGTCCTATTTGTTTTTAAGGTACTGAAGGAAAAGATACTTTCATCAAGATATATATAACCAGCCAAGCTGATATTCATATACAAGAGTATGATAAATACATCATTAGGCATTTTTTAAAAGGTATAGAAGGTTTGTCACAAAAAGACCCACATAAATGGGGAGGGGTGGTGGGAGGAGCCTGAGAGATGCTGAAAGTCATATAAGACTTATCACAGTCCCTGATAAGAATAGGTTCTCTATCAATGTTTGCTTAACTCCCTGGGCCTGGAGAAGGGAATGACAACCCACTCCAGTAATCTTGCCTGGGTAATTCCATGGACAGAGGAGCCTGGCGGGCTACAGTCCATGGGGTTGCAAATAGTCAGACACAACTGAGCAGCTAACACTGGAGCTTGAACTGGACTGAAGGTGGTTAATGAGGAAAGAGTCCTGAGGAATTTGAAAGCTCTGGAATTGAAAGCAAAGGGACAAAATAAAAAATATAGTCCAAAGGAGATATCTTTGCAAGTTCTTCAAGGTTTTCTCATCCCCTAATCCAATATGACTTTCTTTATTGATATACACAGTGATTTAGACTCCAGCCAGGGAAAATGTCTGTGAAATTTACAGAGAGGAATTTAAGGATATCAAATGCCCAAGACACCAAAATCTCTCTTGTATTAATATCAAGCACACAAAAACTGCTGCTATATCAAAGTCATATGTTTCTATTAGTTCATAGGTGAAAAGCCATTCATGGAAAGGAAATTTACTTTTAAAAAGGATTGATAAAGATCTGCATACATTATCAAAGAAATAATCACTTGTGCAATAGTTACTACTCAAATGAATACAAAGACAAATCCACAAGCAGAAGAGAAAGGGTTTAATTATGTCATCTGCCTACAGCTTATATTCATTCCTTCATATTACAACAATGTGTTTTCAGTTTCTGAGATCTGGAATCAATTAAGATATATCTGGACTCTTTTTAATAATGGATTCTACTGAAAACAGCTTATTTCCTTTCCTCCAAATAGTGAATATATGAAGAAATGTAAATTCTCCCATCTTAATGAGTAATCTTTTTATTATTTTATTTTTATAAACTTTGAAGATACAGTATTCATTGATCAGATTCCTTGATTTTATGTGCATAAATTCAACCTGAATTAACTTAAGCAAAAAGGTTAATACACAGGTTCAATTATCTACTATGATAAAAATTAAAAACAGAACTACCATATGATACAGCAATTCCACTTCTGGGACTATATGCAAAGCAAACAAAAACATTAATTTGAAAGCATATCTGTACTCTATGTTCCCATGTTCATGCCAGCATTATTTACAATAGCCAAGACACAGAAGCAGTCTAACTGTCCACTAATGGATGAATGGATATGAAGTTGTGGGGTGTATGTGTGTGTGTGTATATATATATGTGTGTGTGTATATATATATATAGAGAGAGAGAGACATACACACTAGGAATATTATACAGCCATAAAAATGAGGAAATTCTACAATTTTCATGAACACAGATGGACTTCAAAGGCATTATCCTAAGTGAAATAAATCAAAGAGAACTGCTGAATGAGCTCAACTTATATGTAGCATCTAAAAAAAACACAAAAAACCAAACTTCATAGAAAAAGAGATCAGACTTATTAATAGACATGGAGTGGGGGTTGGAGGGGGAAGGAGGGGAATAGGAGGAAGGTGGTTAAAAGGTACAAAATTCCAGTTATATGATAAATAAATACTAGGGAGGTAATGTACAACAGGATGACTATAGTTAACACTGCTATATGATATATGTTCAGAGAATAAATCCTAAGAATTTTATCACAAGGAGAAAAATTATTTTGTTTTCTTTTCATTTTGTCTATATGAGAGGATAGATATTAGCTGAACCTATTGTGGTAATCATTCCACAATATGTATAAATTAAACCATCAGCCTGTACACCTTAAACTTAGAATGTATGTCAATTATTTTTTCATAAAACTTGGCAAAATATTTTACAAAAGTTCCATTTAGTGTAAAGTTTTATTTAAAATAGGGTTCAAGGGCATCCCTGGGGGCTCAGTGGTAAAGACTCCGCCTGCCAATGCAGGAGACACGGGTTCAATCCCTGATTTGGGAAGATCGCACATGCCATGAAGCAACCAAGCCTGTGCACTATAACTACTGAAGCCTGCACACTGTAGAGCCCATGCTCCACAAGAGAAGCCACCACAGTTGGAAACCTGCACACTGCAACTAGAGAGTCGCCTCCCCTCACCACAACTAGAGAAAAGCCTGTGCAGCAAAGAAGACCCAGTACAGCCAAAAATAAAATTAAAAAATAATTTAAAAGGTCCAAGAGCATGATAACAGAGATTTAAACCAAGTATAGGTCCCTTTTAAGGAGAAGGCAATGGCACCTCACTCCAGTACTCTTGCCTGGAAAATCCCATGGATGGAGGAGCCTGGTGGGCTACAGTCCATGGGGTCTCAAAGAGTCGGACACGACTGAGTGGCTTCACTTTCACTTTTCACTTTCATGCATTGGAGAAGGAAATGGCAACCCACTCCAGTATTCTTGCCTGGAGAATCCCAGGGACAGAGGAGCCTGGTAGGCTGCCGTCTATGGGGTCTCACAAAGTCGGACACAGCTGAAGTGACTCAGCAGCAGCAGCGGCAGCGTCCCTTCTAAGTGAAGTGCCCTGTGCAACTGCATAGGCTGTATACCCAAGGAGCTGGTCCTTATTCTTGAGGCAAAAGTTTCTCAAGGAGATGTGATATCATTGAAATTTCCCGTCCATGCTTGGCTTCCCTGGATCCATGAATGAGGGCAATTGCCTCAACCCTCCCCTCCTTCCTATTATCACTATATCTTATAGCTATATCCTATTATACTATTATCATTATTTAGAAAAATTTGCAGGCAATCCAGTTCAATTCTGTGCTTGCCTGGATATATTTTGGTCCTAAAAGGGCCAGATCCAGCATTTCTGACTCTTAAGTTTCCAAAGGCCACTGTCTTATGAACTAGTCTTCCATTTTTGTGATTGTATTCTTGCCTCTAGAAAAATGTTTACCAAATTTACAAAGTATGTTCTCTTTTGAACATCTGTTACATGTTCTAACACTTAAATTTAATACAATTTATAGTGCCTGTAACACTATTTTCTTTGAAATTCAGTTCAGTTGCTCAGTTGTGTCTGACTCTTTGTGACCCAGTGGACTGCAGTACACCAGGCTTCCCTGTCCATCACCAAATCCCGAAGCCTACTCAAACTCATGTCCATCGAGTTGGTGATGCCATCCAACCATCTCATCCTCTGTCGTCCCCTCCTCCCGCCTTCAGTCTTTGCTAGCATCAGGGTCTTTTCCAATGAGTCAGTTCTTCGCAACAGGTGGCTAAAGTATTGGAGTTGCAGCTTCAGCATCAGTCCTTCCAATGAATATTCAGGACTGATTTCCTTTAGGATGGACTGGTTGGATCTCCTTGCAGTCCAAGGGACTCTCAAGAGTCTTCAACACCACAGTTCAAAAGCATCAATTCTTCAGCACTCAGATTTCTTTATGGTCTAACTGATATCCATACATGACTACTGGAAAAACCATTTCTTTGACTAGATGGGCCTTTGTCTGCAAAGTAATGTCTCTGCTTTTTAATATGCTGTCTAGTTTGGTCATAGCTTTTCTTCCAAGGAGCAAGTGTCTTTTAATTTTACGGCTGCAGTCACCATCTGTAGTGATTTTGGAGCCCAGGAAAATAAAGTCTGTCACTGTTTCCATTGTTTCCCCATCTATATGCCATGAAGTGATGGGACCGGATGCCATGATCTTAGTTTTTTGTATGTCGAGTTGCAAAGAGTTGGACATGACTGAGCTACTGAACAACACAAGACTGTGTATTTATTGAGGACAGACAATTCTAGAGGCATTTGTTTTTACTGTTAATAGATCTGTTTTTTAAATAGATCCTCAGTAATGAACACAGCACCTGGAAAAACAGCACATGAAAAAAATTTTGAATGGATGGATAGAAAGATGCAGCGGTAGAGTGGATGTCTAAAGAAATAAAGAACTATTGAGTTATTATTGACACAGTTCATGTGAAAAGAGTAATAAAAGCCTAAACTAGGGTATCAAACATAGTAATGGAAGGAAGTGAAGGTCAAGAAAGCTATTTTGAATAGCTATTTTTTTGCTTTAAGAAAATTAATCTCAAATTTTTAATAACACAGCTTTAAATAGTACACTAGTTTCCTGTGGGTTATTGACTTTTATATTTTATCTTCAAAATTGGACTTACTATTGCATTTTGTCAGGGTTTCATTTGTATATTGGATAATTATATTATGTTTTCCTTTGACTTCCTTTCCCACCATGATTCTGAATTTAATTGTGTGGTGACTCACCAACTTTTATTCCTGCAGGAGTTTCTGTTAATCACACAGCACAATGTCCCTCATAGGTTCTAGAAATAATTGCTAGAGAAAAATAATTTGTTTGAGCAAAACTTTTACTTCATTTCTTATTCCAAAGAGATATTCTATGATTGGAGAATAATAACAATAAAAATTTATTGTGTCTATAATGTCATAGACAACAATAAGTGGTCTACACAAGTACTATTTTAACAATAATTTAACCTTCACAACTATGAGGAAGTTAACAAAGTAACAAAGTGGCTAGATCATGGTATAAAACTAGTTCAATATGACCTCAAAGCTTATTCCTTCCTTTCCCAGGAGGAAATATTACTCTGTAGCTTCCTTTTATGATCATCTTCCTCAAATCTGTAGATTTCTGACCCTCATTTAAAATTTTAACTTAGTTCTGTTTCCCTGGTCAGGTAACTTGTAGAGTGGCAATGATCAGACAAAACAAAGTCTTTTCTCTACTTAAGTCTACTTCACTGTGTAGGTTCATTGCTCTGCTGCTGGCCTGTAAGGGGGCCTAATCCTGTCTGATTTCTTGAGCAAATATGTGCTTGAGTGGCCTGAGTATGAATCTGTTACTCTTTCCCTCAGGCTGTCCTTAAGACTGATTTGGGATTGGGTCTACAGTATTTGGTAACTGAACCTGCAAAGATGTCCCTAATTCCCTTCCTTTCACAAACATCTGGAAAGTAAATCTGATTTTATCTTCCACCATTCATATCAGTATTGTGTCCACTTTCCAAGGGGTCATCTAAAAGGTCCACTAAAATGTCACTACCAACCTTTTACCATTTTCACCAGCCCTGCATTCCTCCTGCATTGTAGCTGAACTTCCCAATCAGACCACATCCTTTCTGAAGTCTGATTTGCACATGTGACTTCCTCACTTTGACTTTCTTTCACCTACAAAGTGTCTCCTTGGTGAATGCCAACTCATTTCAAAATATTTCATCCTTTGGGAAGGTTGTCTGACACGTTTAGGTAGAGCTGAACACCCGAGGGAACAAACCTCTACTTGATGTTAGGCTTCAGTTGACATGAGCCACATCTGCAGACTGCTGCATCACCCCTTGGAATGAGTTTCCCAGCAGTCTACCAGCTTGCCACTGTAAACCAGTGATTTTGTTCCAGCTCTATCTCTTTAAAAGAGTTATTGTCAAACACTGCCCCAAATACTGGAAACCATCAAGGCCACAAGGCAGTGGGATTACATATTCAAAGTGCTAAAAGAAAGACAGTCAACCAAGAGTCCTATATTTGGCAAAACTATTCAGAAGGGCATCCCTTTTGGCTCAGATGGCAAAGAATCTGCCTGTGATGCAGGACACCTGGGTTTGATCCCTAGGTTGGGAAGATCCCCTGGAAAAGGGAATGGCTGTCCACTCCAGTATTCTTGCCTGGAGAATTTCATGGGCAGGGGAGCCTGACGGGCTACAGTCCATGCAATTGCAAAAAGTTAGACACGACTGAGCAACTCACACATTCTTCAGAAATGAATTAGAAATTACAACATTCCCATATAAACATCAACTAAGAGAATTCATCACTAGCAGACCTACCTGATAAGAAATACTAAAGAGAGTCCTTCAGGTTGAAATGAAAGTACACTAGACAGTAACTCAATTCCATGTGATACATTGATTAAAGGGTACATAGTTTTACTTATGCTCATAAAGAAATAAAAAGGAGAAAAATTTTACAAGTGGTAGTTCAGTTTATGGTATTATATATAGGGATGGCTTCACAGGTATATACTTATCAAACTCATCAAGATGTACACATTAAATATGTGCAAGCTTTGTTTATGTCAATCATACCTCAGTACAAAAATAAAGAGCACAAGAGTAAAGGAAACTATATAAGTAAATATAAAAGACAGTATAATTGTATTTTTCCTAATAACTTTTTTTCTCCTATATAGTTTAAAAGACTATAGCATAGAGCTATAATTATAAAATTGTATTGATGAGTTTATAAGGTATAGTAAATATAATGTACAATATATGCATAGTATAATGCCTAATAAAGGTGTAATTTGTATGACAATAACAGCACGAAAGAGGAAGAGGGAAAGGAGCTACAATGGAGCAAAGTATACAATTGAAATTAAGTTAGTATTAATCTGATTAGGTTGTTTTAAATTATGATCTAATTTTAATCCCCAGGGCAACCAGCAAGCAAATAACTCAAAACAATATTGTACTGCTAAAGGCTAGATTGTACCATCTGGAGAATAAAGAAGATTATTGACTACAACTGAAAGCAGAAGGAGAACTGTTCTCTCTATATATGTAACTTCTCAAATTGTAAAAGATTGTGGCTTTACCTCTGTACACAAATTAGGTAGCATCTATGCAATAGAAAAACATCTATGTTAAAAATTGTTAATTTAGTCAAATAACACTTAAAAGTCACAGTAGAGTGCCCCAAAGTAATCAAGTCATTTTATTTCATGGACCTGTTCTATTTAAGCATATATAGTTGACCCTTGAACAGTGTGGATTTAAACTGTGCAGGTCCATTACATGCAGGGCTTTTTTCAGTAAATACAGTCAGTCCTCCATATCTGGGGGTTCCACATCTGTGCAGACCACATTCCTGATCAGTTATCTCCCTAATGATTTACTTCGATTAACATTTCCAGTGGGCAAATTACCTCTTAGTCAGGAATATATATGTGTTACAGAAAGACAGTATTTGACTGATAATGTAATCTCTTTCTGAAGCATTTTATAAGATTAAATGAGAGAGAATATTGAGCCATATGTGAGGATACTGATAATGCTCATGTGCAAATGAAATAATATTAAGGCAAAAAATTTAAAAGCTGGACACAGAGTAGCTATCATCAGAAGTCTACAAATAATAAATGTTAGAGAAGGTGTGCAGAAAAGGGAACCCACCTACACTGTTCGTGAGAATGTAAATTGGTGCAGCCACTATGGAAAACAGTATGGAGGTTCCTTAAACCATAAACAATATGAAAGTCCAACCTATAGACTAGGAGAAAGTATTTGCAAATGATGCAACTGACTAGGAGCTAATTACCAAAATATACAAACAACACATACAACTGAATAACAAAAAACCAAACAACCCAATCAAAAAATGGCCAGGAGACCTATTAATAAATAGATATTTCTCCAAAGATATACAGATGCCCAAGAGACACATGAAAAGATGCTCAACATCATTAATTATTAGAGAGATGCAAATCATAACTAGAATGAGGTATCACCTCACATTGATCAAAATGTCTACTGTCCAAAAATCTGCAAACAATTGCTGGAGAGGGTGTAGAGAAAAAGGAACCCTCCTACACTGTTGGTGGGAGTATAAACTGATACATCCACCATGGAAAACAGTATGGAGATTCCTTATAAAACTAAAAATAGAGCTACCATATGCTCCAAGGATCCCACTTCTAAGCATATATCTGGAAAACAGGAAAACCCTAATTAGAAAAGATACATGCACACCAATGTTCAGAGCAATATTATTTCCAATAGTCAAGGCACAGAAGCAAATTAAGTGTCCATTGACAGAGGAAAGGTTAAAGAAGATGTGGTACATATATACACAATGGAATATTACTCAGCCATAAAGAAGAACGAAATATTGCCAACTGCAGCAACATGGATGGACCTAGAGATTATTATACTAAGTAAAAGCCAGTCCAGGTTCAATGCACGATACTGGTTGCTTAGGGCTAGTGCACTGGGACGACCCAGAGGGATGGTATGGGGAGGCAGGAGGGAGGAGGGTTCAGGATGGGGAGCACATGTATACCTGTGATGGATTCATTTTGATATTTGGCAAAAATAATATAATTATGTAAAGTTTAAAAATAAAATAAAATTAAAAAAAAAAGAAGTCATACAGAGAAAGATAATTATTATATGATATCACTTATATACGGAATCTAAAAAGTAGCACATGAATCAACACACAAAACAGAAACAGACTCACAGGCATGGGAGGGGGAGGAGGGATAAATTAGAAGCAGGTTAACATATATACACTACTAAATATAAAACAGATAAACAACCAGGATTTACTGCATAACACAGGGAACTATATTTAATACCTTGCTGCTGCTGCTAAGTCACTTCAGTCGTGTCCGACTTTGTGCGACCCCAGAGACGGCAGCCCACCAGGCTCCCCCGTCCCTGGGATTCTCCAGGCAAGAACACTGGAGTGGGTTGCCATTTCCTTCTCCAATGCATGAAAGTCAAAAGTGAAAGTGAAGTCGCTCAGTCGTGTCCGACCCTCAGCGACCCCATGGACTGCAGCCTACCAGGCTTCTCTGTCCATGGGATTTTCCAGGCAAGAGTACTGGAGTGGGGTGCCATTGCCTTCTCCATTTAATACCTTATGATAACCTATAATGGAAAATAATCTAAAAGAAAAAAAAATATATATATATAAAACTGAATCACTTTGCTGTACACCTAAAACTAACACAATATTGGAAATCAACTATATTTCAATTTTTTAAAAAAGCTGGACACAAAATAAAACGTGCACATTAGTTACCATTTCCACAATAAACTGTGGAAAATTCTGAAAGAGATGGGAATACCAGACCACCTGATCTGCCTCTTGAGAAATCTATATGCAGGTCAGGAAGCAACAGTTAGAACTGGACATGGAACAACAGACTGGTTCCAAATTGGGAAAGGAGTTAGTCAAAGCTGTATATTGTCACCCTGCTTATTTAACTTATATGCAGAGTACATCATGAGAAACGCTGGGCTGGAAGAAGCACAAGCTGGAATCAAGATTGCCAGGACAAATATCAATAACCTCAGATATGCAGATGACACCACCCTTATGGCAGAAAGTGAAGAGGAACTCAAAAGCCTCTTGATGAAAGTGAAAGAGGAGAGTGAAAAAGTTGGCTTAAAGCTCAACATTCAGAAAACGATGATTATGGCATCTGGCTCCATCACTTCATGGGAAATAGATGGGGAAACAGTGGAAACAGTGTCAGACTTTATTTTTGGGGGCTCCAAAATCACTGCAGATGGTGACTGCAGCCATGAAATTAAAAGACGCTTACTCCTTGGAAGGAAAGTTATGACCAACCTAGATAGCATATTCAGAAGCAGAGACATTACTTGGCCAACAAAGGTTCGTCTAGTCAAGGCTATGGTTTTTCCTGTGGTCATATATGGATGTGAGAGTTGGACTGTGAAGAAGGCTGAGCACCGAAGAATTTATGCTTTTGAACTGTGGCGTTTGAGAAGACTCTTGAGAGTCCCTTGGACTGCAAGGAGATCCAACCAGTCCATTCTGAAGGGGATCAGCCCTGGGATTTCTTTGGAAGGAATGATGCTAAAGCTGAAACTCCAGTACTTTGGCCACCTCATGCGAAGAGTTGACTCATTGGAAAAGACTCTGATGCTGGGAGGGATTGGGGGCAAGAGGAGAAGGGGACGACAGAGGATGAGATGGCTGGATGGCATCACTGACTCGATGGACATGAGTCTGAGTGAACTCCGGGAGTTGGTGATGGAGAGGGAGGCCTGGCGTGCTGCGATTCATGGGGTTGCAAAGAGTTGGACACAACTGAGCGACGGATCTGATCTGATCTGAAAAGTACTGCTGTTTGGTCGCTAAGTTGTGACTGCATCTTTTGTGACACCATAGACTGTAACCCTCCAGGTTCCTCTGTCCATGGGATTTCCCAGACAAGAATATTGGAGTGGGTTGTCTTTTCCTTCTCCAGAGGATCTTCCAGACTCAGGGATCAAACCTGCATCTCATGCATTGCGGGCAGATTCTTTACCACTGAGTACTGTACATATAAGTGAAAAATAAATGAAGGGAACTATAGAGTCATACAATTATCTAAAAAAACTGTGAGAGATTTATTGTTATAGAGGAAGGACAAAGTCATTTTGGACAAAAGAAAGATCACAAGAAAGTGAGGGTAGAAAGAAGAAAACAAAGGACACAAAAAATTTCAAATAAACAATCTAAACTTCCGTCTAAAAGAATTAGAAAAAGAAGACTAAAGGAAACCCTAATTCAGCAGAAGGAAGAAAATGATAATAGAGGAAATAAAAGAGATCAAAGGAAAACAAAAGCAATAAAAAATTCAATGAAAAGAGGAGCTGCTTCTTTGAAAAGATAAACTGAATTAATAAACCTTTAACCACACTCATCAAGAAAAGTGGACTCAAATAAAGAAAATAAGAAATGACAGAGGAAAAATAACAACTGATACCACAGACATGCACTTAATCAACTGAACAGTTACATGCCAACAAAATGGATAATCTAGAAGAAAGGGACAAATTTCTAGAAAAATGCAAATTTCTGAGACTGAATCTGGAAGAAATACACAATCTGAACAGACCAATCACTAGCAGTGAAATTTGATTTGTAATTTAAAAAACTCTCATCAAACAAAAGTCCAGAACTGTATGGCTTCAGTGGGGAATTATACCAAACATAGCTAATACCTATCTTTCTCAAATTATTCTCCCCAAAAATGAAGAGGATGGAATACTTCCAGATTCATTCTGCTGCTGCTGCTGTTGCTGCTAACTCGCGTCAGTTGTGTCCAACTCTGTGTGACCCCATAGGCGGCAGCCCACCAGGCTCCTCTGTCCCTGGGATTCTCCAGGCAAGAACACTGGAGTGGGGTGCCATTGCCTTCTTCGCCAAATTCATTCTACAAGCCCATTATTACTCTGATATCAAACCCAAACAAAGACATTACAAAAAAAAAATAAAGAAAAGTAAAAGCTATTTTCACTGGTGAACATAGGCACAAAATCCTCAACAAATATAGTAGCAAACTGAATCCAACAACACATTAAAAGAATCAAACACCATGATCAAGTGGGATTTATCCCAGGGATACAAGAATTGTTCAATATATACAAATCAATCAATGTGATACTCCATATCAGCAAATTGAAGAATAGAAACCATAGGCAGTTTTGGACTCTGGGAGAGGGAGAGGGTGGGAAGATTTTGGAGAATGGCACTGAAACATGTAAAATATCATGTATGAAACGAGATGCCAGTCCAGGTTCGATGCACAATACTGGATGCTTGGGGCTGGTGCACTGGGACGACCCAGAGGGATGGTGTGGGGAGCGAGGAGGGAGGAGGGTTCAGGATGGGGAGCACGTGTATATCTGTGGCAGATTCATTTTGATATTTGGCAAAACTAATACAATTATATAAAGTTAAAAAAAAAAAAAAGAAACCATAGGCAGGTAGATGCAGAAAAAGCTTTCAACAATATTCAACACACATTAATAATAAAACAAAATTTCCAGGAAGTGGGCATACAGGGAACTATCTCATCAAAATAAGGCCATATGTGGCAAATACACAACTAACATAATACTCAACAGTGAAAAGCTAAAAGCTTTTCCTCTAATTCAGGAACAAGACAAGGTGCCCACTCTCATCTCTTCTATTTAACATAGTACTGGAAGTCACAGCTGCAGCAATCTAACAAGAAAAAGCAATAAAAGGTATCAAAATTTGAAGGGAAGAAGTAAAACTATCACTATTTACAGATAACATGATAGAATAAATGAATTCAGAAAAGTTGCAGTATAGAAGATTATATACACAAGTCTGTTGCTTTTCTATATACTGATAATGAACTATCAGAAAGAGAAATTAAGGAAATAATTCCATTTACAATCACATCAAAAGGAATAAAATACCCACAGATAAATTTAAACAAGGAGGTAAAAGACCTATACTATGAAAACTATAAAACATTAATGAAGAAATTTGAAAATAATACAAAAAAGGGAAGCTATCCCATGTTCTTGAATTGGAAGAATTATTATTAAAATGTCCTTACTTGCCAAAGCAATTTATAGATTTAATGCAATTCCTATCAAACTATGCATGACCTTTTTCACAGAATTATAACAAATAATCCTAAAATTTATATAGAACCATGAAAGACCCCAAATTGCCAAAGCAAATTAAAGGAAAAAAGAACAAAGCCAGAGATATCATGCTCCCTGACTTCAGATTATATGACAAAGCCACAGTAATCATAACAGCATGATACTGATACAAAAATAGACACATAGACCAATGGAACAGTACAGAGAGTCCAGAAATAAGCCCACATGATTATCATCAATTAATTTCCAACAAAGGAGGCAAGAAATTACAAGGGAGAAAAGACAGCCTCTTGAATAAGTGGTGCTGAGAAAACTAGACAGATACAGGAAAAAGAATGAGATTAGAAACATTTCTTCAAGCCAAAAACAAAAATACACTCAATATGGATTAAAGATCTAAATGTAAGACCAGAAAGCATAAAACTCCTAGAAGAGAGCATAGGCAGAACACTCTTTGACATAAATTGTGCAATATTTTTTTGGGTTGGGCTTATAAGGCAAGAGAAATGAAAGCAAAATAAAGAGGATCTAATCAAACATTCAGAAAACTAAGATCATGGCTTCTGGTCCCATCACTTCATGGGAAATAGATGGGGAAACAGTGGAAACAGTGTCAGACTTTATTTTTTGGGGCTCCAAAATCACTGCAGATGGTGACTGCAGCCATGAAATTAAAAGACGCTTACTCCTTGGAAGGAAAGTTATGACCAACCTAGATAGCATATTCAAAAGCAGAGAAATTACCTTGCCAACAAAGGTCCGTCTAGTCAAGGCTATGGTTTTTCCTGTGGTCGTGTATGGATGTGAGAGTTGGACTGTGAAGAAAGCTGAGCGCCGAAGAATGGATGCTTTTGAACTGTGGTGTTGGAGAAGACTCTTGGGAGTCCCTTGGACTGCAAGGAGGTCCAACCAGTCCATTCTGAAGGAGATCAGTCCTGGATGTTCTTTGGAAGGACTGATGCTGAAGCTGAAAGTCCAATACTTTGACCACCTCACGAGAAGAGTTGACTCATTGGAAAAGACTCTGATGCTGGGAGGGACTGGGGACAGGAGAAGAAGGGGATGACAGAGGATGAGATGGCTGGATGGCATCACTGACTTGATGGACGTGAGTTTGAGTGAACTCCAGGAGTTGGTGATGGACAGGGAGGCCTGGCGTGCTGTGATTCATGGGGTCGCAAAGAGTCGGACATGACTGAGCGACTGAACTGAACTGAACTGAACTAAACTAAACTTAAAAACAAAGGCTAGTGAGAATGTGGAGAAAGTGAAATTCTAGCACAGTATTGGAGGGGTTGTAAACTGGTTCAGCCACTACAGAAAACAGTATGCAATTTCCTCAAAAAACTAAAAATATAACTGCCATATGATCTAGCAATTCCACTGCTGGGTACACAGCCAAAAAAACAAAAAACAGTACTTCAAAAAGATACATGGACCCAATGTTCATAGCAACATTATTTACAATAGCTAATTATAAAAGCATTCTAGAACTATCACCAAAAAAAAGATGTCCTTCTCATCATAGGGGCCTGGAATGCAAAAGCAGGAAGTCAAGAGATAGGTGGAGTAACAGGCTAATTTGGCCTTGGGAGTACAAAATTAAGCAAGGCAAAGGCTAATAGAGTTTTCCCAAGAGAACGCACTAGTCATAGCAAACACCCTCTTCCAATAACACAAGAGACAACTCTACACATAGACATCACCAGATGGTCAATGCTGAAATCAGATTGATTATATTGTTTTCAGCCAAAGATGGAGAAGCTCTACACAGTCAGCAAAAACAAGACTGGGAGCTCATTGTGGCTCAGATCATGAGATCCTTATTGCTAAATTCAGACTTAAATTTAAGAAAGTAGGGAAAACCATTAGACCATTCAGGTATGACATAAATCAAACCCTTACGATTATACATGGAAGTGAGAAATAGATTCAAGGGATTACATTTGATAGACAGAGTGCCTGATTAACTATGGATGGAGGTTCATGACATTGTACAGGAGGCAGTGATCAAGACCATTCCCAAGAAAAAGAAATGCAAAAAGGCAAAATGGTTCTCTGAGGAGCCTTACACATACCTGAGAAAAGAAGAGAAGCGTAAGGCAAAGGAGAAAAGGAAAGATATAACCATCTGAATGCAGAGTTCTAAAGAATAGCAAGGAGAGATAAAGTCTTCCTCAGTGATCAATGCAAAGAATTAGAGGAAAACAATAGAAGGGCAAAGACTAGAGATCTCTTCAAGAAAATTAGAGACACCGAGGGAACATTTCATGCAAAGATGGGCACGATAAATTACAGAAATGGTATGGACCTAACAGAACAGAAGATATTAATAAAAGGTGGCAAGAAAACACAGAAGAACTATATGAAAAAGATCTTCATGACCCAGATAACCACAATGGTGTGATCACTCACCTAGAGCCAGACATCCTGGAAAGCAAAGTCAGGTGGTCCTTACGAAGCATCATGACGAACAAAACTAGTGGAGGTGATGGAATTCCAGCTGATCTATTTCAAGTTCTAAAAGATGATGCTATTAAAGTGCTGCACTCAATATGCAAGCAATTTTGAAAAATTCAGCAGTGGCCACAGGACGGGAAAAGGTCAGTTTTCATTCCAATCCCAAAGAAAGGCAATGCCAAAGAATGCTCAAACTACTGCACAATTGCATTCATCTCACATGCTATCAAAGTAATACTCAAAATTCTCCAAGCCAGGCTTCAACAGTACATGAACCAAGAACTTCCAGATGTTCAAGATGGATTTAGAAAAGGCAAAGGAACCAGAGATCAAATTGCCAACATCCATTGGAGCATAGAAAAAGCAAGAGAGTTCCCAGAAAATATCTACTTCTGCTTTACTGACTAAGCCAAGCCTTTGACTGTGTGGATCACAACAAACTGTGGAAAATTCTTCAAGAGATGGGAATACCAGACCACCTGACCTGCCTCCTGAGAAATCTGTATGCAGGTCAAGAAGCAACAGTTTGAACTGGACGTGGAACAACAGACTGGTTCCAAATAGGGAAAGGAGCATGTCAAGGCTGTATATTGTCACCCTGCTTATTTAACTTATATGCAGAGGACATCATGCAAAATGTTGGGCTGCATGAAGCACAAGCTGCAATCAAAATTGCCAGGAGAAATATCAATAACCTCAGATATGTAGATGACACCACCCTTATGGCAGAAAGAAAAGAGAAACTGCAGAGCCTCCTGATGAAGGGAAAGAGAAGAGTGAAAAAGTTGGCTTAAAACTCAACATTCATAAAACTAAGATTATGGCATCCAGTCCCATCACTTCATGGAAAATAGATGGAGAAACAATGGAAACAGTGACAGACTTTATATTTTTGGACTCCAAAATCACTGCAAATGGTGACTGCAGCCATGAAATTAAAAGTTGCTTGCTCCTTGGAAGAAAAGCTATGACTAACTTAGACAGCATTTTAAAAAGCAGAGACATTACTTTGCCAACAAAAGTCTGTCCAGTCAGAGCTATGTTTTTTCCAGTAGTCATGTATGGATGTGAGAGTTGGACTATAAAGAATAATGAGCGCCGAAAAATTGATGCTTTTGAACTGTGGTGTTGAAGTCTCTTGAGAGTCCCTTGGCCTGCAAGGAGTTCAAACCGGTCAATCCTAAAGGAAATCAGTGTTGAATATTCATTGGAAGGACTGATGCTGAAACTGAAGCTCCAATACTTTGGCCACCTGATGGGAAGAACTGACTGACTGGAAAAGACCCTGATGCCGGAAAAGATTGAAGGTGGGAGGAGAAGGGGACGACAGTAGATGAGATGGTTGGATTGGCATCACCAACTCAATGGATATGAGTTTCAGCAAGCTCTGGGAGTTGGTGATGGACAGGAAAGCCTGGCATTCTGCAGTCCATGGGGTTGCAAAGATTTGGACACGACTGAGCTACTGAACTGAACCAAACTATGGGAGCAGCCCCAAACTCCCGGATCAACAGTCTCCCACTGATGTGCAGAATAAGGGCTGGGTGAATGCATATGTTCAATTTCTCACTGGACCCCACTGACACCAACCACCCTGACAAAAATGGGGCACTTACAATGCCTCATGTGAAATGGGTGTTGTACAAGTTTAACTTCCCCCTTGAACCCTAGTGACTCCTTCCTGGCTAAAATTGGGCTACTGAGACTTTGAAGTTGTTGTCTTATTCTAGGCTACTCTGATTTTGATTGCATTATCTCATTTGATGTAAATTTCCTAAGCAGAGAAAACCAAGAGATACAATTTCCGATTAGGAAATGAAAAAACTAAAAGAAGTATTTTACTTTTGATTTATAAAAAGTATTTATTCAAATTTATTTTTGAAATTTACTTTTCAACTTTCGAGAAGCATTTTACCTAACAAATCTTAACTAATTACCCACTATATGCAATGAAGTTTTCATTAATTGGTTTTATTCAATTTACGAGTTTATTTTTCATCATATACAAAGAAGATGAAATTAATTTCACATGGGTCCACCTCATGAGTTAGAATAAAAATAACAGAATAACACAACATGCATGATAAAACATGAGTAAAGAAGAAGAGATATTTTATCATTTCAAATGTATTAAGACTTGCTTAATATATGATACAGATTAGTTATTGCATGTTTCCAGTTTTCTGGCTACTCTTATTCATTGAACTTACTATATAGGTATTTTTGAAATGAATAAATATGTACTTAGAAGAACTGGATTTTCGGGTTAATATTGTATACCTAACTCTCTTTATTCATTTATTTTCTGACTTAGAGGAGAAATAATATCCCTCCAACTTTAGAAAAGACAGTCTTCCTTTTATCTACTTTCCAATCCTAAGCAATTTGCTTTTGTAACAGAACTGACTAATAAAAAAGATACTTGAACAACTGCTCCTATCTTATTCTAGGTTCATAGCTTTTTGGATGGGAATGATGTGAGTGCAGGTTTCCTCAGCCCTGACCTTTAAGATTTTTACTATTGCTAAACTTTAGTCAAAAGGTACCACTAATTTGTGGGGCTAATTGACCTCATATCTAATATTGATTTAATTAAATTCATTCCTGCTAATGACTGTTATGTGGATCAACCCTAGAAATATAATTGTATGTGATCAGTAGATTTCCTTTTCTCTATTCTGCTTTCTATTCCTTTCTAGCACTCCTTCATCCTTGCCCCAGGGGACCACTATTCTCTTAATGTTTTATGATAGTATAATGGAAAAAAGCACTGGGCTGGAATCAGGAGTCTTAGGGATTAGTTCTGGATTTGTGCTTAACTAGGTGTGTGAGCCTTTACTGAGCCTCAATTTTATCATCTGTAAAATGCAGTGTCTGGACCAGATGATGTTGTATATTCCTTCTAATCCTATACTCCCATCTAATATTTTCTAGATCTGTAATTTATTTAAGAGGAAAAATAGATAAAACTACATCATATTAAGTTATTATTGTTTTATACCACTCTTTCTAAAAATCTCCATTAAAATAGGCTTGGAAAGGCCTTTTTTATAATGAAGAAATAAACATTTCATCATGGTTTTTTAGGCAACACTATTTTAGGATGGTATTTTGGGGTTAAAGGAGCTCTCATATCTCATGTAGACTGTGTCCATCATCTGCAAGAAAGGACAAGATTTTTCAGGCCAAATGTTAGAGACATGGGTCAGAAAAACACAGGAGCCTTGCCAGTATAGAGTGGTACTGAACCTATTTATGTTGGTTGGAGAAAAATGGGCCTCATCTCATCTTCCATCAGCCATATGCCTGTTCTCCTCTCTGTCACATCCAGTCTTCCAAGCATGACCAGGGTCTGCACATGAGCCCTTAAACACTCTATTCCCTATGGAGAATCCAGGTAATTCATTTCTTTAATACTTTGCCTTAGAATCCTCCACTAAGCTCCAGGAATGGAATCATGGACCTTTCCATCCTTGACCAAAAACATCAACATGGGAAAAGAGGCCAAAGACTGTATTTTCCAATGATATAAAGCTTACTTTCCACAATACTCATCCTGCACTGATAATAAAATATATTTAAGAACAGGGAGACCCCAATAAATATTCTTATGATGGAATTCTATAGAAAAATTAGGACAGTTGTGACAGACTTTGTAGAGACGTTTATAACTAATGTACATGATTCTAAGTATTATTACTGGAGGAAAAGTGAGTATATCAGAATTCATTTAATTCACATTTTATTATTCATTCTTGTATATAGATAAATTTTACATGAAAATTAATTCAAAATCAAGTTTTATAGCATAAGTTTATCTGTTATCTAGGACTGGCCGTATTTAATATAGGAGCTATCACAGGGACTGACTGACCTTATTTAAACTGGGAGTCATCACTGCTTAAATTCATACCTTTTAAATGTAAATATAAAATGCTAATCACAATATATAAGCAGTTACTACTGTCTGCTGCAGCTATTTTTTTTTTTTTTTAGGTGCACTTCATTTTGCAGATGGTGAGAGCTCTCCTAACACATCTATTGTTAGCATGAAAGTCAAGCGATCATCTGTGTAGGTGGTTGTGTGGGAGCAGTGCTAAGATTTACAAGGATTTTCTCCCACACTGGCAATCCACATTGAACACAGAGCCATATGAAACAATCTTCTGTTTCCTGGCATTGTTAATCATTCACTTAATTTGCAATAATATAAAAATTCTCAATTAAGGTTTGCCATTTTTCCACTCAGATATTTCCTTCAGTTTTTAAAAATATATTATCTTTTTGTAATTTTTAAATTGGGTATCTATCTATTGAGGGAAGAAAAGCTTTGAAAGTTTATCAAGGGTAGAAATTCTGGGAAGAAATCAGTAATTCTGTTCAGCTTGTCAGTTTTAAGATTAAAAAAATTCTTGAGTGTTTACATCAATAATTATATATTTGGACTTCAAACCTGAAGGGGAAGATTATTAGGAGACATCGCTCATCTGTTTTACAATCCTCCTATATAAATCTGTAGAGGTAAGAAATACAGAATATTTCTAACATCTTACTTTTTCATTATTAATATATTTGTCCCAATTTAGGTATTATCTCAAGGGAAAATAATATATCTCATATATTAAAGCCTCACACTAAAAAATTCTATTACAGGAGTCCTACAGTATCCACAGTTACTACACCATAGTAGACAAAATTCCATTGGGCAAACCTGCCTTTACTCTTTGTAAGGCTCCTTCCACATTTTTTTCTCTCATTGCTTTGGTGTCGCCAATATTTAGACACAGGACAAAATCTCGGCCAATTTGACTCTCTTAGAGTGTTTTTGATACAAAGTTTTAAGAAATCTTTAGGACTTATTGGCTCTAGTGGTGAAGGATGGTGGGACTGCCACACAAACATTATCAAGGTCTTCTAAAGCTACGAGGTTCCAGTCTGGACCACACCTCATCCTTCTTTGTCTTGCCTTTTCCTTCATGACTCTGAATTCTTCAATATCTTTCCAATGTATTACATTTAGGTGACCCCACATTTTAAAACTTCTTTTAGCCAAAAAATTCATGACTGGTGAACAGTATTATTAATAAAGAAAAGTAATCTATTTGGTCTGGGGGAAGGGTCTTTGATTCATCAAATTCCTTTAATTAGAGTGAAAAATACCGAGGCCTAGACTTAACATTAAGTTGCCCAATGAAACTAGAAAATATGAGATTGTAACTGAGCCTCAAAAGTCTGGTCTTTCAACATAAAATTCGTTGACAGGCTAATTTATTTCTAGGAATTTATGATATCATCTTTCTTTTGCATTCAGGTCCCTGCATATTAGGTAAGTTTTTTTTCCTGATATCTCAATATTTGTAGAATTCCCATTCCTGCATTCCTCAAGTAGCTGCACTTAACAACATTTTTGAATTATAAAAAATAAATCTTCACCTTGACATTTGCATTTTTCCTTTGTTTCTTTTCCACTGTGATGTTTAGCAAATTACTTAGCATCTTTTTGACTTTGCTTTGCCCACTGTTGTGAGGATTATGTGAGTTAATGTACAGAAAACACCTAGAACAGTATAGAGCGCATGATAAATGCTATATGAATGCTACTTAATTAATACTAGTATTGTTGTTGCTAGTGTTACTTATTAGAGTAACTATATAAATTACTATTCCTCTTCCCTTTTGGTGTTATATTCCTCATTTTTTTAGATTATTATTACATTTCTGAAAATATATTCTACTTTCAAAAATGAAAAAAACCATTTGTAGCAAGTAAGATACATAATTCAGTTTCATACAAATAATTTGGGGGGCAAATGATCAGCTTAGCAAACAAACAAAAAAATTATCACCAAAGAAAAGTAGTAACAATTGAAGGAAGATAAGAGCAAAATTGAAAGATAATTTTAAGGATGCTTTAAATGCAAACACCATTCTTTTTATGTCTTATTTTAACTCAGATACACTAGTACAATGGGGAACAGGAGTTTAAGATTATACTAAAGAAAAACTTAAGTCAATTTAAAAATCAAATTATTATCACCCTTTTTGTTGAACTGACTCTTCCAGGATTGACACAGACAATGAAGCTACCAGTTTGAGACATCACTGAAAGATATATGTAGCTTCACTTTATTTAGAAGCATTTGATTTTACCACTAAAACTAGTCTATAAAAGAATCTTAATTTTCTGACTTAAATCATGAATTCACTTAGCTTTACATCTACAAAAGTCCAAATAAAATGTTAATGTTTATTAATAAGCAATTAAAATGGATTATGTTAAAACAGGGCTTCCCCAAGGGTTCAGCAGGTACAGCCCACCTGCAATGCAGGAGATACAGGAAACGGGTTCCATCCCTGGATCAGGAAGATCCCTTGGAGAAGCAAATGAAACCTACTCCGGTATTCTTGCCTGAAAACTCCATGGACATAAATCCTGAATTCACTTAGCATTACATTTGCCAAAGTCCAAATAAAGTTTAAATGCTTATTAATAAACAATTAAAATGGTTATATTAAAATAACAATAATAAAAATAAATATATAAAGTAGATAAATAAATAACATTTCCTTCTTTATTGGGGCATTAAAATTGCTGAAGGGATGGTAACTGTGTGATTCCTGGCCCCTAAATATAAGACTAAATAGGTCTTAAAATAGTCAGGTACTCCATATTAATGTAATCAAAGCCGCTGTAGCTGTGTCTCCTTTCCAGGTCAGTTCGGAAGCGATCCCTCAATTCAACAGCCTAGTTTGTATCATCGCTAAAAATAACAGCATAACATTTTCTCCCTAAAGTTGATTTAGGGAACAAATGTACTGTAATAATTACAGCTGTTATTTATGGCAATTTTCCTGAGTCCTGAAATGAATGCAAATATTTAGGAATAGTGATCATCGAGTCATCTTGGAGAACTGACACTTTTGACTTTGGAATGCAGTATGCTATTTTTCACTTTAGTTGGTTTTATGTTAGGATGGAGGACAATATAAGTAAGGATTCATCTAAAAGTTATAATTCTAAGAAAAGGATAGGGGAAGCTAGCAAATATTGAAAAAACTATCCATTATGACAGGTGAAATCATATTGCAGTGCTCATCAATGCAAACAAAAATAGACATTTGTTTGCTAACTGTAGAAGCAGTCAAATCCCTGGAAAACATTATAAAACTACCACCTGATAACCATTCCAGAAATCCTGAGATGTAATAAAAACTGTAAATATTGAAACTGTATGCACAAAAGTTAAAAATGTAATCGACTTACCAACTTTAGATGAAAGAATAAAATTGGAACAGATATGAGTTGTTCAGTATTTGCTTTAGCATAGAAAGATGCTAAATGTTTTTAAACAAAAATATACATAATGAGTAAATTTTTCAGTCAATAAAAGACTTTTGGACTACCTCTATGTCTTTAGGGGAAGTTTCCATGTCTCTCACAATAAATGCTAAGACTTTAGGTCTCAAAACAGGTATGGCACTTTTTTTTTTAACTAAGGAGGCTACTTCTAGAGAATCTGTTGGTAAGGTTGACATTTTTTATAATTTTAAATTAGTGTTGACCTTTCAATGGCTTCTCTTTGGACTAAAAATAGTCCACTAACTTTTCTCCCTTTCATTGTTTTCTGATATCACAGCATATAGGGACCTGGTTTGTACCTATAAAAAATTAGTGTTTATATTAATAGAATCATTTGCCAAAATCTAGAAAGTGGCCAAGCAGGCATTCACTGAAAGTCACAATCTTTAAGAAGCAAAAAGTCCTGGATCAAAGACAAATTTAGAATGGGAAAGGCTCATAAAAAAGAAATTGGAATTAATTCATAGTGTGTGTTTCCTGTAGTAGGTGCTCAACCAATATTTTGGAATGTTGAAGGCATTATATCAATATATATTATATATATGATATATATATTATATCATATATATATATATATATCTTCTTTTTCATTAAAATATCAAATAAGATAGTGACCCAAATTCGGACCTTGCCCTGATAGCATCTTCAAACAAGTTAAGTTTTTCACAGAATTAAGAGAAATGTAATAGTTGGAAAAGCTATTTTAAAACCAGATATATTAATACAACCTGACAAAGGTATCATGCAATCAAACTGCCCAACTTATAATCAAATATAAAGTTTACAAAGTTTTCCAAACCCCACTTGAAAAGGGGCTTGTTGCTCAAACGCAAGCAAACTATTAGATTTCCTATTCCTTGTGGATAAGAATGTTTAAATTGTGTTCGGAATTTATTTCACGTTGAGGCACAAAAATATCTATGTGCCATTTTATTTTGAAGTATGTGTTACTTCCTACCTTCTTTCAATGTGAGGAGACTTTGTTCAGTTTTAGTACTCTTCCTAAAGAAATCAGAGAATATATGCAGTCTTACACTAAGATAAATATTTTTTACATCACCAAAACTGTAATTAAACTTATAAACAAAACACAGTGAAACACATCAGCCTTTTTGTGTCAGTCTTTCTGTATTTTGCCTCAGTTAAAATATTTAGTTTGGAGATTGTGAATGGAGGAGGATGGCAAAAAGGGAAGGGACTTGTGAAACAATTTTTGAAACTTATTAAATACTAAAAATCAAAGTGTAATTAAGAAAGTGAGCAGATCACACGTTTATAAGATTTAGGCATCTCTAACATAAAAGTCGTACTAAAACTTTTGAGTCAAGGTGGACAACTGAGCACATGCATTCATTTCTTGCTCCAATTCCAAATACACAAGCAAATTTCAGAATTCTCAGTGTTGGAAATAAACAAAGTATCAGATAACAGACATTGGAAGCTGTGACACTAATGCCTGCTTCACAGAAACAGAGGCCACAAGCCCAGTGCTGCTGGAAGTCAGAACAGAACTCCCTGCAGGAAGCTGGAAGCCCAGTCTACACTTCTTGTTCCTGAGAGGTAACCTGCAAATTTCTGCCATTTAACTGACTGGCTTATTTTCCAATCGAAAGCTACCTGCCCCATATCGTGTGTGAAAAAATTTCTCTTTGGATGATGGGAATTTTGAGTTTGTGATAATGCTGGAGCTGTGGCCCAACAAGTGCTGTTCACCTTATGTAGAAATGCAGGCCTAAATATAAAAAATTGAATTTCTGGGTGTTTCAAACTACTCTCATAAAAAAGATTTCCACTCATATCACACTAAGGAGAAAAGTTCCGTAGAATATAACTTTAGCAGGAGTTGAGCTCACCGACAAGAACAGTAACAAATGTGGAGCTCAATGCCACTAAAAAAGTTCTGCAGACCCAGAAGTTGTATTACTATCTGTATCAATAAACAATCTGTCGATAGCAGCACATTTCTAAATGGGTTTCACTGAGGACATCTGGGTATTTTACTTTTGTCAAAGAATATCTACATTAAGGCATATTAAAAATGTATATTACATACTTACTTTGTGACTTTACTTCCCTGGTGGCTCAGATGGTAAAGCGTCTGTCTACAATGTGAGAGACCTGGGTTCTATCCCTGGACTGGGAAGATTCCCTGGAGAAGGAATTGGCAACCCACTCCAGTACTCTTGCCTTGAAAATCCCATGGACGGAGGAGCTTGGTGCAGGCTACTATCCATGGGGTCACAAAGAGTCGGGCACGACTGAGCGACTTTACTTTCACTTTTGTGACTTTGGAGAAGTTATCTTTTCTGTAGGTCACTTTCCTTATTTGCCAAAGGACCTTTGTGAAGATTAAATGACTGGATTTGAAGCATTATAATAGATTCTAGAGCATAGTAAGCAATATGTAATGTACTTACTAAATATAAGTAATTAGACAAAAACTGGTAACAATCATCTCAAGAAGATGGGCTGTGCTGAAAGGGGAATTTTTAGTTCTTAATTTTTGTCCTTTAAAGGACTTTAAAGTCCTTTACTGTCCTTAACAGTCCTTTAAAGGACTGTTTTAATTCTTTTCTTTTTGTGCAAGTTTTATTACTTTATAAACAATCTGGTTAAAAATAAAAAGGGAATCACAAAGCAAAGAAAGAAAAACTCCTCCCACAATACACTTTTATTTCACGGTTAGTTAAGAGAGACATTAAAAGAAAAAAAGGAAGGTAACTAAGGAGAAATAAAGAGGGTAACTGCTGGCCCTATAAGAACACCTGGATAGAGTGAAGATGGAAGACAAGTCAGACCACAAGGCGGACAAAAAAAGAAGTCAGTAGGCTCTGCAATGTTGGTGACACTGTGGCCATGATCAATTATTCACTAGAGCTGTTTGTTGCCCTATTCTCAGGCCTGAGGGGAGTACTCTAAACTATTGATTAGTCATAGCACATATTGGCTCGAATTCTTCTTTAAAGTCTCAAGTTATTTGACAGAAACAGAAAAGGATTTTTTAAGTCCAAAAATATCAAAGAAAGCAGAGAAGGCACATCTCTGCACCACTAAAAAAAGGGGCGAGGGGGATATTTTAGATGTCTCCAACAATGGCCAAGGTGCCCGAACATGTGAATAGTTACAGCAAACAATGGAAATGTTGAAAGGGCTCAGCAGGTACATAATACAAAGGAAAACGTGTCCACTGTCTTGACAGGCAAGTTTGCTAATCTTTGCTGGAGATGTGGAGGACTCCAACCTTGAAACTTGTTTCCAAAAAGTAAAAACATTCCTTGACCCTATTTCCACCTTCACTGGCACTTTCTTCTCAACCTTAGAATTTCTTCCTGAGAAGAAAGGGCTGTCCTCAGGTTTAGCCTGGGATACTCTCTCAACTCTATCTGCCTGGTTTCCCAAGATTTAGTTTTTAGACCCATGGCTTTGAATGCTGTCACTAATGTGACAAATTCCAAATATACATCAAAAGTGTTGACCTCTCTCCTGAGCACCAGGTCTATAGATGCACCTGTCATCTCCACTTGGATATCTAATTGGTATGGGATCATGAGAATGAGCAATATGTGGGGCATGCTAAAAAATTATTCATCATTTATATGGAATTCCAATTAAACTGGTCATCTCGTATTTTGATCTTGCCAACCAACACAGGCTTTTCAAGCTTTGTTGTCGTTTAGTCGCTAAGTCATATCCAACTCTTTTGCGACCCTATGAACTCTAGCCCGCCAGTCTCCTATATCCATGGGATTTCCCAGGCAAGAATACTGGAGTGGGTTGCCATTTCCCTCTCCAGGGGATCTTCCAGACTCAGGTATTGAACCCACCACTCCTATCACCCTCCTGCGTTGAAGCCGGGTTCTTTACTGCTGAGCCATGGGGGAATATACCTAAATCAAATTTCTCACATGTATTAATAAGAGCTCTGGGTTACATGGAAAAGAAACCCACGCAACTCAATCAAATTGTCTCAAGAATACAAAAGCTAATTTTTGGAACAGATAGCTCACAGTTCCTGGAGTCAATTTCACTTCAGGCATGGGGCTTTAGGGGCTTAAAAATATCATAAGCACTTGGTTTCTCACCACTTGGCCGAGTTTGCCTCTGCACTGGCCTCATTCTCTGGCATGCTCTCCCAGTGTGATAACCTCTAGCTGTTCCAAATGAATTTCTAATTTACCATTCATTTTGCAAAAAGACCACTTTATCTCTTTTAGTTTAACCCAAAGTCTCAGGATTGCATCTGACTGGGCCAAGTGTGGTCACTAAGTCAATGACTTTGATGGAAAATTTGAAAACACTGACTAGCCAAGTGTGCTCCTCATCACCCATATCTGAGCTAGGAAATGGAGGAAGGCCCACACAACATGACTGAGTAGGAGGAGGGAGAACGACCAGTGAAATATCAGCGTGCTATATTTAAAAGTGGGAGTTGAAGAGTTTTTTTTTTTTTTCCAAGTTGAAGTTCAACAGGAAAAAAGGTATTAGTTACCCTCTACATTCCCCTAAAGTACATGTATAAGAGGCACGGTTCTTTAAGTAATTGCTCAAGTAAAAAAAAATAGCCATCATTTTTTAATCTTATGTTTTATTTATCCAGAGAGTCACTAGATCTGCAAATGCTGTCTATTCTACTTCCAGGATTTATCTCAAATTAGTCCAATTCTCTCCTAGTCGAGGTGACCATCATCTTACTCCTGAACTATTGCCACAACCTCTTATCAGGATTTCTGCTTCCATGCCCTAAAATCCATTCTCCTTATAGCAGTATGGGACAAAATTTTTTAAACATAAATTCAGTTGTGTCATCTTCTTGCTTAACATCCTCTCATGCTTTCCCTTTATACTCTAAGAACTTATGTGAGCTGGTTTTTCTCTAACCCTAGAAATCCAGTTCATAGACTCCTTTCCCTGAAAACCCTGTTTACTACCTCCTAGACACCCTGGCGTTCTTAATGTTCCTTGAATATGCCTAGGGTATCCCTTCCTTAAAGCCTCTGTAGTTTCTAGTTTCCTCTACTTGAGAAAAATTTCCTTTTTCTGTAACTGCCTTTTTTCAGACCTCAAGCCTCAGATCAAAGACCACTTCTTCAGAAATGCCTTCCTTAAACACCCTGGATAAAGAAAATGTTCAGTCATTATCACATTCCCCAGTATGAGAAAGTGTTAGTCATTCAGTTGTGTCCAACTCTTTGCAACCCTATAGACTCCTGTCAGGCTCCTCTGTCCATGGGATTTTGCAGGCAAGAATACTGGAGTGGGTTGCCGTTTCCTTCTCCAGGGGATCTTCCTGACCCAGGGATCAAACTCAGGTCCCCTGCATTGCAGGCAGATTCTTTATCATCTGAGCCACCAGGGAGGTAAATTATCACACCCCCCAGTATATGCTACAGAATACATAATGGCAAGATATCTTGTTTCTGCAGGTTTTCACTTTTTTTTGTTATTTACCTTTAACTATTGGAATATAAAGTCCAATGTGGGTTACTTGTTTGTTTTTCTCAACTCTGAATCCCCAGACTAAAACTAGAGCCTGTTCTGTATCAAGACCTCAAAAAGTAGTTGCTAAATAGGCACATTAATAAACGAGTATAAGAACTACAGTTAAATTGACACTTTGCATTCTGTGTGTTGGCCATATATCAAAATAGGCTGAGTTCCTTCAACATTAATTTGGAAGAGTGCTCTAAGAAAAAGCTAAACTGACAACTCCAAATGTGTGACTTGATGATACAGGTGACCTAGCAATGTGTTATAAAATAAAGGGAAAATTTCCCCTACATTTCACTGTGAAATATCTAGTGTAAGTGAGAGAACTGTGATTTTATTAATCTGCTATTTACTCAGCAGAAGATAAAATGTGAGAATAGGAGTTAGGACTATAAATTAGTGAAATTGATTGCTACAAAATATGCAACATTATATAAGTGATATTCAAAGAAGATTTATCTTGTGATGTTGCAAAGAAGGAGACAAAGTTATGAAGAGAATAAATTTTGTTGCAAAGTACTTTACTATCCAACTAGTAGAGAATTATGTAAAATGCAAGCCATTACTTTAGTAAGGTCAGAATCCTTTTAAATATGTTCTTGTATGAGGGTCAAATGCAAGAGTTAAGTACTGGGTAATTAACCTAAGGGAAGTAACCCTGACATAGCTTAGGGATCAGTTGTGTGTGCCCCCAATTATAAACTTCTTCTGATAAAATTGAGGTCAGTACAGATGCAAGAAATTGTTGATATTTTGAAGAGTATCCAACACCACAGAAAATATAAAATAGACAATACATCTTCCATAATTATTTCTAGGAGAGAGGGCTGTATATTTTAGAATAGTAAGGGAGCAGGTCTCATGAACTGATTAAATTTTTGTTTCAGAACAGCAAAAAAAAAAAAAAAAAAAAAAAAAAAACAAAACCCATAAATGATAACATGACAAACAGATTGGGGTAGAAAAGTTATTCTCAATCTTATTATCAAACTTTTTATCAACCAAATTGAAAATTATAACTATTAGATTTTAGGAGTTAGAAGCTTTACACAAAGTAGAGAAGCAAAATACAAAATGCTATGTATGATAAATAGAACTAGAGCTATTTTACAGTTTCTCTTGATTTTACTGAGTAAGTCACTATTCATCTGTAGAATAAACTTTTATTGATTGCCTTGGATTTGAGGGCACCATGCTAGGGCACAGAGGAAGAGAATGACAAAACTTCTGTACTCAGGATCATTTAGCCTACTGTGGAAGACATGTATAAGCAAATAATTGGAATGAAATAATATATCTAGAATCAGAATAGAGTTAAGATGACCATTTTATGGAGAATTGGGGAAAATACTGTGCTTCCCTGATGTGGTAAAGAATCAGCCTGCCAATGCAGGAGACGTGGGTTTGATCCCTGGGTTGGGAAGATTCCCTGGAGGAGAAAATGGCAACCCACCCCAGTATTCTTGCCTGGAAAATCCCATGGACAAAGGAGCCTAGTGGGCTACAGTTCATGTGGTAGCAAAGAGTTGGACATGACTTAGCAACTGAGCATGCACACACAGGGGAGATATTAAGGGAAACTGCCATTTGGATAGAGTCAATCTTCAAGGATTTTAGAAAAGAACAACATTATATACAAATTGAAAGACATGTTAAAAATCAAAAAGACATGGAAAAACACAGTATTGTGGTATGTACTAGTAAACATACACTAATTTGATCTTCTGAAAAATATTTACTCAAACTTACAATGTGTCAAGCACTATTAGAGGTCCCCAAGGACAAAGCAGAGACTATTATAGATGTGAAGCATTCATCATTAGTCAGCCATCTCAGTGGGACTTAATGACCCAATGGAAATAAGAGGGGAGGGGAAAGACAATTGAAGGATGAGTTCAGTCACAGTAGCAAGAGTAGTTTTTTGGGAAGAAGTAAAAATGGATCATGGTTCTAGTTAGCTGTGTTGCTAACCTCTAAATTTGGTATACCAAAAAACTCAAATTAATCTTTCTGTGATTAACTTATTCCTATTAAAATTTAAAAATTATAAATAGTACCATACTCTCATCTTTATTTTTATAAATATGCAAAATAAAACAAATAATATTCATTCCTTCCTGTCTGTTAGCCTCTGTTGCTCCATTCATTAACTGGCCATCTTTGCTTCAGAACTGCCAAGTCCCCCACCAAGAATGTCATTCTCACCTCTTTCTATGTTCTTAAGAAGGAATCAGTGATCAAAAATCTCCCAAGAAAGAAAAGGCCAGGACCAGATGGCTTCACAAATAGTGAACTTTACCAAACATTTAAAGAAGAATTTACAACAATCCTTTTCACATTCTTTTTACAGAAAGAAGAAGAACAAAGGAGGGAACACGTACAAAGTCATTTTATGGGGCCAACATTATTTGGATACCAAAACCAGAAAAAGGCACTATTAGAAAAGAAAACTACAGGCCAATATCCCTGATGAATATAGATGCAAAAATTCTCAATAAAATACTAGCAAACCAAATTCAGCAGCACGTTAAAGGATCATTCACCATGATCAAGTGGGATTAATTCATGAGAAGCAAGTATAGTTCAACATACGCACATCAATCAATGTAATACTTCACATTAATAAAAGAATCATATGATCATCTCAATAGCTGAAAAAGCATTTGACAAAATTTAACATCCATTCAAGATAAAAATTCTTAATGTAGGCACAGAAGGAAAATATCTCAACATAATAATGGCCATATATGATAAGTCCTCAGCTAATACTGTAATGGTAAAAAGTTGAAAGCTTTTCCTTTAAGATCAGGAACAAGACAAGGGCACCCACTCTCACCACTCTGACTCATTTCATAATATATGTAAATAAAGCCACCATGCTGTATGCCTTAAACTTATATAGTGATATATGTCAATTATTTCTCAATATTAAATTTCTTGGTTTCCTTACAGCATAGCTCTAACAAATTATGATGCTATAAACATTAAAAATCCAGTGCTTAAATATGATATCAGATAGTACCATTCAATGGCAACCCACTGAGCGACTTCATTTTCACTTTTCACTTTCATGCATTGGAGAAGGCATGCATTGGAGAAGGCAACGGCAACCCACTCCAGTGTTCTTGCCTGGAGAATCCCAGGGATGGGGGAGCCTGGTGGTCTGCTGTCTATGGGGTCACAAAGAGTCGGACACAACTTAGCAGCAGCAGCAGTACCACTCAAAGTGCAGTAATCTGTAATTTTTTTTAACTAGTCTACAATGAAGTAAGCACAGAAATTGAGACTAAATCTTTAGAAATTTTTATAGCAATCTGACAGGGTAATTTTATGCTTGTTGAATCTAATAATAATTTAAGAATAGATTTGTAGTTTTTATGTATATTTTTGATTATTTTTATAAATTAAGTACTACCGTATTAAAAATTATCCATCTGTAAAGAACTGGTAATGATGTTTAAAAAGTGGACAAACAAACAAATAAAAACTACTGCTCCTCTGCTTAGAACATTTAAAAAAGCACCAATATAGGACATTTTATTGACACTCAGAGTTTGGAAATCTTTCACTACATTCTTCCAGAATGCCTATTCAATTCTGAAATTACATATTACAACAAATTATGGGTAAATGAACACTTTCTATATCTATCTTCCATCTCTTAGTTTATGTTGAACTTCAGCATATTCTCTGTGAACATTCATTTTTCTAAAATTACCCATAAATATACAAACATACTTAAAGCATGATACTGAAATTATTACTGTTTAAGAAAAATGTTTTTTGAAAACCTGGAGCCATATTATAGAGTGCCAGTATTTAATAATTATCAAATGTCAGATTGTACATTTCCTTTTGTTTTCTGTTATACATGTTTATACTGTTGAAAATAAAAAGGCCCAGAAATCAAGGAATGTGTCATGAATGTTATTTTGAAGGCACAGACTCCCTTCCCAAAGGCCCTGCATTCTTCACATTGTCATGTGGGAACTAGGGAAACACCATTAGCTTAGCTTTTAAAAAGTATGCTCATTAGAGTGAAGTCGTAAGGTTTATGAGGTATCAGGCGTAAAGCCTATCGGAAAGCTTGCCAACAGGAAGAGATGCAGAGAGATGATGGTGAAGTGTGCATTCAGAACCCAAACAGAAACAGTTGTTCTGTTCTGCTGCAGCTTGTAGAGCTGATTTCAGGTGATACTCAGTCAACACAAGAGTAAATAATGACAATAAAAGACTAAAACATGAGAAAATCATTACTAAAGACAGTAATCACAAACATTTAACATTGATAAATATTTGATTTATTTTTGCTCATTACAGTATTTTGAAACTTTAGTGTGTCTAAGAATCACCTCATCAAATCAATACTCAGATATTCTGAGTGATTGTGGGGTAGATCTAGAATTCTGCATGTTTAACAAGTGGCTCAGATGGGAAACACCGTGAGTCGAGCATGTGGGAACTAGAATGACTAAGATCTCCAAGGTATTATAAGCAGGTCCAAGGCCCACTGCTAGGCCATAATGTTCCTTGTTGGGCATAATCTCAAATACCAATATCAGACTAGGTTACTCTGAGGCCAGCAGTAAGTGAGATATAAACAAGGTCACTGTGTCATTCACAGAACACCAAACATCCCCGTCTTGGATAATATGAGTGATTGCTTGCTTCTTCGCCTATTGCAGTGTGTTCCACTCTGACCTGCTATCCCTACAAACGAGATGTTTGAAACACCCAATCATAAAATTAGCCTGGTTTACTGACAGCACCCAATCTACAGTGAGTCTCTACTACCTAAGACTTTGCCCCAAATTTCCTAGCCAAGACCCAAATCCTATAATAAATCTCTTCTAATGACCTCTTACTGAGACACCACATATTTCCCATGGTGTGTATTCTCCCTCACTGCCATGAATAATTAACTCAATTTGTTCCACTATGGTTATGTTCCTGCTGGTCTTTGGCTGAGGGCATTAACGTTTATATCATAAAACCCAAAAATGATTTTAAAAAATCTTCAGAAGTCCAGAATTCAATTTATTTTACTAAAGGACATTTGGCTTCCTTACTACAGGGACAGTACCTTCAGTTGTCTGCCTAGTGTCTTCCACTAGGAGCCAGGTACCTAGTAGGCGATCAGGAAATATATGTGAAAGAAAAAAAAATAAAAGAATTTTTCACTGTTGATAAGGGTACTGGGAGATACTTCCCCTGTGGTAGCCAGAATAATGTCCCACCCCAAAGAAGTACATGTCCCAATTCCTAGAATCTATGCACATGTTACTTTACATGGCAAAAAGGACTTTGCAGGTGAAATTAAATTGAGGACCTTGACGTGGTTTTTTTGGATGATCCAGGTAGGCTTAATATAACCACAAGGGCCTTAAAAAGAGAGTGGCAAGAGAAGGAGATATTAGGATAGAAGCAGATGTTGGAGAGGGGGCAAGAGAGCAGTAGAAAGAGAAAGAGATGGAGGGAGAGATGTGAAAATAATTTAAAAATAGAGGAAGGGGCCATAACTCAAGGAATGCCAGTGGCTTCTAGAAGCTTGAGAAAGCTAGAAAATGTATTCCTCCCTAGAGGCTCCAGAAGGAACATGTTGATTTTAGGACTTTTTACCACCAGAACTGTGAGACAATCAATTTATATTACGTTATGCTGGTAAATTTGTAGTAACGTATTACAGCAGCAAGAAGAAATCAAAATGCTCCCAAACAGAAGACACTTTTTAGATAGCATTCTACTGTGTTATAGACCAGTATCATTGATGAACATAGATGCAAAAATCCTCAACACAATACTAGCAAACAGATTCCAACAACACATTAAATGGATCATATACCATGATCAACAGGGATTTACCCCAGTAATGCAAGGATTCTTCAATATATGCAAATCAATGTGATATACCATATTAACAAATTAAAGAATAAAAATCATATGAGTATCTCAATAGATGCAGAAAAAGCTTTTGACAAAGTTCAACACCCATTTATGATGATAATAATAATAATAATAAAAACTCTCCAGGAAATGGCCCTAGAGAGAACCTACTTCAACCTAATAAAGGCCATATAAGACAAACCCACAGCAAATATCATTCTCAATGGTGAAAAGCTAAAAGCATTTCCCTTAAAATCAGGAACAAGACAAGGACATTCACTATCATCACTCTTATTCAACATAGTTTTGGAAGTCCTCACCATGGCAATCAGAGAAGAAATAAAACAAATAACAAATTGGAAAAGAAGTAAAATTGTCACTGTTTGCAAATACATGTTACTATACATAGAAAATCCTAAAGATTCCACCAGAAAACTACTGGACATAATCAGTGAATCTGGTAAAGCTGCAGGATACAAAATTAATACACAGAAATCTGCATTCCTATACACAAACAATAAAAGAGCAGAAGGAAATGAAGGATACAATCCCAATTACCAGCACAACAAAAAGAATAAAATAACTGGGAATAAATCTACTGAAGGAAGCAAAAGACCTGTACTCAGAAAACTATAAAACACTGATGAAAGAAATCAAAGAAGACACAAACAGATGGAAAAATATACCATGTTCTTGGATTGGAAGAATCAATATAATGAAAATGAATGTACTACTCAGAGCAATCTACAGATTCAATGCATTCCCGTAAAATTACGAAAGTCATTCTTCACAGAATTAGAAGAAAAAAATCTCACAATTTGTATGGAAACACCCCAAATAGCCGAGTAATCTTGAGACAGAAAAATGGAGTTGGAGGAATCAGGGTCCTTGACTTCAAAGCATATTACAAAACTATAGCAATCAAAACAGTATGGTACTGGGACAAAAACAAACATATAGACCAATGGTGTAGGATAGAAATCCTAGAGATAAACCCATGCATCTATGGTCACCTAATCTATGACAAAGAAGCCAAGAATATACAATGGAGAAAAGATAGCCTCTTCAAAAAGTGGTACTAGGAAATCTGGACAGCTGCATGTAAAAAGAATGAAATTAGAACACTAACATCATACACAAAAATAAACTCAAAATGAATTAAAGACCTAAACGTAAGACTGGACACTATAAAATTCTTAGAGAAAAATATACGCAGAACACTCTTTGACATAAGTCACAGCAAAATCTTTTTTGACCCACCTCCTAGTAAAAATAAAAACAAAAATAAACAACTAGGACCTAATTAAACTTAAAAGCTTTTTGCACAGAAAAGGAAACCACAATCAAGACAAAAAGACAACCCTCAGAATGAGAGAAAATACTTGAAATAAAGCAACAAAGGATTGATCTCAAAATATACAAACAGCTTATGGAGCTCAATATCAAAAAACCAAACAATCCAATCAAAAAATGAGCAGAAGACCTAAATAGACATCCTCCAAAGAAAACATATAGATGACCGTATAGATGAAAAGATGTTCAGAATCACTAATTATTAGAGAAATGCAAATCAAAACTACAATGTGGTATTACCTCACACCGGCCAGAATGGCCATCATCAAAAAGTTTACAAACAATGAATGCTGGAGAGGGTGTGGAGAAAAAGGAACCTTCTTACACTGTTGGTGATAATATAAACTGGTACATCCACTGTGGAGAACAATATGGAGGTTCCTTAAAAAACCAAACAGAATTATCAGATGACCCAGCAATCCCACTGCTGGGCATATACCCTGAGAAAACCATAACTGAAAAAGACACATGTACCCCAGTGTTCATTGCAGCACTGTTACAATAGCCAGGACATGGGAGCAACCTAGATATCCATTGATGAATGAATGGATAAAGAAGATGTGGTGCATAGATACGATGGAATATTACTCAGCCATAGAAAATAATGAAATTGAGTCATTTGAAACAATGTGGATGAACCTAGAGCCTGTCATACAGAGTAAAGTCAGATAAGAAAAATACCGTATATTAACACATATATATGGAATCTAGAAAAATAGTATTGATGAGCCTATTAGCAGGACAAGAATATAGGCACAGGTATAGAGGACAGACTTGTGGACACAGTGAGGGAAAGAAGTGGGGTAAAAATTAAGAGTAGCATTGACATATATACACTACCATGTTTAAAATATATAGCTAGCAGGAAGGTACTGTATAGCACCGGAAACTCAGCTTGGTGCTCAGTGATGACCTAGAGGGGTGGAATGGAGGATGGGAGGGAGGCTTAAGAAGGTGGGGATATATGTATACATGTGGCTGATTCACAATGTTGTATAGCAAAAACTAGCATAATATTGTAAAGCAACTATATTTTTTAAAAAAGACATATCTGCCCACCATCCGTCTCATGGTGGGCATTGTGGTCTTGGTTATAAAGGTGATGAGGTCAATTGGGATTCTTCAGTAAAATAAAAAAAAAACTCTCTTAATCAGGACTTTATAATAATAATAAGCCTTAATAATAACAAAAACTTGATATTAAAAATACATTCAAGAAATCAAATATCTATAAAGCCCTAAGTAATTAGCTAAATCATAAACTCAGATGAATGGTTAAATGTAGATTACATACAGATATAAATGTGGTGTAGCTCTTTTATTTTATGTGGGTACAACTGGTATATTTTTACCAGAAGTTTACAGGATAGTGTTAAATACAAAATTGAGACCAGACTTAAGAATTCCCTGAGCAAAGAAAACCATTGAAGCCATGGTAACTTAGGTTATGTCTTGTAAGTGCTTCTGATAATCATAAAAGAACCTTAAATCATCTTCCTAAAAATGGTCTGAGAAAGTCACTTTTAACCAATCCACTGCCATCTGGAAACACCTACTGTAATAACCAATCACTGAAAAGGTTAACAGCTTCCTCATTTCTACCTTATAAGTCCTACTGTAATTTAATGCCCCTGAGCTTCATATCAGTCTTTGCACTTGGAAGCTCCCAGTTTGTGAACTGTTTTTATATGCACAACATACACGAACTTAAATACTACTCATAGATCAATGAGTAAATCATAAATCAATAAATCAATTGGTTGAAAATTTTCTATTTCTGGATTTGTGACAGTTTCTGGCATTAGAAATAGGGCCCCAAAACCCTCAACAACTCCAAGGTCAGTGAGCAAAAGGTGCTGATATATGCAGAGCCCACTGAGCTCACTGTTTTGAGCCAATTCCAGAGTTTGAAGTTAAATTCTCTCTTGAATTCGACCACTGCTCTCTTTGCCTTTTGAGGTCTCTGACTTTACTGTGCATATATGTATTTTGTTTGTTTAAGCTTCTTGGTAAGCTTCTGTAAAGGGAGAAACCTGTGATCCCCTGGGTTTTAGGGAGTGATAGGATTAACAGGCTCCCCATTGATTATTTGGGGTTTAGGAAATCTAAAGGCAAAAATGGGTTCCATCTGGTCTAAAACTGTCTACTTCTCTCAAAAATTTCTGCTTCCTATATCTATAATCACTATAAGCCAAATCTTGTGGCTTTTTGGAAAATGAGTGAACTTTTGGGTAATTTGGAATAATAGGGGCCTCTTTGGGGAAACTTTAATGCTATCTTAAGGAGCACCTTTCAAAAGAGAGGATCTCAAAATTTCAGAGAAAATGAAATGCATTCTTTGATTGGTATGCAGAAGTTCTGCAAAGAGGAAATGACTTCAAAAATAGCTTCTCTAAAAGAATGTTTATGGCAAGCAAATAAAAATCTTTAGCAATAGCTTTGGCCATCTGAGCAGGTAACCTTAACTTAGTCTATCTGCCAGAAACACAATTTGGATCCATTTATTCTTTTTAATTTTGTATTATGATACCCAAGACATGGGTGAAATTTATAAGTGAAAGCTATAAGATGAAGCTACAATCAGATGGTAGGTCTATAGGTTTATGTATGTATGCATGTATATTATGTATATGTGATATTTTTAAGAGTTCTACTTAGAGATGCATACAAGATGGTAGAGTAGAAGGACATGAACTTACCCCCTCTCATGAAAGCATCAAAGCCACAACTAACTGCTGAACCATCATCGACAAAAAACCAACCAAACAAAAACCTCTATTGCTGCTTCTGTTGCTAAGTTGCTCCAGTCGTGTCTGACCCTGTGCGAACCCATAGACGGCAGCCCACCAGGCTCCCCCATCCCTGGGATTCTCTAGGCAAGAACACTGGAGCAGGTTGCCATTTCCTTCTCCAATGCATGAAAGTGAAAAGTGAAAGTGAAGTCGCTCAGTCGTGTCCAACTCTTAGCAACCCCATGGACTGCAGCCTACCAGGCTCATCCGTCCATGGGATTTTCCAGGCAAGAATACTGGAGTGGGGTGCCATTGCCTTCTCCAAAACCTCTACTAGAACTTACCAAAAAAGATACACATACTTAAATACTACTCATTGATTTACTGGTTGAAATTTTGCTATTTCTGGATTTGTGACAATTTCTGGCATTAGAAATGGGACCCCAAAACCCTCAACAACTCCGAGGTCAGCGAGCAAAAGGTGCTGGTATGTAGAGCCCACTGAGCTCACTGCTTTGTGCCAACTCCAGAGTTTGAAGGTAAAGTCTCTTGAATTCAACCTCTGCTCTCTTCGCCTTTTGAGGTCTCTGACTTTACTGTGCATATATGTATTTTGTTTGTTGAAATCCAGAGACGAAGAAGAAGCTACAATCAGATGGTAGTAGAGGCACAAGTTCAAGAAAATCAAATCCCATACATGCTGACCCACAAACTGGAAAATAATTATACCATAGAAGTTCTCCCACAGGAGTGAAAGCTCTGAGTCCCACGTCAGGCTCCCCAGCCTAAGGGTCTGGAAATGGGAGGAGAAGCCCCTAGAGAATCTGGCTTTGAAGGCCAGTGAGGCTTGATCTCAGGAATTCCACAGGATGGGGGAAAGAAACTCCACTCATAGAGGGCACACACAAGTTCTCCTGTGTACCAGAACCCAGAAAAAAAAGCTGGGCCAAACCTACCTGCTAGTATTGGAGGGTCTCTTAAAGAGATGAGGCAGCTGTGGCTAACTATGGGGTCAAAGACTTCAGCAGTGGTAGTTCTGGGGAGTATGTATTGACATGAGCCCTCCAAAAGGATGCCATTTTCTCACCAAGTCCCAGGCCCATTCAGTAGCCCATGGACTCTAGTGCCTCAAGAAAATCATCCAACAGGGTGAGAACTAATTTATGGTTGAGATCGGCTAGAGCGGGGAGGAGGGATAGACTGGTAGACTGGGATTGCGTGTATACACTGCTATATTTAAAATAGATAGCCAACAAGGGCCTACTGTACAGCACAGGGAACTCTGCTCAATATTCTAATAACCTAAATGGAAAAAGAACTTGAATGAAATTAACACACTATCAATAACCTCAGACATGCAGATGACACCACCCTTATGGCAGAAAGTGACAAGGAACTAAAAAGCCTCTTGATGAAAGTGAAAGAGGAGAGTGAAAAAGTTGGCTTAAAGCTCAACATTCAGAAAACGAAGATCATGGCATCTGGTCCCATCACCTCATGGGAGATAGATGGGGAAACAGTGGAAATAGTGTCAGACTTTATTTTTCTGGGCTCCAAAATCACTGCAGATGGTGATTGCAGCCATGAAATTAAAAGATGCTTACTCCTTGGAAGAAAAGCTATGACCAACCTAGACAGCATATTAAAAAGCAGAGACATTACTTTGCCAACAAAGGTCCATCTAGTCAAGGCTATGTTTTTTCCAGTAGTCATGTATGTATGTGAGAGTTGGACTGTGAAGAAAGCTGAATGCCAAAGAATTGATGCTTTTCAACTGTGGTGCTGGAGAAGACTCTTGAGAGTCCCCTGGACTGCAAGGAGATCCAACCAGTCCATCCTAAAGGAGAACAGTCCTGGGTGTTCATTGGACGGACTGATGATGAAGCTGAAACTCCAATACTTTGGCCACCTGATGCGAAGAGTTGACTTATTGGAAAAGACCCTGATTCTGGGAGGGATTGGGAGCAGGAGGAGAAGGGGACGACAGAGGATGAGATGGCTGGATGACATCACTGACTTGATGAACATGAGTTTAGGTGAGCTCCGGGAGTTGGTGATGGACAGGGAGGCCTGGTGTGCTGTGATTCATGGGGTTGCAAAGAGTCAGACACAACTGAGTGACTGAACTGAACTGAACTGAACTGAATCAACTATACTCTAATACAAAATAATTTAAAAAAAAATGAAGGCCAAATGATACATTTAGGTCGCGTTAATCCTGGAGATTGGGCTTCCTTGGTAGCTCAGCTGGTCTCAGCAATGCAGGAGACCCTGGTTTGATTCCAGCATTGGGAAGATCCCCTGGGGAAGGGCATGGCAACCCACTCCAGTATTCTTGCCTGGAGAATCCCCATGGACAGAGGAGCCTGGGCTACAGTCCATGGGGTCACAAAGAGTCAGACATGACTGAGCAACTAAGCACAGCAAAATCCTGAAGAAAAAGGAAAAAATATTTATTAAATTGAGGAAGAAGAAAAAAATCTGCTTAATTTGTTTATAGTACCTTTTTCATGTTTCATTGAATTACTAAATACTACTGTGCTTAGTCATTCAGTTGTGTCCAACTCTTTGTGACCCCATGGACTGTAACCAGCCAGGCTCCTCTGTCCATGGAATTCTCCAGGCAAGAATACTGTAGTGGGTTGCCATTTCCTTCTCTAACTAAACTCTCTAAATTAAATGTAACGCAGACAACATTTTCTTCCTGGGTTTATTAGTTAAATAAGCTCATGCTGTCTTCATGCTATAGAATTAGTCAACAAGAAAAATAACTTTAAATGATGGTTATCTATTTGATGTCTAAACTAAGCATAATATAAAAACAAGTAATTTAAATAAATGTAAATAAGATAAAAGTTTATACTAAGTTAAAGTACATAATGGATATTTATGGCACATTTAGATCCTTTCTAAATAATATACTGAGACATTGATTGCTAAACATAAGTTTAAATTTATCTACATTTGGCTTCTTTATTTTTACAGGAACAACATATACTTTGGTTTGTTAATAAATATGTCTTTTGCCACATTAAAAATCGTGTTATGAAAAACATAAGTTGCTAAAAGTTATAAACTTTATAATTATGTATTTATAAATTTGTTACCAACTACTACAGATTCTAATATATGACAGTTTACAACTGTCTGGTTCCTAATTTTTACTGGATAGAAAAGGTTACTGATGGTTAAAATTTACAATCAATATATAAAAACAGAACTACTAGAAATGATAAGAGTGAAGGAAAACAACTCTGTATATACATAGTATGAGAATAAAATGGAACGTATTTTTATGTGAAGAACATGTAATGAATATAGGACGTGTTTTGTTAAGGAAAAGGAGAATAATGTTGACTGGTTATTCCAGAATAAGAAAGGAAAAAGGATAAGACAAAACCCAAATGGATGTTGAAATTTGCAGGTTTGAGGAAAAACAATGTTATGAGATCATAGCTAACTAAATTGAATAAATTTATAAAGGTTTTTAAAATGAGCTTAATAATGTACTAATATAAAATTAGAGTTTATTTTTCTCTTTGTTAAAATCACAAAATTTCTTAGATACAAAGTTTTTCTTTACCTTTTATGTAAACTGCTTAGGAAACAAAGATTCTGTGTTTTACAAAACATTTCCTGGGATCCATGTTATCTTTATCAGATATCTTATTATTTAGGAAAACTGAATCTTTTCAATATTAAAGAGCAAAGGTTTTCTTAAGAACTATGTAACTTTATGTATTTGCTTTTGAAATCCTTTGTCACTATAGTTAACTGGATGAGGAGGGCATGGCAACCCATTCCAGTATTCTTTTCTGGAGAATCCTCATGGACAGAAGAGACTGGCAGGCTACAGTCCATCTAGTCGCAAAGAGCCGGACACAAGAGTGCGGAAGAACTGATGATTTTGAACTGTGGTGTTGGAGAAGGCTCTTGAGAGTCCCTTGGACTGCAAGGAGATCCAACCAGTCCATTCTGAAGGGGATCAGCCCTGGGATTTCTTTGGAAGGAATGATGCTAAAGCTGAAACTCCAGTACTTTGGCCACCTCATGCGAAGAGTTGACTCATTGGAAAAGACTCTGATGCTGGGAGGGATTGGGGGCAGGAGGAAAAGGGGACGACAGAGGATGAGATGGCTGGATGGCATCACTGACTCGATGGACGTGAGTCTGAGTGAACTCCGGGAGTTGGTGATGGACAGGGAGGCCTGGTGTGCTGCGATTCATGGGGTTGCAAAGAGTCAGACACGACTGAGCGACTGAACTGAACTGAACTGAACTGACGCACACATGGTTAACTTGATAACTAAGTATTATCTCCCAGTGACCTGTGATCCTGTTAATACTTGATCAAGTGTTTTAAAACTTTTGATATTTTAGAATAAACTTCTCCAAATCAAATTCTAAACAAATCTTTCTGACCTTGAACTAATTAACTTTGGGAATTTTCCAGAGGGTCTCTGGGAGATTTCAAAAGAGGTGGTCTTTTTATTATAAAAAGAGAAATGTTATTTATTTAGGTTTACTTGATGTTAAGGTGGATATTTAATATTCTAAGAGCATATTTATATGTGATATATATCATTAAAATAGGTAATTCAGAAATTATATACAAAATTCATAAAAAATCTTTATGGTCTGATATAATGTTGCTGGTAATCTGATTCACTTAGTTGCTTAAATCTTGGCTCCTGCAAATATATGCTCTGGGGAATTTTTCAAACCTTGGCTATTATTTTCCTTATAATCATATTAACATTTTTGATGTGTTGTATCCTTTCAAACGTTTTAAATTGCCTTTTGGCAGCCACTCATACATCAAATGATAGCCATCAAGAGAAGACAACTTAAGAACTCAATGATTTGACCACTTATGCCCCTGGTAAGGATGCAACTGTCAGTAACAGCAATCACCTGGCCCTCCATCCTGACCACTCAACTAGTGGCAGCACTGAATATGTGACTTCAGCACACCTACATCAACAGTGGTAACTGAGAGTACCACCATATTAGTTGGTCACACTCAGCTTGCTGAGAGAATGACCATGACAGTGTTCAGCTCAGTGCAGTCACTCACTCATGTTCAACTCTTTGTGACCCTATGGACTGCAGCATGCCAGGCTTCCCTGTGCATCACCAACTCCTGGAGCTTGCTCAAACTCATGTCCATTGAATCAGTGATACCATGAAACCATCTCATCCTCTGTCATCCCCTTCTTCTCCTGTCTCAATCTTTCCCAGCATCAGGGTCTTTTCTAATGAGTCAGTTCTTTGCATCAGGTGGCCAAAGTATTGGAGTTGCATCTTCAGCATCAGTCCTTCCAATGAATATTCAACACTGATTTCCTTTAGGATTGAGTGTTTGGATCTCCTTGCAGTCCAAGGGACTCTCAAGAGTCTTTTCCAACACCACAGCTCAAAAGCATCAATTCTTCTGCACTCAGCTTTCTTTTTAGTCCAGCTTTCAAATCCATACATGACTACTGGAAAAAGCATAGCTTTGACTAGACAGACCTTTGTTGGCAAAGTAATGTCTCCACTTTTTAATATGCTGTCTAGGTTGGTCATAGCTTTTATTCCAAGGAGCAAAGTCTTTTAATTTCATGGCTCCAGTCACCATCTGCAGTGATTTTGGAGCCCCCCAAAATAAAGTCCGTCACTGTTTCCATTGTTTCCCCATCTATTTTCCATGAAGCTATGGGACTTGATGCCATGATCTTAGTTTTCCTGAATGTTGAGTTTTAAGCCAACTTCTTCCACTCTCCTCTTTCACTTTCATCAAGAGGCTCTTTAGTTCTTCACTTTCTGCCATAAGGGTGGTGTCATCTGCATATCTGAGGTTATTGATATTTCTGCTAACAATCTTGAGAAGGCCTTACAAATAGCTGAGAAAAGAAGATAAAATAAAGGCAGAAGAGAAAAGGAAAGATATAAGCATCTGAAAGCACAGTTCCAAAGAATAGCAAGGAGATATAAGAAAGCCTTCCTCAGATCAATACAAAGAAATAGAGGAAAATAATAGAATGGGAAAGACTACAGATCTTTTCAAGAAAATTAGAGATACCAAGGGAACATTTCATGCAAAGATGGGCACATTAAAGGAGAAAAATGCTGTGGACCTAACAGAAGCAGATGATATTAAGAAGAGGTGGCAAGAATACACAGAAGAACTATACAAAAAAAGATCTTCATGACCCAGATAACCACAATGGTGTGATCACCGGATTAGAGCCAGACATCCTGGAATGTGAAGTCAAGTGGGTCTTAGGAAGCATCACTACAAACAAAGCTAGTGGAGGTGATGGAATTCCAGTTGAGCTATTTCAAGTCCTAAAACATGATGCTATTAAAGTGCTGCAATCAATATGCCAGCAATTTTGGAAAACTCAGCAGTGGCCACAGGACTGGAAAGGTCAGTTTTCATTCCAACCCCAAAGAAAGTGAATGCCAAAGAATGTTCAAACTACTGCACAATTGCACTCATCTCACACACTACCAAAGTAATGCTCAAAATTCTCCAAGCCAGGCTTCAATAGTACATGAACTCTGAACTTCCAGATGTTTGAGTTGGATTTAGAAAAGGCAGAAGAACCAGAGATTAAATTGCCAACATCCATTGGATCATCGAGAAAGCAAGAGAGTTCCAGAAAAATATCGACTTCTGCTTTACTGACTATGCCAAAGACTGACTGTGTGGATCACAACAAACTGTGGAAAATTCTTCAAGAGATGGGAATACCAGACCACCTGACCTGCCTCCTGAGAAATCTGTATGCAGGTCAGGAAGCCACAGTTAGAACTGGACATGGAACAACAGACTGGTTCCAAATAGGGAAAGGAGTACGTCAAGGACATATATTGACCATGACGGGGTAACTGCTAAAAATTAAATACAAAACAGTGACCCCCAATTTGTGTTTAGCTGGACAACCACCCTCTTAAAAAGTTCACTCTCCAACAAGACTTTGATTTGTCTCCAGTGGATATCACTCATCTGGTAAAATTAAGTCAGGGCCAAGTGACACAGCTACTCCCACTCTTGACTTGCTAAGGTTATCTGTTTCTTCCTGAGGTTCTACTGAATGGTCCATCTCCTCCCTCCCAGGGCTGTCTCCTCTCATAAAAATTACAAAATCTTCAAAGTATTAAATATGATCATTTTCACCCTTTCTTCCAGAAAATGAAATCCTCATGGACAAAGCCTATTACAAACAGAAGCTGGAGACGGGGAGAAGGGTTCCTGGCCTACATGTTTTATAGACAATGTGACTCTGAATCCCAGGGTAGCCTAGCTGTAGCCCTGCACCATAATTCATAACCCTTCTCTCTAGATGATTGTTGAAATTCTTGAGATTGTTTTAAATATTTCCAATCAAGCATTATCCATTTATTTACTTTTGAGTCTCATACTGCTTATTAGTGGGCCATGTTGGATCCCACCTTCAATGTAACAGAAATGATCTTCTTTTACCATCTTCCGTCTCTATGTCTGCAGTTTTACAAAGTTACCTTTTACTTGCAAAATGCTGTCAGTATTTTCTAGTGATCTAGTTATTTTATTCCTATTTATAACTGCTGAGATTCATTTAAATGTAGACACCATCCTTCCAGCTCATTATGCCCTCTAGTCTCTTCATCTTACCCACCTTGACACACATAGACACACAATTTCCTCCAATCTATTAACTTGTTTTTAATTAAATTCTTTTTTTCCTATCGTCTATCATATAGTCCACCATTGCAATCACTCTCCTTCACCTTGTTCTTCCATCATACATAGCTTGTACAATTCCAACCCTGGACAACTTGACATTTCCCCTCTCTATACCTGGACCTCTGAAGGTGGCTGGAGAAGCACATTCTATTCTTTATGTTGATTATGTCATATCCCTGTCCTCAAATTCTCATGGGCTCTCTGCTATTCCCCAATAGAGCTTGCTTTCATGTACAGCAAGTTATCTCCCCTGTTTTACAAAAATAACACAAGCCATGAGGCAGACAAATTTCCCCACCCCTTAATATCTTCACCACCAACCTACAAATTCTGTGTAGACATCCATTCTTGTCTATATCCCCACCACCACCCCAGTCATTTATTAAATAAACTTTTAGCTTGGTCTGCTCAGAGAAATTATTCCATCAAATATCCTTCCCATTCCTCTTTCCTGTATCTTTAATTTTTCCATTTTAATGGGTTTGAACACTTCCCATCTTCCAACCATGGGCTAGAGTAAAGAATCTAAGTTCTTTATGCTCCTGTATATATCTATTCATTTATCTATCATAGTATTTATTACATAAAATTGAATTTATCTTAGTAAATTTGGAATGTGTTACCTTCCTATTCCTCTTATAGACTGTAAGCACTGAGAAAGGAGCATGCCCCAAACTATGCATTTCCATGTTCCTAGTGCCTACAATATAATACTCTCATGAGAACATTTATTGATGAAATTTTGAATACATTCATTCATATATGAATTTAATTCTTCAAGAAATGCCTACCTGCTTCAAAATACCTCCTCTGATCCCTTCTATAGGATGAATTTTACAGACCTGTCTGTTGTTCAGAGGGGAAAAAACCTTCAAATTTTAGTGTTCCTTGTTTATGTGTTTACTTAATGTACTCAGTACATGAGGGTAGGTTTTCCTTAAAATTTTGAAAAACAGACAAGTATGATTGTCAATATCAATATAAAGTGGGTCAGGCCAGTCAACTCAAAGAGACAGACAACCAGCTTGCAAAAAGAGAAGGCCATATGCTGCAATGAAGATCCAGCACAGCCAAAATAAAACAAAACAAACCTTGACTTTAACGTGATTTGATATATATTAATGTTTTTAAAGTCAATCCAAAGGGGATTTAGTTAAGACATGAAAGTATACAATGAGAACAAGAAACTGTGAGAAAGATACTGAAGAATTTGTCAGTAGTACACATTCAAGCATCACTGAGGGGAAAGAAATACCAATTGAAATGAAGAATTCTATCCATTAACAAGTTTTTACAGTTCTAAGTTGTATGCATCTGGGTATCTTAGCCATTAAATATATATCTGCTGTTGTATAATATATAGTATAAAGTATACTTTATGAAGTATAAAGTTCCTTTGCTTGGTTTCAATCAACCTAGGCAATAATTTGGCTTCCCTTGGCATGTTTGAGCACTTCATTTCTCTGATAATAATTTATTTTAAGCTAATGTATTAGAATTCTGATTTTACACATCAATATTATTAACTACTGTAAATATGAATGTGCACCACAGATTATGGAACTTCTCCTACTATGCTTAAAAACTTAGATTTCTTCTTGGACTTCCCTGGTGGTCCAGTGGTTAAGAGTCCACCTGCCAATCCAGGCGACATGGGTTCGATCCCTGGTCCAGGAACTAAGATCCCATATGCCACAGGGCAACAGAACCAGCATGCCTAGAGCCCATGCTCTGCAACAACAGAAACCACTGCAAGAAGAAGCTCGCACACCACAACTAGAGAGTAGCCCCTGCTTAGAAAAAGCCCACGAGCAGCAACGAAAACCAAGAACAGCCAAAAAAAAGCAAACAAACAAAAAAACCCTTAGATTTCTTAACCTATGACCAGGCTCGTAATGATCATAGAGCTAGCAAGGAGATACAGCCTCCTGTAACATTGCCTGGCTTATTTCACCAGGTGAAATGGACCTCTGAGTGCCCTTATGCGTCTTCTCATTTTATAGAGACTAAAAATTCTCTCAGTGACTCACCTGCAGCTTCATCCCCTTGCTTTGCTGGGTGTCAATATTTAGCTCTTCTGTGCCCATCTATTTGTGTTGCTCATATTAAACATTGATGATGTTTAAGATGGTTCTTTAAGATGAAGAAATCAGGATTACAGCTGTGAAGGTCTAGAAATAAAAATTGATGAATGAATAAAAGTTAGTAAAATGTACTTCATGCTAATCATTTGATAACCATAACACCAAGGCATTAAATGAAGAAAACCCAGGAATGCGATAGCTGAATTAAAATCGCCTCTTACTAGATGTACTGCTTTCATGTGTGCTAAGTCACTTCAGTCGTGTCTGACTCTTTGCAACCCCATGGACTGCAGCCCGCCAGGCTCCTCTGTTCACAGGATTCTCCAGGTAAGAATACTGGAGTGGGTTGCCATGCCCCCCTCTAGGGGATCTTCCCAACCCAGGGATCAAACCCACGTCTCCTGCATTGCAGGTGGTTTCTTTACTGCTGAGCCACTGGGGACCTTAAAAGGAAATCACTTTTTTTTCTTAAATGTTGCATTCAAGCTTCATATAGGTTAATGGTCATATATATTCATTTATCTTGGGTACATATTTTCAGCTTTAACAGACACTGGAAAACACTTTTCTAAAGTGGTTGGGTGAATTTCTTCACATGCTTTCTAATACTCTATATGTCATTTTTTTCTCACACTATAGTTAGGTGTGTAGTGGTATCTCGTGTTTTTAACTTACATTTCACTCACAATTACTGATGTCTAGTATCTTTCTACATATGCTTATTGGCCATTTGGATCTCCTCTGTATTTATCTGCTTGTTCTGTTATAACAAAATATAGACTGGCTGGCTTAAACGATGGAAATTTGTTTTTTTAAAATTCTAGAAGATGGAAGTCTGAGATCAGAATGTCTGCATGGTCAGTTTCTGGTGAGGGTCCTCTTCATGGCTTGTATATGGGTGCCTTCTTACTGTGTCTTCACATGGTGGAGAGAGAGAGCTCTATGGTGTTTCTTCTTATGAGGACACTAATCCTATTGGATTAGGGTCCTACCTTAATGACTTTAATTCACTGTAGTTACCAGTTATCCCCTTATAGGCCCTACTTCCAAATATAGTCACATTGAGAGTTTGAGTTTCAACATAAGAATTTTGAGGGGGACACAAACATTCAATCCACTATAGTCTCTTTTTATGAAGTCCTTGTTTACATATTTTATCAAAATTTCATTTGCATTGGCAATCCTTTCTTTGCTGACTTGTAAAAGTTCTTTATATGTCTGAATATGACTCCTGTATTGGATTACAAATATCTGCTCCCATTTAGCAGCTTTGATTGTTTCTGAACCAATATTACACTTCTAATCACTGAAGCTTTATCTTCATCTGGAAGTGTAAGATACTTAACACTGCTCTTCTTCAAGCTTGCCTCTTCTTGGCTTTTTATATTTTCATACACATTTTAAAAATAATTTTCTCAATTTCTACACACAAAATCTAACTGGTATTGGAATTGCATTGAATTTATAGGGGTTTTTTTTTGGGGGGGGGTGGAGAATTGGTATCTTAGTAATAGAGTATTATCCAATCCAAGAATATTGTATGTAACGTCCTTTTCTCTATGTCTTACATGGGTATTGGGCAGCTTGGAATTTAGCAAGTGCCTAAAATGCACACAACATACAGAGCACTGTTCTCAGCAGTTTCCTCCTTCCAGCATCTTATACTCTCAGGTTCTGAGTTTCTGGAAGTCCTGAGCTCCAAATATTTTCACTAAGACTGCCACAAGCTCTGGGCTCCTACTTCTTTTTTGTCTCAAAGTTTACATTGAGAGTCTAACTTCTCCAGGGGTAATGGAGTGGGGAATGCAGGACTCACTTAAACACATTTTTCTTATAAAGATCACTGTCCTTCAATTATTGGCCACTATTATTGTTCTCTGGTATCATCACTGTGTGTATGAGAATATTTTATCTAACTACCAGTTACTCAGTTTTAGCTGGAAAAAGAAGTTTTTTATTTGTTTTTTTTTTTCCTATTATCTCTACAACATTTATTATTCCCTAGCATCATTCTTCAACACAGTTTTGTTAACACCAATAATCGAGTACCAGCCTTGTTTGAAATTTCTTGAAAAATGAAGTAAAGAATCCATCATGATTTAGGATAAAAAAAAAAAAAAAGCTAGGAAGCACTGGAGAAGTATGATGCCAAAACCAGTCAATAAGAGGTGTTTAGGACAAGAGGTGACAAAACCCAGTAAAAAATGTAACCACTTCCTTCCCAACTAAAGTTTTTTCAGAAATAATCTTTGTGGCTCAGCTGGTAAAGAATCTGCCTGCAATGTGGGAGACCTGGGTTTGATCTCTGGGTTGGGAATATCTCCTGGAGAAGGAAAATGCTACCTACTCCAGTATTCAGGCCTGGAGAATTCCATGGACTGTATAGTTCATGAGGTCGCAAAGAGTCAGACACAACTGAATGACTTTCACTTTCACTATGCAGTCACAAAAGACATGGATTTGAGCAATTACAGCCCTTGCTTTGAATCAAATCCTCTTTAGAGTAAAGCTCAATGAATAATTTTCTCTTATAGGGACAGCACCCTGGTTTTTAATTTTCCTTACTCTGTTTCTTCTGAGTTCCTGATGATAGGGTTATACAATCATTATAATATACACTGTCACTTGTTATCTCTTGAGTGACCAAAAATTAATACTAAATTTATTTAAACTCTTCTTTATTACCAGAAACTTTTGACTGATCTACATTTCAGGGCTTCCTTGGTATCTGGTGTCCATTTAACTCTGGGTCTCTAAAAGTCAAGGATAATTTCTTACAGGATCTGAGAACTACTTATGGAGGCCTGTGGTAAATAAATAAATGCCATACCATCTCTGTGTATCAGGTATTTTCTGTGACACATACTTTACAATTAATGTTTCATTTAATACTCATAAAATAGAAACTTCATGTAGCATTATCCCCATTTCACTGGGGAAGAAACTGAGATTCGGTGAGGTAGTTATCCTCAAGTGATGAAATGAACAAACCCAAGATTTGGAAAAGCTCTGATGTTAGAATTTTCCAGTACAGAAAATTTGACTGACTTCTTGTCAATTATATCGGCAATTTAAGCTAAGGACCCAGTTGTCTTCAAGGCCTTACCAAATTAAGGTAATGGAGGATGCTTCCCTATTTTATACCCAATTATTTTCTTCCTGAAACATCTATATATCGATTATTTTAGGGAGAAATGAGGACAAGATGGAACTGTCAGAAACTAATTATTATTAATTTTATTTGTATTCTATCTGAATAACAACCATCAGGTTTTTGCATGCAAATAACTGAATCATCCACTGTAATAAATTTACTTAGGAGAAAATAAAACTGAGAGAGCTTGCTGTTTTAAGAGTGGATTATATTAACATAATGGGCTATTCTCTACTGCAAATTGGCAGCTACGTTCTATATACCTTCAATATTGCCAATAACCTGGTGTGTGACAGAATAAATCATTTGAACTCTGCCTCAGCTTATCAACTAAAAAATTAGACGTTTGATCAATATTATCTCTAAGATCACTTAGAGTTTAAAAAATTATCTAGAGCTTTATGTATTTATATTTGCATATGTCAGTGTGATATACAAACAGCAATGCCCTGTGTATGTGTGTATTCAATTTTACCCTCAATAAAGAATTTCACAAATAATGCAACCAAAGTACGAGATTTAATTCTTCATTTTCTATAGGATTGTTGCATAAATAAGGAGTTCATGTACAGCATGGGAAGATACATTGTCTTCAAAAAGTATATATTAGTTAATGTTTATGCAATAGCAGAAATGTAGTTTTATATCACAGAATATAGATAAGACTTGGTCTAGAGATCTTATGGTCTAAAAGCTTAAAACAAAACACTCCTAATCCAGCCAGGCAATCTCAGATGTCTTATAATCAAAGCTAAGAAACATTAGATGTTTTAATAGCCTTATGAATTTAATAGCCTTAGGAATGTCCATAATTACCCATGTTAGCCAAGAGGCCACTCAGCCAGAGGCACTCAGCTTTTAATAGCCAGCAAGCCACTTTGAATAGGGTGAAAACATTTTTAAACCTTTTGGGGTTATTAGGGATAATTAAAAGTAGTTGAAAGTATATAATATCATTTATCAAAGCACTAAAAGCTGTTCCATAAGAAGTATATCACAACATTAGCAAATGCAATTCATATACTTCATTCATTGGTTAAGATATAACCAAATAAAATAGTCTAAGTAACTGAAATAAATATTATTTTTTTATTTTATTACATATATAATTTAGGTTATATTAGCTAAAACCTAAATAAAACATAGGCAGATATGCATAAACATGTGGTCATATATATTTAAACAATATGTATACAAATATATAAATTATATATTTATGTAAATACACAATATGAATACTTATATATCTAAATATATTTTATATGTGTATAATATATACAAATTGTAAATATATATATATATACACACACACTTACACATATATATGCTGCTGCTGCTGCTGCTGCTAAGTCGCTTCAGTCGTGTCCAACTCTGTGCGACCCCATAAACGGCAGCCCACCAGGCTCCCCCGTCCCTGGGATTCTCCAGGCAAGAACACTGGAGTGGGTTGCCATTTCCTTCTCCAATGCATGAAAGTGAAAAGTGAAAGTGAAGTCGCTCAGTTGTGTCCGACTCTTCGCGACCCCATGGACTGCAGCCTACCAGGCTCCTCCGTCCATGGGATTTTCCAGGGAAGAGTACTGGAGTGGGGTGCCAGTGCCTTCTCCGACACATACATATAAATAGTACCTAATGCTAACTGCCCAAAGTTACAAAACTAGTTGACCTCCAGGAGCACTGTCTGTACCACCTATGTCTCTCATAATATTGTCATTGCTGGCCCATATATATGTGTGAATGATGTGCTAAATCACTTCAATCATGTCTGACTCTTTGCGACCCTATGGACCGTAGCCACCAGGCTCCTCTGTCCATGGGATTCTCCAGGCAAGAATACTGGAGTGGGTTGCCTGTGCCCTCCTCCAGAGAATCTTTCCCACCCAGGGGTTGAACCCACATCTCTTTACTACTACCGCCACCTGGGAAGCCTGCCATATATATATATGTGTGTGTATACACACACACAGTCATTTTACCTGTGTAACTTTAAACTGATAAGCTAAAAAAAAAGTTTCTACAAATGTTACCCAGTCATGGCAGCATATTTCTACAAAGTAGAGCCACTATTTCACTTTGACCTAGATTCACAAGGAAAGCCTACCTTGCACTGAGTCACTGTCATTATTTGTGATGACTTTGGTGCTTCTCATCATTTTACTCAGTGGAAAAACTATTATTATTATTTAGAAAATAATTTTTAAAATAAACCTGAAAACTATAGGGTTAAATTCACTGGTATAACCTATAATTTTAAGGTAATCACAAGTATGACTTCAATACATTAAGCATTAACTTACAGTTGATTCCAATTTGCAGAAAGTTAAAAAGGATTCTCAGGGTCCCTGTATCACATTTAACATATATATTTACACTAAAGGGAATTAGTAAATAATAATAATTACTAAATAATTTAAAACTGATATGAAAAATAGTTGCATGGTGATGAACAGCTCCATCATTAGTCAACCAAAACAAGGCTGATGTACCTTTTCCTTTCATGTGTCACCAATAAAAAATTTATTTGGTCTTCTTCCTCATGGCTTTCTACAACAATTAAAACTTCAGAAAGCAAAACATACAACTGAATGAGACTTAATTCCTTTTAAAGTACTTGAGTATCAGCTCTCAGCTCACAAAAGAAGTATATGCCATTATAATTTGATTTATAGTTTAAAACTCAAATTTTACATACCTAACCAAATGAAAGGATTGATCAATGATTAATCCTTAGTGTACCCTCCTTACAACCAAACTTGTAGAGATACTTCTTTCATTGTTGCCTCACAGCCTTGAATTTCACTAAGAGTTTCATGTTTTCATATGTGAATATTTAGAAAGATTAGAAAACTGTTCCCCCTTCAATTCAAGGGCTTTGATCTCATCACTAGAGCTGAGATCTACAGCTCAGAGAAAGGAAAGAGAGCGAAGGGACAGAAATTGGACAATGTGGAGTGGGTTTTGGCATGCTGGTAGAGGTCATGGGAAAAGGAGAATGGGAGACTGTTAAAAAGAAATGGTATACTACAATGTCACCCTGGAGACATCCTTGTAAGCAAATAACTGTCCATTTATAGATTTCTAAGACACCTGCAGGAAGAGATCCTGGCACACTTATCAGCAAATTAAACAGATGGACTTTGTCTAATACAGTAAATACACTAGAGACACGTAGTGTCTCTCTGCAACACCTGTAGTATCACTGTGCATTGCTTATTATCTGGGCAATAATTCTTTTGAATCATTAGAAATAATCACGCTGAAAGCTTATTTAGAACTCATTCTGCTGGGAGTTCTGCTATTTACATTCAGGGGCCTCAGTGAGAGAGCATCTTGTTATATGTGTCTGATCCCAGGGAAACAGCTCTTTTGAAAGAAAGGAACCAAGCATGTAGGGAAGCATGTGTGAGTTACAGAGAGAATCTTCCAGAAAACACTCATCTCAGAAGATAGTATTTTCACTTGCCTGAAGCCAAGATATTCTGTAACCCTTTGAAAACAGATGAAAAACACGAAGAGCAGGCAGAATAAAAGGGCCATGAGCGTTAGAGCCCTAATATTATAGTTAACTGCTGTGTGTGTGTGTGAATGTGTATTATGAAAGCAAACAGAAAAAAATAATCTCTCCACAACCAAAGAAAAAAGGGAGTATTTCTGAGACAGTCTTACAACTTCAAAGACCAAATTTTGGTTAGTGTCATTAAATAATTGGGATGGTGATCTTAGATGGTGTGAGGTGCCACTCAGCTCCCCCACTTTAAGACTAAAGCACTCATTCTTTCTGCTCTTGGGAGTTACCCGATGGGAGCTTATAGTGGAGACCCTCCCTTTCCTCAAAGGGAAATACTTTACCTAATGTTATAGCTGGGCCATTCAGTGACCATTACAACAATGCTAAAGGGCCATCCCAGCCTCAGAGCTCCCCAACTGTGAGGGGCTTTCTCTAGTGACTGTGATGCAGATTACCTTCTCCCTCTGCCCCTTGAGGGTACCTTCTCTCCACTTCAGGTACTGGTTATAGGGGCATTTCTCAATCAATGTCTTGTCAGCGAAACTCCATCTTAGAATTAATTTCCAGGACACAGTCCGTGGAATTCTCCAGTCCAGGGTAGCCATTCCCTGCTCCCGGGGATCTTCCCAACCCAGGGATCAAACCCAGGTCTCCCGCATTGCAGGCGGATTCTTTACCAGCTGAGCCACCAGGGAAGCCCAATTTCCAGGAAATAAAACCTAAAGCATAAAGCTTGAAACTGGCCTATAGCTACCAATGTTAACATTGAGGAATGCCCTTATGAACTGGTCGCCATGGGTCAACAGACATCTACGTGGATGAGGATCTGAGGTTTCAAGAGAGAACTCAGCATACGGAGAGGTGATCAAGAAGTGGCTTGATCCAGTAAAAAGCTTTACTAGTATCAGGGGAGAGAAGCAATTCTAAGTACTCTGTGGTATCACTCACTCTCCCATCTCTTCATCAGAAGTGGGAAACATGAGAGAAGTAACCTATTGGAGATGAAGCAGCGTGAGACATAGCCATATCTTGTGGATAAGCCCATGCACTGTAAAGGAAGACAAGACAGGAGTGGGGGGGAGGGGGCAGAAATACACCGTGGGCACTGCACTGCAGAAAACCTAGTATTTTTATGGGAAGGTATAAGGCACTTCCAGGTTTCCCTGATAGCTCAGCTGGTAAAGAATCCACCTACAAAGCAGGAGACCCCAGTTCAATTTCTGGGTCAGGAAGATTCCCCAGAGAAGGGATAAGCTACCCACTCCAGTATTCATGGACTTACCTGGTGGCTCAGATGGTAAAGAATTTGCCTGCAATGCAAGAGACCTGGGTTCGATCCCTGAGTTGGGAAGATCCCCTGGAGGAGGGCGTGGCAACCCATTCTAGTAGTCTTGCCTGGAGAATCCCCATGAACAGAGGAGGCTGGCAGGCTACGGTCCATGGGATTGCAAAGAGTCAGACAAGACTGAGCACAGCACATAAGGCACCTCCTTGGGACTCCAAGAAATTCTGAGGAACAGAGGAGACCACTTGAGTTAGAGAATAATATCTAGCATGGAAAATAAACACACACACACACACACACACAAAAAGATCTGGCCAAAAATGATACTTTTATGTTCCTTGATGGAGAGCCTTCTTGATATTTCTCTTAAGGATTAACACAGTTTCACAGTTAACCATATAATAACATAAGCTCAACCTGTGTGTTCTTTATGTATGTTATTAGTAGGGAGATAGTCACTTTATTCCTACTGTGCATGCATTTCTGAACTGATCAGCATAGGGAGACAGGGTGGCAGAGTAGTTAAGAGCATGAACTTTGAAGCCAAAATAACTGGATTTTAATCCCAGCTCTTCTGTTAATACTTATGAGTAGTTGTTAGTTCTTATGGTTGCTTTGGGGACCAAAAGTATCAAAACTTTTAAGCACTCAAAATGCCCAACTTAACAACCAAGTATAGGAAAGACGTGCTGTGAGAAGTGTGGTCAGCAAGCAGCCTCCAGCTGACAGCCCACTCAGGGTCAGCCTCAGCTGCTGTGAGCTGCCCTGTCCGAGCCTATTCTCTTCCCAGGGGCAGCATGTGCCCACTGACTGAGTACGGCAGGGGTGTAAAGGTCCTGTGGGATGAAAAGGCTCTGACGTTTCAGCTCAGACTGGGCTGCTCTGATGGGCTGTACTCACTCCAGAGTCACCCCCCATCCCCACCTGTCCAAAGCTTTGTCAGAGCTGCATCACAGATAAGCTTCTCCTTCTCTCCAGTTCTGCCTGTCTTCTTCCTCTTCCTTTTACAGGTATTGATTCCAAATAAATATTTTCTCTCCCACAAACTTTGCCTCAGCATCCGCTTCATTTAGAAACTGTACGTAAGCCCGCATCATACCAATTCATCACTTTATATTTATATATGAATGTCCTTTATAAACCTAATGTCAATTCAGGGAACTGTATTATTATATAAAATATTCATAAACTGTGTTAATAATGACAACATCTAAAGGTATATTTATGGTTTTATGAGAGCATAATAACATGTTTAAAATGAATTTGAAATGCTATTAGAATACTAGATATTTAAAATCTGAAAATTGTTATTTGGAAGATTCTAGAACCATTACTGTGCCAAAGAAACTACTCATTAATTCAAGTGACCAATATCTACTGAGTACTATGTACTAGCCCATATGCTACACACAGTAGATAATAATAAAGCTAAAATGATCCCTGCCATCATGAAGCTTATGGTCCAGTGGGGAATAAAGATACTGAAAAAAAACAATAGATATACATATAATCTAATAATATTCAGGAAAGATAATGAGTCCTATAGAAGCACAAAGCAAGGGTAAGCTTACTTAGTCTAGAGAGACAAAGTATGTATTTAATCTGAACTGTAAAGGATGAGCAGGTGTTAGTTACACAAAATGGGCCAGAAACAGTGTCCCAGGAAAAGTTGGAAGCGTCTTCGCAAAAAATTCCTTTTCTTAGCATCCCACTGGAGGATGTATGCCATTAAAAAAAGAGACATCAGGGGAGTGACATGGCCAAGAGGGTGACATAGGTGGTTCCTGACTTAGCAGCTCCCCACAAGAAGATCAACAACTGTCCAGGAACAAGACAATACCAAGAGAATCCTAGAGCAAAGGGGTGATGTTGAAGCACCCCCTGTCTCACAGGGGGTAAGGGAAGTGGCTACAAATGGAGTGCAACTGCACCCCCCACCCCAGACCAGTGTAGCAGCATGCAGAGAGGTTTCCCCTGAACCTCTGGTTCTTCCAGCAAAAAAAAAAAAAAAAAGAGAAACAGAGTGGCAACCAGCTGCTCCTACATTGTGGGTCACCTCACAGGAGGTCTTATACCATGGGGACTGCACAGGAATCTGTGAGGTTCAACCACTGGGAATGTGACTGAGATGAGAAGTGGGGAGGGGCTCACAACAAACAGCACATGATTCCTGGCAGAGCAGTTCCTACCTGCAGTGCCCAAGTGGCAGTTCCAACCAGGGGCTATACTCACCTGCAGAACCAAATCAGTGGTGCACTCTGAGCAGGGAACTGGTTGGGGTGCAGATTCTTGTCAGCCCTAGAGACACGTGTATCCATGTTCAGGCAAGAAGCTAAATCATTGCCTCATCCACTAGGAAGACTGACTTCCAGCCGCATCTGGCCAGAAGGGCTGGCAAGAGCACTTGCAGCTGTGTATCTCAGAAATGCTTGGGCTGAGACAGGCAGGTAGAACTGATCTCCCCCAGAGCAAAGCCAGTACTAGGCTTGGAGGGTTCCCCTACTATAGCCAGGCAAGCTGAGTTATAGCTTAGGCTGAGGGAAGCTCCAGGGCCCTCCAGGCCAGAAAGCCTGTCTGGGGAAAATTGGCAGAGGCCTAGAGTGGCCCCTCACCAACTCGCCCATGCAAGGGAACTGAGTCATAGGCCCACCGTCTGTGGAGAGTGTCTCCTAGCCCCATCTGACAGGAAGGGCTGAAGAGCAGTGGCAGCTGTGTGAGCAGCAGCCCTTGAGCTGAGAGGTGAAGAGGTAGAGACAGTAGTCTGTACAGCATAGCTAGTGGTTCTGTTCTATCAGGGTAGCTGGGACACAGGTTGGCTTGAGTCACAAAGCTTTAGAGCTACTTCTCCTGCTGTGCCTGGACATGGAAACTAATTTGTAGCCCGAATACAGCCTTTATCCTGCCCAACCAGGGAACCTAATCAGAGTACACTGGAAGCTATTTAGCCCATCCCCATCCAACAGCCTTGCTTACAGTGTCACTTGAGTAGACAGCACTGCCTGTGACTTTCCCCATTTGCAGAGCAAAGCCAGTGGCCTCATCTGACCAGGAAATTCAGTGCACGCTCTTGCCCCATTTGAGTCACCAAACAACCAGCTGATCAGCCTCTGGGGCCGGTTTTCAGTTCTTCTAGGGTAGGGAATCTAATTCATAGCCTCATTTATTACTGAATACAGTAGCCAGTTCTGACAATCTAGTAAGCCTGACCAGAGAATCCAGGCAAATGCAGAGCCCATCCTACAGCCTCATTTGGGTATGGAACAAAGCTAGCAGTCCGATTCAGCTGTTCTCAGTCAGTGGTACATCCGCAATCCTAGCCCTCAGAGCTTAAGAAATAGTCTTAGACAAAAACAGGTCATAAGAGCAGGCCCTACCAGCCCATGAATATCACCAGCATATACACCCAGAAACCCATACTGAGCTGACTGGTGAAGATTTCTCTGTCAAAGCAAACCTGTAAAGTTTGAAAGAGGAGCATGATTACTCAAATGCTTAGGTACCAATATAAGGAATCAGGAACAACAAAATATCAGGTAAATATTACATCATCAAAAAAATTCAATAATGATCCTAAAGAAACAGAGATGTTCAAACTATCAGACTAAGAATTCAGAATAATTCTCCAAAGGATAGTGAACTATAAGAAACCACAGGCAGGGAACTGAACGAAATTAGGAAAACAATGCATGGGAAGTTTGAAAAGAACTAGAAGTCACCAAAAACAAACAGAAATCCTAGAGTTGGAAAATACAATGAATGAATGGAAAATTCAACAGTTTCAAAGGCAGATTCAATCATGAAGAAGAAAGAATCAGCCACCCACCTGGAGGATAGGACATTAGAAATTTCCATTCAGAGGAGCAAAAAGAAAGAATTAAAAAGACTAATGGAATGCAATGAAAAAAACTAACATTTGCATTTTTGGAATCCCAGAGAGAGAAGAGAAAGAGAAATGATTGAAAGTATACATAAAGCAATAATGATAAAAACTTCCTGAACATGAGGAGAGAAATGGGCATCCCAGAATCATGAGGCTCAAATGACCCCAAATAGGTTAAAATGAATAGGGTTACACCAAGACACGTGATAATTAGGTTGTCAAAAGGTAAAAATAAAGAAAGAGTTTAAACATCAGCAAGAGAAAAGAGAGAAGTTATATAGCCCCAAAAGACTGTGGGTATATATCTCAACAGAAATTTTTTAGGCCAAAAAAGAATGGCATAACATATTCAAAATACGGAAAGAAAAAAACCTGTTAACCAAGAATTCTAAACCCAGTGAAGCTGCCCTTCAGAAATAAAGAAGGGATAAGAACTTTCCCAAACAAACAAAAACTGAGTGAGTTTATTGCTGCTACACCTGCTTACAAGAAATTCTAAAGGGAGTTCTTTGAGTAGAAGTAAATGTATGCTAATTAATATCACTGAAACACAAAAAGGTAGTGTAAAACTCACTGACAATGATAAACATACAGTCAAAGTTAGATTGTATACTATGGTAATAATGGGGCATAACAACTCTAGCTTAAAAGTTAAAAAAATGAACACAGAAAAAAATAACCATAACTACAGTAATCTGTTATCAGTTATACAACATAAAAATATGTAAATTGTAACAGCAATAACCCAAAATGTGAGAGGGAGGAGAAATGCAAAGTTTAGGAATTCTATTGAAGTTAACTTGTTACCAGCTTAAAATATGGTGTTAAGATATTTTTTGCAAGTCCCAAGGAATCACAGGGAAAAACTGGAGCAATAACAAAAACAGTATTATAAAGAAAACAAAGGATGCTGATACTAAAAGACACCAAAACACACAAAAAAGACAGTAGGATAAGAAATAAGAAACAATGGATCTGCAAAACAACCAGAAAACAATTAGCAAAGTGGCAAAAGTAAGTTCCTATCAATAATTTCTTTAAATGTAAACTGATTAAATTCTTCATTCAAAAGACTAAATGGCTAAATAGACTTAAAAAAAAAAAAGATCAAATGACATGCTGCCTAAAAGATAAAAGAGTCACACTTACAGGATGGAGTAGAAACAGTTTTAAGAAGGAATTTTATATCAATAAATGCCTATGTTATAAAGCAAGGGAGATCTCAAATAAACAACTTAACTATCCTTTAAGTAATTAGAGAAAGAAAACAAGTTAGTAGAAGGGAGGAAATGATAAAGATTCAGTTCAGTCACTGAGACGTGTCTGACTCTTTGTGACCCCATGGACTGCAGCATGCCAGGCTTCCCTGTCCATCACCAACTCCTGGAGCTTACTCAAAACTCATGTCCATCGAGTCGGTGATGCCATCCAACCATCTCATCCTCTGTCGTCCCCTTCTCCTCCTGCCTTCAATCCTTCCCAGCATCAGGGTCTTTTTCCAATGAGTCAGTTCTTTGCATCAGGTGGCCAAAGTGTTGGAGTTTCAGCTTCAGCATCAGTCCTTGCAATGAATATTTAGGACTGATTTCCTTTAGGATTGAGTGGTTGGATCTCCTTGCAGTCCAAGGGACTCTTAAGAGTCTTCTCCAACACCACAGTTCAAAAGCATCAATTCTTCAGTGCTCAGCTTTCTTTGTAGTCCAACTCTCACATCCATACATGACTACTGGAAAAACCATAGCTTTGACTAGATGGACCTTTGTTGGCAAAGTAATGTCTCTGCTTTTCAATATGCTGTCTAGGTTGGTCATAGCTTTTCTTCCAAGGAGCAAGCGTCTTTAATTTCATGGCTGCAGTCACCATCTGCAGTGATTTTGGAGCCCCACTATTTCCATTGTTTCCCCATCTATATGCCATGAAGTGATGGGACCAGTGCCATGATCTTAGAATTCTGAATGTTGAGTTTTAAGCCAGCTTTTTCACTCTCCTCTTTCACTTTCATCAAGAGACTCTTTAGCTCTTCTTCGCTTTCTGCCATACTGCTGCTGCTACTGCTAAGTCACTTCAGTCGTGTCAGACTCTGTGTGACCCCATAGACGGCAGCCCATCAGGCTCCCCCATCCCTGGGATTCTCCAGGCAATAACACTGGAGTGGGTTGCCATTTCCTTCCCAATGCATGAAAGTGAAAAGTGAAAGTGAAGTCACTCAGTCGTGTCTGACCCTCAGCGACCCCATGGACTGCAGCCTACCAGGCTCCTCCGTCCATGGGATTTTCTGCCATAAGGGTGCCATAATAAAGATTTTCTGCCATAAGAGTGCCATAATAAAGATTAGAATAGAAATGAGTGAAATGGAAGAAAAAAAAAAAACAGAAAACAAACTAAATAAGAATTGATTCTTTAAAAAGATAATACTGAAAAACGTTTAGCTACACTAGCCAATGGAAAAAAAAAAAAAGAAAGAGAGAGAACCCAGGTCAAAAGTATAAATGAAAAAGGAAACACTGAGACTTATACCACAGAAATACAAAGGATCATAAGTAGCTGTTATAAACAATTATACACTAACAAACTAGACAGCCTAGAAGCAATAGAAAAATATTTAGAAGCATAAAACCTTCCAAGAATGAATCAGGCCAAAACAGAAAATGCGAATAGGCCAATTACTAGTAAAGAGGCTGACTCAGTAATCAAAACTCCCCCAAAGAAGAAAATTCAAGGACCAGATGGCTTCATTAGTGACTTTTATCAAGCATTTAAGAATTAACACAAGGAGACTTCCCTGGTGGTCCAGTGGCTAAGACGCCAACTTCCAATGCAGGGGACACAGGTTGGATCCCTAGTCCAGAAAGATTCTGCATGCCATGGAGCAACTAAGCCTGGGTACCACAACTACTGAGACTGTGCTCTAGAGCCCATGAGCCACAATTACTGAGCCCATGTGCCGCAACTACCGAAGCCTGCACGTTCTAGACTCTGACAACCAGAGAAAACCCATATGCAGCAACAAAGACCCAGCACAGACAAAAATAAATAAGTAAATTAATTAAAAAAAAAAAAAAAAGAACAGCAGGCTTCCCTGGTGGTCCAGTGGTTAAGCATCTGCCTGGCCAATGCAGGTGACACAGGTTCCATCCCTGCTCTGGAAAGATCCCACATGCCCATTAGGAAACTATGCCACTGTGCCACAACTTCTAAGCCAGTGCTCCAGAGCCTGCAAGCTGCAGTTACTGAGCCCATCTGTCTAGAGCCTGTGCTCTGCAACAAGAGAAGCCACCTCAATGAGAAACCCATGCACCACAACTAGGGAGTAGCCTCCGCTCACCGCAACTAGAGAAAGCCCACACACAGCAACAAAGACCCAACACAGCCAAAAATAAAAATGAATAAATCTTATTTAAAAAAAAATTGACACCAATCCTCAAACTCTTCCAAAAAGGTTGAAGAGGGGGGAAAATACTCCCAAACTTATTTTATGTGACTACCTCTGATGCTGGGAGGGATTGGGGGCAGGAGGAGAAGGGGACAACAGAGGATGAGATGGCTGGATGGCATCGATAGATGTGAGTCTGGGTGAACTCCGGGAGTTGGTGATGGACAGGGAGACCTGGCGTGCTGCGATTCATGGGGTCACAAAGAGTTGGACACGACTGAGTGACTGAACTGAACTGAAATGAGCCTTACCTTACCCTGATACCAAAGCCAGATAAGGACATTACTGGAAAAGAAAATTATAATTTGATATCCCTAATGAACATGGATGTAAAAATCTTTAACAAAATACTGGCAAACCAGATTAAAAGAATCATTCACCATAATCAAGTGGGATTTAGTCCATGGATGCAAGGATGATTCAAAACCTAAAAATCAAGCAATGTAACACATCACATTAATAAAACAAAGGAAAAAAATCTTATGATCATCTGAGTAGATGCAGAAAAAGCATCTGACAAAATTAAGCATCCATTTATGATTAAAACTCTCAACATAGTGGGTACAGAAGGAATGTACCTTAACATAATAATGGCCATATATGACAAGCTCACAGCTAACATCACATTCACTGGGGAAAAGCTGAAAGCTCTTCCTCTAAGATCATGAACAAAACAAGGCTGCTCACTCTTGTCACTTTTATTCAACATAGTATTTATTGAAATGCCTAGCCAGAAAATTAAGCAAGAAAAATAAAAAAGAAAAGGTATTCAAATTGTAAAGGGAGAAGTTATATGAACACCATTTGCCAGTGAATTTTTATACACAGAAAACCCTAAAGATGCCATCAAAAAAAAAAAAAACAAACAAAACTGTTAAGATAAATGAATTCACTAAAGTTGTAGGATATAAAACCATCTCAAAAAAAATCTGTTGCACTTCCAAATACTAACAATGAACTCTCTGTAAGAGAAATTAAGAAACTATTCCATTTATAATTGCATCAAAAAGAATAAGATACATAGGAATAAATTTAACCAAGGAAGTGAAAGACCTGTACACTGAAAACTTAAGACAATGATGAAAAAATCTGAGGAAGACACAAATAGAAACAAAATAGAAATTTCATGCTCCAAATTACAAAAATTAATATTGTTAAAATGCTCATACTACCCAAAGTAATCTACAGATTCAATGAAATCCTTATTAAAATTCCAATGACATTTTTCACAGAAATAAAACAAACAATCCTAAAACTTGTAGGGAATCACAAAAGACCCAGAATAACCAAAGCAATCTTGAGAAAGAAGGACAAAAATGAAGGTAATATGCTCCTTGATCTTTATATTATCAAACTGTAACAATTGAAACAGTACAGTATTGGCATACAAACAGACATACAAATCAAAAGAAGAAAATAGAAAATTCAGAAATAAACCCATGCTTATATGGCTAATTTACCACAAAGGAGCCAAGAACATATACAATGGGGAAAGGTAGTCTGTTCAATAAAAGATGTAGGGAAAAATCAACACAACATGCAAAAGAATGAAACTAAACCACTATCTTACACCATATGCATTAACTCAAAATGTCTTAAAGAGTTGAATATAAGAAGTGAAACCATAAAACTCTGAGAAGAAAACATAGGCAGTGAACTCCTTAACACAGGTCTTGGTTCTCATTTTTTGGCTTCGACTTCAAAAGCAAAGGTAACAAAAGCAAAAGTAAGCTAAAAAAACTGCACAGCAAAGGAGACCATCAAGCAAATGAAAAGGCAAGCTAATGAATGGAAGAAAACAGTTGCAAATCATACTACAATAAGGGGTTACTATTCAAAACATATAAAGAACTCCTACAACTCAATAGCAAAAAAGAAAAAAAAAATCAATCAAAATATGGGCAGAGGATCTGAATAGGCATTTTTCCAAAGAATACATACAGATGACCAAAAGATTCATGAAAAGATGACCAATATTACTAATCATCAGGGAAATGCAAGTCAAAACCACAATGAGATATGACCTTACCTCTGTTGGAATGGCTATCATCAAACAGACAAGAAATAATACATGTTAGAAAAGGTGTGGAGAAAAAGGAAGCCTTGTGCTCTGTTGGTGGGAATGTAATATCGTGCAGCCACTATGGAAAATAGTATGGTGGATCCTCAAAAAATTAAAAATAAAACTACCATAAAAAAAACTACTATATGATCCAGCAATTCCAAAGAAATTGAAATTTTATTTATCCAAAGAAAATGAAATGGTATGTTGAAAAGATGCACTCCTACATTCAGTGCAGCATGATTTACAATAGCCAAGAAATAAAAATAATCCAACATTCCATTGATGAATCAATGGATAAAGAAAGTGCAGTATACATATACAATAGAATACTATTCAGCCATAAAAATGAATGGAATATTGCCATCTCTGACAACATGGATGGATCTTGAGGGCAAATGCTAAGTGAAATAAGTCATACAGGGAAAGACAAATACAACATGCAGAATCTGAAAAAACAAAACCTGCAAGCTCCTACATAGACAATAGATGAGTGGCTGGGGAGAAAATGGGTGAATAGGATCAAAAGGTATGAACTGCGATCTATAAAAAATAAGTCATGGGGATGTAACGCACACATAATATAGTTAATAATACTGTATTGTATACTTGAAAGTGGCTAACATGGTAAATCTTAAAAATTCTCAACATGAGAAAACAAAAAAGACTTTTCCTAACTTTGTATGGTACAGATGGTTGTCAGAGTTCTGAAAATAACATAATGTTATATGTCTATTACATTTCAATTAACAAAATGAAACCATGGATGACCAGGTTCTTCACTGAGGACATATAAAAGGCCAATATACGTGTAAAAATATTTTCAACCTTAGTAGTTAACAGAGAAATGCAAATAAAGTCAGAGGAGTAGTACTTTTTTTTATCCCAGACTATAAAATATTTTAAAAATATGACAATGTCAATTATTTTTTCAGTGGTTTGTAGAGACAGAAACAAACACTGATGATAGGAGTATACATTAGTACAATTAGTTTGGAGAACATTTTGGAATTACTTAGACAAATAGTTGATATGCACATTCTATGATCCAGTAAGTCTTCTTCTGGATATATACCAGTGAACTGCAAATGTACACCAGAAAAGTATACAAAGGAGTTTATAAAATACAATAACAAAACCAAACACAAAACCAAAAGCAATCAATGACTGTCTGGCTGTCCAGACAGTAGAATGCATACATACACTGGGTATAACTGTCCAATGTAATATCATATAACAATATACAGAATGATTTCTATAAAAACAAGTCATAGTTGTATTTCAGAAAAAAAATTTTGAATGAAAAAGTTTTAGGAGGAATCATAGAGAATTATGATTCAATCTATGTAAATATCCCAAACATGTAAAATTAAATAATATATTTTGAGGATTCAAATATATATGTTAACTCTTTATAAAAAGGCGAGGGATAATAAATATGAAATTTATGAAATTTGAAATATTAAAGAAATTTATGAAATTTCATAAATATGAAATTTATATTAGTGGTTGCTTTGGAAGGAACAAGGTTGCTTTAGATGGAAGGGGATGTTGTTAGGTGAAGACTCCCAAAGGAAATTACAACTTTAATAGTATGTTTTATCTTTGTAAATAGTTGACGAATACATTAATGTTTACATAAGCTAATCTTGAAAACATATACAGTAAGTCCCCTACATATGAGTCTTTAAGTTACAAACTTTCAAAGATGCGAATGTGCATGACTAATGAGTACCTGATGGAACTGAATGCCCAGAAAAAGGATGAAGAGAGACAAGAGGAAGAAGAAAAAACTGAAGAACCAAAGAGATTCACGAGACAGGAAATGGCCAGGGGATTTTCTTTATTTGGGGAGGCCCTGTTAGTTTTTGAGGCACAGGACCTGAATGTAGAATGGTACATGAAGGTACAGCAGCCGTTCAGAATGCAATTCAGTGCTACCGTGTCATCTATGATAAGAAAATAAGAGCTACCATCCAGACATCACTGTGTCTTTTTTTCAAGGAGGGTAAATAGAATTAAATTCAGCAAGAAACAAGAACCTGTGCTAGCAATGTCAGGTGTCAGTAAAACCGCAGCTTGCCCTCCATCTTCTATTGCTGACCATCCTTCAGCTCTACTATCTCCTACCTTTTATCCCTCCTCCAGTCAGTAACTCTTCTTGCCTGTTTACTTGATGCCTGCCCCTGTGTGCCAGCTGTTGTTCTGTACTATCGTACTTTTCAAGGTACTGTACTGTATAATTTTAAATGTCTTCTTTTTGTTCTTGTTTTTTATGTCTTATTTGTGTGAAAAGTATTATAAACCCATTACAGTACAGTACTATAGCCAATTATATTAGTTGGGTACCTAGGATAAGTTTTCTTGGACTTATAAACAAAGTGGACTTATGAACACACTCTGGGAACAGAACTCATTTGTATGTAGGGGACTTACTGTAATATATAATGTATATATACAACTTTATGTATATATAAATGGCTTCATATTGTACATACATTTTGAAAGTTACTTCTTTCACTCAACTTTATGTTTTTAAGATTTATCTATTTATCTATATTGTTAAAAATAAATATGAAGTGAAAGCATTAGTCAGTCATATCCGACTCTTGCAACCCCATGGGACTATAGCCCGCCAGGCACCTCTGTCCATGGGATTTCCCAAGCAAGAATACTGGAGTGGGTTGCCATTCCCTTCTCTTGAGCCAGGGATCAAACCCAGGTCCCTGCACTGCAGGCAGATTCTTTACTTCTGAGGCACCAAAGAAGTTCAAGGATTTTCTTAGGGTTTAACTCATCAGAAATTAAATTCTTAAGTGTCTGTGAATGGTGTGAGGTACTCATCTAAATTTATCTGTTTCCATAAGGATAGTCAATTATCCTAACAGCATTTATTGAAAAGTCAATCATTTTGCCTGCCAAATTATTGTTCTCTATGTATCATACAATAAAATTACATGTATATCTCAACCAGTAACAGCCATATATGATAGACCTACAGCTAACATCATACTCAATGGTAAAAAGCAGAAAGCATTTCCTCTCAAATCAGGAACAACAAAAGGATGTCCACTCTTACCATTTTAATTCAACACAGTTTTGATGTTCTAACCATGGCAATCACAGAAGAAAAAGAAATACAGGGAATCCAGATTGGAAAAGAAGTAAAACTGTCACTGTTTGCAGATGACATGATACTATACATAGAAAATTATAAAGACACTATCAGTAAACTACTAGAGCTCATCAATGAATTTGGTAAAGTTGCAGAATATGAAATAAATGAACAGAAATCAGTTGCTTTAATATACACTAACAACAAAAATCAGAAAGAGAAATTACAGCAACAATCCCATTTGGAATTGCATCAAAAATAATAAAGTGCCTAGGAGTAAACCTACCTAAGGCCAAAGATCTGTACTCTGAAAACTATAAGACCCTGATGAAAGAAATTAAAGATGACAGGAACAGATAGAAAGATATATCATGTTCTTGGATTGGAAGAATCATTAGTGTCAAAATGACTATACTCCCAAGGCAATCTACATATTCAATGCAATACCTATCAAATTACCAATGGAATTTTTCACAGAACCAGAATACAAAATTTCACAATTTGTATGGAAACACCAAAGACTCCGAATAGCCAAAGCAATCTTGAGAAAGGAAAACAGAGCTGGAGGAATCAACCTTCCTGACTTCAGACTATACTACAAAGCTACAGTCATCAAGACTGTATGACACTGGCACAAAAACAGAAATACAGATCAATGGTACAGGAAAGAAAGCCCAGAGATAAACCCATGCACCTGTTCTCACCTAATCTATGACAAAGGAGGCAAGAATATACAATGGAGAAAAGACAGTATCTTGAATAAGTGGTGTTTGGAAAACTGGACAGCTACACATAAAAAAAAAAATGAAGTCAGAACATTCCTTAATACCATATACAAAAATAAACTAAAAATAGATTAAAGACCTAAATGTAAGATGGGATACTATAAAACTCGAGGAATATGTAGGCAGAACACTTCTTGACATAAATTGCAGCAATATCTTTTTTTGATCCATCTCCTAGACTAACCAAAATAAAAACAAAATAAACAAATGGGATTTAATTAAGCTTAAAAAGTTTCTGCGTAACAAAGGAAACCATAAACCAAAAGAAAAGATAAACAATAGAATGGGAGAAAATATTTGCAAATGAAGTGACTAGTAAGGGATTAATCTCCACAACTTATAAACAGCTAATGCAATTCAATATCAAAAAAACAAACAACCCAATCAAAAAATGTATGGAAGAACAAACTAGACATTTCTCCAAATAAGACATACAGAAGGCCAAGAGGAACATGAAAAGAAGACCAGAGACTATAAAGCTTCTAGAGGAGAACATAGGCAAAACACTCTCCGACATACATCACAGCAGGATCCTCTATGACCCACCTCCCAGAATATTGGAAATAAAAGCAAAAATAAACAAATGGGACCTAATTAAACTTAAAAGCATCTGCACAACAAAGAAAACTATAAGCAAGGTGAAAAGACAGCCTTCAGAATGGGAGAAAATAATAGCAAATGAAGCAACAGATAAACAACTAATCTCAAAAATAGACAACCAACTCCTACAGCTCAATTCCAGAAAAATTAATGACCCAATCAAAAAATGGGCCAAAGAACTGAATAGACATTTCTCCAAAGAAGACATACAGATAGCTAACAAACACATGAAAAGATGCCCAACATCACTCATTATCAGAGAAATGCAAATTGAAACCACTATGAGGTACCATTTCACGCCAGTCAGAATGGCTGCGATCCAAAAGTCTACAAGCAATAAATGCTGGAGAGGGTGTGGAGAAAAGGGAACCCTCTTACACTGTTGGTGGGAATGCAAACTAGTAGAGCCACTATGGAGAACAGTATGGAGATTCCTTAAAAAACTGGAAATAGAACTGCCTTATGATCCAGCAATCCCACTGCTGGGCATACACACTGAGGAAACCAGAATTGAAAGAGACACGTGTACCCCAATGTTCATCGCAGCACTGTTTATAATAGCCAGGACATGGAAGCAACCTAGATGTCCATCAGCAGATGAATGGATAAGAAAGTGGTGGTACATATACACAATGGAGTATTACTCAGCCATTAAAAAGAATACATTTGAATCAGTTCTAATGAGGTAGACGAAACTGGAGCCTATTATACAGAGTGAAGTAAGCCAGAAAGAAAAACACCAATACAGTATACTAACGCATATATATGGAATTTAGAAAGATGGTAACAATAACCCTGTATACAAGACAGCAAAAGAGACACTGATGTATAGAACACTCCTTTGGACTCTGTGGGAGAGGGAGAGGGTGGGATGATTTGGGAGAATGGCATTGAAATATGTATAATATCATATATGAAATGAGTCGCCAGTCCAGGTTCAATGCATGATACTGGATGCTTGGGGCTGGTGCACTGGGACAACCCAGAGGGATGGTATGGGGAGGGAGGAAGGAGGAGGGTTCAGGATGGGGAACACATGTATACCTGTGGCAGATTCATTTTGATATATGGCAAAACCAATACAATATCGTAAAGTTAAATAAAATAAAATTTAAAAAAATAAATAAAAATTTAAAAAATGCAAATCAAAACTACAATGAGATATCACCTCACACTAGTCAGCATGGCCACCATCGAAAAGTCTATAAAAGATGCATGCTGAGGGTGTCAAGAAAACAGAACCCTCCTACACTGCTGGTGAGAATATAAATTGGTAAAGCCACTATGCAGAACAGTATGGAGATACCTTAAGAAACTAAAAATGGAGCTACCATGTGTTCCAGCAATCCCATTCCTGAGCATATATCTGCAGAAAAATATGGTTCAGAAAGATATATGCACCACAGCATTCATTGCAGTACTGTTTACAATAGGCAAGACATGGAAGCAACCTAAATGTCCATCAACAGGTGAATGGATAAAGAAGATATGGTATACATATACAGTAGAATATTACTCAGCCATAAAAAAGAATGAAATAGTTTTACAGAAAACAACAAAATTCTGTAAAGCAATTATCCTTCAATACAAAAATACATTTAAAAAAAGAATGAACTAATGCCATTTGCAGCAACATGAATGCACCTGGAGATTACCATAAGTGAAGTAAGCACGAAAAAGACAAATATCATATGATATTGTTATATGCAGAATCTATAAAAATGATAAAAATGAATTTATTTATAAAACAGACAGAGTACAACTTAATGGCTACCAGGGGGGATGTATTGGGGGGAGGGGTAGATTGAGAGGTTGAGATTGACATATATACACTCTAATATTTAAAATAGGTAACCAACAAGGACCTACTATATAGCACAAAGAACTTCGCTCAATATTCTCTAATAATCTAAATGAGAAAAGAATTTGAAAAAGAAAAGATACATATATAACTGAATCACTGTGCTGTGCACTTGAAACTAATAAATTGTTAATCAACTATGCTGCTGCTGAATCACTTCAGTCGTGTCCGACTCTGTGCGACCCCACAGACGGCAGCCCACTAGGCTCGCCCGTCCCTGGGATTCTCCAGGCAAGAACACTGGAGTGGGTTGCCATTTCCTTCTCCAATGCATGAAAGTGAAAAGTGAAAGTGACGACACTCGGTCCTATCTGAATCTTAGTGACCCCATTGACTGCAGCCTACCAGGCTCCTCCATCCATGAGATTTTCCAGGCAACAGTACTGGAGTGGGGTGTCATTGCCTTCTCCGAAGTACAGTCTAGGAGTCAGCAAATAGACCAAAGCAAAGGATCGAGTCAGACAGTCGGAACAGAATACCAGTTTCAAGTCAGCCAATCAGTGCAAAGTACAGACTTCGGAGCAAATACAATTCAGGAGTCAGCCAATCAGAGAAAATTAAAAGATAGGAGATAGCCAATCAGAGCAAAGTACATGCTAGAAATCAGCCAATCAGAGAAATGCACAGGCTAAAATCAGCCAATCAGGACAAAATAAAGGCAAGGAGTCGGCCAATCATGGAAGAAAAAGGCAAGGAGTTAGCCAATCAGAGCAAAGGACAGGCCAGGAGTCAGCCAATCAGAACAAACAACCGGGTAGGAGTCAGCCAGTCAAAGTAAAGTACTGGTTATAAGCCAGCAAACCAGACCAATATAAAGCCTGGCTTAACCAATCAGGACAGCATGCAAGCTTTGAGTCAGCCAATCACTGCAAAGTGCAGGCTAGGAGCCAGCCAACCAGAGCAATGTACAGGCAAGGAGTTAGCCAATCGAGCAAAGTAGGGGCTACGAGTCAGCCAATCAGGGCAAAGTACAGGCTCGAGCCAGCCAATCAGAGCAAGGTTTGGACTAGGAGTCGGTAACTCAGACCAATGTAGAGGCTCAAGTCAGACAATCAGAGCAGAGAGCAATTTCAAGTCAGCCAATCAGTGCAAGGCAAGGCCAGGACTCAGCCAATCAGAGAAAACTACCAGATAGGACTTAGCCACTCAGAGCAAAGTACAGGATAGGAGTCAGAAAATCAGAGCAATGCACAGGCTAAGGATCAGCCAATCAGAGCAATATACAAGTTAGGAGTCAGGTAATAAGGGCAAACTAGAGCCTACAGTCAGCCAATCAGAACAAGGTACTGGCTAGGAGCCAGCCAATCAGAGCAATGTACATGCCAGTAGCCAGCCAATCAGGGAAAATGACAGGCTAGAGGTCAGCCAATCAGAGGACTAGTCAGGTTAGGACTCGGCCAATCATGGCAAAGTACAGACTCCGGCTACACCAATCAGAGCCAAGGACAGGTTAGGAGTCAGCCAATCAAAGCAAAGTGTTGGTTCGACTTCAGCCAATCAGAACAATGTAGTGGGTAGGAGTTAGCCAATCAAAGCAAAGTACAGGCTACAGTTTAGCCAATCAGAAAAATGTACCGGCTAGGACTCAGCCAATCAGGGCAAAGTACAGGCTCAGACTCAGCCAATAAGAGTAAAGAACAGATTATGAGTCAGCCAGTCAGGGCAAAAGACTGGCTAGATTTCAGCCAGTTAGAGAAATGTTCAGGTTAGGACTCAGCCAGTCATGGCAAAGTACAGGCTCCGGCTAGGCCAATCAGAGCCAGGGACAGGTTAGGAGTCAGCCAATCAAAGCAAAGTGTTGGTTCGACTTCAGCCAATCAGAACAATGTAGTGGGTAGGAGTTAGCCAATCAAAGCAAAGTACAGGCTACAGTTTAGCCAATCAGAGAAATGTACCGGCTAGGACTCAGCCAATCAGGGCAAAGTACAGGCTCAGACTCAGCCAATAAGAGTAAAGAACAGATTATGAGTCAGCCAGTCAGGGCAAAAGACTGGCTAGATTTCAGCCAGTTAGAGAAATGTTCAGGTTAGGACTCAGCCAGTCATGGCAAAGTACAGGCTCCGGCTAGGCCAATCAGAGCCAAGGACAGGTTAGCAGTCAGCCAATCAAAGCAAAGTGTTGGTTCGACTTCAGCCAATCAGAACAATGTAGTGGCTAGGAGTCAGCCAATCAGAGCAAAGTACAGGCTAGAGTTTAGCCAGTCAGAGAAATGTACAGGCTAGGCCTCAGCCAATCAGGGCAAAGTACAGGCTCCAGCTAGGCCAATCAGAGCCAAGGACAGTTTGGGAGTCAGCCAATCAAAGCAAAGTACAGGCTAGAGTTTAGCCAGTCAGAGAAATGTACAGACTAGGACTCAGCCAATCAGGCCAAAGTACAGGCTCGGACTCAGCCAATAAGAGTAAAGAACAGGTTAGGAGTCAGCCCGTCAGGCAAAGACTGGCTAGAGTTCAGCCAGTTAGAGAAATGGTCAGGTTAGGGCTCAGCCAATCATGGCAAAGTACAGGTTTGAACTCAGCCAATCAGAGCTAAGGACAAGTTAGGAGTCAGCCAATCAGAGAAATGAATAGGCTAGAGTTCAGCCAATCAGTATTAGGAACTGGCTAGGAGACAGCCAATCAGAGCAAAGTACAGGCTAGAGTTTAGCCAGTCAGAGAAATGTTCAGGCTAGAACTCAGCCAATCAGAGCAAAGTACAGGCTCAGACTCAGCCAATAACAGTAAAGAACAGGTTAGGAGTCAGCCAGTCAGAGCAAAAGACTGGCTAGAGTTCAGCCAGTTAGAGAAATGTTCAGGTTAGGACTCAGCCAGTCATGGCAAAGTACAGGCTCCGGCTAGGCCAATCAGAGCCAAGGACAGGTTAGAAGTCAGCCAATCAAAGCAAAGTGTTGGTTCGACTTCAGCCAATCAGAACAATGTAGTGGCTAGGAGTCAGCCAATCAGAGCAAAGTACAGTCTAGACTTTAGCCAATCAGATAAATTACAGGCTAGGACTCAGCCAATCCGTGCAAAGTACAGGCTCGGATTCATCCAATAAGAGTAAAGAACAGGTTAGGAGTCAGCCAGTCAGGGCAAAAGACTGGCTAGAGTTCAGGCAGTTAGACAAATGTTCAGGTTAGGACTCAGCCAGTCATGGCAAAGTACAGGTTTGAACTCAGCCAATCAGAGCTAAGGACGTTAGGAGTCAGCCAATCAGAGAAATGTATAGGCTAGCGTTTAGCCAATCACTATAAGGAACTGGCTAGGAGACAGCCAATCAGAGCAAAGTACCTGATGGGAGTTAGCCAATCAGAGAAAAACACAGGATAGGACTCAGCCACTAAGGGCAAAGTAAAGGGTTGAACTCAGCCAATCAGAGCAAGGAACAGGCTAGGGGTTTAGCCAATCAGAAAAATAAATGTACAGGCTATGGCTCAGCCAATTAGGGCAAAGTACAGGCTTGGACTCAGCCAATAAGAGAAAAGAACAGTTTAGGAGTCAGCCAATTATAGCAAAGAATAGCCTACAGTTTAGCCAATCAGAACAAGGTATTAGCTAGAAGTCAGCCAATCAGAGCAATGTACAGGCCAGTAGTCAGACAATCAGAGCAAACTACCTGATGGGAGTTAGCCAGTCAGAGAAAAGTACAAGATAGGAGTCAGCCAATCAGGGCACAATATATGCTAGAGTTCAGCCAATCAGAGAAATGTACAGGCTAGGACTCAGCTGATTAACGCAAAGTAAAGACTCGGACTCAGCCAATCAGAGCAAAGAATAGGGTAGAGTTCAGCCAATCAGTCATCTGCTGCTGCTGCTGCTAAGTCGCTTCAGTAGTGTCCGACTCTGTGCGACCCCATAGATGTTAGCCCACCAGGCTCCCCCGTCCCTGGGATTCTCCAGGCAAGAACACTGGAGTGGGTTGCCATTTCCGTCTACAATGCATGAAAGTGAAAAAATAAAGAAGTCGTTCAGTCGTGTCCGACTCTTAGCGACCCCACGACTGCAGCCCACCAGGCCCTTCCGTCCATGGGATTTTCTAGGCAAGAGTACTGGAGTGGGGTGCCATTGCCTCTCCACCTTCTAGTGCTAGCAACCATTAAATGTTTTAACTATATGATCTCATTTAATTCCCACAGTAACTCTGTGACAGGGATTCTATAATTAATCTCTCCTGGTGGCTCAGATGGTAAAGGGTCTGCCTGCAATGAGGGAAACCCGGGTTTGATTCCTGGGTCAGGAAGGTCCCCTGGAGATGGAAATGGCAACCCACTCCAGTATTCTTGCCTGGATAATCCCATGGATGGAGGAGCCTGGCAGGCTACAGTCCCTGGGGTGGCAAAGAGTCGGACAGGACTGAGTGACTAACAGTTTCACTTTCATTCGGGAAATTACAAGCAAACAGTCAGCCAGTGAGAGCAATGCACAGGCTAGCAGTCAGCCAATGAGAGCAAAGTACAGGTCTGAAGTCAGCCAATCAGAGCAAAGTACAGGCTAGCAGTTAACCATGAGAGCAAAGTACAGGCTAGGCATCAGTCAAAAACAGCTATGTGCAGGCTAGCAGTTAGCCAATCAGGGCAAAGTACAGACTAGAATTAGCCAATCCGCGTTAGGTACAGGCTATGAGACAGCCAATAAGAGCAATGTACAGGCTAGAGGTCTGCCAACTAGAGAAATTTATAGGCTGGGAGTCAGACCATCAGGGCATAGTACAGGCAATCAGAGTCAGTCAATCAGAGCAAAGTGATATAGAGAGGAACCTTGAGGTCCTTACCTCCACACACCATGTCCTCTGCCTGCCCTTGGTCTGTGGAAAACTTTAGACAATAAGCTTAATCAGCAAAATGAAAACGTGAAAACCAAGGAAAGCAGTCAAAGGAGACCGAATAACAATAATGTATTGATTAAGCATAGTCAAGGATCTTTAAATCTTTCTCGAGGGCTATAGATAATATTCTGAGCCACATCCTGTAAGCTGTCATATAGATACTAAAACACTAGGGTGAAGAAGTTAACTTCATGATGACCAGACTGTTCTTATGACAAAAGCTGCCACAATTCTGAGAAATGGCTTCAAAGAAATGGGGACAAATGGACCCTGGAACTGAAGATTAACTGCACTCGAGACAACCAAGATGATTCAACGTTGACTGTGCCTTTTCTGCATATAGTACCCTCCTTCTATCTAAAAAAGTTCTTGCTTCAATGGTTGCCAGTGGTGGGGGTGGTCCATCTTTGGACAGACATCCGCCCTCCTACCACTCAGTTGCAGGCCTCTGAAATAAAGTAAACTTTTCTTTACAACAACCTGGCCAGTTTACTGGCTTTTGAGAGGAGAGCAGCCAGACCCCACACACCTTTTGGTAACAGATTTTGGTGCCCATCTTGGGGCTGCCTACTGCTGGCTCTTGAGCTTTCATGGCACCTGGTTCTCCTGGGTTTTCCAGGGGAGACCTGTGGCCATGACAACGTATGAGGAGCTTGCTGCTTGTGGCTAGCTAGCTCAGAGTAGGGGATTTGGGGGACGTTCCTAGCAGCTGCCAAAACCATCTGTTTTGGGAATCCTCCCTGTTTCTCCCTTGCTTGGCACTGGCTGCCAACTTATGCTTTTCCTTGGTGGAATGGAAACTTAGACTTGAGACGAGCTGACGAGCTCCAAATCTTGGTTAGTCCACCAGTGTGCACATGGGCGATCTTCTCATTTGTGAGTGCTAGTGCTATTTAGGCATTCTTGCCAGTTGGTTCTGATGTTGAGAATTGTTTGGGGCTTGAGGTGCTATTTCAGCATTTTTCAAGTTGGTTCTGATGTGTGTCTGATGTTGATTGTGAACATTGCTATTGGTGCATTGACAATTGGTTTTGACATCTATCTACCATTGAGGACCGTTGGTGAGCACCATGGCACTCACATTGATGAGTGTCATTTGGGCATTTTGCCAATTGGTTCTGATGTCAGCTACCACTGGGAATGCTTCATGTTGGGGAGGGGTTTGTCTGGGAATCTGTACCAGACTCCCTCGGAGAGGGTTTGTGACTGACCTGTTGTTTGGTGCGTGTGCGTGTATTCCATTTGTGTCAGTGGCATTGTGTTGCCTTATGCAAAATGGGAAATTCAGGTTCAATTCATTAAGAAAAATTTTAGCCATGGAATCATGACTAACAAAAAAGAAACTTTTTTTTGGACAATATATAGCAAAGTATTCTTTAGATTCCTAATAAAATTGGTTAAGATGAAACTCTTGCAATTCTAAAAACCGTTTCTCTTTGCATGTGCAGTTAGAGAAGGCTAGCTTGAAGAAACACTTTTTTCAGACCACGCTAAAACAAAAATATGCCTAGAAGAAAGTTGGAAGTTGATTCTCATCATGTCCTTGAATTACAAACATGTCCACTTTGCCTGAGCCTTCATCTTTGTATTAATAAGTAAAACATCAAGCCAAAGGGAAGAAAAGAGAAGGCTTAAAATTGCGTGTGTAAAATTGGCTATTCTGTTATTCATAAATGGATACATTTAACTGCAAAGTCTAATTCATGAAATGTAAAACGATGAAACCATGAGATATCCATTTGTCTGGAGGTCTGCATGTCTCAATATCGGCTTTTGACTTTGGATAATATTGTTGAGGTTAACTTTTAAAGGAGTTCTATTGAATCGGCCTTTAAAAATAAAAGCACTTACACATAAAACAAATCTAAATATATCTACTTTTGTCTTCTTGTAAGAACAAGAAAGAAAATAAAAATGTTTGGGTTTCTAAACATGCATGTTGTATCACTGAAGAAAAATTGTGGTGTGATAAAATGAATGTTTTTGAAGTTTATGGAATATATTCTTTTATTTGCCAATCTGAAAATGTTTCTATAACATTTCAGTCACTTGTGTCTTGGATTTGTTATGCTTTCCAGGGTTAAAACTTGTGATGTAAAAAGTGATAAGGAAGCCATTGCAGTGTGTAAAGCAAGTAGGATATGTGTTGTCAGCAAGCAGACGGTATAAAGAATGGAAATATTTTTGTTGAGAAAGAATGATGATAACGCTTCTGTCCTACAGGTCTTTGTTTCTGTATAGGGAAATGCAGGACAAATTTGTGGGGATTTAGGAGATGATAAAAAAAGTTTTCTGAAAAAAGGAACTTTGAAAACGAATTTTGTATCTTGGCAGGATTAAGATTACACTAAATTTAATTAGGTAAATGAATTTTATTGATAATAAACTGATTCTCGATCTAATTTTTTTTTCCTTCTATCTATGAAGAGAGCAAAGTTCTAGTGGAATATTGATCTGAATTGGTAACAGACTTCTAAAGGAAAGTAATTGTCTTGTTTCTAATCATATTTTGACCCCAATGTTCAGGATGGAAATATTGTCCAATAACGTGGTCACAGAGTATAACTACTTGTGATACGTAGCACTGCTGGCTTTAAGTTTATGACTTAAAGCACATGTACAATATCTGTATGACAAGTGGATATAAATGATAAAATGTATGGCCTAGAAAGCATTTCCCTGTGAACATACCTCTGAGCCTGTTCATGATATCTGATTAGTTTTCCCCCAACATGAACAACTAGGCAAATATATAAACAAAAACAAGGCCAAGCACCCAGAGAAATGGATGGACCCAGAGCAGGGAAAAGAGCCCCTCTGCCAGCGTCAGAGAAATAATTGATGATCAATGCTTTCTTTGAAAGGAGTTACAATTAAAAGAGGCAAATGATGGAAGAAATTTTCACATACTGAGGTATGGGGAAATAATTCTGGCCTACACATGATTTATCTTGAATTTTAGGCTAACAAGCACAGCCTGTTTGTGGTCTATTAAACATACACTGTACATCTGCTTTAACCATTAAGGAAAAATACATTCAGAAAAAAATACAAAGATGCATTTTGATTATTATTCTCATTGTAATGTCTAATAATTTTCAAATGCTTGTCCAGGTACTATGACAAAGTAATATTCCTTTTTTCCTTCTGAACCTGTCCCTATTCATGACTGCAGAGTAATCAAGAAAAGGGAGGTTTGAAACAGAGTAGAACCTTATGATCCTTGCCTTCCTGCACCCACCATGTCCTCAGTCAGCCTTTTGTGTATAGAAAACTTTAGTCAAAGAATAAGTTTAATCAGAAACATCAGAAAATGTAAAAACAAAGGAAAACAGTAAAGGAAACCAAATAATAATGTACTCATTAAGCATAGTCAAGGACCTTTAGTCCTACAGATAATATTCTGAGGTACATCCTGTGACGAGTACAGATATCAAAAACTAGGGTGAAAAAGTTAGCTTCATGATGACCAGGCTGTACCGAACAACATATGCTGCCACAATTCCAAGAACTTACCTCAAATAAATGGGAACAAATGGACCTTAGAACTGAAGATTAAGTACCTAAAACAACCAATATGACTGATCAGATCACCAATGAGCAATCGGGAAGATGAATGTCAGAGCTGAATATGCTGTTTCTGCTCGTAGCCCACTGCTGTCTATGAAAGCTCTTACCACAATAGTTGCCAGTGGTGGGGAGTTGGCCTTAGGCCAGACATTCATCTTGCCACCACGGCTGCCAGCGTCTGAAATTAAGCAATCTTTCCTAGCCACTAACCTTGCTTGTTTTTTGGCTTTTGAGCAGCAAGCAGCAGGAAGCCACATATATTTCGGTAACTAAAGCACAGGCTAGGAGTCAACCAATCAGAGGAAAGAACAGGCTAAAAAGCAGGCAAACAGTGCAATGAGGTGCTAGGAGTCAGCCAGTCAGAGCAAAGTACAGACTAGGAGTCAGCCAATCAGAGCAAACTATAGGCTATAAATCAGCCAGTCAGATCAATTACAGGCCAGGAGTCAGCCAATCAGAGCAAGTGGGGGGGGGGGATAGGAGTCAGCCAACCAAGGTAAAGTGCAGGCTCAAGGAAGCCAATCACGGTAGGTACAGTCTGCTGCTGCCGCTAAGTCGCTTCAGTCATGTCCGACTCTGTGCGACCCCATAGATGGTAGCCCACCAGGCTCCCCCGTCCCTGGGATTCTCCAGGCAAGAACACTGGAGTGGGTTGCCATTTCCTTCTCCAGTGCATGAAAGTGAAAAGTGAAGTTGGTCAGTCGTGTCTGACTCTTAGCGACCCCATGGACTGCAGCCTACCAGGCTCCTCCGTCCATGGGATTTTCCAGGCAACAGTACTGGAGTGGGGTGTCATTGCCTTCTCTGAGGTACAGTCTAGGAGTCAGCAAATAGACCAAAGCAAAGGATGGAGTCAGACAATGGGAGCAGAATACCAGTTTCAAGTCAGCCAATCAGTGCAAAGTACAAACTTGGACTATGCCAATCAGAGCAACGTACATGCTAGGAGTTCGCCAATCAGAGCAAATACAATTCAGGAGTCAGCCAATCAGAGAAAATTAACAGAAAGGAGTTAGCCAATCAGAGCAAAGTACATGCTACAAATCAGCCAATCAGAGAAATGCACAGGCTAAAATCAGCCAATCAGGACAAAATAAAGGCAAGGAGTCAGCCAATTAGGGAAGAAAAAGGCCAGGAGTCAGCCAATCAGAACAAACAACCGGGTAGGAGTCAGCCAGTCAAAGTAAAGTACTGGTTATAAACCAGCAAACCAGACCAATATAAAGCCTGGCTTAACCAATCAGGACAGCATGCAAGCTTTGAGTCAGCCAATCACTGCAAAGTGCAGGCTAGGAGCCAGCCAACCAGAGCAATGTACAGGCAAGGAGTTAGCCAATCGAGCAAAGTAGGGGCTACGAGTCAGCCAATCAGGGCAAAGTACAGGCTCGAGCCAGCCAATCAGAGCAAGGTTTGGACTAGGAGTCGGTAACTCAGACCAATGTAGAGGCTCAAGTCAGACAATCAGAGCAGAGAGCAATTTCAAGTCAGCCAATCAGTGCAAGGCAAGGCCAGGACTCAGCCAATCAGAGAAAACTACCAGATAGGACTTAGCCACTCAGAGCAAAGTACAGGATAGGAGTCAGAAAATCAGAGCAATGCACAGGCTAAGGATCAGCCAATCAGAGCAATATACAAGTTAGGAGTCAGGTAATAAGGGCAAACTAGAACCTATAGTCAGCCAATCAGAACAAGGTACTGGCTAGGAGCCAGCCAATCAGGGTAAAAGACAGGCTAGAGTTCAGCCAGTCAGAGGAATATTCAGGTTAGGACTCAGCCAATCATGGCAAAGTACAGACTCTGGCTATGCCAATCAAAGCCAAGGACAGGTTACGAGTCAGCCAATCAAAGCAACGTGTTGGTTAGACTTCAGCCAATCTAAACAATGTAGTGGCTAGGAGTTAGCCAGTCAAAGCAAAGTACAGGCTACAGTTTAGCCAATCAGAAAAATGCACAGGCTAGGACTCAGCCAATCAGGGCAAAGTACAAGCTCAGACTCAGCCAATAAGAGTAAAGAACAGGTTAGGAGTCAGCCAGTCAGGGCAAAAGACTGGCTAGAGTTCAGCCAGTTAGAGAAATGTTCAGGTTAGGACTCAGCCAATCATGGCAAAGTACAGGCTCCAGCTAGTCCAATCAGAGCCATGGACAGGTTAGGAGTCAGCCAATCAAAGCAAAGTGTTGTTTCGACTTCAGCCAATCAGAACAATGTAGTGGCTAGGAGTCAGCCAATCAGAGCAAAGTACCTGCTAGAGTTTAGCCAATCAGAGAAATGTAAAGGCTAGGACTCAGCCACTCAGGGCAAACTACAGGCTCGGACTCAGCCAATAAGAGTAAAGAACAGGTTAGGAGTCAGCCAGTCAGGCAAAGACAGGCTAAAGTTCAGCCAGTTAGAGAAATGTTCATGTTAGGAGTCAGCCAATCATGGCAAAGTACAGGTTTGAACTCAGCCAATCAGAGCTAAGGACAAGTTAGGAGTCAGCCAATCAGAGAAATGAATAGGCTAGAGTTCAGCCAATCAGTATAAGGAACTGGCTAGGAGACAGCCAATCAGAGCAAAGTACCTGATGGGAGTTAGCCAGTCAGAGAAAAATACAAGATAGCAGTCAGCCATCAGGGCAAAGTACAGGCTCAGACTCAGCCATTAAGAGTAAAGAACAGGTTAGGAGTCAGCCAGTCAGGGCAAAAGACTGGCTAGAGTTCAGCCAGTTAGAGAAATGTTCAGGTTAGGACTCAGCCAGTCATGGCAAAGTACAGGTTTGAACTCAGCCAATCAGAGCTAAGGACAAGTTAGGAGTCAGCCAATCAGAGAAATGTATAGGCTAGAGTTCAGCCAATCAGTATAAGGAACTGGCTAGGAGACAGCCAATCAGAGCAAAGTACCTGATGGGAGTTAGCCAGTCAGAGAAAAATACAAGATAGCAGTCAGCCAATCAGGGCAAAATGTACGCTAGAGTTCAGCCAGAGAAATGTACAGGCTAGGACTCAGCTGATCAATGCAAAGTAAAGACTCGGACTCACCCAATCAGAGCAAAGAATAGGATAGAGTTCAGCCAATCAGTTATCTGCTGCTGCTACTGCTAAGTCGCTTCAGTCGTGTCCGACTCTGTGCAACCCCATAGACAGCAGCCCACCAGGCTCCCCCGTCCCTGGGATTCTCCAGGCAAGAACACTGGAGTGGGTTGCCATTTCCTTCTCCAGTGCATGAAAGTGAAAAGTGAAAGTGAAGTCGCTCAGTCGTGTCCGACTCTTAGCGACCCCATGGACTGCAGCCTACCAGGCTCCTCGGTCCATGGGATTTTGCAGGCAAGAGTACTGGAGTGAGTTGCCATTGCCTTCTCTGTAGTCAACTATACTCCAATATAAAATAAATATTTTTTAAAAGAACATCATTAATAATTTGGCTGAAATGAAGAAAATGTTGTAGAATAAATGAATTATGAATTAAAAAACATCTCTCTTATGTTATGGTCACAATTGAACAACAGATACAGAAGTATATTATCTGAATATTTAGATTTTCATTAGAAGAGCAAAAATACTAAAATCAGCTTAACTTTTAAGTGAGTGATACTTAAAGAGATTAAAAGTAGGGAATTATTGATTAATTTTTACTGTATGATTTTACTACTCAAATAAAAAGCATTAACAAACCAAACTTCTCTTCATTCTGACTTCCCCTAAGCCCATGGCTCCACCCATTTCCCATGTACTTCACTTTTAAATATTATTAAAAGGACCATCCATATCTTTTCTTACTTACTTAATGGGTTACTCTCTAATTTCTAAAGAAACTGCTCTTACAAAGTCTACAGTTAAGGTCTAATCACTGTACCCAAAAGTCCCCAGACAGCCTTCAAATTACTTGGTATTTATCTGCACATTTTCTCATTATTCAAAGTTCTGTTTCTTTGACTTAGAGCACTTCTGTTTCTTCATTTTCCTATTGATGTCACCACTACAATTTTTTTCACTGCTTACTCCTCTGATCTCCACCTCATTATTCTCCCATTGTCCCATCATTTACCCTTCTTTTCATTGTATCCCTTGGCCTCAGTTCTCTCTTTCATTTATTCCTTACACCCCATTCCCAAGTAGATATTTGTATTTGATAGAAAAGTCTATGTTTCCAATTCATTCAACATACCTAAAAACAAGTTAATTATTCTTTTAAACAATTCCTGCTCTTCTCCATGTATATTCTAATTTTATTTAAGGCATTACAATACCCTGAGTAACCAAAGCTAAAATCTTTGTGTCATCTCTCTTACTTTCCTTCACTATACACATTTGATGGTCCCCACATCCTTCATTCATAGTTCCAATGGCTATTTTCCATGATCCTGCAAGTTTTATTGTTTAATACTCCCAAGAGAAAATCTAAGATGGGGACTGAAACATTTCCACCGGATTTATCCAAATGAAGATTTTCATTGACTTTATCAAGAAAATTTCACTGAAATTGTAGGGGCAGGCAAGTTATTGAAATATGAATGGTAGGTAAGGAAGTAAATTCAGCAACCACAAAGAAGCAAAACAAAACTCATTTCTACTAGCCAACAGGAAGGACCCAGTAAAAGTCATAAGACTATATAGAGAAGATGATAGTTAAACATAGAAAAACAGATAGTTAAACAGAGAAAGTGAGATATCAGAGCATGAAAGCAGTATTGGTAAATCTAAAGTCATGTTCTAGAAATATTTTTGCGGACTTATTTGCTGACATATTCCACTGCCTCTACTAATGAATTTCTCACAATACAGACCTTTGACTATAAGTCTGTAAGAGAGTACAGCTGAGTTAGGTAAATCTGTTGCTGCTCTTGGAAAGTTTAACAAGTACACGCTGCACAAGATGGTGAATCACTTACATATGGCACATATCTTGCACTCAAATACCTAAAGAACCTAAATTAATGAAGGTAATTTTGATGAAGTCATAGAAAGTCTGACTTAACTCACTGAGGATTATTGTTTCTTGAGTCTGGTTATTCCTCGCTGACAACACTTACTGGCTAAAGGTCACAGGTTATTTGTTTCCCTTCTGTCCTTTCTTGCATGCCAACATGATGCAGTATTTTGACATTTACCACCTTAAATCTTCTGTCCTGAATTATAAGCCAGAATCAATGAAGAAAACATGGATAAAAGAAAGAATATCAAATTCATTTAGGATTCTTCATTTGAGTAATGGACCAGCTTCAACCATGGCAGTACAGTATCATGAAACTGTCATACAGATTTACAGAGATTCTGAGGATGGCTTATCACCTCTTAAAGTTTGGCCACGAAGCCAGAAAGACTAAACCTCTGCTCTTAAGGTTGCCATTTAAGAAGGGAATCTGAATCAGATGGCTTTTTCTTCCATGAGCAATCAATTAACATGTTGTGTTTCTTTTATATATTCACTTTTAACTTGGCGAATCATTAGTTTATATGTTCAAGTATAACCTGGTTAAGAGTTGGAATAAAACACTGTTTAACATCCTTCAAAGTACACTCAAGTTATCACCACATGTACAATATGTATGGCTTTCATATTTTCAGAGATGTCCAATACTCTTAACTGGTCAGCAGTTTATGTATACTTGGAAACATAACTCTACAGATAACGGATAATGCTGAAGATCAGGAAGTAGAATCCTTGAAGGTCCTTTCTACATTTTCTCCCATTTAGGCACAATTTCTCCTTAAAATTCAGTACCAATGATTCTCTACTTTTTGATGTTTGAAATTCAAAACTCAAAAAAATACAGAACTTGTTTTCATCTCAGAGAAGAAAAGCCGTAAATATTATACAAGCTAGATACTGCTGCTATTATGCTTTCCCAATATTCTCTTTCCAAATACACTGCAACTGAAAGATTATGTCTCTCTGACTCAAAAGTAAATAATAGGCACAGAATGGTGATGCCCTCCTTAGACTACACGTTTATTTTAAAAATAAGTCACAGGCCAGCAGTTATGTTCTATAGCTTGCTGAATGAGTTTTCCTCAGGAAGATAAAATACAACCATTGACTCCAACAGTGGGCAGTTGGCCATGACAACTGACAGCAGCCCTGATTACAGTAACAGAGAGACTTGCATGAAATTTGTTGACCTGCAGAACGCAGCAGTGCTTACCACCTCCCTTTCTGCATCAGGCTGGCAGCCATTGTAGGCCTTAAGAGCAATCATTTCTGTTTCTAAACTTCAAACCACAATCAAAATGCTTACACATTATTTGTTTTTTAACCACAAAAAGCACCAAAAATTTTCTTAGCTATGAATGACATGTGCATGTGTGCGTGCTCAGTCACTTCAGTTGTGTCTGACTCTTTGCAACCTCATGTACTGTGGCCTGCCAGGCTCCTCTGTCCATGAGATTCTCCAGGCAAGAATACTAGAGGGCGTTGCCATTTCCTTCTCCAGGGGATCTTCTCGACCCAGGGATCAAACCTGCATCTCCTGCATTGCAGGCAGATTCTTTACCCACTGAACCACCTGGGACATACTGGACATACATTCATATTTTATTAAACTCAAAAGTTTTCTTTTCCAATCAAAAATGCAACAATTGAGTGTGAAACCAAGGGGAAATGGTACATAAATCCTGTATGTGTATTGATAGTGTGTGTGTATTTTGCTTTATCAACAAATATTGAACTAGTTATCTGTTATCCTATATAAGAATATAGTTATTCTACTTTCTTCCCAACCATATTAAAAGGATAAAAGCCATTTTATAATAAGTAAAATAGTCAACTTGGAAGATACAAGGTAAAGGGAAGCCAAAACTGTTAATGTGGAAATACATTTAAATTAATATAATTTACTTCAAAAAAAAAAAAAAGATATGGCACATAATGTTAGGAATGGGAAGAAAGCAGTGATTTTTTTTAAAGAAGTAAAAATTATATATATAATGGTGGGAAATATTACAAATTCTATTTTTATTTCATTGATATTTATAAAGGAGAAAAATTTTTAAGTTAATATCTTATAAGTAAAAAGAAGGCAATGGAAAAGCAAAGGAGCAAAGGAAAGATAAACCCAGTTGAATGCAGAGTTCCAAAGAATAACAAGGAGAGATAAGAAAGCCTTCCTCAGCGATCAGTGCAAAGAAATAGAGGAAAACAATAGAATGGGAAAGACTAGAAATCTCTTCAAGAAAATTAGAGAGACCAAGGGAACATTTTATGAAAAGATGGGCTCAATAAAGGACAGAAATGGTAGGGACCTAACAGAAGCAGAAGATATGAAGAAGAGTTGGCAAGAATACACAGAAGAACTGTACAAAAAAGATCTTCACAACCCAGATAATCACTATGCTGTGATCACTCACCTAGAGCCAGATGTCCTGGACTGTGAAGTCAAGTGGGCCTTAGAAAGCATCACTATGAACAAAGGTAGTAGAGGTGATGGAATTTCAGTTGAGCTATTTGAAATCCTGAAATATGATGCTGTCAAAGTGCTGCACTCAATATGCCAGCAAATTTGGAAAACTCAGCAGTGGCCACAGGACTGGAAAAGGTCAGTTTTCATTCCAACCCCAAAGAAAGGCAATGCCAAGGAATGCTCAAACTACTGCACAATTGCACTCATCTCACATGCTAGTAAAGTAATGCTCAAAATTCTCCAAGCCAGGCTTCAGCAGTACATGAACCGTGAACTTCCAGATGTTCAAGCTGGTTTTAGAAAAGACAGAGGAACCAGAGATCAAATTACCAACATCCGCTGGATCATCAAAAAGCAAGAGAGTTCCAGAAAAACATCTATTTCTGCTTTATTGACTATGCCAAAGCCTTTGACTGTGTGGATCACAATAAACTGTGGAAAATTCTGAAAGAGATGGAAATACCAGACCACCTGACCTGCCTCTTGAGAAACCTGTATGCAGGTCATGAAGCAACAGTTAGAACTGGACATGGAACAACAGACTGGTTCCAAATAGGAAAAGGAGTACATCAAGGCTGTATATTGTCACCCTGCTTATTTAACTTATATGCAGAGTACATCATGAGAAACGCTGGGCTGGAGGAAGCACAAGCTGGAATCAAGATTGCCAGGAGAAATATCAATAACCTCACATATGCAGATGACACCACCCTTATGGCAGAAAGTGAAGAAGAACTAAAGAGCCTCTTGATGAAAGTGAAAGAAGAGAGTGAAAAAGTTGGCTTAAAGCTCAACATTCAGAAAATGAAGATCATGGCATCCAGTCCCATCACTTCATGGCAAATAGATGGGGAAACAGTGGAAACAGTGGCTGCCTTTATTTTTCTGGGCTCCAAAATCACTGCAGATGGTGACTGTAGCCATGAAATTAAAAGACGCTTATTCCTTGGAAGGAAAGTTATGACCAACCTAGACAGCATATTCAAAAGCAGAGACATTACTTTGCCAACAAAGGTTCGTCTAGTCAAGGCTATGGTTTTTCCAGTGGTCATGTATGGATGTCAGAGTTGGAGTATATAGAAAGCTAAGCACCAAAGAATTGATGCTTTTGAACTGTGGTGTTGGAGAAGACTCTTGAGAGTCCCTTGGACTGCAAGGAGATCCAACCAGTCCACCCTAAAGGAGATCAGTCCTGGGTGTTCACTGGAAGGACTGATGTTGAAGCTGAAACTCCAATTCTTTGGCCACCTGATGGGAAGAACTGACTCATTAGAAAAGACCCTGATTCTGGGAAAGATTGAGGGCAGGAGGAGAAGGGGACAACAGAGGATGAGATGGTTTTATGGCATCACTGACTCAATGGACATGGGTTTGGGTAGACTCCGGGAGTTGGTGATGGACAGGGAGGCCTGGCGTGTTGCAGTTCATGGGGTTGCAAAGAGTCAGACACGACTGAGTGACTGAACTGAACTGATCTTATAAGTAATTTACTTTCTTCAATCTATATAAAGTATGCTTTCACCTGTGTAGAGTATTACTTTCGAAAATGTAGATAGACCTATATAGGAAGTAGAAAGTAGAAGCCCTGTCTTCGTGGATATAACAATGTAATAACTAAACACATCAACTTTCTCTCTTCACTTATATAAATAATGTAGATGCACTTATATGTAGCTGTATATATTTATAAATAAATATTCACATACAAACTCAAATTCACTCACTCATACCCACACTCCCCACCATATAGATTCAAATTAAACTTAGTGTCAATGAAGTCTGAAGTTTAGCATACTGTTTAGCATATTTCATTTACTGGCTTCCTCATTTAATTTAAAAATGAACAAGTGTCTGCTATATGTCAGGCAAGTATTTATTTTCTTGGGCTCCAAAATCACTGTGGACAGTGACTGCAGCCATGAAATTAAAAGACGCTTGCTCTTGGAAGAAAAGCTATGACCAACATAGACAGCATATTAAAGAGCAGAGACATCACTTTGCCAACAAAGGCCCATCTAGTCAAAACTATGGTTTTTCCAGTAGTCATGTATGGATGTGAGAGTTGGACCATAAAGGAGGCTGAGTGCTGAAGAATTGATTTTTTTGATCTGCGGTGCTGGAGAAGACTCTTGAGAGTCCCCTGGACTGCAAGGAGATTGAACCAGTTAATCCTAAAGGAAATCAGTCCTGAATATTCACTGGAAGGACTGATGCTGAAGCTCCAATACTTTGGCTACCTGATGCGAAGAGCTGACTCATTGGAAAAGACCCTGATGCTGGGACAGACTGAGGGCAGGAAAGGGGACAATGGAGGATGAGATGGTTGGATGGCATCACCGACTCGATGGACATGAGTTTGAGCAAGCTCTGGGAGATGGTGAAGGACAGGGGAGCCTGGCATGCTGCAGTCCATGGGGTCACAAAGAGCCAGACACAACTGAGTGACTGAACAACAAAAAATATTCAAATAAAGAAGATATATCTTCTACCACTACTGAGGTCAGAGTTGGCATAAGGAATGAAATATGATGCCAAGCACCTTATCAGTTCTTGAAATTACTCAAACAATAAAAGACATTTTTGTTCAGCCATTTCAGGTCCTGGGCATTATGACAGCTACATTTCCTGATTTGGAATTGTATGCCCCTGGAGTAACCCATTTTTTTCCTTGGATTCCACTAATTTTTAATTATAGAAAATGGAACCATTTTTTTATTTCACCAAAACCCATTTCCTTACTTTTTTGAGTAACAATCCAGTCCTCTTTCTCTTCCCATTTCTACAGCAATGAGGAAAAGGCTAGATTGGTGTATTTGCGGGGTTGGGGCGGGGGGGGGGGTGCTCTATTACTGCTACATGAAATTGCTGTTTTAAGCACTGTCCTGATCATCATTTACAAAATTGGAGACTAACATTATATATTACAAAAAAAAAAAAAAACTTTTGTAAAACAAATCATCAGGGTTGATCTCTCCCATTTAGTGATGTTTCTGCTTCCTTGTCATCCCTGACAGTGAGCACAGATCTGAAATAAACTGAACAAAGTATTTAACAATGAGAAGGTGTACAGCTCTGATGCTATTTCCATTCTCCTTCCTTTCTTATCAGAGTTCATCACACAGATCTACCTATTATTTACATTCTTGGTCTATTTGAATTATTACAAATTCCAATGATTCATCCTTAATCAATTACTTGGGAGATGAAATTTGGACCTATCAATAAAAGTCAAGGACTTAATACCTTTCTTAAAGAAGAAAAATAGTGATTCACAGAGGGCTATGTCTTGTTTATGCTGACTCACACAATAGGACACTATTATGTAAATAGAATTATGAAAGATTTCTGTTTTGCATATTTTGAACGGAGGAAAATGAGTGCTTTTTTAAAAAGCTAGTAGGATAATTGCCATGTTCAACATAATGGAAACTTTCCATCTGAGCTAGAAACAGCAAAATGTGGACACATACATTAAAATAGTTTTGTAGTAAAATATGTGCTATGAACTTGGATGGAAAAGCCAGAAAAAGGCATCCATGGAAGTTTAAGAGACTTGGCATGGAAGATGTAGAAATAAATGCATATTAAAGATGTTTAAATACAATATAAATCATTTTATATAAACTCCAAATGTTAGGCTATGAATTTGGAGCTCTGTTATACTCCTGCACTCAAAAATATTATACATTCCTTACATAGTTCCCAAATTAAATTTCTTAAAGTATGTTAAGAGACCTAAGAATGGACTTCAAGGGTTGTGGGAACCTCCTGAAATTAACTGCACCATCTGCACTTGAGTTTAGCACAATTATATTGGATGTTGTTAGTAGTGGGAATATATGAAAATTTGAAAACTAAATTCAAGCCTGGCTACAGGGGTTGGGAGGTGGTCCTTGAGCATTAGGAAAAAGAATTACAAAACCTTTCCAAATAATATTGATGGCTAATGCATAGAGACTATTTATTATTTTATAGGCACTACTATAAAATAATGTTTATTTGAATTAATTCAATTGATCTTCCAAACAACCATATGATGTAAACACTATTATTATCTGTAATTTACAGATGAGGAGCAGGCACAGGGATATTAAGTAACTTGTTCAAGGTCACAGCAGGTAAGTGGTGGCACCTACCAGGTGATGGCAAGAAAGGAAGAGGGTATCCTAAAGTAGGGGCTTCCCAAGTGGTTCAGTGATAAAAGAACCCACCAACCAAGGCAGGAGACTTGGATTTGATCCCGGGGTTGGGAAGATCCCTTGGAGAAGGAAATGACAACCCACTCCAGTATTCTTGCCTGGAGAATCCCATTGACAGAGGAGCCTAGCAGGCTACATACAGTCTATGGGATTGCAAAAGAATTGGACACGACTTAGCAACTAAACAACAACAATCCTAAAGCAGATTCAGAACAAAACAGGTTTGTTTCTGTTGTTCCACTCATTTTGGCAAAACCAGATCACAGGTTATAACCACACTGAATTCATTTTCAAGAAAGATTTACAAGGATTTTGTTTTTATTTTTTTGTTTAACAGAAATGGCCCCAGAAGTCAGGATCTTTTGGAAAAGCATAAAGCACTAACATTTATTGATCTTCTGTTATATGCCAAGCATATATGGTGTCTAGTTGAATCATCAGAACATCACTACATATTACTGGGTGTTAATCCCTTTTTATAGATAAGAACACTGAAACCAAGAAAAGATCAGTGACTTCTCAAAGGCATCAGCAAATGAAAGGCATAAGTGTGGAATTCAAACATAGTGTTGTCAACTGACTCTAAAACCTGTTTTTTTTGCAAACATATCATGCTACTGCCCAAAGTACAAAGCAAATTCGTAATGAAGACATCTTCCAGAATTTTGAAATAAAATTACAAGAAGACAATTACTATAAAACAACACTTTAAAAATTGGCTAATAAAGTGGTCACAATTACTGGCTATTATCAAAAGAGATTTTTAAGAGGCTATTTCCTCTCAACATTAGGCCATGCATTGTGTTAAAATTCCAGATGGTGGTATTACTGAATTTTTTTCCAGCTTAAGAACAGAAATAATTTTAGGAAATATTTCACTCTTGCCTATAACTGAATACATCTCCAGGAAATATATCTATCCATAGTATGGATATTTAAAATATAGTGGATGATGATAATGCCTTTAATCTCTCTATGGCTTCATACATTTGCTTGAAAAATGGCCTCTGCTATTTTAAGACCTGATTAATTATAAGGAATTAAGGGGTACTGGTAAACATTCGTCTCACTTGAATATAAGAAGGCTATGATGAGTTTTACCTTCTACTTAAAAAAAATTACATATCAAATTAGTTTATCTGAGTTTATCTAGAATTGTGTTCAGTTACTTCGCTAAGCAGGTTCCTGTAAAACCTCTAAAGCAACTGAACCTTCTGAAAGTTGTTGCCATGGAGTTAGATATTTTGTGTCCATTGTGAATGAAAAAAGAACAGAGTGTCACTCATTATTCAGCTATCAGTTTCAGTCAACTCAGTCACTCAGCAGGGTTCCACTCTCTGCAACCCCATGGACTGTAGCATGCCAGGCTTCCCTGTCCATCACCAACTCCCAGAGCTTGCTCAAACTCATGTCCATAGAGTTGGTGATGCCATCCAACCATCTCATCCTCTGTCGTCCCCTTCTTCTCTTGCCTTCAATCTTTCCCAGCATCAGGGTCTTTTCAAATGAGTCAGTTCTTCACATCAGGTGGCCAAAGTATTGGAGCTTCAGCTTCAGCATCAGTCCTTCCAATGAACATTCAGGACTGATTTCCTTTAGGATGGACTGATTTGATCTCCTTGCAGTCCAAGGAACTCTCAAGAGTCTTCTCCAACACCACATTTCAAAAGCATCAATTCTTCTGCGCTTAGCATTTTTTATAGTCCAACTCTCCCATCCATACATGACTACTGGAAAAACCATAGCTTTAACTAGAGGGACCTTTGTTGACAGGTCATTCAGCTATACAAGGGTTAAATTGCAACTCACAGCAATCACCCACAGCCACCAACAGTGCCTGTGTGCCCCAAGGAAATGCTGTGCTTCCTTTAAACCAGCCCCTAGATAGTTAAGATGCATATCTTAGGATGAATACCAATGACTCCAGATTCTTCCATCTACCCATACACAGAAAGGCATTAAAATCATTAACATGATGAGATATCTGCTCTTTTTAATTAGCAGTAATCTTTAACCTAGATATAGCCTTGACTACCTGTATTTTCTAGCCAAAAAATTCACATAGATATGGACTCCTTTCCTACCTCTTCAGAGCAGTTCCTCAGGAATATCTGAGAGGCTGTTTCTCAGGTTATAATACTAAGTTGACTGAATAAAACTAAAACTTAAGAAAGACTAAGTTTAGAGTAAGTGCAAAAACATTCAATTAAGGCATTAATTTGAATTGCCATTATTAACTCATTTAAATACACAAAGAATATATACTTTTATATGTTATAGCATCTCTATTCTTTTTACTGTTTTATACAAATCTTTGGATAATTAAAGCAGGTCCTAGAATCTGAATAAAATTTCTACTTTAATTAACTGGATAAAATGAAATGTAGTTCCATGAATCATATGTAATACAGTTTAACATCTTCAGTTCAGTTCAGTCGTGTCCGATTCTTTGTGATCAGGCCTCCCTGTCCATCACCAACTCCCTGAGTCCACCCAAACCCATGTCCATCGAGTCGGTGATGCTATCCAACCATCTCATCCTCTGTCGTCCCCTTCTCCTCCTGCCCTCAATCTTTCCCAGCATCAGGGTATTTTCAAATGAGTCAGCTCTTTGCATCAGATGGCCAAAGTATTGGAGTTTCAGCTTCAACATCAGTCCTTCCAATGAACAGCCAGGACTGATCTCCTTTAGGATGGACTGGTTGGATCTCCTTGCAGTCCAAGGGACTCTCAAGTCTTCTCCAACTCCACAGTTCAAAAGCATCAATTCTTTGGTGCTCAGCTTTCTATATAGTCCAACTGTCACATCCATACATGTTGTTGAGTCACTTCTGTCGTGTCCGACTCTGTGTGACCCCATAGACGGCAGTCCATCAGGCTCCCCCGTCCCTGGGATTCTCCAGGCAAGAACACTGGAGTGGGTTGCCATTTCCCTCTATAATGCATGAAAGTGAAAAGTGGAAGTGAAGTCTCTCAGTCGTGTCCGATCCTCAGCGACCCCATGGACTGCAGCTTTCCAGGCTCCTCCATCCATGGGATTTTCCAGGCAAGAGTACTGGAGTGGGGTGCCATTGCCTTTTCCAACATCCATACATGACCACTGGAAAAACCACAGACTTGACTAGATGGACCTTTGTTGGCAAAGTAATGTCTCTGCTTTTTAATATGTTGTCTAGGTTGGTCATAAGGCTTACTCCTTGGAAGGAAATTTTAACATCTCACTACTAATCAAAATTCATATATATTTTATAGCTATTATTATAGGACTTAATAGAATATTTGTGTTCTATCACTATCTGGTATAAATCAGTTTGTAAGTGAATTATGGTTTTCTATATACTTCCTTTATAAAATTAGAGAAAACCTTCTCTTGAAAAGACTTAAAACAGTAGATACAATTAACCTAAATTTTAAATTCAGGGGAATATAGAAAAGCCACATATTTAAAAGAAAGTTGATAATATTCAAATAAATATTATTATTTATTACTTATTGCCACTGTCAACTAAAAATTTGTCACAACCTGAAAGTAGAATTATTTTATTTTATGGGAATGTTAAGGACTCTCAGCCTGGAAGACAGCAGCTCAGACAAAACCACTCCAAGAAGGTGGGAGAGGGAGTCAGACTATATACAAGTTTGCAAAGAATGTGAGCAGGCAGTCTGAATATCAAACATTATTGTTAAGTAAGGAAACCCAGATAGCAAGTAAGGAATTTAGGGTTCTTCTATGTATGGGAAGATGCAAGCCTCTGGGCTCCCTGAATTCATTCCTTTCATGTGCACCTCAGTTATCTGGGGCCAAATCCCTTTTTTGGATTTCTTGCATCCCCCTCCTCCCCCCAGCCCTTCAGCAATCACTGTGGAGGCTGGCCATCTGCTGGATCACAGGCATTGTGTCCCCTTTTGGGGAGCCCTCACTCACATTTGGAGGTTTGAAATCACTGATGGCTGTTATATCCTTGTTTGTTGATATGGCCAGAGATACTTCATTTCACACTACTGTTACTGTTACTATATTAATTTTATGAGCAGTACACTCATACCTGTTATGTTAACTGAGGTGTAACTGTTTAGATTAACAAAACTCATGAGTTTTAGTGTGGTGGTTTTAAAATGTGATGCAAATTCTCTGACAGTGTTCCCATCAAAAGGTGGTATCTAACTCTAATCCCTTTTAATGTAAGATGGTATAAAGGATCATGTCAAAAATATAGAATGTAGTGGAAGTGATATCATGTGATGTTCAAGGCTAGGTCATGAAAAGTCACACAGCTTCTATGTGGCTTTCCTTTTCTTGGATGGCTCACTCTGAGAGAAGCCAGTCTCCATGTTTTGAGAATACTCACACAGCACTGTGGAGAGGCCTCTGTGAAGAGCAAGTAAGTGTGTGTGTGTGTGTGTGCACGCACACGCACTCAGTCTCTCAGTTGTGTCTGACTCTGCAACCCCATGGACTGTAGCCCAACAGGCTCCTCTGTTTATGGGATCCTCCAGGCAAGAATACTGGATTGGGTTGCCATTTCCTCCTCCAGGGGATCTTCCCCACCCAGGAATTGAACGCATGTCTCCTACACTGGCAGGTGGATTCTTCACCACTGAGCCACCTGGGAAACTCTTCCCCTGCTGATAGCTAGCACCAAATTGGTGGCCATATAAGGGAGCCCATAGGAAGCCAACCTTTCAGCTCTGTTAATCCTTCAGGTGACTGAGATATTAAAGATCTGGGTAGAAATAGCCAGTGGGAGGAAGAACAAATGTAAAGTCTCAAAAGGGCAACTTATCTTGGAATGTAAAGTGTGTTCAAGAGGTCAAAGGAGAGTTAGTATGACTTCAGCCTAATGAAAAGGGAGTGAATGGGAAGAGGCACTGGATTGTGAGGTAGGGTGATGAGCTGCAATTCAGTTAGTATCACTTTGAGCTAACAGTGCCCATCTTATCTTCTAATAACTTGGTGTCTCAAGAACAACAAACAAACAAACAAAACACTGCTTATATCATAAAAGCTGAAGAAACAGCCATTTCTACTTATTTAGAGCATTTCTGGAAGGCACATTCACATTGCACTTGCTTGACATTTAATCAGATTTTTAGATTGGCAAAAATGATAGGTTGAAGTTGCTCATGGTAAGTCATAGCACCTCATTTGATAGCTTGCTGAATAATAGATGAAAGTATTATATCCATTTCAATTCATTCTTTCAATTCATGTCCATGAGTGCCAACTAAAATATAATTGCTTTTACATGCAAAAAAATATATAATTTCTGCAATACTATCAGATCTTTACTGCTATTATTTTTGCAAGACATGAACTGAAAAACTCTTTATATGTTTCTTTCTCTTTCTATCACTCATATTTATGTAGAGGGAAAAAATCATTAAACTCTTAAAGATATTCAGGTTCAAAATGGGAGATACACTAATGGTTTTTAAAAAAGTAAGAATGTTTTTCATTTTAAAATCAGTGATGCTAGAAAATCAAGTTTTGATTCTATCCAACTTTATTACAGAGGCCCTGATTCTCATTTCTTAAAATAGAGGCAAATGAGGGGAGAAAGCCCTTCACTTCCAGGGATGTAAGTCTTTACATAACTGAAGTCATGAAGCCTTACATGTAATCATATTTAAGACACATTTTAATTAGGTTGCTAAATAGTTTCTTTTTTTTTATACTTCTATGTATACTTCTTACTATCTTCTGCTTCTGTTGCTGCTGCTGCTGCTAAGTCGCTTCAGTCGTGTCCGACTCTGTGCGACCTCACAGACGGCAGGCCACCAGGCTCCCCTGTCCCTGAGATCCTCCAGGCAAGAATACTGGAGTGGGTTGCCATCCATACAATTTCTGTTCTTTATTGTGCCCATATTTGCATGAAATGTTCCCTTTGTATCTCTAATTTTCTTGAACAGATTTCTAGTCTTTCCCTTTCTATTGTTTTCCTCTATTTCTTTGCACTGATCACTGAGGAAGGCTTTCATATCTCTCCTTTCATATCTATTCTTTGGAACTCTGCATTCAAATGGGTATATCTTTCCTTTTCTACTTTGCTTTTCACTTTTCTTTTCACAGCTATTTGTAAGGCCTCCTCAGACAGCCATTTTGCTTTTTTGAATTTCTTTTTCTTGGGGATGGTCTTGATCCATATCTCCTGTAGAATGTCATGAACCTCTGTCCATATAGTTCATCAGGCACTCTGTCTATCAGATCTAGTCCCTTAAATCTATTTCTCACTTTCACTGTATAATTGTAAGGGATTTGATTGAGCTCATATCTGAATGGTCTAGTGGTTTTCCCTACTTTCTTCAATTTAAGCCTGAATTCGGCAATAAGGATTTCATGATCTGAGCCACAGTCAGTTCCCAGTCTTGTTTTTGCTGACTGTATAGAGCTTCTCCATCTTTGGCTGCAAAGAATATAATCAATCTGATTTCGGTGTTGACCATCTGGTGATGTCCATGTGTTGAGTTGTCTCCTATATTGTTGGAAGAGGGTGTTTGCTATGACTAGTGTATTCTCTTGGCAAAACTCTATTAGCCTTTGCCCTGCTTCATTCTGTACTCCAAGGCCAAATTTGCCTGTTCCTCCAGGTGTTCCTTGACTTCCTACTTTTGCATTCCAGTCCTATATAATGAAAATAACATCTTTTTTGGGTGTTAGTTCTAGACTGTCTTGTAGGTCTTCATAGAACCGTTCAGCTTCTTCAGCATTATTGGTCAGGGCATAGACTTGGATTACCATGATATTGAATGGTTTATCTTGGAAACAAACAGAGATCATTCTGTCGTTTTTGAGATTGCATCCAAGTACTGCATTTTGGACTCTTTTGTTGACTATGATGGCTACTCAATTTCTTCTAATGGATTCTTGCCCACAATAGTAGATATAATGGTCATCTGAGTTAAATTCACCCATTCCAGTCCATTTTAGTTCGCTGATTCCAAGAATGTCAATGCTCACTCTTGCCATCTCCTGTTTGACCACTTCCAATTTGCCTTGATTCATGGACCTAACATTCCAGGTTCCTATGCAATATTGCTCTTGACAGCATAAAACTTTACTTCCGTCACCAGTCACATCCACAACTGGGTGTTGTTGTTGCTTTGGCTCCATCTCTTTGTTCTTTCTAGAGTTATTTCTCCACTGATCTCCAGTAGCATATTGGGCACCTACTGACCTGGGGAGTTCATTTTTCAGTGTCCTATCTTTTTGCCTTTTCATCCTGTTCATGGGGTTCTCAAGGCAAGAATATTGAAGTGGTTTGCCATTCTCTTCTCCAGTGGACCACGTTTTGTCAAAATGGGCCACCATGACCCGTCTGTCTTGGGTGGCCCTACAAGGCATGGCTCGAAGTTTCATTGAGTTAAACAAGGCTGTGGTCCATGTGATAATATTGGTTAGTTTTCTGTGATTGTGGTTTTCAGTCTGTCTGCCCTCTGATGGAGAAGGATAAGAGGCTTATGGAAGCTTCTTGATGGGAGAGATTGACTGAGGGGAAACTGAGTCTTATTCTGGTGGGCGGAACCTAACTCAGTAAATCTTTAATCCAATTATCTATTGATGGGTGGGGTTGTGTTCCCTCCCTGTTATTTGAAAAATGGAAAAGTGAAAGTTAGTCACTCAGTCCAATTCTTTGTGACCCCATGGATTGTAGCCCACCAGGTTCCTCTGTCCATGGAATTATCCAGGCAAGAATTCTGGAGTGGGCTGCCATTTCCTTCTCCAGTGGATCTTCCCAACCCAGGGATCAATCCCAGATCACCCACATTGCAGGCAGACTGAGCCACCAGGGAAGACTACCCGTAGGGAAGCCTTCCCTGTTATTTACCTAGGGCCAGACTATGGTGGAGGCAATGAAGATAATGGCGACCTCCTTCAAAAGGAGGCCTTTATAGGCCTCAGACTTCCCTGGTGCCTCAGATGGTAAAGTGTCTGCCTACAGTGCGGGAGACCCGGGTTCAATCCCTGGGTCGGGAAAATCTCCTGGAGAAGAGAATGGCAACCCACTCCAGTATTCTTGCCCACCTCCCCCCAAAAAAAAGGGGGCTCAAAGAAATATTGGAGAAGGAAATGGCAACCCACTCCAGTACTCTTGCCTGGAGAATCCCATGGATGGAGGAGCCTGGTGGGCTACAGTCCACGGGGTTGCAAAGAGTGGGACATGACTGAGCGACTTCACTTTCACTTTATCCCATTTGAAAAACTACTGAAAATCCTTTCTGTCAAGAGCCTTTGCAGAAGTTAGTATACACAGCACATTATGGTCACCATCTACTCTAGACCCCAGAATTCCAGGTGTCCTAAGGTCTAAAATGTGGTCTGCAAACTGGGCAACTGTGTACCTTCTGATGGTATCTCTTCTTGTAAGATGTAGAACCTATAGCTCTTGTATGATATGTCCAACTGAGAGAGTCAATTCCTAGGCAGGTTAATAAGAAGTCCAGGGTCCCTGAGAAGGAGAAAGGGCTCTGGGGCTCTCAAGGAGGAGATGAGGGTCTGGGATTCTCAAGGAGGAGGAAAGGGCAAACTCCTTTTTCCTACATTCTTTAGTAAGGATTATATAACAACAATGTATGCTTGAGGACAATTTCTCCTTCTTGAAAACCTTCTGACTAATCCTGTTATCTTAAAATGTATATTATGGGATTGGGTCTGGTAAGATCTTTCTATTGTTCAGTTCTAATCCTGTTATCTTAAAATGTAAAATGTGGGAGTGGGTCTGGTAAGATCTTTACAACCTTGAGATATTCTTTTGATTTATTGTAATAATCAATTTAAAAGTATATAACTAACTCCCTTGCTTAGGCTAGCAAGGAGAGCACTTTCCAACCCCCTTCTGATGTTTATGTCAGAATTTCTCTGTCCCTTATTCACTTTAATACAACTCTGCTACACAAAAGCTCTTGAGTGATCAAGCCTGCTCCCTGGTCCCTAAGCTAAATCTTCTTCAGAGATATCCTTCACAATAAGCTATCACAACTCCCTCCCTAGGACCCTAAGGGTTCTTCCAGAATGTGCTGTCCAGGGTGCTGAAACCCAGGACAGTTACACACTGTTGTTAGTCTGGAAGCAGGTCACAAAGGGCACAAGGCTGGGGAGGGACTTCTGGGCCCATCCAGTTCTGCACTGGCGCCCCTTTGGCGATGAGACTTACCACTGGCTGTACCAGGGGCCTTACCACAAACATTTGCTGTGCAACATGGCCCGCAAGGGATGTTCCAGCTCCCTAGACCCCTTTGGCAGCATTCTACAGTCTTGAAGGCCCTCTCACACTGAAAAGTTTCAGGGATAACTTTTCCCCCATTGGACGCTGTGGACCCAGAGATTTTGACTGTAGGATTGACCCACTGCTCAGAATTCCTTTTGATTTAATCACTTGAATCATTTCGGCCACCATCCCTACTGGCTCCACACGCATCCCAGTACCTGCCAATAACCAATTACCTCTCACTACAATTGAAGAGCTCCTTCTGGCAAGGTCACGAACAAAGTGTATACCTTTGAGACCATCCCCCTTACAGTAGGCTATAGAACCCAGTAACTTTGTGCATCTAGGATTCCAGGAGTTCTTTCGACACATATGGTCTAGGGCACAGGAACTCTGAACCGCTTCCAGACACCTTCTGCCCTGGTGCAGTGCCCTGCTTGTCCTTTAAAAGACTATGCTGCCCCCGTATTGGGTTCCAGGAGAGCCCTTATAGGAAATAGTCTGCTCTATTGCTGAAGAATGTCTGGCTTTATTGACAACCACCTATGGAAAACACCGGTGTGAGGGGCTCCTTTTTAACACTGCATTGCCTTCTCGGCAGTGCTCCCAGAAAACCTTCCAACCACCAGACTTCCTGTCAGCAAGCAATATGGAATACCTACTGGCCACCAATCTCTATGTGTGCTAGTGAATATTAAGGTTCTTTAGTGACCAGACGGTCTGCTTGTGGTAGAAAGGAAAGTACATGGTCATGGCACTAGCCACTGGCTGGGGAGGTGTATGCCTCATCCATTCTAAGCAAACTGATGAAGTAAGATCTCTTTGGGTCCAGTGGTCCAGATGGTGGCCCCATACTGGTATTCTGGCCAGCAACCGACCTCCTCCATATAATTCCATGCATTCTCATACCCCTCAGTGGACGCATGGAGTCTTCCTACCAGCACTTCAGCAGGGGGCGGCCTTTACGCCTGAGGCCCAACAAGCCATCACTCCTTCTCACAACACAGAACCCTACTGTGCTACATGCCTGACACCTTAATGATGACTTGGTGGCGTACTTCCAGACACCATTCCCCGACCTAGTTGTCCGGGTGACCCTTTTGGCAACTAGACTGTCAGTGCACTGTGCTCCTATGAACTGAATTAAGATACCTTGCTGTGGAATATTATGGCCTTACCAGAAACTGCCTATGGGCACTTTAGCCCCAGTACTACACGTGTAGGCCATTCCACCTTTAAATGTTTTCATGAGGTACTTTCTGCCCAAAGTCCATATTGGAAGCAAAAGCTGGTGGTCCAATTTGACCACCGGCCTACTGCTGAAACTGAACCATATTAGACTGAGGTATAGATCTCTGACCAAGATACAGTGGGTCCTTTGAGCAAAGAAATTTTGAGCCTGATCAGCAATCGTATTTCTCTAGTACCCTTTCAGCCAAGAAATTTGACCATTGTAGGCCACCTTCCTTCACCTCTAGCTCCAGTGCCCAGCAGAATCACTGACCACCAACAGTACCCTGGCTCTAAGGTTCCGGGACTATTGTTGTAATACTCACAATCACGTGTACAGGAAGGAAAAGTTCGTGCACAAGAAGCAAAAGTTCATAAGTCACCAACCTATTCCATCATGCAGAAGCTAGAACCCTTCAGGTGAGGAATTAAGCTCGGCTGTCATGAACCAATTACTCCTCCAGTCCTCAGCTAGCTCGTTTGCTATGGCACTTTGAACCCTATCAGTCACAAGCTTGCTCGCTAGTGTCCCTGGAGAGGCTCTGATCACCCAGCACCTAAGGTTCCTACACACGTTATGGCCCTGAGTCTCACTGTTATTTAACGACACTCAGTACCCTTGTGACCATCACCCTCCCGATAGGGCCAGGACTCAAAGCCCTCAGTTCATCTCATGCATTTTTATCAGGAGGAACCTACAGGGTGTTCCTCTGCAATGACACTGCCCTGGCCACTAGCACTCAGAAAGGACTTAACACATTCTGCTCTGGTCCTGGTGACCTGAGGGTCCTTTCTGACAGCACAATATTTTGCGTAGGGTTCCAGGAGAGCGTTTATGCAGAGTATCCCACACCTTTGCTTTGGAACAGAGATCTTTATCGGCAACCAGCCGTTCAGCCTCCTGCAATGAGAGGGCCCTTCTGCATCACTGCACCTCCATCTAACTTATGTACCTGAAAAGCTTCCCTTCCCGCTGGCCAACTTCGTGGCAGCTAGGGTTCCGGATACCTCCTGGCTCCCAGTGTGAATTTGTTCTGGGGAATCGAGGGTGTTTGGACAACAAGCCAGGCCATCTGCAGTATAAACACATTAATTCACCCTCAGGGCACTAATACCCACCAGGTGGAACTGTGAGCCTTTCAGACCTTAATTAGCTAGCAGTCTTGAGAATTAATGAGCGCCTCAGCCACAGTCTGCCCTCTAGACAGCGCTCCGGGAATTTTTCCTGCTGTTAATTTCCCTCTCTCCAAGATTCCAGCAATCCTTCAGGTCCACAACCATAGTCAGGTTTGGAAATATGGGTTCCTGTTATTAAACCATCAACCTGATGATCCCTTTAGGTCTGCGTCCATCTAGATTTTCTCAGGCCCTTGGACTTTTCTGGATTCTTTCTGCTAGCACACTGGAGTCCCTGGGGCCATTTCCAGATACCATCTGCCATGGAACTCCTCCCATTGGGGTCCTGATTTGCCCAGATTCCTAGTGAACTGCTGTAACACAGGATCCCCCCAAATCCGGTGATATGGAATATATAGCCAAATTGAAAACCACACTACCATACCCCGAGGTCTCTGACCCAATTAGGCACCATACTCCACATCTCATCAGGGAAGTTTACAACAGATCTTACTGCTCAAAGTTCATGGACATCCCGGGGACCAGGGGGATTTCTGGTGATTACTTTATTGGCGGCTTTTAAAACTAGAGGTCTTTTGGTCACAGTTAGTAAATGGGCATATGTATCCAGAGCCCTCACAGCTAAGGAATCTCAGCCCTTTCAGACACTGTACTTACCAACACCATGGATCAACCAACAAACTCTCAATGCAACAACATGTTTCCTACCTTAGGTTCTGGTATTCCTTATGGTCCAGAATTGTCTGACTTCCCTGTAGACCTAAAGTCATTAGATCACTAGACTGACATTGTGATGCACAGATTAGGGCTTTTGCAGCCACTAGCCAGGCCTGGCCTTGGGGATGGTCCTCAGCTATCCCACTAGAAACAGAACCTAGAACCCTTTCAAACATGGAATTCCACACCCTTTGTGTCCCTGGGCACCTTCCTAGTATGATCTTGTCCCTGCATCTGAGTTCCACATGTCCTCGAGGACCTACCCCGTCCATCAGCTGGAGAATGAGGTATACTTCACATAGTCACCTTCTTAGTGGCTATGAAACTCACAGCCTGAACTCTAGGTTCTTAAGGCTCTTTTGCCCATCTTTGGTCCAGGGCCCTCTCACCCAGGGAGCACTTCTGCACATGTTCTCCCCAGTGTTTGTGCCTTGTGGGTTCTTTCTGAAGTCAAAGTACTTGAGCACTGAGCTCCAGGAGAACACACGCACACTACCCTGCCCCAGATATGTGGCACACACTGCCCTAAAGGTAACCATCCACTCAGAGATCTGATGCAAGGGACCTCTTTCCCCACTACATCTTGATCTGGAAGTGCCTAGGGAATTTCTGGTCATCGGAGCTTTTGTTAGCTGGGGTTCCAGGTTTCCTGCTGGCCCCCACTTTGTGCATGTTCATGAAAACCTAGGGTCCTTGGCCACCTGTCTGACAACCTTAGGTTGAGAGACTTTGGGGTCACAGCGCTATCATTCTCAAGGAACTGAGAGCTTGATAGCCAGAGAATCTCAGTTCTCTTGGCCATTAGCTGTCCCTGGAGTTGGTGCCCCAGAGAACATCCAGCCAACAACCAGATTGCTTAGGAAGGTTCCGATGATACTTAAGGCTCCTACACTGTTCTCATGATTTGGAAACACAAGCTCCTCCAATGGGGCTTAGATGAGAAAAAGGCTTTTCACTTTGGGTATATCACCCTCTCATGCCTGAGACATTTCCATGCCCTTCACTGGTACCACAGGCATAACTCCCAGAAGACATCTGATGTGCAGAGGGCCCTTAAGTGAGACACTACCTGCATCCAGGGCTCCAACTAGCCTTAGTCAGAGACATACTTGTAATATACAGCCCTATTGGGAATCATACTTGAAAATGCTGCTACTCCATATCCATTTTAGCACCAGCAGTCTGTCACATGAGTGTCAGAAGGGCCTTCCAAACCATGGAGTTTTGGGGTAGATGCCATCCTCGATGCACCAGTGTGCTTGGGGCCTGGGGCTTTGCAGCTATCAGTTTAGTTGTCTAGTGTTGAAATGGGAGCACTTTCAGTCACAGTACACGACACACACTGAGGTAAAGTGGGTAATTTCAGTTAAGTCTTGGAACCATTTCAGCTACCTTTCCCCTTCTCCTCTACCCAACCTCACATGTGAGGCCTAATGAAACTTCAGACTACAGACATGTCTCCTTGCAAGTGTTCTTGGGGTCTTTCTTGCAGGGGATCTTCTACCATGCCTAGTAACTGAAGGTCCTTTGGCCACCAGCCTTCCTGTGTGATGCAGAAATGAGAACTCTTCTAGCCACTGGTCAGACCTAGCTCTCAGAACATTTGGTGGTTCTAGCGCTCAGCTACACCATTTGTACATGCCCAACACACTTCCCTATTGGCTCAGATGGTAAAACATCTGCCTACAATGTGGGAGACCTGGGTTTGATCCCTGGGTCAGGAAGATCCCTTAGAGAAAGAAATGGCAACCCACTCCAGTATTCTTGCCTGGGAAATCCCATGGACGGAGTAGCCTGGTAGGCTATAGTCCATGGGGTAGCAAAGAGTCGGACATGACTGAGTGACTTCACTTTCACTTTTCAACCCACAATCACCCTCAACATAGGCCGAGGAACCCAGAGCCCATCAGGTGGATTTTCTATCCCAACACCCAGAAACAAGGGGGTTTCTGGACACATGCACTTGCTGCACTTGTGGTGACCGTGCCCTGGTGCTGTGTTCTGGGGATACTCTCAGACAGACCAGGCTGTCTGTGCACTGGTGCTACAAGGACCACAGGCTGCCTGGTCCTGTGGAACACAGAACCCTGTTAGTGACCATTTATCTAGAGCCCTGTTGCAAGACAGACACTTTCACGTCCTGCCTTCATTTGCACAATAACCCCAGGATCCTTCCAGCCGCCAGACTTGCAGCCATCAACAGTTCCAGGATTCCCTCCAACTCCCAGGCTGTGTGCAGCCTGGAGAACTGAGAAGTATGTTGCTCTTTAGGACAACCAGCCTGCTTGCCAGTGACGGCAGGTGAGCACTTTCCCTCATATCACTGCCATCCAAAGAGAAACTGTGGGCCTGGTGTTTGAACCAGAGTACCTCTTTTCACATTACGTGCCTGACTGAGATATCATGGTTTTTCCGGCCCAGAAAACATGAACCCTCTAGACCACCGTTTGTTCCCACTTGGGGACCCTGAAGAATCTTCCTCCTGTGAACAAGCACATTCACTAAGGTTCCTGGGATCATTCAGGCTCCTAATCACACATGTATGGTGGAACCCAGGCTCCTCCTATCAGTCTGTCAGCATAAGAAGACATTTTGGTCTGAGTCCATCTTGATTTCTCACACCCTGAGACTCTTCTAGATGTGTTCTTGCCCCTGCACCAGTGTGATGGGAGGCAGTTCAGGACACTATCTGCCAGGGCTCGCTGCCATGGGGGCTCAGTTGCAACTGTACATCCAAAAACTAAGGGTCTTGTTGGCCAAGACTAAATCTGTGCTATGGAATACGTGGTGCTACTGTGAACCATACTTTCCAGTATGCCTGTGTCCGTGGTCCCACTGTGGCACCTTACACCACACGTGTTAATATCATGCAAGCCCTTCTGGCCCTAAATCTAATCAAAGTCTGTTGGTGTGCTGGGAATCTATTTGATATCCAGCTGCTAGTTTTTCAAAAGGCTGTTTAAACCAGAGCATTTGCATTCACATTATAGGCCTCACACTGGAATACACTGGGCCCTTGCAGTTAAGAAACCCGAATCCTTTCAGCCATCACACTTTGCCCTGTTGGTGCACTGATGGATTTTTCTGATCACCATTGTATCCCTTTGCTATGTTCTGACCTGGATTGATCCTGTTTGCCTGGTAACCAAAAGTTTTTTGCCTAAGCCTGATAATTGATACAGATACTAGAAACCTTCTGGTTATGGGACAGGCATGGGAAACTATGGTGCTTATAGTCCTCAGTTATCCCATTTGAAGTGCTACCTAGATCCTTTCTGTCAAGAGTCTTTGAAAAAAGTTAGTATACACAGCACATTGGGATCACCATCCACCCTAGACTCCAGGATACCAGGTGTCCTAAGATCTACTAGTTGGCTTGGAAGCTGGGCAACAGTGTAACCTTCTGACCATCACTCTTGTGTAGGATATGGAACCTACAACCCTTGGACGTCCTGTCCATCTTGATCCTTGGGTCTCTAAGGGCCCAGTCCGTAATGTGCTGTCCAAGGTTCTGAACCCCAGAACACTTCCAGACTCAGCCTGGATGCCAGGTCATGAGAGGCACAAGGCTAGGGTGGGATTTCTGAACACCAAGAGCCCGGTCACTTCTGCACTGGGGGCCCCTTTGGCACACAGACTTACCACCAATGGTTGTGCCAGGGTCTTCCTTTAGCTTAAACCCTTGCTATACAATATGAATATGGCCCTCATGGTAACTAAATTGACAGCTCCATGGACCCCTTTTGTCAGCATTCTACAGTCGTATTGGAGTCATGAAGGCCGTTTAACCCCAAAGCTTTTCAGTAAGATCTTTCCACTCACAGCTGATGCTGTGGACTCGGAGATACTGACTGAAAGTCACCTCCACTGCTCAGAATGCCCTTTAGTTCAGTAACATGAGCCATTTCAGCTACCATCTCTAACCACTCCTTCCCATCCAAGAACCTACGAATAACCAGTTTAACCCCTCACTACAATTCCAGAGCTCCTTCTGGCCCAAAGACATAAAGAAAGTATATACCCTTTAGATCATCTCCTTTTTCATAGGCTGTAGAACCAAGGCCTTTTGTGCATCTAGGACTCCTGGAGTTCTTACAGACACATGCGGTCCAGAGCACTGGCATTCTGCATCACTTCTGGACACTTTCTGCCCTGGCACCGGTGCCCTGCTCGTCCTTTAAAAGACCCTGTTGCCCCTGTACTGGGATCCAGGAGAGCCCTTATGGAAAGCAGCCTGTTCTATTGCTGAGGAATATGTGGCTTTATTGACAAGCACCTATTGAGAACATGATTGCAAGGGGCTCCTTTTACACCAAACTGGCTTCTGGGCAGTGCTCCTGTAAGTCTTACCGGCCACTAGACTTCTGGTCAGCAAGCGAAATTGAATTCCCACTGGCCCCAAGTCTGTATGTGTGCTAAAGAGTATTAAGGTTCTTTGGTGACAAGAAGGTCCGCTTGTGGTAGAAAAGAAAGCACATGGTCATGGCACTAGCCACCGGCTGAGGAGGGGTTGGCCTCAACCACTCTAAGCAAACTGATGTAAGATTCCTCTGGGCCACCAGCAAGCAGTCCAGATGGTGCCCCACACTTACATTCTGGCCTGCAACCTGCCTCCTCTATAGGGTTCCATGGATTCTTCATATGCCTCAATGGAAGCATGGGCTCCTCCTACCAGCATTCAGCAGGGGCAGTGTTTATGCCTTGGGCCCCACAAGCCATCGCTCCTCCTCACAACACAGTACTGTACTTTTGTACATGCTTCACACAGAAATGATGCCTTGGTGGGGTACTTCTGGACACCATTCCCCCTGACTTTATTGTCCGGGTGATCCTTTTGTCAACTAGACTGTCAGTGCACTGGGTTCCTACGAACTGAATTAAGAATTCTTGCTGTGGAATATAGGACCTTACTGGAAATCATCTTAATAACTTGTTGGTACCTGGGGCCCTTCAGCCCCAGTACTCCCATCCTGTTAGCCTCGTGAAGACCATTCCAGCTTCAAACATTTTAATGAGTTACTTCCCGTCCATGGCCTATACAGGAAGCACAGCTTGTCAGTCCAACCTGACCACACACCTACCTCTGAAACTGGAACATAGGTTCGGGTATAGATCTCTGACCAAGATATAATGTGTCCTATGAGCAAAGGAATTTTGAGCCCTATCGGCCACCATACTTCTCTAGGGCTCTTGAGACTGAGAATTGTGAGCTTTGTAGGCCACCTTACTTGACCTCAAGCTCCAGTGTCTGGCAAAATCACCGACCACTAACAGTGCACTGGCTCTAAGGTTCCGGGACTTTTTCCAGGTTCCTGCCAATCATGTGCCCAGGAACCAAACATTCTTAAGCCACCAACATGCCCTTTTATGCAGAAGCTAGACCCTTCATGTCAGGAGTTAGGCTTGTCTGTGGTGAGCCAATTGCCCCTCCAGTCCTCAGCTAGCTCGAGTGCCATAAAACTTTGAACCATTTCGGTCACGGGCTTGCTTGCTAGTGTCCCTTGAGAGGTTCTGATCACCAGCCTACCCAGCACCTAAAGTTCTTACATTTCTTATGACCCCGAGTCTCACTGTTATTTAGTGGCACTATGTATCCTTGTGACCATCACCCTCCTGATAGAGACAGGACTCAGAGCCCTTAGTGCATCTCATGCATTTTGATCACGAGGAACCCACAGGGTGTTCTTCCACAATGATGCTGCCCTGTTCAGTGGCACTCAGAAAGGACTTCTGGACACATTCTACCCTGGTCCTGGTGACCTGTGGGTGCTTTCTGAGACTACAATATTTTGCGTAGGGTTCCAGGAGAGCCTTTATGTACACTAGCCCAACCTTTGCTTTGGAACGGAGTTTTATCTGGAGTTTTAGCTGGTTTTATCTACAACCAGCCATCCAGCCTCTTGCAGCAAGAGGGCCCTTCTGCATCACTGCACTTCCTTCTAACTGGTGTACCTGGAAAGCTTCCTGCTTGCAGACTTCTTGGAAGCTAGGGTTCTCGGATACTCCCCGGCCCCTAGTGTCAATTTGTTCTGGGGAACCAAGGGTGCTTAGACAGCAAGCCTGGCCATCTGCAGTGAAAGCAGAGAATACCCGCTTTAGGCACTAATACTCACCAGGTGAAACTATGAGCTTTTCAGACCTTCAATTAGCTCACAGTCTTGAGAATTAATGAGTGCTCTCGGCCACTGACTGCTGTCTCGCGTATGCCCCACGAATTTTTCTGGCCACTAAATTTCCCTATCTCGAAGATTCTAGCTAGTGGAGCTAATGGTAAAGAATGCACCTACCAGTGCAGGAGACATAAGAGATGCGGCTTCCATGCCTGGGACGGGAAAATCCCCCTGGAGAAGGAAATGGCAACCCTCTCCAGTATCCATGGCCGGGAAATTCCAGGGACTAAGGATTCTGGCAGGCTACAGTCCATGAGGTCCCAAAGAGTTGGACAGGACTGAACTGACATAGCATGCACACAAGATTCCAGCAATCCTTCAGGTCCACAGACCATACTCAGGCAAGGAAATATGGGCTCCTCTTATTAAACTATCAACCTGATGATCCCTTTAAGTCTGCATTCATCTAGATTTTCTCAGGCCCTGGGACTCCTCTGGATTCTTGCCTGCTAGCACACTGAAGTCCCAGAGGGCCTTTCCAGACACCATCTGCCATGGAAGTGCTGCCCTTGTGGACCTGATTTATCCAGATTCCCAGTGAACTAGCATGGGGTGGGCTGTACCCAAATCCTGTGCTATGGCATATATAGCATAACTGAAAATGACCCTTCCCGTACCCTGGTGGTCTCAGGCAAAATTAGGCACTGTACTCCACAATGCATAAGGGAAGTGTCCAGGAACTCTTACTGCTCAAAGTTCGCAGACATTCTCTGGATGAATGGGATTTCTGGTAGCTTTTAAAACTAGAGTTATTTTGGTCACAGTACCAGACTTGGGCATATGTACCATGAGCCCCCACAAGTAGGGAATCTCAGCCCTTTTAGGCACTGAATTTACCAACAGCATGGATGAACCAATGATCTTTCAAGTCAACAATGTGTTTCCTTCCTTAGGGTCTGGTGTTCCTTAGGGTCCAGAAGTGTTTGGCTTCCCTATAGACCTAAAATGATTAGGTCACTAGCCTGACATTGTGATTCAGAAATAGGGCCATTGCAGCCACTAGGCAGGCCTGGCCTTGGGAATGGTCCTCAGCTATTCCACTCGAAACAGAATCTAGAACCTTTTCAGACACAGAATTCCACACCCATTGTGTCCCTGGGCATCTTCCTAGCACCATTTAGTCCCTGTTTCTAAGTTCCATGTGTCCTCATGGCCTTAGCCCATCCATCAGCTGGAGGATAAGATACTCTTCACATCATCACCTTCTTAATGGCTGTGAAACTCATAATCTGAACTCTAGGTCCCTAAGGCTCTTCTGCCCACCTTGGGTCCAGGGCCCTCTCACCCAGGAAGCACTTCCAGTCATGTACTGTGCTGGGGGACATGCCCTGTGGATTCTTTCTGAAGCCAAACTACTTCTGACTTGAGCTCCAGGAGAACACATACAGGTACAATCCTGGGCTGGAGTTTTGGCACACACACTGCCCCAAGGCTAACCATCCACTGAGAGATCTGGTGCAAGGGACCTCTTTTCCCCTCTGCATCATGATCAGGAAGTGCCTGGGGAATTTCTGGCCGTTGGATTTTTTGATAGCTAGGGTTCCAGTTCCTGCTGACCCCTACTTTTTTCATGTTCATGGGCACCTAGGCTTCTTGGAGACCTGTCCACCCACCTTAGATGGAGAGACTGTAGGATCACAGCACTATTATCCCAGAGGAACCTAGAGCTTGCTAACCAGTGAATCTTAGTTCTCTTGGCCACTAGCTGGCCCTCATGTTGGTGCCCCAGAGAACCTTCTTGACAACAACCTCACTGACTTGCAAGGTTCTGATGATAATTAAGGCTCCTACACTATTCTCACATGATAGAAACCCAAGATACTCCAACTGCGCTCAGAGCAGAACAAGACTTTTCACTTTTGGGTACGTCACTCTGTTATGCCTGGGACATGTCTATGCCCCTAGCTGGTAACACAAGGCATTACTCCTGGAAGATATCTGCTGTGCAGAGGGCCCTTTAAGTGGAGACACTACCTGCATCCAGAGTTCCCACTGGCCCTGGACAGAGCCTGTGCTGTTAAATATACAGCCCTAGTGGGAACCATTCTTGTAAAATGCTGCTACTCCATGTACATTTTGGTATCCACACTGTATCACATAAGAGTCAGGTGGGCCTTCCTCACCATGGAGTTTTGAGTAGTATCCATCTACGATGCACCAGTTTTCTTGGGGCATGGGGCTTTCCAGCCATCAGTTTGGCTGTCTACTGCTGAAATGGGAGCACACTGAGTCACAGTACATGACACACACTGAGGTCAAGTGCATACTTTCGATTTTTGTGTTGGAACCATTTCAGCCACCTTTCCCTTTCCCCTCTACCCAAGCCCACATGGGAGCCCTGATGAAACTTCAAACCACAGATGTGGCTCCTTGCTAGGGTTCTCAGGTTCTTGCTTGTATGGGGTCTTCTAGCATGCCTAGGACCTGAAGGTACTTTGGCAATCAGGCTTCCTGCGTGATGTAGAAATGAGAACTTCTCCAGCCACTGGTCAGGCCTAGCTCTAGGGACATTTAGTGGTTGCAGTGCTCACCTACACCATTTGCACATGCCCTTCACACAATCACCCTTAACGTATTCTGTGGCAGCCAGAGCCCATCTGGTATGGTTTTCCATCTGGACATTTGCACTTGGAGCACTTCTGGTGACCCTGCCCTGGTGCTGTGTCCCTGGGATACTCTCAGAGACCAGGATGTCTGTGCACTGGTTCTACAAGGACCACAGGCTGCCTGGTGCTGTGGAACACAGAACCCTGTAAGTAACCACTTATCTAGAGCCATGGTACAAGATAGTCCCTTTCACATCATGCCTTCATCTGCGCAGTGCCCCAGGGAGCCTTCTGGACACCAGACTTGCTGCCATCTAGGGTTCCAGGATTCCTGCCAGCACCCACCTTTGTGAAGCCTGGAGAACTGAGAAGTGTGCTGCCCTCTTGAGTGACCAATCTGTTCATGGGTGGCAAAGGAGAACTTCCCCTCAAAACACTATTGTCTCTCAGAGCAACTACCAGCCTCATGTTTGAACCAGAGTACCTGTTTCCAGTATAGGCCTCATTAGAGATGCCATGGGCGATTCTAGCCCAGGAATCATGAACCCTGTAGGCCACCATTTGTCCTCCCTCGGGACGCTCAAAAACCTTCATGCCAACAACAAATCCATTTTATAAGGTTCTGAAGATGTTTTAGGCTCCCAATCACACTTCTATAGGGATTCTCTGATAGCTCAGTTGGTAAAGGATCTGCCTGTAATGCAGGAGACCCCTGTTCAATCCCTGGGTTGGGAAGATCTGCTGGAGAAGGGGAGGCTACCCACTCCAGTATTCTGGCCTGGAGAATTCCATGGACTGTATAGTCCATGGGGTAGCAAACAGTCGGACACAACTGAGCAACTTTCACTCACTCAGTCACTCAATTACACTTCTCTGGTGGAACCCAGGCTCCTCCTATTAGTCTGCCAGCAGGAAGAGACATTTTTGGCCTGAGTCCATCTTGATTTCTCACGCCCTGGGACTCTTCTGGATGTGAGGTTACCCCTGCACCGGTGCCAATGGAGGCAGTTCAGGATACCATCTGCTTGGGCACGCTGCCCCGGGGGCCCATTTCCAACTGTATTTCTGAAAACCTAGGGTCTTGTTGTCCAAGACCAAATCTGTGCTTTGGAATATGTGGCCCTACTGTGCACCATACTTTCCAGTATGCCTGAACCCGTGGTCCCATTTAGGCACCTAACACCACACATGTTAATAACATGAAGGCCCTTTTTGCTCTAAATTTCTAATCAAAGTCTGTTGGTGTGCTGGACACCTGGGTGATTTCCAGACACCAGATTTTCAAAACACTTTTGAAACCAGAGCATTTTCACTCATAATTACAGGTTCACAGTGGAATAAACTGGACACTTGGAGTTAAGAAAGCGGAGCAGTTTCAGCCACCACACTTACCACCAACATGGGTACACCGATGGATTTTTTGATCACCAAAGTATTCCTTTGCTATGCTTCCCAGGTTTCATCTGACCTGGATTTATCCTGCTTGCCTGGGAACCAAAAGTTCTTTGCCCATGCCTGATAATGTGATACAGAAACAAGAAACCTTCTGGATACCAGAGAGGCATGGCAAACTATGGCCCTTATACACTTCAGCTATCCCATTTGAAACACTACCTAGAATCCTTTGTCAAGAGCCTAGAAAGAAATTAGTATACATAGCACATTATGATCACCATCCACCCTAGACCCCAGAGTTCCAGGTGTCCTAAGATCTACAACATGGTCTGAAAGCTGGACAACAGTGTACCTTTTGACCGTCTCTCTTCTTGTAGGATGTAGAACCTATAACCCGTAGGACAATGTGTCCAACTTGATCTCTAGGTCCCTAAGGGCTCTTCCAGAATGTGTTTTCCAGGGTGCTGAATCCTAGAGTCTAATCCAGACTCTGTTAGACTGGAAGTAGGTCATGAGGGGCACAGGGCTGGAGAGGGACTTCTGGACACCATGTGCCCAGCCACTTCTGCACCAGGGCTCCTTTGGCAATGAGACTTACCGCCCATGGCTGTGCTAGTGGCCTTACCACAAACCCTTGATGTGCAATATGGCCCTCGTTGGAAGTTCCACCTGCCTAGACCCCTTGGGCAGCATTCTACAGTCTTATTGCAGTCATGAAGGCCCTTTCACACTGAAGCGTTTCAGGGATACCTTTTCGCCCAAGTGGATGCTGTGGCCCCAGAGATTTTGACTGTAAGTTTGACCTGCTGCTCAGAATTCCTTTTG